>NW_023596805.1:17186982-17237430 GCF_011947565.3 Pollicipes pollicipes | reverse complement strand
TTTAACTGTCCTGACTCGTCAATATCATCTCTGCTGCGCGTCAAATGTGTTTGTTGGAAAACAGCTGACTTTACTAGCCGCCATGTTTAGGAGTTGCTTGAAGCGTTCTCCATGACGTAGATGACGTAGTTGTGGAACGTCATAGGTTGTTACCTGAAAAGGCGGAGCATCTGGCAGCATTTCCCCATCAAGAACGGGGCCCGTGCCGCGGGGAGAGAGGGGATGGAGCGGAGCCGGGAGATGCGGGCGTTCCCGAGATGTTGGCGTCCATCGGAGCGGAGACTTCAAGTTGAATACATCGCCATGCCTTCGGTCAATCTCGGCCGTACACACACACAAGCACACACACACAACACACACACACACCACGCACACACACACACACACACACACACACACACACACACACACACACACACACACACACACACACACACACACACACACACACACACACACACACACACACACACACGCACACACGCACGCACGCACGCACGCACGCACGCACCACGCACTCCGCACGCACGCACGCCCACAGAGATCATACTTCCTTCTTCTTTGAATTCCGAGGTTGAAGGTTTCAGGGTTTCATTCATTCTCAAAGTAACAACTTGCTGCGCATTCTCATGGGCGGCAACTCCGCACTTAAAAAACCGGGATCGTAAAAACACACATACTGTAAATAAAATATGCAGTATCGGAATAACATCTCTGCATTCTTTGTATAGGAAAGACAATTATGCGTGTGTACATTGGTGCACTTCAACATCTATGTCTTTAGCTGTGTCGTATGGTCACAAGGATCCTCTAGTATGATGCGCTCTTTTTAAAATTCCTGCAGTCTATAAGCTGATTCCCCGTCTACCTATGTTATCTTTTTGGACAACTAACATTTTCAAATGCCCCGGCTGTTTGATTTGTAGGCTGAATTGATCAGCTTCTCGGTAGTAGATGTGTGGATGTACTGTTTTTAAGTTTTGATAGTGGTTAAGTGACTATCAAGCAAACTGATGCGTTGCTACTGCTCTGTCGATTTCACAGTTAGTGTACCCTTATCCTGTAGCATTTGTTTGACATCGGTTAATAATTCAGAGTTGACTAGTTTCATAGTTTGAAGACGTACAGCAATGCCCTACGAACGAAGGCTCCAACAATGCTTCTTTAGATACATTTTGGGAGTCCACTGCATGTTGGGACGTTCATTGTGACTGCCACACCAGCGGGCTCCGACATGGCTTCTACCAGTACATTTGGGTAGAGAAGCATGTTTTCCTGGCTCCTCGCGTACATGATGCTCCCAGCAGTTTCAATTTCACTTTTGGTGTGCACTTTGCCACTATTGTGGTATTTTGTGTGCACTTTGCCAGTACTGTGGTATTTTGTGTGCGCACTTTGTCAGTATTGGGGTATTTTCACCTAATCGCATCGGGGTTGTTTTCTATGAGATTAAGTCGCATGCCGCTTCGGCGCACCGATCTGGAGGTGCATCGTCATCCGTATAGTGGTGTGGTCATAGTACAGCCGATGTACAAGTTTGGTCTTCACAAAGCCGACCGATCTTTCTTTTTTAGCAAGAAAAATGCAGAAATTTAATTTTGAATCGCCGCGACCACGAATGCTCGAACATTGTTATTATGTACAATTGTGTCTGATACAATTAATATGTACATGTTGTCTGACGATGTTGGCGGGACCAATGAGATGTCACAACACAATAAAGGCACCCTTCTGAACAGTTGTTTTTTGGACGATGGAAAACAATGAATTGGAGACTGGAATCTTTACCAGAAAATAAGGTCAGACGCACGATCAAGCAGTGCAGCAAAGCGAGCCGACGGTGAGGTAAAGAAGAGGTCTGCTTGCAGAAGAGGGTGAGCAAAAAGGAACAGCTGATGATGGATATCAGCCCTCCATTGAAGGAATCAGACACCTCATTCCGGGACCTGGAAGCATGTGGAGGACTTGAGGAAGAGAACTAGTGCTAAAGTAGAAGAGTTTATGGTAGCGCACGAACAAATAGTGAAAACACGAGTGCTGCGGAAATTATCATCGCTCTATTGCGGCCTGGTGAATATCCATGAACTATGTGAAAACTTTGTCAGCCCATTGTCACATGTTTTAGCACAGGACCAAAAAGCCTCGGAGCCTCGGAGTTAACGGCAACTATTACCCGAAAGCAACCAACAAGAGCAGAATGCTGAACTATAGTTACTTAACCGTCAAACATGGGACCACCACAAGGCAGGTAGAATTCGAGTGAACATAGATGTGCAGGAGCAGTTATTGTCAGAGGACACCAAGAAGAGCAAGAGCACTAGGTGCTGTCATGTCACAAAGGAAGCGCTCCACATTGGTAAGGGGTTTTGAACTGAAACAGGAGGCTTGAAGATCATTCGGCACAGTTCGCAACTCTGCCGTTCTTAAAACCTAAACCCCTCTCGTTTCTGAACTATACGCCCGCGAAGATGTACAGACTATTTCTTGGGAAGGCTACGTCAAAGTCACCCAGGCATCCATGACGCCATAGTAACGTCATTTAAATTCCGTTCTTCCATTAGCCATGCGGCGATCGAGGCCAAGCAAAATTAAGATGCTGAGTCGTTCATATCTGGCATTTGTGAGCACGATTTCCAGATATAACGGCCAACAGTGGGCTCTCAATCAGTGTTATGCAAGGTACGGTGACGTAATTAAGCAATGACGCATTGAAGAGCATATTCACGAAGAGAGAAATTGTGTCGTCTAGAATAGTGTTTTCCCATCTAGGAGGATGCCAATACCTATAAGTTAGCTTATTTCATCATATTTGATGCTCCTTTCAATATCTTCATATATGGAACATCCCTTTTAACTCATCGTGAAATCTACGTTGCCGTCATCCGTTTCTCAAATGCTTGTGGTGTCTATTTAACGTCGCGGTTACAGTCTAAATGCTTGTGTGACCGACTTAAGCGTCTTTAGGTGCACTTGACGGCTTGTGGGACCGACCTATGTGCCACCGTTTTCACTTACCGTCCTGCAGATTCAGCTCAAGCGTCACGATCATCATAACATGGTCCGTCCGGTCGACTGAAGCATTACGGTTATCACTTAGCGGCTGATGGGCTCGGCTAAAACGTCACGGTTACCAATAGGTGCTCCAGAACGGTTTGTGGGGTTGACTTAAGCGTCATGACTACCACTGATATGCATGATTCGACGGAGATGGCCGACCTGGCAGCAAATGAGAAATGCAATTCCCAGGTTCGAAGGGAACCCGGGTCCGAATGGCCCTTCCTGGGATGCACCTACGTAAAAACTGCACTTGTTCGATGCCATGACTTTGATACAACCAGATCTAAAACCAGCACTTCATTAAAGTCTCACTCCCACCTTTTTCAAATACTCGGCAACGCGTGTTTCATAAAGCGTCATTGGGCTACTTGTTATATTCCATTATGCAGGCGGATGTATGCACATGAATAAGCCACTTTCCTGCACTAGCGCTCCGGCTCAGCCGTGTTCTGGCGTGTGCTGTCAGAACAGAGCAAGAAAATGACGCGCAAATGTCGGGGTTAATTGGTGCGAACTGGTTCAGACGGTGGGACCCTGCCCGGCACCATGTGAGGGCAATTGGTGCGAGCTGGGTCAGACGGTGGGACCTGCCCGGCACCATGTGAAGTAACAATCGGTGTGCATGCCGATACATGGCTCATAGTGATTACTTGATATCTGCATGGTACTCAGTTGACAAGTTACATGCATTTTGCTTATGTGCTCGTCTTGAGCTTGCTTTGTGATTGGGCAAAGATGATTTCCCAGAGGTCAGAATCTAAATGAGCGAGCCAAAGATGCGTCATATGCCAATGTTGCATGCCGAACAGTGCATCATTCTCGAGGAAAAATGGGAATAAAATGATATGCTTCATGGAAACATCCATCTATTGCAAAACGAACTTCCGAACTGTTAACAAACCAGGTGGTGGCCAGGTGGAAATTTCTTTAAGCCAAAATTTGACTTACGCCGATTAAAGATTGTATTTTCGAGACATGCATAACTTAAGTTGGCAAAGCTAATGAGTTAGATAACGACTATCTTAATCCATACCAAGTTTCATACGCCCAGTTCACGTTAATGTTAACCCGTCCTATTAATATGGGAAGATTCGCCAAAACTTAAAGATGGTTTACGTTGCCTACGCTACATGAAAAGAACATATGTAGGCGGAACTTTTCGCCTTATAAATTGCGCATTAGTATTCGCACACGTGGGGAAGCTGGTAGGCATCAGTTATGATGGCATCACTCCACCGCTTTGTCTTCGAATTTATGTTACCCAACGCCCGTCGATTGGTTGCCTCGTTGGGCTGTGCATCGTACCAGGCCAGGTACGAGGTGGGCGAGCCATCCGACCAGCGGAACTGGCCGTCGCCGTACTCAGGCCGGTGCTCGAAGCCCGTGAGGCTGAAGGCTGGTGTGGGGACGCGTCATGCCCGCCACAAACTCGTTCTCTCCAGCGCTGTTGATGGACACGAGGTGGCCGTGTGGGACTGCTAGGCCGCACTTCAACTCAGCGGTATCCCAGGGCGCCGCCGTGCTGAAGTACTTGTAGCAGCTGCCGCAGAACGGCTTCCAGCCGCTCTCACAGGTGGGGTCGTTGAGGAGGGTGCAGCGCCGCGCGTCGCCGGAAGAGCCGTAAGAGACAGCGTTGCAGCACGACTTGTGGAGGCAGAGCAGGCCGCACTGCACGGCTGAGCCAGCCGACAGCGTGGCCAGCTCGGAGCCGGCGGCCGGCTGGCGGGCCAGCCAGCGGCGGCCTGAGACGCCGCTGGTCAATAGCAGGCAGGCGACCAGCGCTGCGACCAGGCGCCGATGATTTGACCTCAGACCGGGAGACATAGCCCAGCAGCTGTGCTATGGACGGAGGTACTGACCCGCTGTTGGCTGCTGTGAATGGAGGTGCTGATCCACGGTCGGCTGCTGTGGACAGAGGTGCTGATCCACTGTTGGTTGCTGTGGGTGGAGGTGCTGACCCACTGTTGGCTGCTGTGGGCGGAGGTGCTGATCCACTGTCGGCTGCTGTGGGCGGAAGCGCGTACGCGCTACGTTTGCCGTGCGGTTTAGCGCGAACTACTGACCCCCGTTTCCAAGGCAGCTTACTGTGTGGTCGAGCACAAACCGTTCACAGGGCACCAGTGGGGCCAGTTCGAATAATTAACGACTGGGAGGCCGTTCACCTGCCACGCCACGGAAGCACGCAACGTGACGGGAATATAGCACGCACTGCTCATTTCTACCGGCTGGAGTGATTCATGGAGCTCATGAAGCACATGCAGCAAACTGCTTGTGTCGCTGAATAAGCCCATGCCCGTTTGGCATGTTCCTAAACATGCAATGGTCGACGGGTAATAAAGATGCTTAATAAACTCCATCGAAACGTCATCGAATGGCGCCAGCCATCCAAAAAACGTCCACCAGCTGTCGCTGGCTTATGTGCCGTTCTGTTGGGCCAGCTCTGCCCGAGGCCGGCTGTTTGCTACGCTGCCAGGAGCCTTAATCAGCCCGCGCGCGGGCGTGTTGATTAAGGCGGTTAGACACCGTCCGCTCGGATTGGGGGTCAACTTGACCTCCTAAGATCGCCAAAAGTGAGGAAGCTAGGAACACCAAATTCACAGAGTATGTTGGCCTGTACGCGAACTTACTTCTATCAAGATTTTAGATTCCTACGCTATGACCTCTGGGTCAAATAAGAATAAAAGAGGTAAAACCCCAGATTGGTGTCCAAAGTGCCTCCAGACATTCCCATGCAGCCACCGGGAACCTAGATAATGTTTGAAGTAAATGATAACTGGTGCACATTTAAGATCAGTAGCCTTTTTATGTTAAAAAGGTCATGGTGACCAAAATCCTGGAAGACCTTTTTGATTTTGCACTTGGATAAGCATCAAGGATTACGCTAGGCAGTACGTTTCTTGACACGCGCTCGGGTGGGGATCAAATTGATCCCCCGGAAAGTTTTTCCAGAATGGTTTCTGAACGGCGCTGCGTAGCCGTGCCAAATTTTGCATAGCTGCAGACAATTGAATAGCAGATCATTTGGTATGAAAAAATTAGAGGCACCTTGTAAGGTCAATGACCTATGGCAGGTCAAGTCAGGCCATGGTTTCAGCAAAATCAATTTCTAGGGAATCGCTCAATCTGATCCAACAACGGAGTGTTAGACGAAGCCATGCATCTCTGAGGTGCTTTCTAAGGCAACACAAATATTTAATGAGCGACTTACTTTGACCTAAGGCTAGGTATGAAGGTCAGACTAAGGCCAAACGCAACCTGTTTTATTACTCTAGGGCTTGCTGTATAGGATAGATTTTGGTGCTCAGTTGGAATTCATTGATAGCAGAAACCGCATTATACATTCCCCATGGACTTCTTAGAGGTTGAAATAGATCATTGGCCTAAAATGACCCAGGCCAACATTTTATTTTGAGAATCATACTGCCTAGCGTAGTCTTTTCGCCTATTGAAATGCAAAACTCATTCCAGCCTTGTATGAATGTAGTCACCATGACCTTCAAAAAGTCAAACAAGGCCACTGACCTTAAATGAGCATGAGACCTTTTGCCTAGAAGAGGTACCTAAGTTCTGGGGCCCCCGGCGACCAACTTGGAGTTTAACAACAACAGATTGAGATGGGTCAATGGCCTAACTAGACTTTGGAAAAGTCCCATGCAGATGCATGATGCTATCAATGAATCCTCGTTATCAATAAATTTCAGATCAGCACCACAATCTGCTCCTACGCAAGCTCTCAGGTAAAAACAGGTTGGTTTTGACCTTTGATTGACTTTCGTACCTCATACTGGGCCAAGGAAATTTGTGAACTTGATGTTTTTGTTCCCCGAGAAGTCATGTCAGAGATGCACGACTGCGTCCAAAACTTCGTTGTCGCATCAAAACGATTCCCTACAAGTTGCCCTCGCCGAATTCCTGGACTAACTTTGGCTTGTCGTAGGCTAGCGCACTTACAAGGTGCATCTGAAGTTTTAAAGCAAATAATCCGTCATTTAATTTTCTACAGCTGTACAAAATTTAGCTCGGCTGCACCGTTCGGAAATCATTCTGGAAAATCTTGGGGGGAGGGGTTCAGATTCACCCTTCACCCGAGCCCGTGCTAAATGTGCCCCCGCATAATTGTACCATGTCGGCGTGTTTCTTGACGGACGTTAAGCATCCCGCACAGGCACAGTATGTGTCATTGACTCATTGGTACGTAAGGGTGCAGTTTGTCTTTTTCACGTCTGCCTAGGTAGTGTGTGGCTCGCTTGCATTATTCGTACTATGTCTGTGATTAGGTGGCACCCACCCAATAGCGATGCAATTAATGAACTGTGGTAAACTAAAAGACACGCTGACGGCAGGCCATCACTATGATTGCAACGAATATGCCAGATAATGTCAATGGTGTTAACACTTGTGATAAACCTAATCCATGCCGATAAAACGAACAATGCTGGATAGCACTTATGAAGCGGCATTCATCGACGCGTAATCTTAACTTATACATGCAAGCCATTGAGGAAATATCAAACATCTTTTCCGTATACACTTCTTCGTTTGGCACGTCTGACCCGGTTTTGCACCAGATGCTCTAACGAAACACATTTGGATAAATATAGCAACATGCATTATACTGAGATGAAGAAAATCGATGCAGGGAAGCCTCTTGAGCGCATAGCCTAGAGCAGACGTGCGCCACCGGGCGACGGAACGCGAGACACGATCAACATCACCTCGACGCTCACGTGGTGTCGTCTTCATTAAACGCGGCGTGGAGATGCGTTATACAATACAGGAACCGATATGCTAAGAACCGGCCTCCTTAGAACAGACCATGTTTGACTTCCAATACGCGGCGTCTGAGAAGACGAATAACGATAGGCGCGCAGATACGATACTGGACCGCTAATGCGGACTGCCAGCGCAGTGCGTACGCAGAGCAGGTGCGACGGTGTCTTAGCAGGCGGCGCGTTTGCACTTAAAAAGACATTCCGAGCATCGATAATCAATACACCAGCAGAGGGCATTAAATTGCGCAATAGCCCCGAAAGGTTAGCCTAACGCTGCGAGTAAAGCTTGCGAAGTGTAATCGGCACAATCGACAGCTACCTGCCGAGCCAATCTGTGTGCCTCTGGACCCGCTCAGTCGGTCCGTCTTTGAGCGGCAGAGCCCTCTGGGGTTCTTGAGGTTCGCGGGTCATGACCTTCAAGCCAAACAAGATCAAACAAGATCAAATTCTGCATTGGTTTCCAAAGTGCTACCAGGGCCTAAATAACTGTCCTGAACAAACGGCCACATACTAGTTTGGGGTCCGTGGCCTCGTTTGACCTGTTGGAGGTCATGGTGACCAAAATAATACAAGACTGCTCTGAGTTTTGCATTTGAATACAATGCAGTATGTTGCAAGAAACAAAGTGATGACCGGGGTTATTTTAGGTGAGCGACCTTATCTGACATTTAAGAAGTATGTGCAAGATGCATTACGCGGTTCGTTATCAATCAAGTCGAGATGAGCAACAGAAACTACCGCAAACAGCAAGTCATATAATGATAAAACAGGTTGGTTTTACCTTGGTCTGACATTCAAACCTGACCCTAGGTCAATGGAATTTGTTCGTTGAATTGTGTTGGCTACAGCGTATATCGGAGATGAATGGCTTCGTCTAACACTCCGTTGTTGCATCAGATTGAACGATTCTCCAGACATTGACTTCGCTGAAACCATGACCTGATTTTGACCTGCCATAGGTTAGCGATCCTACAAGGTACAGCTAAATTTTGGATACCAAGCAATCCACCATTTAATTTTCTACAGTTATGCAAAATTTGGCGCGCCCGCGCCGCGTCGTACGAAAACCATTTTGGAAAAACCTTCGGGGGATCAATTTGATCCACCAGCCGAGCGCGTATTAACGAGCGCCCGGGTGACCGGTTGGATACGCTTAGCTCGGGTGGAGGGGGGGGGGGGGGTCGTCAGTTTGATCCGCTGAGATCTCAGAAACTAGGAGAGCTAGAGGCATCAAATTCACAGAATGTGTTGATCTGTACGTAAACTCACTTACATGAGTGTTGTAGTTCCTAGGTTATTATTTTCGGGTAAAATAGTGTCAAACATGGTCAAATTCCAGGTTGATCTTCAAAGGGCCCCTGGAACCTAGATAGCTGTTTTAAGCAAAACGTCACATTCTCATCTAAGGTCAGTGACTTTGTTTAATTTTTTGAAGGCCATATTGACCAAAATCATACAACACCTCTTTGAGTCTTACATTTGGATAAGCGACAAAGATAGGCAGTGTGTCCTAAAAAACAAAATGCTGACCTGGGTCATTTTATATTGGTGACCTATTCTGACCTTCAAGAAGCCTAAGGAATGTGTATGATGCGGTTCCTGTCATTAACAGAGCCGAAATGAGCACTAGAAACTACCCCATACAGTAAGCCCTATAGTAATAAAACAGGTTGGTTTTGATCCTGGCCTAACATTCATACCTGACCTTAGGTGAATGTAATTTACTCATTTATTGTTGCATTGCCTCAGAAAGTATCTCAGAGATGTATGGGTACGCCAAACACTCCATTGCTGGATCAGACTGAACTATTCCATAGAAATCGCCTTCGCCGAAACCATGGTCTGACTTTGACCTGCCATAAATTAATGACCTCACAAGGTACATCTTTTTTATGTCAAACGATTTGGTATTTTATTGTCTACAGCCACGAAAACTTTGGTGTGGCTACGCCACACCTTTCGGAGATCATTCGAGAAGAACCTTCGGGGGCCGGTTTGACCCCCATCCCACCGCGTGTTAAGGACGGAATGAAAATTGGACAGTCGCACGCAAACAAAACCACACTCTTGTTGAAATGGAATGGTCGGTTCACGTTCAAAAGTATCATGCAAGCCTTAAAGCTATCTATGAAAAGGCCCAGCGGTATGTTATCTTACTGATTTCGATACCATTACGTCCTCATTCAAGTAATTGCATTTGCATAATGATCACATGGTTTTCATGACACGCAGCGGTAGGAAGGACACGTCTAAGCATCATAAATACAAGACAGAAAGGCCTTTAGCTCCTAGTTTTTCGGCATCAAGGCTCTGCCAATGTAATCGTTATTTAACAACACAACATCGGCTAGCCAGCACCTCCTGGTGTGTTGAATGTCGTTTACCCTACAAAAATTTTTTAACATCCCCATTCACTAGTAACATAATTGCTTTAGCTATCAGCTGTGAGATATTCCAAAATGAACAGAACATGAAGAGTGAACGCAAGTCCCCAAATAGCACGCAAGGAATAATTCCATTTTCGAAGCAAAGGAAAATATACAGTCCGATTTGAGTTTTACGCTACTATGCGTTTTGCATGCACTGTTCGTATGTAACCTGTACGTTAGCCTGGCCAAGGGGGCAGTATTTGACGTCATCATCAGCTGACCTCCGACAGTATGGTAGAGGCATTTGTGACCCGCATCATGTCACGTCGGGCTCTGAGCTTATTTCAAACACTCCTCCTCTGCCTAGACAAGAGTGAAAACATGCTCACCAAGGTCACATCATTGGGTTTAAACTGCTTCTGATTAATTACTCAGTTTATTTTTGACTACCTAAGGCCCAATGCAACCTGCAAATGTAGACACGATGCACAAACAGGATGTTTTGAAGCTGGAGGGCAAATTATGTCAATTTTTATCAACCCACTTGGGTGAGTAAGGTTCTCACATCGACAAGTCGGCATCCAACCAAATTCCCTTTTTCAATATTTGTGAAGACCAGTGTTGTCCACCTGGCTTTCACACACTGCATAGATGACTGCAAGACCAAGATATGCTGGGGCTTGTTTCACCTGCATGTTGCTTACGTCTACTAGGCATCGCCTAGACTTTAGAGGATTGTATAGCCCAACATCGTAGTTTGACAACGACGTGCGGAGATTGATGGGTTGTATATATGGATACCAGAGCCGCTCTCATAATAGGCGGATAAGCTGTAGGTTGTAGAGGACTTGCCATGTGACAAGCGGTGGGGAAGCGAGCATAGGTTGAAGTATTTGAGGCGGGGGAGTAAGCGCGCGGGGTAGAGCCTGTGTGCGGCGGGTAGCGGCTGAGTACGAGTATGGCTGCACGAGTGGAAGGCGAGCGAGACCTGCATACATGAGCACATGACTGAAGGGTTCTGCTGACTGCTGGTAGGTATCCGATGTGAAATACAGCAGCTGCTGCTAAAACCTGACACTTGGCTCACAAGCCGGGCTCCGGGGTCCATTCGGCGCCGATGGCTGCAGAATCCGACTCTAGGCTCAGCACACCATGAGATTCATGAGACAGATGGCGTGGGCAAGTTAGCTGGGACAAACGGATGCATTGAAACGCGATGCAACCACTGCAGTGTACCCTGCTCTCGCCAATGATGTGATGCTTCAAGGAAAGCTCCCAAGAACTGCGGCGCTGGAATCAAACTGGCTTCCTTTTCAACCATGTGTGAAATGAACGGGTCATTTTTTCGCCACAGCGTGGGCTGCAGTGGACGCAGGGAAGAAAACCGAAGTCAGATGAAGCACGAATATGACTCTGCCATGCTATCAGCCATGATTAAAAATTTGGCCCCGTCATTCCTCACTTTATCCACATGATCATGGGCCGAATAGTGAAAACCAGTGTTCTGGTATGCGTGCGCGAAAACGAATTGAATCATTAGTAACCTTTGCAATGTCGCATGATATTACCTCCGAGTTCCGCTCTTTCACTGGTAAATTTGGAAAAACAGAAGTCAAGCAAGCCGGCAGTCAAGCAAGCCTGCAGTGAAGTCCCGGAGCGAATGGTTATAAACAGCTCGCTGGGCTCAGTCGCAACATCAAATGTCTCCGGACCAGCTGCGGCTCTTTGGCTGTCCATACCGGGGCGATGCGGCACTATGCCGCGGCAAACATAATTCAGACCTCTGGTTGTGTATGGTTGAGATGTACTCATAAGCATGCATTTGTACTTGTTTGACTGTTTATGAAAATAATTGCCACTAGGGCACAGGGTCAACACCAAACGCTTCGTTTGCGCTACATGGAGAGCCATGCCTGGGTGTTTGCTTTTGTCCCTCTATAAGATTTGTTTTGCAGCTTAATAAAGCGCCCCAGTACACCACCAACTCAGCAATCGACCAGCAATCAACGGCGCACGCTTATCGAGAAGTGCACATCAGTGGGGGACCAGCAAATTGGTATTCATCGAGTTCTTATATGACTGGTTGTTCATGGTACAGCTCGCTTAGAAGTAGCCATTAGACAATAACAGCTCGAAAGCAATTACGCTGCACCGCAGGTCGTGCTTCCCGGGTGGCCATGCCACTGCGTTTGGGTTATTTCGTGACTTGCTGGCGTGCCTTCTTATGATAATCCATTAGCTGTTTAAGACCCAGAGGTCTCAGGCAGGGGCACATGGCTGGGATCCAGGCCCCTCTTGCACGCGACTGTACAGAGGCAGTTTCAGGCATGGCATACTTGCGCCCATTCTCGCAATCACTGAGGACATTTAGCTTGGCCAGCCTCTGAATTAATCCTTTCATTCATGGGGCGACGTACTGTGCGATAACGGAGGGGAGGAGGGGTCGGCCCGTCGTTTTTGGCCAGTGAAGCGCCGCGAGTCGCGACTCTTTCTTCGCGAGCGAGAGGCGTCGGGAATCGCGACGCCCGTCATTTGTATCCAAGAGCCGAGTCGGCAGCGTCCGAACGAGAACGGCCGTGGTGCGGAACGTTGCCCCATGGCAATGAGTGAGAAAGGCCGTGGTGCGGAACGTTGCCCCATGGCAGTGAATGAGAAAGGCCGTGGTGTGGAACGTTGCCCCATGACAATGAATGAGAATGCTTGGAATTATTACCGAGCTGGGACATCATAAATGTAAAAAAGTACTATTCCAACCAACTTGCTTCTATTCAACGGAAGCTTTCTGGACAATCTCCATCCCTTCTTCAGCCTTGGTTAGAAAATAAAAAAGGCAACGAGAGTAGAATGACCGGCTTCTGACCTAAGCCATGGATGAATAATGCAAAACGTTGACAAAAACATGCACTCACAATTTTACTCACAATTTCGTAATGATTACAAACCACTTCATCTGAATGTTACCATGCCACATCAAAACTAACACTGCGCGCACATTGAACGTGCACATTTTTCCAAATTTCGGAATCAATTTAGTAGCGATGCATCTGGCGTATCACAACGCTAAAACAAGTGTTTTCTCTCCAGTGATATGGGCAGGAGGTCAGCTTTCGCTGGAAAAAACGGATTAATATCTATCAAAAATGATCGATTCAATAAACGATCAAGTACGTATGAGCGTTTTAGGAAAGACCTAAATCCAGCATTTACTGGAAAGGAAAGAGATGCTCTTAAAACCTTCGAGTAGAATATTTGAGGATTCGCCCATTGAAACCTACCCCGCCACTATCTTATGGACTACTTGAAGTACATAAACAGGAGGCACCACCACGGCCGATAGTGTCCTTGATAGGTTCTGTCACTTGTGCTACATCCAAACAGTTGGCGTCCCTCCTAGAGTCTCCGGTAGGAAACATGGAGCGCACAATATCAAGCACTCATTATTTTCGAAGCGATTAGCATTTAATAATCACTTTGATTCCTAATGGAAAGGCTTGCGAAACAGTAGAAGAACGACTAATAGAAGAAATGAGGAACGAGGATGGAACCGTAAGGTGCCAGGCAAACCTGGCGGTAGATGATATCCAGCTCTTGCTTATGCGCTTTGATACCACTTAATGTCAGGTAAACGGTGACTTGGACTAGATTAGGATGGGGTTCAGCGATGGGACGTTCTGTCGGCGTCATGGTAGCAAATTTGTCTGCAGAAAAAAATGGAACGAGAGGCTTTGGACACCTTTCCACATAGTTCAAGGTATGGAAAAGGCACGTGGATGACACATTTGTCGTGTTAAAAGAGCACCTTGTCCCAGAGCTCCTCGAGAATTTAAATAACACGTACCCAGGGATTAAATTCACCAGATAGCAGCAAATGACTCTCTTGCTTTGCTCGACATTTTTGTTTCTAGATCAATATCGATGACCAATATGAATATGGAAGTTAAAAAGCATGAAAGGCAACGCACAGGTGTTTGGACTTTATAACACATCACAGCAATCAACACAAAGAATCAGTGGTTAGATCACTCGTACAAAGGGCACATAAATTTTCGTCATTTCCCGACAAAAATAGGAGACAGGATAGGCACATTGACGAAGCTTTAAAATTTAACTAGCCAAAGCGTTTGGTTGAAAAGTTCGTCAAAACCCAAGAGCATAAAATGCATCTGAAGACAATCAGCCCTTCGTAACCTTACCGTATGTAAAAGGAGCGAGTATTGGAGAAGATAACGCGGTTTTTAAAAGCACACGCTCGTGTAGACAGGAAATCGTGTGCAAACGTTAGAAATGACTTAGTTGGGCTCAAAGACAAGTTACAAACTGACCAAAAGAGAGGAATGATTTACCAATACACATGATGGAGCGATAAGAAACGAGGATTGAAGCCATTCGGGCTTATCGAAACACGTTCTGGACACAAGGCATTGCGTCGCATGGGAGGAGGGGGAAATTCTATATCATGAAACAAACTGGAGAACAAAAATCAGGAGGGTATTCTCAATTCTAGAATTTCTAGACCACACAGTGACACACTTCTGAATACAAACCGGAGGGTGCCCGTAGCGAATGTATACCGAAATATGAAATGAAAGGACTGAACAAGAGTAGCCGGCTTGGGCAGTGTGTAGTGGGGGGTGCGATGGTGGGCTTCGGGTCAGGAAATCAGTGCACGTGTGCGTTATCTTGCTCTTAGTGTTGCGATATGCCATATGCGTCGCTATCGAATCGATTCTCAATGCTGACAAATTATGTGTACGTTAACGATGTATACGCGGTGTCAGCTGGTTATGATGTGACGTGGCAGCACTCAGAAGAGGCGCTTTGTAATCGTATCAGAGTCGTGAATGCATTGCATGTGTTCTTTGTCAACATTCTACATTACTCATCTGCGGTTCAAATGAAAACCAGTCATTCTACTTTCTTTCCCTCATGGAGAGAGGTATATTCATTGCATGTGACTTTCCGTGTTGCTTCTTAGTGCGTGCCTAAATCTGTTTTCGAGAATTTCATCGACTGACCAAGGCTGGGAAAGGAGCAGATATTATTCCGAAAGCTCCCGTTGAATATAAGTAAGGGGGTTGGGATATTATCTTCTTTTACACGTTCGGACCTTTTAGTTGTCAGGTCAGCACCGGTAAACCAACCCGCAAACCAGCAGTAAAGCGAATGTTTGCATGGCGATGGAACAGGACCGCATAACATACAGTAATCCTACAATCATCAACAGTGTTATTCGTGTCAGATGAGCACGCTTCTTCTGCATTTGTTCGGGCAATGTCACGACGAGCATGAAGGAAGTTATCACACGATGGTTTTCCTGATCAGTGACATCTTTCAATGAACAATCCAGCAGTCATTGTGACTTAAATCAGTTAATTACACACCCGCTTGCAAATATTGAGCTGTTCCTAGCTTGTCCTCAGGGTATAACAGGTATTATGATGACTAGTCTCCACGACCACTGCCACCAATCACGTCAGTCGTGCTCGAACCGCGTTTATTGCCTGGAATGTGCTCCAAAGCCCTGACGTCACGCGTTTTTTTCGAAATGTTTAACTGAGTTGCGGCTTGCACCACTTTTATTGTGTTCAACTTAAGTGTTTTATTGGGGGAGCCTGGCGTGACACCCAACCTCAGGGGTCGGCCTATTGGTGGAAAGCTAGAACATATGAGATGACAGTTTCTGGCAGAGCTCAGTTGATGAAACTAACCTGTGCACCGATCAGTATTTAGAAGCGGCTCAGTGCGTTTCGCCGCACTCGTATGCCTCGTGCTTATGGAAATCACCAGAAGGAATGCTGATCGACCAAAAAAAGCAACAACAACCAACAGACAAACACACTCTTAATTTGTCGCGAGAAAACAACCCATTGCTAGCTCATGAGCAGCGTCTAAATTTCCCCATCTCCGGGACAACCCCGAGAAGGCGGAAGGACCGACTGTATGCATAAAATAGGCGCACTGCAGACTACTTAGGCAGAAACCCCGAGACAGCAACACGGTACTTAACTTAATGTAAAACTATCAGAAGATTGACACAACGTGTACATGGGCGATGTGCACAACAGCTTGGAGCAGCATGCCGTACAGCTCAAATACTGACGCCTGTGGGACGCCGCGATGTGACTGGGGTCAACCCACAGAAGTCATGTCGAGCGCTACTCCAGAGAGGAGAGAGAAACCGAGGTTCGTTTCCGGTATCGAATGTAAAGTCCTGTTTTGGATTTTTTTAAACATTACAATTATCCTCACTCAGCCTGATTTCACAGTGGTCAGAGTGATTTCGGAGAGGCACCGAGAAGTAGCGAAACTCAAGTGCGTTATATAGTGTAGCACTCACATGACAGGAGTCGACCAGCTGGACCAAAAACATCGGATATTACTAGACTATGTGCCAGTCTGTTAAGTGGGTCAAACAAGTCTTCCTTTGGCCCACGCGTGTCGCTGGCATCAAACGTCACGTGATACACAAATTAGATGACAGAGGGCCTCCTTTGCGCCACCGCAAGGAAATTGATACAGCGATAGTGCATGCACGCTCACACGTTTCGTTTCCTCGTTGCTGGAGGGCCGACAAAGTTTCTACCTCTGTAACTTGTCGCGCTTTTGGACCACCTGATAAGCCACAGTCTGCGTAAATATATGATCAATGTCAATAAGTCAGCTTTACTTACCGACAACATTACAGCATGCTAAGTCGCACCATGCTTTGTAATGCACGCGATGTCCATGCCATTGAAAACGCTGCGGCTTGCAACACAGTTATATCATGGCGGATCAGGATCATCACATATCAGTTATATAATGGCGTATCAGGAACATTACATATCAATTATATAATGGCGGATCAGGAACATTACATATCAGTCAAGACCATACGATTGTATTTGTAGCATCTATGTGAGCGACGCGACTAGGCATCAGTGCATTGCTGTACAGCTGCTGACAAGGCAAGACGTGAGAATGCTATGATGAAAACAGTACAGCAAATACGGCTCCTAAAATAGGTGTAGCGCAATATTGCATGGCTCAATGCAGTAATGGATTAAAGCAAAATTTGGAGACAAAATTGGAGGTCAAGCCCAATCCCCCTCCCCCAACTGAAACAACCCGCCTCCAATGAGAATTTCTTCAACGAAGGTGTGGATGTCGGGCCTCCACTGTGATGAGTGTTACACTCGTTTCTGGCAAAGTGCGACCATTTAATTGGCTGGATGTGGACTGGAATATTGCGAGATTCAGCGCACCGACAATTTAGATGTCAGTATCACGCCGGACAACTCGATTTTCAGATTTCTTCACTGCAGTTTTTCACTGCAATAACTCTGATACGGCCGGACCGTTTTTGAATCCGCGGGAACGGCAACTAAGTTGACAACACTGATTGCAAATGAAGCAAACATCTATCTGCACACGGCATTGCTCGCATGCATGCATACGAATGTATGGATGACAAAAATACAAGCCCGCAGATCGCCCCGGATCGATGAATGACAAAGTAGTTGTGCGAACCAGCAGCTATGTTCATGGCAGGCTGAGTTCAATTGAGATGGTAAGTGGGACAAACGTTGTTGATGATCGAAGAGGGCCGCTTTTGCGGGAAGCGTGAGTATAGGTGAGTTAAGCGTAAAACATGACACATCGAACCGTCGGTGCTGGCTTCAAGTCTTCCTCTTTAATCCCCACCCAGCCGGGGGACTGTGACATCCGCGCGCGCACAGGGAGGATATGAATCACCTGTGGGATCTCAAACTTCCAGACGTCGCTCGAGGACAAACATACAATTGTAAAATTCCCGTCAAACCATAAGGAATGCGCCCAATTTGCAGACCATAGTTCAGCTGTGAAGTCACCAACGGTCATGACAGTAGAAAAGGTCGTTCTGAAAGATGCAGTTCAAACATATGTTAACACATCAAGACGGATATTGTGGCCACAGATGTAAGCGTGAAGACTGTGTGGAGATCATTCTGACCATTTTTGTTCCCCCACAAGGGTCAGACAATATCAAGTGATCGTTCAAAGCTGGTCTACCAGTGGCCTTCAAGAGCAATTCGAAAGGAAGAAGACAAAACAATTACTTCACATTGTGCTTCTAAGCTTATTCTATAAGGTGCCGATGCAAGACAAAAGCATCGCAAACAATAACATACAATTCTAGGATGACCTAGATGTTAGCTGAGGTCAATTTAGGTCAAATATGCAGGCCACCCAACTGAAAAGCTTAAGTGTCAGCCGGGCCTATGCAACCAGCACAATGCTGTTCTGTGGTCAGAAATAGCGTGTTGTACATCTACAGATACTCAAGATCGCATAGCTGCTGTACATATTATGCCTAATCCCTTCGACGATTGGTAATGCATTTGTTACAAACTGAGAGCGGGCACGCTGGTTCACGGAATTTTGCGTCATCAGCTTCTCAAACAAGATATAAAAGTGTTCATACGCGTTGCACTCGTTTAGTGAGCTCATTATACATAATAATTACATCACATGTTTTCAGTGGAGTGTTCAAATTATGCGCAAAATCACCAAAAAACTGCCCATTTTGAGCTCAGCATGTGTTTTTCAGAAGGCAAGAATAGAGATAGGTCATGATCTGGGCCAAGGTCATATGCTATGTGGTCATATGCTCCTTGTGCAGAGGAGCTATTACTCTCTTCCTTTTGTACAAACACCAAACTACACAGAAATTCGAGCAAAACATAATTACTTACGGAAAATATAGAAAATTCACCGGACACAGGGTCACTAACGCCGCCTGTTTTGAAAAACATGACACATACAGAATTGAGGTACTTGCATGTTCTAATACTAAAGTAGCCTTGAGCAAATGGCAAATAACCCACAAGTTCTGTTTGGTTAAAGTTTTGCAGAGTTTGTCTTCGTTGACCTGACCTAAGTCACATACCTTGGTCCATAACAAGCTTAGATTTGTAAAAAGATGCCAAATATATAGATAAACAGGTCCTGAAAACTTGATGTTGCTTCCTGCTTTCGGTTTTGCATTGTGCTCGAAAACCGTAGGGGAAATCCATTTTATTGGGTCAGGCGCGGATTAAGCTATTCGTCTTGCAAGTTCTCATGTCGGAAATTTGACTAACGCATGCAGAGCCACTTGTCCAGCCCGCGTGTGGCGACCCGAGCGGGTCGACTCCCACTTGTTACAGCGGGCGGTCGGGAAGGGCTTTCATAAACCAGGGGATATGTCCCGGCCCATCCGTTCCGGTGAGGGGAATCAGACCCTTCGAAACGCCTCGCGACTACATTTGACTAGAACCGGACCTCAGTCGCCAGCCACGAAAGAGTACAACTGACTGGGCCGGTCCCTTAACAGTCAAAGGGCACGTTCCACATTTGGTGATATTGAAGCAAGCATCAGCAATGGTGAAACAAACTCACTTATAACTACTGGTATAGTTTTTCGGCAGAAAAGACTGCTCTAGACAACACAACTGCTTTTTATAGCAAAGATGCCCTCAATACGTCATTGTTTGATTACGTCATCGTGCCGTGCACAACATTGATTGAGATTGAAACGGACGGCCACTATACCTGAAAATCGTGCTCACGGACACCGTTGTGAACGACTCAACAGCTAAATTTGTATTTGCCTTGATCGCCGCATGGCCAATAGAATGACACGGTTTGAATGACGTCATCATGGCGCCATGGACGCCTTGGGGACCTTCGAATAGTCTGCACGAAGTAGTCTGCACATCTTTGCGAGCATGTAGCTCAGAAGCTAGAGGGGCTATGCCATAATGTCTTGAACTGCACCAAATGATCTTCAAGATGGCTATAGCATTTAAAAACGGCACACAGATGTGGAACACCCCTTTAACCCTATTCGTGGATTATATTGCTAGGGGCTGTATTTATTGCACTAGGGATGAAATGACACGAGGTACCTGCTGCTTGTCCCATTACGTAACTCGCAGTCAAAAATATTACATCACTTGCATAATTTTTGTGGCGGTTATTTAACTTCATTGTGCTCACTATCGTTTCATTTTTTAATTCTTAGTTCTGATGTTTGACCCGGCTATCGTTTATTTCTTAATTTGGCTATGGGATGCCAAGCGTAACACTGGAATATCTTTGCTTCAATAGAACCGAACATGATTCGGAAAAACCTAACATGGGTCTGATCGCCTGAATATCCAGCTTATTGAAAGTCTCAACCCTTTCCAGCCAGACTAACTTTATGTTTATCATTGAAGGGCGCTAATAAATTAACACATCAACATTATCAACATTATTGGCAATGATGTAAATCACGACTTGGCTGATGACATAAGCAGCAATAACTTTTTATACACAGGCTTTAACCCAGGCTGTCCTCATGCCCAAGCTGTCCGAATGTCCTGATGCCACGATTTCCGATGCATGATGGCTTTCATTGTGTCTAAGTCACTGCACATCCTCATATAATGGCTGCAAAACCGCTTGCGGGCTTACTTCGCTAAGCGGCGGAAGGAAAACACCCTCAATGTTTCCAGAACATTAGCAAACAGGTCCCCGAGGTGTTAGATAGAGTCCGAGATTCAAGAGCTGCTTTAAGTGCAAAAACATCGCTCCCATAGCGACGAAAAGGGACCCTTGTCTGAATAGCCCCACGACCCAATTTTCCCCCCTCCCGGGATCCTGATTACGACTCTGCTCCAGCATTGCTCAGAGGATTTTCTGGCCGATCCGACCTCTGGCTGCCGGGATGCCTGGTTGAAAATGGATGTGATATGCTGACTAGGAAGATATATGGGTCAAGGGAAGCAAGCCTCATCTATAAGACAGCTTTTCGTGCAGCATCATTGGCTGAATCGCTTGCAACCTCGACGGAAATTAATCAGTGGCCGCTCGCCCCTCCCCCCCCCCCTCCCCTCTTCCCTTGTGTGTACGTGGTGAAAGACTGTTGGAAACCTCCAAATAGCTTCAGTTTTTGTCTGTTCCAAGGAACCCTCATAAACCAGTCGGGATAAAATTAATTCAAGCCTAACATAAACGCTGTCACAGCTCTTATGGATTGCATGTAATCTAATCACGCGTCGAAGCTGATGAGGCGAACGGCGCCAACACACAAAAACAGTGAAATAATGGATGGTATGGCAAGTAATGAGGCATTATTTGGAGCTTTACTGCTGTACATACGCCACGATGGGCTCACTAAGACAAAAAACGATTGAACAACTTTCAAATATTATTCTTCAAATTTCCACTGCGGCGTAAGTATTGTTCACACCTTTCAGAATTTTTAAAGAATCAATACTTGCTGTGACTTCAAATGCCAGACCCCTAGTTCCCTCGTTGTCAGTTTTCAATGCTGCCGAAATGTTTCAGTCTACAGTGAGCTTAAAACACAACTTGCAAAGTCATTGCGTGTATTGTTATCTCGCAGCAATGTGATTTAATTAACATTAGCTTTAAGTCGATGAGGGCACGTAGCCGAAGAATAGAGCTGCGTACATGCATTGCATGAGTCTTCAACCGCCCTTTCGCAACTTTTATTTGCTCAATTTTTTCTGGGTGCGTTTTAAACATTTTTCACATTAAGAGGTTAAAATAATGCCTTCGGTTGTCCGTGTGCCTCACCTGTTCGCGGCAGCAAAGAAATGAAAAAAGCTCGGCTCACATGGACACCGCCCGCCGGACCGGATTAGCAACGGACCGTCTTGTTGGCCATGTGTGGTGACAGTGACGGCTGACCTCGGCGGCGCTGTGAACCGGGGGACAGCGGCGGCCGGCGGGTGGCCGGCGGGGACCGGCGAGGGGGCGGGGCCGTTCTGTCCGGCGGCCGGCGGGAAGTCGGGCGTCGTTCAACTTCTGACCGGTCTGGCGTGGGAACAGACAGCCAGGCACCATTCTCCCGGTCAGGTTGGTTAAGGCAACGGCCTAGTGCAGACACGTGCAGATCGGCTCTGGTGCAGGGGATTCATGTGGAAGGCGCTAAAGCATGACAGAATGTGTTACTTTTTCATCACCTGTGATGCAATCTATGCTGAGAAACTGGGCTTCTCACAAGACTTCGTGTATTGTTTGCTCTCCATACCACGACTGTGAAGGACGACAGTGTGCAGCCGCTTGGCAGGTAAGTGATGTTGTTCATCTGACAGACACGGGGATAGAAAGCCTACTAAGCAGCCACGCAATGCGATTCTTCATAGCGAGAGTAAGGAAAGTAAACAACACACAACGTCAACCTACCAGCTTCAAGTTCAACCCTCCATGCAACCCAGCCTCAGGCCCTCCAGAATCCCAAACCCAACTCCGCAACCATCCGACGAGGTAATAATAGTGTATGTTCAGCAAGGGCGTGCCGCTCTAAAATTGATAGCATTGGCTCAGCTGAAAAGCTTGATTGTATTTGCTTCTACAAGCTGATTTCTCCCTGGATTTCGGTCGCTTGAATTTACGTCCTCGATGTTAGAATACTTTTAATGAATGTTTCTTTGCCCAAAGACATTTTCCGGCGGAGGAACGACTTCCCATTTCAAGTAAATGTGAGCTACGTTTTTGTGAAAGGCCTGGAATGGGGCGTAATTCATAGAAAAAGCATTCAGGTTAGTCTCACTAATGGGTCACTAATGACTGTCGCTGTCACCGATGGTGTTGTATGATCACCACAGTCAGGATTATGCGACAAATACACTTGCCACTGATGGCGGAAATATGCATCAACTTTTATCCTGGCCACGATTGTATGTTTAAAAACTGCCTCAAATTGCAGTGCTCTGTTCTTTATCCCAATTCAGGCATTATCATTTGACACATTTATCAAGTATTTGCAGACCGCTTTAAGATGTGACGGAGCTGGCATGACAAAAACAATGGGGGCCTACAAGGCACTATTTGGTACAAAATTAACGTGATACCGACAGCGATGTATTAAGGTACCTGCTACCTTTTATACAAATAAGTGAGATCATTGTTCTGCATTAATTTCGCCCATATCTCCTCTTTGCTCATCTACATTGAAGGCGCTCAGAAGAGCACTGGGGGAGGCGATCATGCATGAGACAAGATAATAATCCTCTATATTTAGTTCGGTCTCGGAATTAATTGGACGCCATTGGTAGCTCTTTGCCAACATGATCATTTTAAGCACCCCTTCATCAGCGTCCCGGACAGCACGTTAGCGTTTCCGTAATGTAGTGGGTGTCACGTCCTCTTCATACGCAGAAGGCCCCCGGGTGGAGCCAGGGTGGTCCCCGGTGGAGTGGGAACGTCCCTGGTTTGAGCCAGGGTGGTCCCCGGTGGAGCGGGAGCGTCCCTGGTTTGAGCCAGGGTGGAAGCAAGTTCTGGTAAAGTCAAGTTTTGGGTCAAATTTTGGGCTTTGTCTTTGGTATAAACTGCTCACTAAAAGGAACTTAAATAGTAATAATGGGCGTTTACCACTAAATCGAAAGATTGGAACCAAAATGAAGGCTTTACCACCGAGCTGATTCTTGTCACTTATGTACGTAACTATCACTCAGTTAACGAAGTGTTTAACACTGATGACTATTTTGGTCACTGAATGCACGAAATAGGTGTCCCAGAAGAACAGCGTCCACCAGATTGGCTGAGAAACCATCAAGGAGGTGAAACGAATCACTAAAATATAGTTGGCAATAGAGATGTTGCACTAGAATCCGGGGTTTTCAGCCAGCCGACATGTTGAAAAACAAAATGGTATCAATTTGTGAGTTATTTGGGACGCAGAGGCAGGCATTCACCTTTGAGTTGTGTTCTACGTGCGAGTCGCTGACCCAAGGACCTGTAACTCCCTTAGGCTCTGGTGCCCCCCCCCCCCCCCCCCCGGCCTCTAGGAACAGACGATGAAGGGGCTGATTGGATGAACTGAAGGGCTGCCCGGCGGATGACTCCGACCCGCAGGCCGGGCCCTCAAACGGGCCCAAGGGGTGGCTTGCGCTTATCAGAGTCCACGGGGCAATGAAGGTTTCTACGTAGGGCGGAAGCCACCAATACTGAACAGATGACATTGTGTCGGCTTGCCACCTAGTTCCCTACTTGCGACGCAGGACATTTACGATTTACAATCTTTGTTCATGCTTATTTTGGTTGCGATTTATCCAATGTTTGTGCCCACTTTGTTCGTGCTTATCTCCGTGCTTGTTAGATGAACAACATCATTTACCCGCCAAGCGGCTGCGCACCGTCGTCCTCCACACCCGGGATACGGAGAGCAAACAATGCACGACGTTTTCGCAATGTGTTAATAACTTCACAACAGGCTGCTTAGTGCTTTCTGAGCAGTATACTCGCGCTGACAGAAGGGGAGGGTGGCGATGACACCCCCGCCCCCCGCCCCTCAAAGCTTTCTGAGGATATCAGTTAGGCATATTCTGCAGTCGCGCTCAAATCGTTTGTAGCCTCTGGGGCATCCATTGCACGTATGTTGACACCAATAACACGTCTCTAGCACTTCTGGTTACCAAACAGTGACAGTTTTTTGCGAGCACTGCAAGACGATCCAACGCCAGCAGGCACAGAGTGACGATTCAGCTGACTGCACGCAGAGGGCTGACACGTCATGTTAGCGATGTCATCCATTTAAAGATGGGCTCAAAACAGATAAAAATGCATACCACTGTACTCATAGCTACACAAGAGCTCGCATCTTTTTGTTTCATATCCACGATGCTGCATGTTTTCGTAGATAGGAGCATGCAAAGCAGAGGGTACCCAGGGCTCCAAAAGGCTTGTCCGTCGGACCCAGGAACCACGCCGCTCCCAGAGGGTGCCCAGGGCTCCAAAGCCTTGGTCACACAACTCTGCTTAATGCACTCAGAAATAGCGCGAACACAAATCGTCCATAGGACGCAACAGCTCTTATCATGAGCATTTGAAAGCATCTTTCCGTCGCTTAGCGAAGCAAGCCCGCAAGCACGTCGACAATAATTACAAAAGTAAGTGCAGCGATTTAGATACGGTCAATACCATAACGGATTGTACAACGTGACCTCAGGATAATCAGGCAACCAGGTGAGCGTCAAAGCCGGTGCGTAAAAACATTACTGGGGTATGCATATGTCATCAGCTGAATGCTAATTGACCGCGTTTTTCATAACAATACCAATTCCAGTTTATGAGTGTCTTTTAATGGTAAACATGAAGTTAAACTAGCTGAACAAAAATGAGGGCTTCAATAAACCTTGCCGTTTAATCAATGTGGCTCATTTGAAATGCTATTAAGTAGGCTCCTAATACTGGTTTCATCGTACTCGGCGCTGAGAAAGGCAATCAAGGTTGATCACTCCAAGGTCAAGCTGCTAAGCTTTACAAAGTCAAGCTTTTCACCCGACAACCGAGCTCAGAAACATCTGATAAGCGAACAAAACAAAAGAGCTTAGAAGAAGAAAATTAAGTAAAACTGAACACAACGAGATAGAATAATCACTGTAGAATAACACCATCGTGCGCAATCTTTTTATTTACGCCTTTGCGTGATCGGACAAGAACAGGTATGTTTGTGCCATCTGCATTCAAGGCAGGGTAAGTACATATCGAGCAGAATATTTCAGCTTTCAATTCAGAGCCGTTTCAAGTTTATCAGCATAATTACATGAAAAAAATGGGAGATTAATCAGCTGGAAAGCAGTGAGACACGTAATAAACCTGGCAATTCTGTCAAGGTAACCAATTTTGAATGTTTGCAAAAAACACTCGATTTCATTTCAGCGCTTGAAAGCGTTCACTGCTTGGGTTCCCTGGATTGCGTGCGCGCTGAGTGTCGTCTGGCAATATAGCACAATAGCCACCAGCGATGTAATGCCAAACACCTGCAGTGGAACAGCAGGCGGCGAACTCAGAGGGCAGTCACCTCCGTCCACAGCAGCCGACAGTGGGTCGCAGCCTCCGTCCACAGCAGCGACAGTGGGTCAGCACCTCCGTCCACAGCCGACAGTGGGTCAGCACCTCCGTCCACAGCAGCCGACAGTGGGTCAGCACCTCCGTCCACAGCAGCCGACAGGGTCAGCACCGTCCACAGCAGCCGACAGTGGGTCAGCCTCCGTCCACAGCAGCCGACAGTGGGTCAGCACCTCCGTCCACAGCAGCCGACAGTGGGTCAGCACCTCCGTCCACAGCGCCGACAGTGGGTCAGCACCTCCGTCCACAGCAGCCGACAGTGGGTCAGCACCTCCGTCCACAGCAGCCGACAGTGGGTCAGCACCTCCGTCCACAGCAGCCGACAGTGGGTCAGCACCTCCGTCCACAGCAGCCGACAGTGGGTCAGCACCTCCGTCCACAGCAGCCGACAGTGGGTCAGCACCTCGTCCACAGCAGCCGACAGTGGGTCAGCACCTCCGTCCACAGCAGCCGACAGTGGGGCCAAGCACCGATCCGTCCACAGTCAGCCGACAGTGGGTCAGCACCTTCGTCACAGCCACCCATTAGGGGGGTCAGCACCTCCGTCCACAGCAGCCAACAATGGGTCAGCATCTCCGTCCACGGCACGCAGCTGGACTATGTCTCCCGGTCTGAGGTCAAGCCAGCGGCGTCTGGCGCAGCGCTGGTCGCTTGTCTGCTGCTGACCAGCGGCATCTCTGGCCGTCGCTGGTTGACCCTTAATCCGACTTCTGGCTCGACTGGACACGCTGTCGACTGGCTCAGCGTGCAGTGCGGCCTGCTCTGCCTCCACCAGCCGTGCTGGCAACGCCGTCTCCTACGGCTATTCCGGCGACGCGCGGCGCTGCATCTTCCTTAAGGACCCCACCTGTGGCAACGGCTGGCAGCTGTTCTGCGGCAGCTGCTACAGGTACTTCACAGAGGCGAAGCTCTGGGATGACGCTGAGAGGGCGTGCGGCTTGGCGGTTCGTCGCGGCCACCTGGTGTCCATCGGCTCCGTGGACGAGAACAACTTCGTGATCAGCCTTGTGGGCCAAGGCGTCATGGGTGTAATGATCGGGTACCAACACCTGCACGGGTATGAGGATGGCGAGTTTCGCTGGACGGGTGGCTCCCGGAAACCACAGGTGGTCACCGCATGGGGTAGGACGCAGATACACAGACGGCAGGCTTTTCATTGTGCTGACCTATCGAACCGCCTATTTTAAGGGCTGTGACTGGAGACGAACTCGCCCCCTTGCAGCCCCAGATCGAGCGTCTGCCGGTTTTGGGGCCTTGATCTTCGACCATTTGATTATTTGATTCGACAACCGTTGAAAGCTCTGAGAAAAGCTTGATATAATGGGTAAAATCTAAGAACCAACATGATGGCTGGTAAACAGTTTAAGGCTTGACTGTTCATAGAGCCATGGAGCTAACGCTGTTTTTAGCCGGTGCTTTTCCTGGTAAAATTGCCCATCCCCCGACTGGAAATTATAGCTACGATATAGCCATCAGGTGACTTGGGCAGTATATAGTGTTTCTTAATGACTCCATAGCTGATAGCATAATCTGCCTGTATCTCTTGCTGCGCGTGTTATGAATGCATTTCATGGTAAATATGTTGATTATGCCTGCATTTGTGCAATATGTGCTTATTAGAGGTGGGTATTTTTAAATACCAGTATAGAAATAAATGACCCCTGGATACAAACCCTAAAACCTGTCCTACTTTCGAAGACCACATGTGATGTTGATAATTAAGGGTCGGTACGAACGCAATATTACGTAAAAACTCACCGATATCCAAATTATTCCAAGAGCTATCTTCAGGGCGGCTACAGTTGTTTCCATCCCTGACGGCACCAGGCCGTGCTTTGGTTCAGAGGATGAAACAGACCGAATCAATCTGGTGGATCTTACGATTAGATCCAGCCCACTGATTTTGATATGAACCATCAAATATTTCTGTATTAGCTGCGTCAGGTCTGTCCCAAGGCTCCATATGGCAGCATTAGGCAAGGCCATTTTATGCCTTGCCAGGTAGCATGGTAAGTCAGAAACTCGAAAAGCTTGGATGTGTCCTTATTGAGCACCGCCATGAACCAAGAAAACGGTTAACCGAAGGTTTAAGAGGGCAAAAATGGCGGTAAAAATAAGTTCCGTGCTTCAAATTGCCTCCTTCATTCCCTGTGAATTGTTCACGCTTGGGTGCGTATCAGACATGTTTGGGCGGCCGACGAATTTATCCAATTTATGTGTGAAATTCGTACAAGCTTGCAGTTGGAGCTTCTTGCAGAGAAATTGGTCAACATTTTAAGCAGCAGATGGCACCTCTAGAGACAATCGAAAAGGAAGGAAGAATAAAGTGGTATCACACTCGTATGATAGCAAACAAACAAAAACAAAAAACAAAAGTAGCTAAATAAATATTAAGACTGGTACTTTTCTCGCAAAGTTTTGTAATCGGCTGGTTTGACTTAAAATCTGTTGATATAAGCGCTCAAATGGTGATATTCATTTTGTAAGTTTAAATTAAAAGACATTTCTTGAACTTTTCTTTCCTGCATTTCGGGAGCGATGCAATTTAGTAGTCAAGTTTCTTCGGGAAACGGGAGACCTTGGAAAAAGAAGTATGTGGAGTAAAATTCTCTACCAGGCCTTGGCGGTGTTCGCACCAGCCTCTGCTTTCGTGGTGTGGTGGTGAGACCAAAAAAATAGGGGATGCGTGAAAACCTTGCATTTGGCGCATAGCTGCAGATTGTGACGCATTTTGTAAGCAAACCAAACTTAATGTGTGCAAGCGGCTGGGGTCGCTCGGGTTCTTGGGCTTAGAGGTACCTGGCGCCCTTGCTCTATGGATACATAGACATGATTCAGATGTAGGTGAGGTAGGACATAGCCATAGGTGTCCAGGTTCTGCGGAGCCTCGTTTATGCTTGGTGGTTTCAAGTGAGCTCGGCTTTGGATGACATCTGTAAACCTCAAAAAGGAAAAGAGGGGTTTGGCACGTGCGATTAGACAATGTCAGGCAGGAGTGAACAATTCACATAAAATATAGGGAAAATAAGTGAAAAATTCCTCCTCATAGGGTGTTGCTTTACACCCAAAGTCGGCAATTCTAGGACACTGGCTCAAGCCCAGAGCTGTGGAGCTGGCGTCGTGTGCAGACAACATTCGCGAGACTACTGCAGTGAGATGCTAGTCTCTCGTCATTTACTGAGTCGTGGGCTGTCAATCGCCGCCCACTCCGGATGGCGTGTTTAAGAGATGCTCCTACATGCTCATGCTGGCGTACCGATGTTCGATCAGCCCCATGCTATCTGCATACGCAGGCTAAGCGCACTAACTTGCGTGCTAGAAGCCTGTATTTCTTTCATAGTTTAATCCGAAGCTTTTGAATGGATGGATTTCTGGGACCAGAGCTCACGCTAAGCACTGCTTGTTGTGTGAGCCCTGACCTCTACCACCCGATCGCGCAATTCCATGTCAGCAGCAGAATTTGGTGGCGAAAGCTTAACGTGTCGCAATGCTTGGCACGTTCCGTCCTGCCCTCTGACGTCGTCTGACCTTCACTGCAGCCGCTGCCACCGACCGCGGGCCATATTTGTAAAGGGCAAATAGCGAGCGCCTTAAGCGACTGAAGCTCACACCGCCATCGATGGGTGAATGGAGTGCGGGTGCTCTGACCGACTGAGCCATCGGCACGCATTTTTGTTGTTGTCTAAGAGCATGCTTCTTAACAAGCGTCCGGGTGCCGGTTGGACACCCTTCGCTCGGATGGGGGGGGGGGGGGCAACTGACCCCTCGTCCATTGCTATCTCAGGAACTAAGGAAGTTAGAAACACCAAATTCACAGGGTGTATCGGCCTGTACGTGAACTCACTTAGGAAAAATTTTGAGAATCTTGCTTCATTAGCTCGGGTCAAATAAGGTTGAACAAGGTCAAACCCCAAGTTAATCTCTTAAGTGTCCTCAGAACCTAAATACCTGCAAAAGGTCACATGCTCATTTAAGGTCAGTGACCTTGCTTGACCTTTCAAAGATTATGGTAGCTAAGACCATTAAAGACAGTTCTGAGTTCTGCATTTGAATAAGCGGCAAAAATTACGATAGGCAGTATGCTCCTAAAAAACTATTGACCTACGTCATTTTTGGTCAGTGACTCATTCTGATCATTGAGAAGTTCATGGAAGATAACTAATGCGGTTCCTGTCATCAATGAATGCGAAATGAACACCAGAAACTACCCCATAAAGCAAGCCCTGAAATAATGAAACAGCTTGGTTTTGACCTTGATCTGACCCTTATACCTGGCCCTAGGTCAATAGAATTTGGACATTCAATTGCTGTGTTGCCTAAAAAAGCCTCACAGATGCATGGCTTCGTCTGACACTCAATTGTTGCATCAGATTGAACGATTCGCTAAAAATTGACTTCGCTGAATCCATGGCCTGACCTTGGCCTGCCGCAGGTCAGCGACCTTACAAGTTATATCTAATTTTTTACACCACACGATTCACTATTTAATTGTCTACAGTTATGTAAAATTTGGCGCGGCTACACGACGCCGTTTGGAAACGATTCCGGAAAACCCTCGGGGGCTCAATTTGACCTACACCAGAGTGCGTGTCAAACCAAGACACTCAGCGGTCAACTATCCTATTCAAGCAGTCTTTTGAATAGGGTAGGGGAACATATTTCGGTCATCTTTTAAAAGGCATCCAGGTCCAAAAGGACAAAAATGGACGTGGGCTTTCGGTCCTACCAATTTTTTTTTTCTAAGTTTACACCCATGTACATCGCGCCTTGACCCAGCAGAGAGATCATACCCGCATCGTAGTTAAGCATGTGTCCCAAGCCTATCGGGGTTCAGTGCGGCGACACAGGCGTAGGGGGGGGGGGGGCACAGAGTAGCCCGCACGCCAAGGCAGAGGGGACTGAGTCCAAAGAGAGGCTGCTCTAACACTTGGCTAATGAGCACCCTAAAAACCTAATAAAATTGATGCCCTTCATTGGCATGACTTATGATCTTCCAGGGTCCAGGGGGGGGGGGGGGGAGGGGGGTGGAGGCGCATGAGAAGGTAATAGAGAACGGTCCCCTCCCCCCAAGCGCGATATGGTCTGGCTATGCCGAAGCGCCTCAAGTCAGGTGAGTTAGTCGCCTCAAGCATATGCACACTGGAGCCTGCAAACACAAAGACAGATGCTCCCTAAGCCGAAAAATGCCCCAATCGAGAAAGATATTGTATATACAAAATAAAAAAGGTTCGCCCACACGCCCAGGGATAGGGACAACCCAATCATAAGCACAAGGAACGAGCATAGATACCCAAACAGGGGCGTAGATGGGCACCCCAAGACCGGGTATGGAGGCGTCTCAAGCATTAGTAACGGATGCTCCCGCCTCACAAGCCTCGACAGAGGGCGCCCTAAGCCTAACTGGTGCACCAGCCCAAGGTATAAGGACGTGTCTAAGCTCACGTAAAGGCCTGCTTCAGGTCTCGATGGAAAGGTCCCCTGACCAAATTATAAATGAGGCCAAAGGCCAGGCAGGCGGCCGAGCCCCCTAGCACACGCAGGGAGGCACCATAAGCTTAGCTAGGTATACGTAGCACCGAGACCGACCTAGGTCCTCGGTACACCGGAGTTCAAGCTTAAGAAGCACTCATTCCCAAGTCTAGGTAAATGGGTGACCAACAAGTAGAAAGAAGGGCCCCACAAACGTATCAAAGCGATACTTCAAGCCCAAAAACACAGGGTCTACAATCATGTGATTTCGAACAGAAGGTTGAGAGGCGCACCAAACTAGGTAACGGGTCATCCCATCTCATTAGGCATGACATTTATGCTGCTCCGGGGTTACTATGACATTTTCCAAGCGCAGCCTCGCATGTGTAAATATGAACGGAGTGTTTGAGTGCATGTTGGAAAACTGATGGCCATGTGCATAGACAAAGGTTAGCACAATGACATCAGGCTCGCACACTGTTCTTCGATTTCCGATATTTTAAAAGCATGTGATGGACAGCCCCTGTGCAGTCCCGCGATCAAGCATTACCGGTATAAGCTTGTTCGCCGATTCAGACTGTGCGGCCGACAGCTTGATTCACCGTCGTCGTTCTGCGGTGGATCAAACAACACTAACGCTAGCCGAGTCCGTGCCGCGGTGAATGCAGGAGGGCTACCCTGTAAGCACATAGTGAGGCAACAACACATCATCATCGAGCCCAAGTGCCCCGAACGCTGTGAACACTGACCTCGGTCATTCCACAGCCAAACGTGACGTGACCATTCAGCAGTCCGCAGCCCTGCCTTCGTGTTCTGTTGCACGCTCTCTTCGCACTGTTATCGGGTGCCTCATTCCCGGCAATGGCGGCATCGTTCACCCCCTGCGGCCGGAATGACCGAGTGTCACGTGCAGCCCGACCGTGTCCGGTCACCAGGTGACGGAGCTGCTCCGCCCGCTGGTGAAGGTGCCGATCAGCCGCGTCCGGTCACCAGGTGACGGAGCGACTCCGCCTGCTGACGAAGGTGCTGGTCAGGCGTGAGTCACGCCGACCAACGCCTACGCATCGATCCAACGTCGACTGGCCCGGCCGCGGGGTAGCAACCACAAGCACCAGCCGCTCCATAAGGCCAACAGGTAGCGTCGAGGGCGAGGGGTGCAAGCAGCGCCTAACGGAGCCCGTTAAGAGCGCGTGGGTGCGCCGCCTCAGGGACCTCTCTGCATGCGCTTTATCCAGGCGGTCTCTCGTTGATGTTTCGATGATAAACTCTTGTGCGCCTGTCATCTAGCATAAGTGGGGCATTCGGTGGTGTTAGTGATAAATATAACCGGATTGTTATGAGGGGATTACCATTAAGCACCACATGCCTACTAGTCTATCTTCAGGTGGGGGAAGGGAACCAAGGATAAGAAGTACAGGAGGTGTCACCAAGATCTAAGAGGGGAGAGGCGAACCAGTCTCCGTAAGAATTCATGTGGGATTTGTCACATGGGTGCAGGATTTAGCGAAGGGTGCGGCCAAAGACTCATGGAATGCAGCTAATGTTGGGTCAAAGTCACTGCTAGGAAAAAGCAGTGCACACGCTGGGCTCGCAAGGCGTGTTTTTGGGCTCACACTGGTCTCGCAAGGCGTGTTTTGGGCCCACACTGGCCTCGCAAGGCGTGTTTTGGGCTCACAGCAGAGTGAAACATTGCAGCAGCATCGCTAGCTGACAGCAGGCTAGGGTCCTGCATTGGCGGTGACAGTAGCTACTGTTTCTTTAAGTATTTTTGAATGCATAGGTAATACTTGAGCCGCAGTGGAAATTTGGAAAGCAAGATTTAAGCGATGTGTAATCGTGGGTTTCGTCCTAGTAAGCATACATTGAGGTAAGTGCAGCGGAGGATCCCAACTGATGCTTCCGGATGATGCATTCCATTGTTTTCGTGTGCCTCACCAGCTTCGATGCAGGAATACATATCGCGCAATCCGTAAGCGCTGCGGCGGCGTTTACCTCAGGCTCGAATTAACGCTATCCCCATCAGCTTGCAATGGCTTGTTGAAACAGACACAACATGCCTTCCAACATGCGTGCCAGCAGCCTCCCAGTACGCACACGCACGCGACAGGAGGCTGGTGGAAGGGGCGAGCGGTCATGACCGATTTCCGTCAAGGTTGCAAGGCGACTCAACCCATGATGCTGCACTAAAAGTGGTCCTATAGATGAAGTTTTTTCTCATGGCCCACATAGGTCCCTGGTAGCCAAAATATCACACTCATTTCAATCAGGCGTACCGGCAGTCAGAGGTCGGATCGGCCAGGGAATCCTCTGAGCAATGCTGGATCAGGGTCGTAGTCAGGACTCTGCCCAGGAGGGGGAAAATCGGGCCCTTGGTCTATTCAGCCAAGGATCCGCTCTTCATCGCAGTAGGGACCTGCTTTTGGACTCACATCAAGGGTCTGTTCTTAGATGCTTCGAATCCTTGTGAGCGTCTCATATTGCCAAAAGGGACTGAGCCGTCGGGTCCAGGGCCCCCGCCACACCCCTAGGGTGACCAGGGCTCCAAAACCTTGGCCACACCACTCTGCTGAATGCACTCAGAAATAGTGCGAACACAAATCGTCCATGGGATGCAGCCAGCCTGCAAACACGTCTACAATAGTTATACAAGTAAGTGCAGCGATTTAGATACAGCGAATATCGTCACGGATTGTACGTCATGGATATCAGCTGTTCACTCCGTGACCGAGCTCAGAAATAACTGACACCCGAGCTAAACAGAAAGCTTAAGAGTGAAAAATTAAGCAAAACTGAACACAATGACGTAGAACATTACTACAACCTTAGGCAACTGCTATAATCATTTCATTTGCGTCTGTGCATAATCGGTTACGTAGCAGGCAGGTTTATGCTATGCCATCCAAGGCAAGACAAATACAGCCTGAGCAATGAATTTCAGCTTTTATTACCCAACAATTTCAGCTTTGTCAGTTCCACTTGATGGAAAATATGACGTTAATCTAGCTGAAAGTAATAAGGCATCCAATACACCTGGCAATGCGGCCAATGTGATCAGCCTTAAATGTTTGCCACCATACTCACTTTAATCTAAGCACTTTAAACGTCGCTGTTTGCCTCCCTGGATTGCGTGTGGGCTGAGTCTCGTCTGACGATGTTAAGCAACAACCACCGGCAATGTACTGCCAAACACCTGTAGTGTAACAGCAGGCAGCAAACGCAGAGGACTGGCACCTCCGTTCACAGCAGCCAACAGTGGGTCAGCACCTCCGTCCACAGCGGCAAACAGTGAGGCAGCACCTCCGTCTACAGCAGCCGACAGTGGGTCAGCACCTCCGTCCACAGCAGCCGACAGTGGGTCAGCACCTCCGTCCACAGCAGCCAGCAGTGGGTCAGCACCTCCGTCCACAGCAGCCAGCAGTGGGTCAGCACCTCCGTCCACAGCAGCCGACAGTGGGTCAGCCCCTCCATCTACAGAAGTCGGCAGTGGGCCAGCACCTCCGTCAAAAGCAGCCGACAGTGGGCCGGCAGATCCGTTTACAAAAGTCAACAGCGGGTCAGTATCTCCTTCCACAGTAGCCAACACTGCGTCAGCATCCTCGTCTACAAAAATCAACAACGGGTCAGCACCTCTGTCCACAGCAGCCAACAGAAAGTCAGCACCTCCGCTCACAGCAGCCAACAGAGAGTCAGCACCTTCACCCACAGCATCAGACAAGGTGTCAGCATCTCCACCCATTCATCACCTCGTCGGACACCGAGCCTCTTCACATGAGGACGGTCGGTTGGCTGCGCTGGACCACGTGCGCCGTGTGACATCAGGCGGTCACTGCTTCACCTGGCGGCGTGCTGCAACAAACACCAACGGTGCATTGATAAAGACCTCCAGTGGGACAGCGGACGGCGACCGCAGAGGACGGGCGCGTCATCCGCAAAAGCCAACAGCGGGTCAGTACCTCCGTCCACAGCACAGCTGCTGGACCATGTCTCCCGGCCTGAGGTCAAGCCAGCGGCGCCTGACCGCAGCACTGGTCGCTCGTCTGCTGCTGACCAGCGGCGTCTCTGGCTATCGCTGGCTGACCCTTAATCCGCCTTCTGGCTCCGAGCTGGCCACGCTGTCGGCTGGCTCAGCCGTGCAGTGCGGCCTGCTCTGCCTCCACCAGCCGTGCTGTAACGCCGTCTCCTACGGCTCTACCGGCGACGCGCGGCGCTGCACCCTCCTCAACGACCCCACCTGTGCGAGCGGCTGGCAGCCGTTCTGCGGCAGCTGCTACAAGTACTTCGGAAAGGCGAAGCTCTGGGATGACGCTGAGAGGGCGTGCGGCTTGGCGGCTCGTCGCGGTCACCTGGTGTCCATCGGCTCCGTCGAAGAGAACAACTTCGTGATCAACCTTGTGAACCCAAGCGTCAAATTCGTAATGATTGGGTACCAACACCTGCCCGGGTATAAGGATGACGAGTTCCGCTGGACGGATGGATCCCCCACCACATATCTCCCCTGGTACCAGATACAGCCTAACGACAACATGGATTTGACACTGGGCGTATACCTTCACACACACACTCGTCAGTGGAATGATTTGGACATAACAAAGCAGACACTCTTCTTTGCGTGCGAATATTAGGCATATAAAGGTTGATATCCAGTGACTCGTTCATTGTCATCCTGCTAGTTATAATTTTCGGATAGAGTAAGTAATGTAGAGTAAGTAATAGATAACAGAGTAAGCATGGATAGAGTAAGTAATCACTTCATATATATATATATATATATATATATATATATATATATATATATATATATGTATATTTCAAGTGATGCTAGCGAGCAGGTTTTCCTCGAGTCATGCTTCACTGAAATTGATAGCACATCTGACGTTGACATGTTCTACTATCCCGATGCGACTAGTGGAAAATGCCACTATACTGTCTAAGTGCACGCAAAAGTGAAGCTGAAAGTGCTGGAAACTCTCACGTATGAGAGAAGCCAGGACTACATACTACTCTTCCTAGATGTAGAGGCCCTGGAGAAGTGTTTCGTCGCCACCGTACGTCGGGGGCCAGCTGATGTTGGGGTCACAGTCAACGCCCCTCCCTGCAGTGATTCTGTCGGGGGCCACCTGATGTTGGGGGTCACAGTCAACGCCCCTCCCGCAGTGATTCTGTCGGGGCCAGCTGATGTTGGGGTCACAGTCAACGCCCCTCCCGCAGTGATTCTCCAGAAATATATAAAAAGAGTATTGCCAACCGCATGCTTATGAACAACTGGTACCCGAACGGTGAAGCTGACAAAGACATATCCTTGCTTGCTGACACTGGAACCACGCTCAAAAACGTTAGAACCAGTACATACGCAACATGCACTACCGTAACCATATGAAAAGCTGCCTACAAAATCGAGGTGTATTTGAGGATTGCAAACTTACGCGTCCAGAAACGTGACGTGGGTAGACCGTAATATCCTGATATTGCAGATGTTTTAAAAGATCGCAAAAATAGGGGTGTCTTTGTGAAAGCAACACAACCAAGTCAGAGATGTTGAAGTATGCCAGTGTAATCTGTAAATTTTCTTGCCTTACCCCGCGCCCGGCCAGGGGTAAGTTGACTTTCCCATCCGGGATCTCCAATTTTCATATGTTTTTTTTTTGGAAAAAAGACACCATTTAAAGGTCTCGCCAAATCATGAAGAATGCGTCAAAAATGTTCGACTTCAGGTCAAACGTGAGATCATCAGAGGCCACGAAAGGTTAAAACGGTTGGTTCACTGGAAAGTAGTAAAACCTGTGGTAACACGTCAATATGGTTATTGAGAGCACGGAAATGAGCATGAAGACTGTGCGGAGTGCATTTCAACCATATCTGCTCTCCCACATGCGTCGGGTCAGATAAGGTCATCGGTCAGAATGGGTCCACCAGTAGCCTACAAGAACGGTACTTTTCTTCACAACGTGCTTCTGAGTAAGTCCATTTTCCTAGATGCAGCTTTGGAACAAAAAATTCCAGACACAAAAATACTATTGTTATCGTAACTCACGGGTTACCTGATGCCAAATTAGGACACGTTTATAAACTTTCTAACTATAATTTAAGTGCTAACCGGCTCTCTGTGACCAGTACAATACTTTTGTGGTCAGAAACAGTGTATCGCACATCTGTAGGTACTCAACATTGCATAGCTATTGTCTACGTAATACACACACAGTCTCTCTTCGACGACTAACAATGTATGTGTAACAAACTGAAAGCAGACACGTTGTTTCATGAAATTAGACGTCATCAGCTTTACAAGACGATAAAGGGGTAATTACAAGCGCCGCACTCATTCATCTAGCCTCTCTGCTACTGGAAACACAGGTCATCGGCCTTGGATAACCTCATATGATATTGCAATGGCCTTTGTCGACTTCGCCATGTATTATAAGCTCATCCCAACGCGCTTTCATTGGAATATTTAAATTATGCGACCAAAATTACCTGAAACTTGTCTATTTTGAGCTTAGTATGTGTTCGCAGAAAGTTCTCATAGAGATAGGCGGTGACCTGAACCAAGATCATGTACTCTGTTCATATGATGGCTGCGCATGTAATATGGTACTCTTTTCCTCAAACGCAACACCAAAAAGTACACAAAATGCGTACAAACTTGCATTAGTAAGGAAAAATAGCAAACAACCGACCTGCCTTCAGGCGAATGACCTCGCATTTTTCGAGAAAAAGATATGAAATATGCCAACTGTAGGTATCATCGTGTTCTATTACTATACCAAGTTTGAACTACGGCCAAATTACAAAAACGTTTCGTGAATTCAAAATTTTTCAGAGACTGACCTTTTGACGGTGACCAAGATTACTGATCTTGTAGATCAGTGCTCCGAATTTTACAAAGGAACGGGTGCTGAAAGTTTCGTGAAGCTGCGAGCGTTCGTTTTTGACCTGTGCTCGTAAAAACCGTAGGGGTGGGGTGGGTTAAGTCAACTTCCCTCCGGCCGGGCGCGGGCTAATCAAAATTGTAGGTTTTGTTCTGCATCCTACATTGATGTAACACCATTGTCCCAACACCTCACGTACCTCACGTGGGGTACAGTGCTCGTCTCGTGCGCCAAATACCCACACAGAACACTGCAATGTTAGCATCCGCACATGGCACAAGAAAACTCAGTCTTCTAGAAGCTTTACTCATGCACGACCACACACCAGCACTAAGCAAAACGAGTTCATCAAACTTTTAAATTGTCTGTTTTGAGCAGTACCACCAAAAACTCATACAGTCAAGAAACATGACAATCCATGTGGGTATTGGGCCATCGGTATGCAGTACTGTAACTTGTGTGTGTGTGATGCTAGTGTGTACTGTTAACGATGGTTTCTTCACTGCTAGTGGATGATTGTTTTTTCAGGCTAGAATTGCAGTGGGTATTATCCCATGATAAGTCTATTTTCGTTTGCATGCCCGTCTTTTATCTTGTAATTTTAAGGTGTCAGTTGCCGAGGATGAACAGATAGGGGCTGCTTCTGACCCTGAAACCTTTAACCACGAATACATAAGAAGATGACACATGTCTTATAGTACAATACTATTTACTCTACTATCCGAAGTCCAAAGTAACGTTCGCAAGACCGAAGAACTTAACCGAAAGCTATCCGAAGCACAAAAAGTCGTTCTCTTTGATGGTCTATGTATAAGTAATATATATATATATATATATATATATATATATATATATATATGTACAAACCTAGGGTCTTAAACTAATAGCATATTTGTTCTCATTAAAATTATCCCTACCCCTTCCAACCATTATGCAAGGTGGTCACCACAGTGTTGCCGATACCTAGATGAGCAGACTTTTCCTTATGCTTGCCTATTGCACCGTCTGTTTGGAAGGCTGTATGGAGACAAACTAGACCCCTTGCAGCTCCAGATCGAGCGTCTGCCGGTTCTGGAGCATTGATCTTCAACATTTGATTTTTATTCGACAGCCGACAAAAGCTCCAGCAAACGTTTGATATAAATGCGCAGAATAAGTAAAGACTATATGATGGTTCATGAACAGCTTAAATATCTACTGTTCAAATACCCATGGAACTAACGGTGGCTTTAGTCGGTGCTTTTTCATTCAACATTACCTATCCCCCACCGGAAATCAAAGCCGCGATGTAGTCATTTTGGACAGGTAACTGCCGCTGAAGCCATGCTCATTCTGTTTCCTGAGCCGTGCCGGTCTGTTTGGCACTGAACCCATGCTAATCTGTCGCTGAGGCCGTGATGGTGTCAGAGGCGGCCTGCGATCCACTACTTTTGGGTGTAACCGCACATTCCATCATCTTGAAAAGTGAATAGGTGTTCTATACTACTAGAACAGTGGCTAACGATGGCATCAATGGAGAGCTTGGAAGGCATCGGCACCTTGCATATGCATTTGGCACCCACCAAGGCCCGGGGGAAAACGGACGCTTCTTAGAAAATCTCTGGAGGAAACCAGCAAACGTCACATGTAAGGTACAGCACAAGTGCAATAAAATACTGTACCGTTTTAACAGTCAACCCACGAGTTTCGTTTAGGTTCGCCCCACCGTGGATAGGCGTTAGTGGTTCCCTTAAAATCACAAAAACTGAACAAGCTAAAATATCGCGGAGAGCGGTATTGGAACGCTGATGTAAAACTGCATCAGACAGCTAAGGCTTTGCAAATGAATGATCCCTTTGCCAGGTTAGAGAAGGTCAAAATCATTAGACTACTATTTCAGCTATCTTACAGGCACTTCAGCGTTGCTGACGGTATTGCAATGTCTGCTGGTCGTCGCATTATCCCAAAGAAGATGGCTACAATGCTGGGAACGTTGGAAAGTGCCTGGGAGTCTTCCCGTTTGCCATAGACCCCGTCAGTGCGCAGGCAGGGTTTGTTGCTACCGACCCCGTTGCCGTTACGACACGATCGTTGCGTGCCAAAATAAACAAAATGCCATTCCGTAAAAGGGCTCGTCTCGGCTATCGCGGTGCCTGGAATGCATTAGGCCGGCGTTTTATCACTTTACTTGACATTCACTTGAACTTGATAATCTAGAAGCTGTGTATAATTTTGAATGTGTTTTATGCTGATTCTATGTCCTTACTCGAAATTAACCCTAAGTTGCCGAGCATGTGATCAACTGTACAAGTAGTAGTTTAGCTCATATCAATTGTAGAAGTTAAACATTAGTGATGAAATGAACACTTTAAGCTATGGAATTACTGGCATAACTTTCCCTACACTTCAAGAGAAAAAAAAGGAGATTACGAGGACAATGTACCTTGAACGATGCGAATGGAGACCTCTCCCAAAAATGTCACCAAACATCTGTCCTTGTGAATCCTCAGCTCAGTAAACAACATATCAGCTTTTCTAACAACGATTATTGCTGAAATCCCTATGTAAAAAAGGATAACAAAATACTATCAAAATAAAATATCTAGATTACATGAAACATTTAGTTTGAAGACATTGCCAGATGTCTCCATACGTGATCAGTTTGATGGTTCCACTTCACTACACACATGCACCAAATGACGTCTCGTTGCAAAAAGTGCTATGCATTTGGTACATGTTTTGCCCCTATCATAGAACGCCATTAGCCTGTCTGACTCAAAAAGTCACACAAGCTAACTTCAGAAAATGAAATAGGCCTTTGTTTACTATCTAAAAATATGTACGTAATGCTAGCTCAACACCTTCTACCCGCAGAAATCCCGCTTGTTATCAGTATGAGCTTGGCTTCCAACTTGACTTTAGCACCGGACATTTGTTGGTCATAAAGTGGCGCTCATGGAAAAGGTCTGTCCTGCTTGACATGTATATGTGATTACATATGCTTGTCTCCTTGACCTATACATGGGATTTGCATATGACCTCAGAATAGTGACCGTGATCACTTTTATGTGAAGGCGTCACGCAAGCTGTTTCAGCCCGATATGCTTCCGCCTTGCCAAAGGTGGCGCACTGCGTGTTATTGGCCTGTGATCACTAACTGATCGATTACCAGCACCGGCCGGGCGGGACTCATCACCTAGTTGGACCCCGAGTCTCTTCACGTGAGGTTAGCTGCGCTGGATCTCCAGCAACGTGCCGTATCAGGCGGTCACTGCTCCACCTGGTGGTGCGCTGCAACAAACACCAACGGTGCATTGATAAACACCTCCAGTGGGACGGGCAGGCGGCTACCCGGCAGAGGACGGGCGCCTCCTCCGCAGAAGCCAACAGTGGGTCAGCACCTCCGTCCCAGCAGCCAACAGTGGGCCAGCACCTCCGTCCACAGCAAGCCAACAGTGGGGTCAGAATCTCTACCACAGCAGCCAACAGTGGGTCAGCACCTCCGCCTACAGCAGCTAACAGTGGTAGGCAGCTCCGTCCACAGCGGCCAACAGTGGGTAGACACCTCCGTCCACAACAGCCAACAGCGGGTCTCACCTCCGTCCACAGCAGTCAACAGCGGGTCAGCATCTCCGTCCACAGCAGCCAACAGTGGGTCAGCACCTCTGTCCACGGCACAGCTGCTGGGCCATGTCTCCCAGTATAAGGTCAAGCCAGCGGCGCCTGGCCGCAGCGCTGGTCGCCTGCCTGCTATTGACCAGCGGCGTCTCCGGCCGCCGCTGGCTGGCCCGCCAGCCGGCCGCCGGATCCGAGCTGGCCACGCTGTCGGCTGGCTCAACCGTGCAGTGCGGCCTGCTCTGCCTCCACCGGCCGTGCTGCAACGCTGTCTCTTACGGCTCTTCCGACGACGCGCGGCGCTGCACCCTCCTCAACGACCCCACCTGTGGGAACGGCTGGCAGCCGTTCTGCGGCAGCTGCTACAAGTACTTCGCAGAGGCGAAACTCTGGGATGACGCTGAGAGGGCGTGCGGCTTGGCGGCTCGTCGCGGTCACCTGGTGTCCATCAGCTCCGTGGAAGAGAACGACTTCGTGATCAGCCTTGTGAGCCCAAGCGTCAGGGCTGTAATGATTGGGTACCAACACCTGCCCGGGTATGAGTATGGCGAGTTTTGCTGGACGGATGGCTCTCCCACCACATACCTGACCTGGTACCATTCACAGCCTAACGACAACATGGATTTGACACTGGGCGTATACCTTCACACACACAGTCGTCAGTGGAATGATTTCGAAGTACCAAAGCACACACTTTTCTTTGTGTGCGAGTATTAGGCATATAAAGGTGGCTATTTAGTGACTCAAATCATTGTCATCCTGCTATTTAAAATTTCGATGTTATAATTGATAGCATGAGATGGCACTTGTATTATAGTATAACTACTATTTACTCTAATATCCAAAGTCCAAACTAACGTTCGCAAGACTGAAGAACTTAACCGGAAGCTACCCAAAGCACAAAAGTCGTTCTTTTTTAGTGTCTATGTATAAGCGATATACATATATATGTATATATATACATATATATATATATATATATATATATATATATATATATATATGTACAAACCTCTATCCTAAACTAATTGCATTTTTGTTCTTATTAAAATGATCCCTACACCTTCCAACCATTGTGCAAGGTAGCCGCATAGTGTAGCAGATACCTAGATGAGCAGACTTTTCCTTATGCTCGCCTATTGCACCGCCTATTTGGAAGGCTGTATGGAGACAACTAGACTCCTTGCAGCTCCAGATCGAACGTCTGCTGGTTCTGGAGCATTGATCTTCAAGCATTTGATTATTTTATTCGACAACCGACAAAAGCACCGAACGTTTGATATAATGCGCAGAATAATTAAAGACGACATGATGGTTAATGAACAGCTTAAATCTCTGCTGTTGAAATACCCGTGGAGCTAACGCTGTTTTTAGTCGGTGCTTTTCATTCAACATTACCTGTCCCTCACCGAAAATTATAGCCGGGATATAGGCATGTCTGGACAGGTGACTGCCACTCAAGCCGTGCTTATCTGCTCCTGGAGCCGTGCCGGTCTGTCTGGCACTGAAGCCATGCTAATCTGCTCCTGAAGCTGTGCTGGTCTGTCTAGCACTGATACCATGCTTATCTGCTCCTGGAGCCGTGCTGGTCTGTCTGGCACTGAAGCCATGCTAATCTGCTCCTGACGCTGTGCTGGTCTGTCTGGCACTGAAGCCATGCTTATCTGCCGCTGGAGCCGTGCTGGTCTGTCTGGCACTGAAGTCATGCTTATTTGCCGCTGGAGCCGTGCTGGTCTGTCTGGCACTGAAGCCATGCTTATTTGCTTCTGAAGCCGTGCTGGCCTGTCTGGCACTGAAGGCATGGTTATCTGTCGCTGGAGCCGTGATGGTCTGTCTGGCACTGAAGTCATGCATTTTTGCCGCTGGAGCCGAGCTGGCCTGTCTGGCACTGAAGCCATGCTAATATGCCGCTGGAGCCGTGATGGTCTCAGAGGCGGCCTCCCGATCCACTACTTTTTAGGTGTACCGCACATTCCATCATCTTGAAAAGTGAATAGGTGTTCTATACTACTAGAACAGTGGCTAACGATGCATCAATGGAGAGCTCAGAAGGCATCGGCACCTTGCACATGCATTTGGCACCCACCAAGGCCCCTGTGGGAAAACGGACGCTTCTTAGAGAACCTCTGGAGGAAACCAGCAACGTCACACGTAAGGTACAAGCACAAGTGCAACAAAGCACTGTACCGTTTTAAGAGTTAACCCACGAGTTTCGTTTAGCTTCGCCCCACAGTGGATAGGCGTTAGTGGTTCCCTTAAGATAACAAAAACTGAACAAGCTAAAATATCGCCGAAGGCGGTATTGGAACGCTGATGTAAAACTGCATCGGACGGCTAAGGCTTTGCAAATGAATGAGCTCTTTGCCAGGTTAGAGAAGGTCAAAATCATCAAACTACTATTTCAGTTATTTTACAGGCACTTCAACGTTGCTGACGGCATTGCAATGTCTGCTGGTCGTCGCATTATCCCAAGGAAGATGGCTACAATGCTGGGAACGTTGGAAAGTGCCTGGGAGTCTTCCCGTTTTGCCATAGACCCCGTCAGTGCGCAGGCAGGGTTTGTTGCTACCGACGCCGTTGCCGTTACGACACGATCGTTGCGTGCCAAAATAACAAAATGCCAGTCCGTAAAAGGGCTCGTCCCGGCTATCGCGGTGCCTGGAATGCATTAGGCCGGCGTTTTATCACTTTACTTGACATGCACTTGAACTTGATAATCTGGCAGCTATACATGGTTTTAAATGTTGTCGTGGCTAATTCTGGGTAGTTACTCGGCATTAACACTAACTGCCGAGCATGTGATCAACTGTACAAGTAGTAGTTTAGCTCATTTCAATTGTGAAATTGAAGCATTAGTGATGAAATGAGCCTCAGCTTTGAAATTACCGATATGACTTTTGCTACACTTTAAGAGAAAAAAGGGAAGATTACAAGGACGATGTACCTTGAACGATGGGGATGGAGACCTCTCCCAAAAAATGTCACCAAACATCTGCCTTTGTGAATCCTCAGCTCAGTTAACAACAGATTAGCTTTTCTAACATCGATTATTGCTAAAATCCATACGTGCAAGAAACGGCAACAAAATATTATCCAAATAGAATATCTAGATTACATGAAGCATTTAGATTTAAGACATTGCCAGATGCCTCCATACGTAATCAGTTTGATGGTTCCAATTCACTACACACATGCACCAAATAAAGTCTCGTTCCGAAAAGTGTTATGCGTTTGGTAGATGTTATTGCCCCCTACCATTGAACGCCGTTGGCCTGTCTGCCTCAAAATGTCAGACAAGCCAATTTCAGAAAAGGAAATAAGCCTTTGCTTACTATCTAAAAATATGTACATATTGGTAGCTCAACACCTTCCAGCCGCAGAAATTCCGCCTATTATCAGTGTGAACTTAGCTTCCAACTTGACTTAGCACCGGGACATTTTGGTCATAAGCTGGCGCTCATCAGAAAGGTCTGTCTGCTTGACATTTATATGTGATTACATATGCTTGTCTGCTTGACCTATACATGGGGATTTGCATATGACCTCAGAATAGTGACCCGTGAGCAGTTTTATGTGAAGGCGTCATGCAAACCGTTTCAGCCCAACTATGCTTTCCGCCTTGCCAAAGGTGGCGCACTGCGTGTTATGGGCCTGTGATCACTAACAGATTGATTCGGGGCTCATTACCTCGTCAGACCCCCAGCCTCTTCACGTGAGGACGGTCGGTTAGCTGCGAAGGACCGCGTGCGCCGTACGACATCAGGCGGTCACCGCTCCACCTGGCGGTGCGCTGCAACAAACACCAACGGTGCATTGATAAACACCTCCAGTGGGACAGCAGGCGGCGACCGCAGAGGACGGGCGCCTCCTCCGCAGAAGCCAACAGTGGGTCAGCAGCTCCGTCTACAGCAGCTAACAGTGGGTAGGCACCTCCGTCCACAGCGGCCAACAGTGGGCAGACACCTCCGTCCACAACAGCCAACAGCGGGTCTCACCTCTGTCCACAGCAGTCAACAGCGGGTCAGCATCTCCGTCCACAGCAGCCAACAGTGGGTCAGCAGCTCCGTCTACAACAAAGCTGCTAGGTCATGTCTCCAGGTCTGAGGTCAAGCCAGCGGCGCCTGGCCGCAGCACTGGTCGCTTGTCTGCTGACCAGCGGCGTCTCTGGCTATCGCTGGCTGACCCTTAATCCGACTTCTGGATCCGAACTGGCCACGCTGTCGGCTGGCTCAGCCGTGCAGTGCGGCCTGCTCTGCCTCCACCAGCCGTGCTGCAACGCCGTCTCCTACGGGTCTTCCGGTGACGCGCGGCGCTGCACCCTCCTCAACGACCCCACCTGTGAGAGCGGCTGGCAGCCATTCTGCGGCAGCTGCTACAAGTACTTCGCAGAGGTGAAGCTCTGGGATGACGCTGAGAGGGCGTGCGGCTTGGCAGCTCGTCACGGTCACCTGGTGTCCATCGACTCCGTGGAAGAGAACAACTTCGTGATCAGCCTTGTGACCCCAGGTGTCAGCGCTGTTCTGATCGGGTACCAACACCTACCCGGGTATGAGGATGACGAGTTTCGCTGGACGGATGGTTCCCCCACCACATACATGGCCTGGTACTCCTCACAGCCCAACGATGACATGGATATGACACTAGGCTCAAACGTTCACATCTCAAGTCGTCAATGGAATGATCTGCGTAAACATCAACATGCGTCACAATTTGTGTGCAAATACTAGGGATATCAAGGTCATGGTCCGATGACCCACATGATGCGGATCCTGCGACTCATGTTTTCTCAGTTGGAAATCCGTGCGTGTAAGAAAAGGCACGAATTTGGGCACCACTCGTAGCAGAGCAATAACATCTCACTTGTCGATTATAAAAGTTATATATTTTAAACTGACACCAGCTTTTTATGCAAACGATCCTTGCACCTGAAAAGCACCGTGTAAGGTAGTCGCCATAGAGCGAAGTATGCAGGTACACAGGTGGGCAGACTTTTCGTTGTGATGACCTTTTGCACCGCCAACTGGGAATGCCGTGACTGGAGACAAGCCCGATTCCGTGCAGCTCCAGATCGGCCTCTGCTGGCTTCGGACCTTGACCTTCAACCATTTGATCATTTGTTTCCGTCAAAAGCTCTGCAAAAAGTTCTAAGCTGTAGGAAAAGTAACGGGACCAATCCCCGATTGGAAAATAGTACCCTGATAAAGTCATTTCTGACCAAGGGAGCAGGGCAACTCTTCTAATACAGTGCTTCCTAATGGCTACAGATCTGGTAACGTAATCGACCCATTTTACTGCTTGACGCATAATGAACCAATGTCACGGTGAGCAGGTTGATGAAGGCGGCATGTGTCCAAAACTTGAGCATTAAACGTAGGTATTATGCATTGCCAGTATAGAAGTCAACGAACCATTAACACACGCTAAAATCTGTCCCCTTTCCGTGAGCCATGTAGGATGTTGACAATGAAGGGCTCGCTACGGGCGAAATGTTACGTATGTAGCTTTCTCGATGTTCCGCTTGTTCCAAGCATTGTCTTTAGGGTGACTGAAAATGTCTGTCATTTCAGATGTCGTACACAGGTGCACAGTATAAAACAGACCGAACTAATGTGGTGGATCTTACGATCAGGTCCAACCCACTGATTTTGATATGAGTCGCATCGATAGCTTTGATCAAGACGAGGGCTTGGATCGCGTTTAAGGGTAAATTTTTCATCAGCGCTTTTCACTTAGCGGGCTGCAAATGACTGAGCTGAGCGGGGACCAACCAGTCTCTTTTTAAATCAAGAATTTGACGTGTACAAAGTGTCACGTACAAAACGTTATTCCGCTCTAGGAAGGCCCCGGGCTGCGGAATTACAAATTTGGCAATACCACAGTCTAAGGATTGAAAAAGCGCATCATTGGGAGTACCACACGCCTTTTCTCCCAAAGCGGCAGCCAGGGACATGTAAACGAAAACGAAAAACTTCAGTGGGGTATCTGATCGAACTTGTGAGCTGTTTTCAGGCGTCGCCACCAACCCACATGAAGCACTGTGTGTGTTGTAACGTCGCTGGCGCTGGCTGGTTAGACTGCTGCGCCTCGCGAACAGAACACCGAGACACAGGATGGCTGCGTCAGATTGCCAATGGGCTGCCAGAGCACCAGTGAGCCCTCAGATGACCAAGGAGCCGTCAGAGCACCAATGGGCCGTAAGATCACCAATGAGCCGTCAGATGACCAATGAGCCGTCAGATGACCAATGAGCCGTCACACCACCAGCGAGCTCAGTGACAATTGTGTTACCTGGCCCACACTGGAGATGTCGTTTCGCTGAGAGCTGCGTTTTGACGCCCAGGCGTGCTGCGCGCAGTTTCAGACAACCCCAGGTGTTAATCTTCTGTGAAAACTGCGCAGTGGAAGAGCCGGTGATGACGCACGGTACCAAGTATGTGGATGTTAGTAATCGCTGTGTCGTTATCTTTCCTTAGGTGTGTATGCCGCTCCAGATCCCCTTTGGAGATGTTGTCTCTTGCGCACTTGTGTGTGTAGGTGTCTCGCTTGACGCACAACCAACTATGGTGACCTGAACTTTCCGTTGCATGGAGAGCGGGTTATTGATATAGGAACCAGCCTTAGATAAGTGGACTTAATTGCGTATTGAGACAAGTAACGAAAAGGGCAACGGTGTTGAGTCAAAGAGCAATATTTTTGTTGCATCTCTTCATAGAAAAGAAGGCAATTTGGTGCACGTTGCGTGTAAGTTCTAAATACATCCTTAAAACCATGGATTTCTACGGCAGCAGGTGGTTATGCGCCGCGAAGAAATCCATGAAAGACCGGCTGAACACAGAATTACAGTGGTCACCACACCCGCAAAGTCGTCAAATCAATTCAGCTGATCTCTAGGCCGAGCCGATCTGTGTTAACGGGAAGTCACGTCAATCTGCTCTGAAGCCATGACAATCTGCTGCTGGAGCCGCGCCGGTCCGTCTGCCTCTGAAGTCATACCAATCTGCTGCTGGAGCGGCGCCGGTCCGTCTGCCTCTGAAGTCATACCAATCTGCTGCTGGAGCGCGCCGGTCCGTCTGCCTCTGAAGTCATACCAATCTGCTGCTGGAGCCGCGCCGGTCCGTCTGCCTCTGAAGTCATACCAATCTGCTGCTGGAGCCGCGCCGGTCCGTCTGCCTCTGAAGTCATACCAATCTGCTGCTGGAGCCGCGCAGGTCTCACTGCGGCCTTTGATGCACTATTTACACAGGGGTGATAAAAGCGTACTTTTGTCGCGAACCGAACTTCTAGAGGCAAATTGTTGCCAGCGACGTAATGCGATGCCGTATGACATAAAGTGGTACCGAGGCATATGCCCAGTAGCGTCATCAGGGATCAGCATATCACCGAAAGCCTCTTTCATCACCGCAATTTTCAATATCATGCGCACAACCAAAACGTTCCATTTTAGAAGGTGCTTCAACTAATGTCAGAATAACTGCTGCTGCTAGGAAAGCATGCTCACCCCCTTAGACTATGGGATAACCAAATCACAACAGGATTTTCTTCCACCCTCTGGACTCGCCGGGGCCTCACCTGTAAACTCGATCTACAGCTGGCTTCACTTTCCTCGACCGGGAAAAAACGACAACGAAGGTCTAGGGCAGCAGAATATATAGCCAGGGCACAGAATACATGACAGAGTTCTCACCGGTGGCAGGCAGTACTGTGGGGTGACGCCCAGTATGCAGGCCTTCTCTAGACCATGCCCCCTTGTGAAAATCCTGCGTGTGCGCTTTGAGCCTCCGCAAGCCTGGTGCGATATGTATTGCCTAGTGTGCGCCTTTCGCCGTGCCCCAACAAGTAAATTGTACTGAAATTTGTTAACAAACTTAACATCAGTCTGCCAGCTATTTTCTGAACAACAAAGTCGCCCGGACAGAAGGGGAAAGGAGGGCGGCAACGCACGCCCCCTCCCCATCCCCCCTAAGGATTTCTGAGGGTACTACTCCGGCGTATTGTGCAGTCTCGCTAAATTTTTTAGTAGCCGCGGGGGCATCCACTAAGTGTAATAACACCAAAACGTGTCTCTTGCAATACTAATTTCGGAGTAGCTGTGTCTCTGCGAGTATTGCAAGGTGGTCCAAGGCTAGTCGGGGTGGTGGACGACAAGCGACAATTTTGCGGACCGCGCGCGGACCGGTTTGGTACATGTGAGCATGCAAAGCTGAAATGAATTGGCTTTCAGGAAAATTTGACCTTAGACTTGGTCTAGTGGGGACAATTAACAGCATCAGGAGACTTGTTACCAATCGCAAGATCTCGTTAACGGCATCTCACTGTTTTTTTTTGCGAGTCTCTACCTTTCATAGTTTGCAAAGGGCAGGAGATTGCTCCCCCCCCCCCCCCTATAAGGCCGCGTTATAAAAAGCGGCGAAGCAGGGCAAGGGTTTTTAAAAATTGCGACTTCCACTTTTCATTATT
>NW_023596805.1:17130796-17186921 GCF_011947565.3 Pollicipes pollicipes | reverse complement strand
GAGTTTCTGACTTACCATGCTACCTGGCAAGGCATAAAATGGCCTTGCCTAATGCTGCCATATGGAGCCTTGGGACAGACCTGACGCAGCTAATACAGAAATATTTGATGGTTCATATCAAAATCAGTGGGCTGGATCTAATCGTAAGATCCACCAGATTGATTCGGTCTGTTTCATCCTCTGAACCAAAGCACGGCCTGGTGCCGTCAGGGATGGAAACAACTGTAGCCGCCCTGAAGATAGCTCTTGGAATAATTTGGATATCGGTGAGTTTTTACGTAACATTGCGTTCGTACCGACCCTTAATTATCAACATCACATGTGGTCTTCGAAAGTAGGACAGGTTTTAGGGTTTGTATCCAGGGGTCTTTATTTCTATACTGGTATTTAAAAATACCTACCTCTAATACGCACATATTGCACAAATGCAGGCATAATCAACATATTTACCATGAAATGCATTCATAACACGCGCAGCAAGAGATAAAGGCAGATTATGCTATCAGCTATGGAGTCATTAAGAAACACTATGTAATGCCCAAGTCACCTGATGGCTATATCGTAGCTATAATTTCCAGTCGGGGGATGGGCAATTTTACCAGGAAAAGCACCGGCTAAAAACAGCGTTAGCTCCATGGCTCTATGAACAGTCAAGCCTTAAACTGTTTACCAGCCATCATGTTGGTTCTTAGATTTTACCCATTATACCAAGCTTTTCTCAGAGCTTTCAACGGTTGTCGAATCAAATAATCAAATGGTCGAAGATCAAGGCCCCAAAACCGGCAGACGCTCGATCTGGGGCTGCAAGGGGGCGAGTTCGTCTCCAGTCACAGCCCTTAAAATAGGCGGTTCGATAGGTCAGTACAATGAAAAGCCTGCCGTCTGTGCATCTGCGTCCTACCCCATGCGGTGACTACCTGTGGTTTCCGGGAGCCACCCGTCCGGCGAAACTCGCCATCCTCATACCCGTGCAGGTGTTGGTACCCGATCATTACACCCATGACGCCTTGGCCCACAAGGCTGATCACGAAGTTGTTCTCGTCCACGGAGCCGATGGACACCAGGTGACCGCGAAGAGCTGCCAAGCCGCACGCCCTCTCAGCGTCATCCCAGAGCTTCGCCTCTGTGAAGTACCTGTAGCAGCTGCCGCAGAACAGCTGCCAGCCGTTGCCACAGGTGGGGTCATTAAGGAAGATGCAGCGCCGCGCGTCGCCGGAATAGCCGTAGGAGACGGCGTTGCAGCACGGCTGGTGGAGGCAGAGCAGGCCGCACTGCACGGCTGGGCCAGTCGACAGCGTGTCCAGTTCGGAGCCAGAAGTCGGATTAAGGGTCAACCAGCGACGGCCAGAGATGCCGCTGGTCAGCAGCAGACAAGCGACCAGCGCTGCGGCCAGACGCCGCTGGCTTGACCTCAGACCGGGGGACATAGTCCAGCTGCGTGCCGTGGACGGAGATGCTGACCCATTGTTGGCTGCTGTGGACGGAGGTGCTGACCCCCTAATGGGTGCTGTGGACGAAGGTGCTGACCCACTGTCGGCTGCTGTGGACGGAGGTGCTGGCCCACTGTCGGCTGCTGTGGACAGAGGTGCTGACCCACTGTCGGCTTCTATGAACGAGGTGCTGACCCACTAATGGCTGCTGTGGACGGAGGTGCCGACCCCTTTTTCGGCTGCTGTGAACGGAGGTGCTGGCCCACTGTCGGCTGCTGTGGACGGAGGTGCTGACCCACTGTCTGCTGTGGACGGAGGTGCTGACCCACTGTCGGCTGCTGTGGACGGAGGTGCTGACCCACTGTCGGCTGCTGTGGACGGAGGTGCCCGCCCTCTGAGTTCGCCGTCTGCTGTTCCACTGCAGGTGTTTGGCATTACATCGCTGGTGGCTATTGTGCTATATTGCCAGACGACACTCAGCGCGCACGCAATCCAGGGACCCAAGCAGTAACGCTTTAAGCGCTGAAATGAAATCGAGTGTTTTTTGCAAACATTCAAAATTGGTTACCTTGACAGAATTGCCAGGTTTGTTACGTGTCTCACTGCTTTCCAGCTGATTAATCTCCCATTTTTTCATGTAATTATGCTGATAAACTTGAAAGGGCTTGAAATTGAAAGCTGAAATGTTCTGCTCGATATGTACTTGCCCTGCCTTGAATGCGATGGCACAAACATACCTGCTTCTTGTCCGATCACGCAAAGGCGTAAATAAAAAGATTGCACCGGTGGTGTTATTCTACAGTGATTATATATCTCGTTGTGTTCAGTTTTTCTTAATTTTCTCATTCTAAGCTCTTTTGTTTTGTTCGCTTATCAGATGTTTCTGAGCTCGGTTGTCGGGTGAAAAGCTTGACTTTGTAAAGCTTAGCAGCTTGACCTTGAAGTGATCAACCTTGATTGCCTTTTCAGCGCCGAGTACGATGAAACCAGTATTAGGAGCCTACATAATAGCATTTCAAATGAGCCACATTGATTAAACGGCAAGGTTTACTGAAGCCCTCATTTTTGTTCAGCTAGTTTGACTTCATGTTTACCATTAAAAGACGCTCATAAACTGGAATTGGTATCATTATGAAAAACGCGGTCAATTAGCATTCAGCTGATGACATATGCATACCCCAGTAATGTTTTTACGCACCGGCTTTGACGCTCACCCTGGTTGCCTGATTATCCTGAGGTCACGTTGTACAATCCGTTATGGTATTGACCGTATCTAAATCGCTGCACTTACTTTTGTAATTATTGTCGACGTGCTTGCGGGCTTGCTTCGCTAAGCGACGGAAAGATGCTTTCAAATGCTCATGATAAGAGCTGTTGCGTCCTATGGACGATTTGTGTTCGCGCTATTTCTGAGTGCATTAAGCAGAGTTGTGTGACCAAGGCTTTGGAGCCCTGGGCACCCTCCGGGAGTGGCGTGGTTCCTGGGTCCGACGGACAAGTCTTTTGGAGCCCTGGGCACCTTCTGCTTTGCATGTCCTATCTACGAAAACATGGAGCATCGTGATATGAAACAAAAAGATGCGAGCTCTTGTGTAGTTATGAGTACAATGGTATGCACTTTTATCTGTTTTGAGCCCATCTTTAAATGGATGACATCGTTAACATAACGTGTCAGCCCTCTGCGTGCAGTCGGCTGAATCGTCACTCTGTGCCTGGCGGCGTTGGATCGTCTTGCAGTGCTCGCAAAAACTGTCACTGTTTGGTAACCAGAAATGCTAGAGACGTGTTATTGGCGTCAACATACGTGCAATGGATGCCCCAGAGGCTACTAACGATTTGAGCGCGACTGCAGAATATGCCTAACTGATATCCTCAGAAAGCTTTGAGGGCGGGGGGCGGGGGTGTCATCGCCACCCTCCCCTTCTGTCAAGCGAGAGTATACTGCTCAGAAAGCACTAGCAGCCTGTTGTGAAGTTATTAACACATTGCGAAAACGTCATGCATTGTTTGCTCTCCGTATCCCCGGGTGTGGAGGACGACGGTGTGCAGCCGCTTGGCGGGTAAATGATGTTGTTCATCTAACAAGCACGGAGATAAGCACGAACAAAGTGGGCACAAACATTAGATAAATCGCAACCAAAATAGCATGAACAAAGATCGTGAATCGTAAATCCCTGCGTCGCAAGTAGGGCCCTAGGTTACTAGCCGACACAATGTCATCTGCTCAGTATTGGTGGCTTCTGCCCTACGTAGAAACCTTCATTGCCCCGTGGACTCTGATAGCGCAAGCCACCCCTTGGGCCCGTTTGAGGACCCCGGCCTGCGGGTCGGGGTCATCCGCCGGGCAGCCCTCCAGTTCATCCAATCAGCCCCTTCATCGTCCTGTTCCTAGAGGCCGGGGGAGAGGGGGGGGCACCAGAGCCTAAGGGAGTTACAGGTCCTTGGGTCAGCGACTCGCACGTAGAACAACAACTCAAAGGTGAATGCCTGCTTCTGCGTCCCAAATAACTCACAAATTGATACCATTTTGTTTTTCAACATGTCGGCTGGCTGAAAACCCCGGATTCTAGTGCAACATCTCTATTGCCAACTATATTTTAGTGATTCGCTTCACCTCCTTGATGGTTTCTCAGCCAACTGTGGATGCTGTTCTTCTGGGACACCTATTTCGTGCATTCAGTGACCAAAATAGTCATCAGTGTTAAACACTTCGTTAACTGAGTGATAGTTACGTACATAAGTGACAAGAATCAGCTCGGTGGTAAAGCCTTCATTTTGGTTCCAATCTTTCGATTTAGTGGTAAGAGCTCATTATTACTATTTAAGTTCCTTTTAGTGAGCAGTTTATACCAAAGACAAAGCCCAAAATTTGACCAAAATTTTGACTTTACCAAAACTTGCTTCCACCCTGGCTCAAACCAGGGACGTTCCCGCTCCACCGGGGACCACCCTGGCTCCACCCGGGGACCTACTGCGTATGAAGAAGGTCCCCGGTGACACCCACTACATTACGGAAACGCTTACGTGCTGTCCGGGACCCTGATGAAGGGGTGCTTAAAATTATCATGTTGGCAAAGAGCTACCAATGGCGTCCAATTAATTCCGGGACCGAACTAAATATAGGAGATTATTATCTTGTCTCATGCATGATCGCCTCCTCCAGTGCTCTTCTGAGCGCCTTCAATGTAGATGAGCAAAGAGGAGATATGGGCGAAAATTAATACAGAACAATTATGGTAATTTTTTACTTTGGTACCTGTATGGCCGACGGAGGGAAGAGCTACGCTAGCTGCAGGGTTTCGAGTATTGTCGTCCGGGGGAAAAGCTGTGAGGCATCGGCTGACATTGTGACGTCACTGAAAATGGTTTTGCATCGATCGGGATGGGGGTCCTTTCGGGCCGACTGAAGGCCATAAGGCTTTTGAATGTGACATGTCACTGGTATTCGGCTGGGTATGTGACGTCACGGGTCGTGAGTTTGTAAGGCTCTTTTGGGTCCACCGAATGCCGTAATGCATCAGCTGGCCATGTGTCGTCACTGTTATTCGATTAAACATCAGGCGCGACCGGCCTCGTTCCATCTTTACTTTCGTACCTGACTGCTGCAAGCATTTGCGTGCCGCAAAGGTTTGACCGAATCACCTCAATGTGCGACGTCCCTAATCATCACTTCATACGGGTGCACTTAGGCCCCACGACCACGGTGTGTCATGGTCTACGAAGTATCACCGGATAGCGTGACGCCACTGGTATTTGAATAAATACTGAGCGCAACAGGCCGTGCTTTATTTTTACCTTTGTATCGACTACTGCAAGCATTGGCGTGCTGGATGAAAGCTGCCGAACCACCTGAGTGTGTGACGTCACTGGTCACGAGTTTCACCGGTGCTTTTCGGCCAACTGAAGACCACAAGGTGTCAGCTAACGACGTCACCGCTATACGACCGATTGTAAGACGTCAATGGTCGTGGGTTTCCACGTGTCCTCTAGGACCGACGAAATGCCGTAAGGCATCAGCTGGCGATATGACGTCACTGGTATTTGGCTGAACATCAGCCAACAGGTCATGCTCCATTTATACCTTTCGTACATGTCTGCTGCAAGTATTGGCGGATTTTTTGCGGCCAACTGAAGGCCATAAAGCATCAGCTAGCGATGTGACGTCACTGGCATTCGACCGTGCGTGTCGCTGGTCATGAGATTTTACGGCCTCTTTGGGCCGACGAAAGGTCATACGGCACTGACTGACGATGTGACGTCACTGGTATTCGAATGAACTTCGGGCGGCGCGACAGGCCATGTTCCACCTTTATCTTTGGTACCTGTCCATTGCAAGCATTGCCGTGGAAGGCTCTGCCAAATTACCTGAGTGTGGTACGTCACTGACCATTAATTTGTATACTCTTCTGAAACCTAATATAGGCCACAAAGCATCAGCTGACGATATGATGACACTAGGTCTCGACTAGACATCATGCGCAACAGGCCATGCTCTATCTAAGCCATGTTTCGTCTGTACCTTTCGCACCTATCTACTGCAAGTATTCGCGCGACACATAGGGGCTCTGCCGAATTACCTGAGCGTGTGGGTGTAACTAGTCATGAGTTTACGCGGGTTTACTCTGGCTGACCGAAGGACATCAAGCATCAGCTGACGATATGACGTCACTGGTATTCGACTATACTCCAGGCGCGACAGGCCATGTTCCATCTCTACCTTTCGTACCTGTCTCTTGGAAGTATTGGCGTGCTGAATGAAGGCTCTGTCGAGGTCTCCTGAGTAAGTAACGTCACTGGTCAAGAGCTTTTTACGGGACCTTTTGTACCCCCAAACGGTATAATGCATCAGCTGACGATATGACGTCACTGATGTCCGACTTAACACCAGGCGCGACAGGCCAATTGTTCTATCTTTACCTTTCGTACCCGTCTATTACAAGTACTGACGTGCTGAATGAAGGCTCTGTCGAGTCTCCTGGGTGTGTAACGTTACTGGTCATGAGTTTTTCTGGCTCCTTGGAACCCTCTATAGGGAAAAATGCATCAGTTGACGACGTGATGCCAATGGTGTTTGACTTAACATGAGGGCGTAACAGGTCATGTTCCATCTTTGCCTTTCGTACCTGTAAAGTATTGGTGCGTTAAATGATGGCTCTGCCGAGTCACTTGAGTGTGCGACGTCACTGGTCATGAATTTTTACGACTATTTTTGGCTGAGCGAAAGCCATAAGGCATCAGCTAACGAAATGACTTCACTGGTAGTCCACTGAGTGTGTGACGTCACTGGTCATGAGCTTTTACGGGCCTTTTTTGGCCGAGTTCAGGCCATTAGGCATCAGATAACGTTATGGCGTCACTTGTATTCGAATTAACATCAATTGCAATAAGCCATGTTTCATCTTTACCTTTCGCATCTGCCTACTGCAGGTATTCGTGCGCTACAAAAAGGCTCTGTCGATTCGCCTGAGCGTGTGGTGTAACTGGTCATGAGTTTGTGCAGGTTTACTCGGGCTGACTGAAGGACATCAAGCATCAGCTGACGATATGACGTCACTGGTAATCGACTAAACTCCAGACGAATCATCTGAGTGGGTGACGTCGCTGGTCATGAGTTTATACGGATTCACTTGGGGCCGCCCAAGGCCACAAAGCACAACACCTCCCGTGAAGCATCACAGGATGATATGTCGTCACTGTTATTTGACTTAACATCAGGTCCAACATGCCACGTACTTTCTTTACCTTTCGTACCTGTCTATTAAAGGTATTGGCGTGCTGAATAAAGGCTCCGTCGAATCTCCTGAGTTTGTGACGTCACTGGTCACGAGTTTTTATGGGCTCTTTTGAACCCATTATAGGTTGTAATGCATCGGCTGACGGCATGACGTTACTGGTGCTCGACTAAACATCAGGCCGCAACAGGTCATGTTCCATATTGCCTTTCGTACCTGGCTGCTGCAAATATTCGCGTGCTATATGAAGGCTCCGCCGAATCACCTGAGTACGTGACGTCACTGATCATCAGTTGGTAGGAGGTCACTTGGCCACCTATGGCTACGAAATTCCGCAGCAGAGGCGGGAGATGCACCATAGTTAAGCACACTAATTTTATTGTGCGCACCATTAAGTAGCAGCTTCAAACGCAACGGGCTGTTTCAACGACTAAAATTTTGAACAAACGTAAACACAAACAAAGGTGATCCCAGCCCACAAAACCGACGTATATGCAAAGCTATTCCGCCCGACATCACAGGATGCGCCCCTGAGCAGCTACGGTCCGGAATGCCCTGATGGCTAAATAATAAAGGGCGCCGCCTAGCGGTCATAAGTCTGGGCCACAGACCGAATATCAGTGACGTCATATGGGTCAGATGATGCTTGATGTCCTTCCGTCAGTCCGAGTAAGCCCGCGTAAACTCATGACCAGTTACACCACATGCTCAGGTGATTCGGCAGAGCCTTTATGTAGCGCGCGAATACTTGCAGTATAGAGGTGCGAAAGGCAAAGATGGAACATGGCCTGTTGCGCCTGAGATTAAGTCAAACACCAGTGACGTCATATCGTCAACTGATGTCTTGTACCCTATAGGTACAAAAAAGCGGCCCATAAAGGACTCATGACCAGTGACATTACACACTCAGGAGATTTCACAGAGCTTTCCTTACGCATGTCAATGCTTACAATAGACAGGTACGAAAGATAAAGACGAACATGGCCTGTCGCGCCTGGTGTTAAGTTGAATACCAGTGACGTCACATCGCCAGATTATGCTTGATGTCCTTCAGTCAGCCCGAGTAAACCCGCGTAAACTCATAACCAGTCACACCACACGCTCAGGTGATTGGGCAGAGCCTTTATGTGGCGCGCGAATACTTGCAGTAGATAGGTGCTGAAGGTAAAGATGAAACTTGACATATTGTACCTGATGCTTAATTGAATACCAATGACGCCATATCGTTGCCTGATGCCTAATGGCCTTAAGTCGGCCGAAAAAGGCCCGGGAAAACTCATGACCAATGGCGTCACACACTTAGCGGATTACCAGTGACGACACATCATTAGATGATGCCTTATGGCTTTCACTCGGCCAACAATAGCCTGTAAAAACTCATGACGACGCACTCAGGTGATTCGACAGAGCCATCATTAGGCTCGCCGATACTTTAACGGGTGCGGAAAGGCAAAGATGGAACATGACATGTTGTGCCTGATGTTAAGTCGAACACCAGTGACATCATATCGTCAGCTGAAGCATTATACCATATAGGGGGTTGAAAAGAGCCCGTAAGAGCTCTTGACCATTGACGTCATATAACACGCGAATGCTTGCAGTAGGCAGGTATGAAAGGTAAAGATGGAACATGGCCTGTTGCGCTTGATGTTGAGTCGAATACCAGTGACGTCATATCATCCCGCGATGCTTCACAGGATATGATGCTTTGTTGCATTGGGGTGCCCAAGTGAGCCTGTATGAACTCATGACCAGCGACGTCACGCACTCAGATGGTTCGGCACCACCTCGATATAGCGCGCGAATGCTTGCAGTGAACAGGTACGAAAGGCAAAGATAGAGCATGGCCTGTTGCGCATGACATCTAGACGAAAACCGGTGACGTCATATGGTCCGCTGATGTGGTGTGGCTTACGGTAGGTTCAAAGCAGTCTATATAAATTAATAGTTAGTGACGTTACACACTCAAGTAGTTCGGCAGAGCCTTCCTTCAGCATTCAAATGCTTGCAATGGACAGGTACCAAAGGTAAAGATGAAGCATGGCCTGTCCCGCCTGAATTTTATTCGGATACCAGTGACGTTACATCTTCAGTTAATGTCGTATGACCTTTCGTCGGCCCAAAAGAGGCCGTAAAATCTGATCACAAGTGACATCACACACAGTCGAATGCCAGTGACGTCACATCATTAGGTCATGCTTTACGGCTCTCAGTTGGCCCCCAAAGATCCATAAAAATGCATGACCAGTGACGTCACACACTCACGTGATTTGGTAGCTTTTATTCATCACGCCAGTGCTTGCGGTAGACAGGAACGAAGGTAAAAATGAAGCATGACCTGTTGCGACCAACATTTAGTCGAATATCAGTGACGTCACGATACCTGGTGATATTTCACGGAACATGATACACCGCGGCCGTGGGGCCTAAGTGCACTCGTATCAAGTGATGATTAGTGACGTCACGCATTCAGGTGATTCGGTCAAGCTTTTATTCGACACGCAAATGCTTGCAGCAGACAGGTACGAAAGGTAAAGATGGAATAAGGCCTGTTTGCGCCTGATGTTTCATTGAATGCCAGCGACGACATATCGTCAGGTGATGCTTTACGGCATTCATTACACCCAAAAGATCCCTAAAGCCTCACAACCAGTGACGTCACACATCCAGTCGAATACCAGTGACATCATATCGCTAGCAAATGCCTTGTAGCCTTCAGTTGGCCCAAAAGAACCCCGATCGATGGAAACCCATTTTCAGTGACGTCACTACGTCGGCTGATACCTGACAGCATTTCTCCATCACGGCAGTACAGGAACCCTGCAGCCAGCGTAGCTCTCCCCACCGTCGGCAATACAGGTACCCAAGTAAAAAAAAGCCACAATTATCTCACTTATTTGTATAAAAGGTAGCAGGTACCTTAATACATCGCTGTCGGTATCACGCTAATTTTGTACCAAATAGTGCCTTGTAGGCCCCCATTGTTTTTGTCATGCCAGCTCCGTCACATGTTAAACCAGTCTGCAAATGCTTGATAAATGTGTCAAATGATAATGCCTGGATTGGGATACAGAACAGAGCACTGCAATATGAGGCAGCTTTTAAAAGTATAATGGTGGCCAAGATAAAAGTTGATGCATATTCTCGCCATCAATGGCAAGTGTATTTGTCGCATAATCCTGACTGTGGTGATCATACAACACCATCGGTGACAGCGACAGTCATTAGTGACCCATTAGTGAGACTAACCTGAATGCCTTTTGTATGAATTACGCCCCATTCCAGGCCTTTCACAAAAACGTAGCTCACATTTACTTGAAATGGGAAGTCGTTCCTCCGCCGGAAAATGACTTTGTGCGAAGAAACATTCATTTAAAGTATTCTAACATCGAGGACGTAAATTCAGGCGACCGAAATCCAGGGAGAAATCAGCTTGTAGAAGCAAATAAAATCAAGCTTTTCAGCTGAGCCAATGCTATCAATTTTAGAGCGGCACGCCCTTGCTGAACATACACTATTATTACCTCGTCGGATGGTTGCGGAGTTGGGTTTGGGATTCTGGAGGGCCTGAGGCTGGGGTTGCATGGAGGGTTGAACTTGAAGCTGGTAGGTTGACCGTTGTGTGTTGTTTACTTTCCTTACTCTCGCTATGAAGAATCGCATTGCGTGGCTGCTTAGTAGGCTTTCTATCCCCGTGTCTGTCAGATGAACAACATCACTTACCTGCCAAGCGGCTGCACACTGTCGTCCTTCACAGTCGTGGTATGGAGAGCAAACAATACACGAAGTCTTGTGTGAAACCCAGTTTCTCAGCATAGATTGCATCACAGGTGATGAAAAAATAACACATTCTGTCATGCTTTAGCGCCTTCCACATGAATCCCCTGCACCAGAGCCGATCTGCACGTGTCTGCACCAGGCCGTTGCCTTAACCAACCTGACCGGGGGAATGGTGCCTGGCTGTCTGTTCCCACGCCAGACCGGTCAGAAGTTGAACGACGCCCGACTTCCCGCCGGCCGCCGGACAGAACGGCCCCGCCCCCTCGCCGGTCCCCACCGGCCACCCGCCGGCCGCCGCTGTCCCCCGGTTCACAGCGCCGCCGAGGTCAGCCGTCACTGTCACCACACATGGCCAACAAGACGGTCCGTTGCTAATCCGGTCCGGCGGGCGGTGTCCATGTGAGCCGAGCTTTTTTCATTTCTTTGCTGCCGCGAACAGGTGAGGCACACGGACAACCGAAGGCATTATTTTAACCTCTTAATGTGAAAAATGTTTAAAACGCACCCAGAAAAAATTGAGCAAATAAAAGTTGCGAAAGGGCGGTTGAAGACTCATGCAATGCATGTACGCAGCTCTATTCTTAGGCTACTTTCCCTCATCGACTTAAATCTAATGTTAATTAAATCACATTGTTGCGAGATAACAATACACGCAATGACTTTGCAAGTTGTGTTTTAAGCTCACTGTAGACTGAAACATTTCGGCAGCATTGAAAACTGACAACGAGGGAACTAGGGGTCTGGCATTGAAGTCACAGCAAGTATTGATTCTTTAAAAATTCTGAAAGGTGTGAACAATACTTACGCCGCAGTGGAAATTTGAAGAATAATATTTGAAAGTTGTTTAATCGTTTTTTGTCTTAGTGAGCCCATCGTGGCGTATGTACAGCAGTAAAGCTCCAAATAATGCCTCATTACTTGCCATACCATCCATTATTTCACTGTTTTTGTGTGTTGGCGCCGTTCGCCTCATCAGCTTCGACGCGTGATTAGATTACATGCAATCCATAAGAGCTGTGACAGCGTTTATGTTAGGCTTGAATTAATTTATCCCGACTGGTTTATGAGGGTTCCTTGGAACAGACAAAACTGAAACTATTTGGAGGTTTCCAACAGTCTTTCACCACGTACACACAAGGGAAGAGGGGAGGGGGGGGGGGGGGGAGGGGCGAGCGGCCACTGATTAATTTCCGTCGAGGTTGCAAGCGATTCAGCCAATGATGCTGCACGAAAAGCTGTCTTATAGATGAGGCTTGCTTCCCTTGACCCATATATCTTCCTAGTCAGCATATCACATCCATTTTCAACCAGGCATCCCGGCAGCCAGAGGTCGGATCGGCCAGAAAATCCTCTGAGCAATGCTGGAGCAGAGTCGTAATCAGGATCCCGGGAGGGGGGAAAATTGGGTCATGGGGCTATTCAGACAAGGGTCCCTTTTCGTCGCTATGGGGGCGATGTTTTTGCACTTAAAGCAGCTCTTGAATCTCGGACTTTATCTAACACCTCGGGGACCTGTTTGCTAATGTTCTGGAAACATTGAGGGTGTTTCCCTTCCGCCGCTTAGCGAAGTAAGCCCGCAAGCGGTTTTGCAGCCATTATATGAGGATGTGCAGTGACTTAGACACAATGAAAGCCATCATGCATCGGAAATCGTGGCATCAGGACATTCGGACAGCTTGGGCATAAGGACAGCCTGGGTTAAAGCCTGTGTATAAAAAGTTATTGCTGCTTATGTCATCAGCCAAGTCGTGATTTACATCATTGCCAATAATGTTGATAATGTTGATGTGTTAATTTATTAGCGCCCTTCAATGATAAACATAAAGTTAGTCTGGCTGGAAAGGGTTGAGACTTTCAATAAGCTGGATATTCAGGCGATCAGACCCATGTTAGGTTTTTCCGAATCATGTTCGGTTCTATTGAAGCAAAGATATTCCAGTGTTACGCTTGGCACCCCATAGCCAAATTAAGAAATAAACGATAGCCGAGTCAAACATCAGAACTAAGAATTAAAAAATGAAACGATAGTGAGCACAATGAAGTTAAATAACCGCCACAAAAATTATGCAAGTGATGTAATATTTTTGACTGCGAGTTACGTAATGGGACAAGCAGCAGGTACCTTCGTGTCATTTCATCCCTAGTGCAATAAATACAGCCCCTAGCAATATAATCCACGAATAGGGTTAAAGGGGTGTTCCACATCTGTGTGCCGTTTTTAAATGCTATAGCCATCTTGAAGATCATTTGGTGCAGTTCAAGACATTATGGCATAGCCCCTCTAGCTTCTGAGCTACATGCTCGCAAAGATGTGCAGACTACTTCGTGCAGACTATTCGAAGGTCCCCAAGGCGTCCATGGCGCCATGATGACGTCATTCAAACCGTGTCATTCTATTGGCCATGCGGCGATCAAGGCAAATACAAATTTAGCTGTTGAGTCGTTCACAACGGTGTCCGTGAGCACGATTTTCAGGTATAGTGGCCGTCCGTTTCAATCTCAATCAATGTTGTGCACGGCACGATGACGTAATCAAACAATGACGTATTGAGGGCATCTTTGCTATAAAAAGCAGTTGTGTTGTCTAGAGCAGTCTTTTCTGCCGAAAAACTATACCAGTAGTTATAAGTGAGTTTGTTTCACCATTGCTGATGCTTGCTTCAATATCACCAAATGTGGAACGTGCCCTTTGACTGTTTAGGGACCGGCCCAGTCAGTTGTACTCTTTCGTGGCTGGCGACTGAGGTCCGGTTCTAGCCAAATGTAGTCGCGAGGCGTTTCGAAGGGTCTGATTCCCCTCACCGGAACGGATGGGCCGGGACATATCCCCTGGTTTATGAAAGCCCTTCCCGACCGCCCGCTGTAACAAGTGGGAGTCGACCCGCTCGGGTCGCCACACGCGGGCCGGACAAGTGGCTCTGCATGCGTTAGTCAAATTTCCGACATGAGAACTTGCAAGACGAATAGCTTAATCCGCGCCTGACCCAATAAAATGGATTTCCCCTACGGTTTTCGAGCACAATGCAAAACCGAAAGCAGGAAGCAACACCAAGTTTTCAGGACCTGTTTATCTATATATTTGGCATCTTTTTACAAATCTAAGCTTGTTATGGACCAAGGTATGTGACTTAGGTCAGGTCAACGAAGACAAACTCTGCAAAACTTTAACCAAACAGAACTTGTGGGTTATTTGCCATTTGCTCAAGGCTACTTTAGTATTAGAACATGCAAGTACCTCAATTCTGTATGTGTCATGTTTTTCAAAACAGGCGGCGTTAGTGACCCTGTGTCCGGTGAATTTTCTATATTTTTCCGTAAGTAATTATGTTTTGCTCGAATTTCTGTGTAGTTTGGTGTTTGTACAAAAGGAAGAGAGTAATAGCTCCTCTGCACAAGGAGCATATGACCACATAGCATATGACCTTGGCCCAGATCATGACCTATCTCTATTCTTGCCTTCTGACAAAACACATGCTGGGCTCAAAATGGGCAGTTTTTTGGTGATTTTGCGCATAATTTGAACACTCCACTGAAAACATGTGATGTAATTATTATGTATAATGAGCTCACTAGACGAGTGCAACGCGTATGAACACTTTTATATCTTGTTTGAGAAGCTGATGACGCAAAATTCCGTGAACCAGCGTGCCCGCTCTCAGTTTGTAACAAATGCATTACCAATCGTCGAAGGGATTAGGCATAATATGTACAGCAGCTATGCGATCTTGAGTATCTGTAGATGTACAACACGCTATTTCTGACCACAGAACAGCATTGTGCTGGTTGCATAGGCCCGGCTGACACTTAAGCTTTTCAGTTGGGTGGCCTATATATTTGACCTAAATTGACCTCAGCTAACATCTAGGTCATCCTAGAATTGTATGTTATTGTTTGCGATGCTTTTGTCTTGCTCGGCACCTTATAAAATAAGCTTAGAAGCACAATGTGAAGTAATTGTTTTGTCTTTTTCCTTTCGAATTGCTCTTGAAGGCCACTGGTAGACCAGCTTTGAACGATCACTTGATATTGTCTGACCCTTGTGGGGGAACAAAAATGGTCAGAATTATCTCCACACAGTCTTCACGCTTACATCTGTGGCCACAATATCCGTCTTGATGTGTTAACATATGTTTGAACTGCATCTTTCAGAACGACCTTTTCTACTGTCATGACCGTTGGTGACTTCACAGCTGAACTACGGTCTGCAAATTGGGCGCATTCCTTATGGTTTGACGGGAATTTTACAATTGTATGTTTGTCCTCGAGCGACGTCTGGAAGTTTGAGATCCCACAGGTGATTCATATCCTCCCTGTGCGGGCGCGGATGTCTCAGTCCCCCGGCTGGGTGGGGATTAAAGAGGAAGACTTGAAGCCAGCACCGACGGTTCGATGTGTCATGTTTTACGCTTAACTCACCTATACTCACGCTTGCCGCAAAAGCGGCCCTCTTCGATCATCAACAACGTTTGTCCCACTTACCATCTGAATTGAACTCAGCCTGCCATGAACATAGCTGCTGGTTCGCACAACTACTTTGTCATTCATCGATCCGGGGCGATCTGCGGGCTTGTATTTTTGTCATCCATACATTCGTATGCATGCATGCGAGCAATGCCGTGTGCAGATAGATGTTTGCTTCATTTGCAATCAGTGTTGTCAACTTAGTTGCCGTTCCCGCGGATTCAAAAACGGTCCGGCCGTATCAGAGTTATTGCAGTGAAAAACTGCAGTGAAGAATTCTGAAAATCGAGTTGTCCGGCGTGATACTGACATCTAAATTGTCGGTGCGCTGGATCTCGCAATATTCCAGTCCACATCCAACCAATTAAATGGTCGCACTTTGCCCGAAACGAGTGTAACACTCATCACAGTGGAGGCCCGACATCCACGCCTTCGTTGAAGAAATTCTCATTGGAGGCGGGTTGTTTCAGTTGGGGGAGGGGGATTGGGCTTGACCTCCAGTTTTGTCTCCAAGTTTTGCTTTAATCCATTAATGCATTGAGCCATGCAATATTGCGTTACACCTAGTTTAGGAGCCGTATTTGCTGTACTGTTTTCATCATAGCATTCTCACGTCTTGCCTTGTCAGCAGCTGTACAGCAATGCACTGATGCCTAGTCGCGTCGCTCACATACATGCCACAAATACAATCGTATGGTCTTGACTGATATGTAATGTTCCTGACCCGCCATTATATAACTGATATGTAATGTTCCTGATCCGCCATTATATAACTGATATGTGATGATCCTGATCCGCCATGATATAACTGTGTTGCAAGCCGCAGCGTTTTCAATGGCATGGACATCGCGTGCATTACAAAGCATGGTATGACTTAGCATGCTGTAATGTTGTCGGTAAGTAAAGCTGACTCATTGACATTGATCATATATTTACGCAGACTGTGGCTTATCAGGTGGTCCAAAAGCGCGACAAGTTACAGAGGTAGAAACTTTGTCGGCCCTCCAGCAACGAGGAAACGAAACGTGTGAGCGTGCATGCACTATCGCTGTATCAATTTCCTTGCGGTGGCGCAAAGGAGGCCCTCTGTCATCTAATTTGTGTATCACGTGACGTTTGATGCCAGCGACACGCGTGGGCCAAAGGAAGACTTGTTTGACCCACTTAACAGACTGGCACATAGTCTAGTAATATCCGATGTTTTTGGTCCAGCTGGTCGACTCCTGTCATGTGAGTGCTACACTATATAACGCACTTGAGTTTCGCTACTTCTCGGTGCCTCTCCGAAATCACTCTGACCACTGTGAAATCAGGCTGAGTGAGGATAATTGTAATGTTTAAAAAAATCCAAAACAGGACTTTACATTCGATACCGGAAACGAACCTCGGTTTCTCTCTCCTCTCTGGAGTAGCGCTCGACATGACTTCTGTGGGTTGACCCCAGTCACATCGCGGCGTCCCACAGGCGTCAGTATTTGAGCTGTACGGCATGCTGCTCCAAGCTGTTGTGCACATCGCCCATGTACACGTTGTGTCAATCTTCTGATAGTTTTACATTAAGTTAAGTACCGTGTTGCTGTCTCGGGGTTTCTGCCTAAGTAGTCTGCAGTGCGCCTATTTTATGCATACAGTCGGTCCTTCCGCCTTCTCGGGGTTGTCCCGGAGATGGGGAAATTTAGACGCTGCTCATGAGCTAGCAATGGGTTGTTTTCTCGCGACAAATTAAGAGTGTGTTTGTCTGTTGGTTGTTGTTGCTTTTTTTGGTCGATCAGTATTCCTTCTGGTGATTTCCATAAGCACGAGGCATACGAGTGCGGCGAAACGCACTAAGCCGCTTCTAAATACTGATCGGTGCACAGGTTAGTTTCATCAACTGAGCTCTGCCAGAAACTGTCATCTCATATGTTCTAGCTTTCCACCAATAGGCCGACCCCTGAGGTTGGGTGTCACGCCAGGCTCCCCCAATAAAGCACTTAAGTTGAACACAATAAAAGTGGTGCAAGCCGCAACTCAGTTAAACATTACGAAAAAACACGTGACGTCAGGCCTTTGGAGCACATGCCAGGCCATAAACGCGGTTCGAGCACGACTGACGTGATTGGTGGTAGTGGCCGTTGAGACTAGTCATCATAATGCCTGTTATACCCTGCGGACAAGCAAGGAACAGCTCAATATTTGCAAACAGATGTGTAATTAACTGATTCAAGACACAATGGCTGCTGAATTGTTCACTGAAAGATGTCACTGATCAGGAAAGCAACCGTGTAATAACTCCCTTCATGCTCGTCGTGACATTGCCCGAACAAATGCAGAAGAGGCGCCTTCATCTGACACGAATAACACTGTTGATGATTATAGGATTACTGTATGTTATGCGGCCCTGTTCCATCGCCATGCAAACATTCGCTTTACTGCTGGTTTGCGGGTTGGTTTACCGGTGCTGACCTGACAAACAAAAAGTCAGAACGTGTAAAAAACATAATGTCCCAACCAGCTTACTTATATTCAGCGGGAGCTTTCGGAATAATCCCTGATCCTTCCCCAGCCTTGGTCAGTCGATGATATTCTCGAAAGCAGATTTAGGCACGCACTAAGAAGCAACATAGAAAGTCACATGCAATGAACATACCTATCCCCTAAAGAAGAATACAGAATAAAGTAGAACTAAAGTAGAATTACTCGTTTTCATTTTAGCCGCAGATGAATAATGCAGAATGTTGGCAAAAAACACATGCAATGCATTCACGATTCTGATACGATTACAAAGCGTCTCTTCTGAGTGCTACCACGTCACATCATAACCAGCTGACATCGCGCATGCATCTTAAACATACACATAATTTGTCGGCATTCAGAATCGATTCAATAGCGACGCATATGGCATATCGCAATACTAAAAACAAGATAACGCACACGTGCGCAGATTTCCTGACCCGAAGCCCACTACCGCATCCCCTATTACACACTGCCCAAGCCGGCTAACCGGTATAAATTCGCTACAGGCACCTTCCGGTTTGTATTCAGAAGTATGTCACTGTGCGGTCTAGAAAGTCTAGAAATGAGAATACCCTCCCGATTTTTGTTCTCCAGTTTGTTTCATAATATAGAACTTCCCCCTCCTCCCATGCGACGCAATGCATTGTGTCCAGAACGTGTTTGGCTTCTATCCTCTTTTCTTATCGCTCCATCATGTGTATTGGTAAATCATTCCTGTCTGTTGGTCAGTTTGCAACTTGTATTGGAGCCCAACTAAGTAATTACTAACGTTTGCACACGATTTCCTGTCTACACGAGCGTGTGCTTTTAAAAACCGCATTATCTTCTCCAATACTCGCTCCTTTTACATACGGTAAGGTTACGAAGGGCTAGTTGTCTTCAGATGCATTTTGTACTCTTGGGTTTTGACGAACTTTTCAACCAAACGTTTTGGGTAGTTAAATTTTAAAGCTTCGTCAATGTGCTTATTCTATCTCCTATTTTTGTCGGGAAATGACGAAAATTTATGTACCCTTTGTACGAGTGATCTAACCACTGATTCTTTGTGTTGATTGCTGTGATGTGTTACGAAGTCCAAACGCCTGTGCGTTGCCTTTCATAACAGTTCTGTGTTCATGCTTTTTAACTTCCATATTCATATTGGTCATCCACATTGATCTAGATACAAAAATGTCGAGCAAAGCAAGAGAGTCATTTGCTGCTGTCTGGTGAATTTAATCCCTGGGTACGTGTTATTTAAATTCTCGAGGAGCTCTGGGACAAGGTGCTCTTTTAACACGACAAACGTGTCATCCACGTGCCTTTTCCATACCTTAAACTCATGTGGAAAGGTGTCCAAAGCCTCTCGTTCCAGTTTTTTCTGCAGACAAATTTGCTACCATGACGCCGACAGAACGTCCCATTGCTCAACCCCATCCTAATGTAGTTCAAGTCACCGTTTACCTGACATTAAGTGGTATCAAAGCGCATAAGCAAGAGCTGGATATCATCTACCGCCAGGTTTGCCTGGCACCTTACGGTTCCATCCTCGTTCCTCATTTCTTCTATTAGTCGTTCTTCTACTGTTTCGCAAGCCTTTCCATTAGGAATCAAAGTGATTATTAAATGCTAATCGCTTCGAAAATAATGAGTGCTTGATATTGTGCGCTCTATGCTTCCTACCAGATGCTCTAGGAGGGACGCCAACTGTTTGGATGTAGCATAAGTGACAGAACCTATCAAGGACACTATTGACCGAGGTGGTATCTCCTGTTTATGTACTTCAAGCAGTCCATAAGATAGTGGCGTGGTAGGTTTCCATAGGCGAATCCTCGAATATTCTACTCGAAGGTTTTAAGGGTGTCTCTGATCTTTCCGGCAAATGCTGTATTTTGGTCTTTCCGAAAACGCTCATACGTACTTGATGGCTTATTGAGTCGTTCATCTTTAATAGATATTGGTCCGTTTTTTTCAGCGAAAGCTGACCTGTCCTTATCACTGGAGAGAAAACACTTCTTTTAGCGTTGCAATATGCCAAATGCACTGCTATTGAATTGATTCCAAAATATGGAAAAAGTGCGCGTTTAATGTGCGCGCAGTGTTAGTTGTGATGTGGCATGACGACATTCAGAAGAAATGCTTTGCAATCGTTACGAAATTGTGAGTAAAATTGTGAGTGCATGTTTTATCAACGTTTTGCAGTATTCATCCACGGCTGAAATAAGAAACCAGTCATTGTACTTTCGTTGCCTTTTTTATTTTCTAACCAAAGCTGAAGAAGGGATGCAGATTGTCCAGAAAGCTTCCGTTGAATATAAGCAAGTTGGTTGGAATAGTACTTTTTTACATTTATGATGTCCCAGCTCGGTAATAATTCCAAGCATTCTCATTCATTGTCATGGGGCAACGTTCCGCACCACGGCCTTTCTCACTCATTGCCATGGGGCAACGTTCCGCACCACGGCCTTTCTCACTCATTGCCATGGGGCAACGTTCCGCACCACGGCCTTTCTCACTCATTGCCATGGGGCAACGTTCCGCACCACGGCCTTTCTCACTCATTGCCATGGGGCAACGTTCCGCACCACGGCCTTTCTCATTCACTGCCATGGGGCAACGTTCCGCACCACGGCCTTTCTCATTCACTGCCATGGGCAACGTTCCACACCACGGCCTTTCTCACTCATTGTCATGGGGCAACGCTCCGCACCACGGCCGTTCTCATTCGGACGCTGCCGACTCGGCTCTTGGATACAAGTGACGGGCGTCGCGATTCCCGACGCCGCCCGCTCGCAAAGAAAGAGTCGCGACTCGCGGCGCTTCACTGGCCAAAAACGACGGGCCGACCCCTCCTCCCCTCCGTTTTCGCACCGAACCTGTAATTACGTCGCCCCATGAATGAAAGGATTAATTCAGAGGCTGGCCAAGCTAAATGTCCTCAGTGATTGCGAGAATGGGCGCAAGTATGCCATGCCTGAAACTGCCTCTGTACAGTCGCGTGCAAGAGGGGCCTGGATCCCAGCCATGTGCCCCTGCCTGAGACCTCTGGGTCTTAAACAGCTAATGGAGTATCACAAGAAGGCACGCCAGCAAGTCACGAAATAACCCAAACGCAGTGGCATGGCCACCCGGGAAGCACGAACTGCGGTGCAGCGTAATTGCTTCCGAGCTGTTATTGTCTAATGGCTACTTCTAAGCGAGCTGTACCATGAACAACCAGTCATTTAAGAACTCGATGAATACCAATTTGCTGGTCCTCCACGGATGTGCACTTCTCGATAAGCGTGCGCCGTTGATTGCTGGTCGATTGCTGAGTTGCTGGTGTACTGGGGCGCTTCATTAAGCTGCAAAACAAATCTTATAGAGGGACAAAAGCAAACACCCAGACATGGCTCTCCATGTAGCGCAAACGAAGCGTTTGGTGTTGACCCTGTGCCCTAGTGGCAATTATTTTCATAAACAGTCAAACAAGTACAAATGCATGCTTATGAGTACATCTCAACCATACACAACCAGAGGTCTGAATTATGTTTGCCGCGGCATAGTGCCGCATCGCCCCGGTATGGACAGCCAAAGAGCCGCAGCTGGTCCGGAGACATTTGATGTTGCGACTGAGCCCAGCGAGCTGTTTATAACCATTCGCTCCGGGACTTCACTGCAGGCTTGCTTGACTGCCGGCTTGCTTGACTTCTGTTTTTCCAAATTTACCAGTGAAAGAGCGGAACTCGGAGGTAATATCATGCGACATTGCAAAGGTTACTAATGATTCAATTCGTTTTCGCGCACGCATACCAGAACACTGGTTTTCACTATTCGGCCCATGATCATGTTGATAAAGTGAGGAATGACGGGGCCAAATTTTTAATCATGGGTGATAGCATGGCAGAGTCATATTCGTGCTTCATCTGACTTCGGTTTTCTTCCCTGCGTCCACTGCAGCCCACGCTGTGGCGAAAAAATGACCCGTTCATTTCACACATGGTTGAAAAGGAAGCCAGTTTGATTCCAGCGCCGCAGTTCTTGGGAGCTTTCCTTGAAGCATCACATCATTGGCGAGAGCAGGGTACACTGCAGTGGTTGCATCGCGTTTCAATGCATCCGTTTGTCCCAGCTAACTTGCCCACGCCATCTGTCTCATGAATCTCATGGTGTGCTGAGCCCAGAGTCGGATTCTGCAGCCATCGGCGCCGAATGGACCCCGGAGCCCGGCTTGTGAGCCAAGTGTCAGGTTTTAGCAGCAGCTGCTGTATTTCACATCGGATACCTACCAGCAGTCAGCAGAACCCTTCAGTCATGTGCTCATGTATGCAGGTCTCGCTCGCCTTCCACTCGTGCAGCCATACTCGTACTCAGCCGCTACCCGCCGCACACAGGCTCTACCCGCGCGCTTACTCCCCCGCCTCAAATACTTCAACCTATGCTCGCTTCCCCACCGCTTGTCACATGGCAAGTCCTCTACAAACTACAGCTTATCCGCCTATTATGAGAGCGGCTCTGGTATCCATATATACAACCCATCAATCTCCGCACGTCGTTGTCAAACTACGATGTTGGGCTATACAATCCTCTAAAATCTAGGCGATGCCTAGTAGGCGTAAGCAACATGCAGGTGAAACAAGCCCCAGCATATCTTGGTCTTGCAGTCATCTATGCAGTGTGTAAAAGCCAGGTGGACAACACTGGGCTTCACAAATATTGAAAAAGGGGATTTGGTTGGATGCCGACTTGTCGATGTGAGAACCTTACTCACCCAAGTGGGTTGATAAAAATTGACATAATTTGCCCTCCAGCTTCAAAACATCCTGTTTGTGCATCGTGTCTACATTTGCAGGTTGCATTGGGCCTTAGGTAGTCAAAAATAAACTGAGTAATTAATCAGAAGCAGTTTAAACCCAATGATGTGACCTTGGTGAGCATGTTTTCACTCTTGTCTAGGCAGAGGAGGAGTGTTTGAAATAAGCTCAGAGCCCGACGCGACATGATACGGGTCACAAATGCCTCTACCATACTGTCGGAGGTCAGCTGATGATGACGTCAAATACTGCCCCCTTGGCCAGGCTAACGTACAGGTTACATACGAACAGTGCATGCAAAACGCATAGTAGCGTAAAACTCAAATCGGACTGTATATTTTCCTTTGCTTCGAAAATGGAATTATTCCTTGCGTGCTATTTGGGGACTTGCGTTCACTCTTCATGTTCTGTTCATTTTGGAATATCTCACAGCTAATAGCTAAAGCAATTATGTTACTAGTGAATGGGGATGTTAAAAAATTTGTGTAGGGTAAACGACATTCAACACGCCAGGAGGTGCTGGCTAGCCGATGTTGTGTTGTTAAATAACGATTATATTGGCAGAGCCTTGATGCCGAAAAACTAGGAGCTAAAGGCCTTTCTGTCTTGTATTTATGATGCTTAGACGTGTCCTTCCTACCGCTGCGTGTCATGAAAACCATGTGATCATTATGCAAATGCAATTACTTGAATGAGGACGTAATGGTATCGAAATCAGTAAGATAACATACCGCTGGGCCTTTTCATAGATAGCTTTAAGGCTTGCGTGATACTTTTGAACGTGAACCGACCATTCCATTTCAACAAGAGTGTGGTTTTGTTTGCGTGCGACTGTCCAATTTTCATTCCGTCCTTAACACGCGGTGGGATGTGGGTCAAACCGACCCCCGAAGGTTCTTCTCGAATGATCTCCGAAAGGTGTGGCGTAGCCACACCAAAGTTTTCGTGGCTGTAGACAGTGAAATACCAAATCGTTTGACATAAAAAAGATGTACCTTGTGAGGTCATTAATTTATGGCAGGTCAAAGTCAGACCATGGTTTCAGCGAAGGCGATTTCCATGGAATAGTTCAGTCTGATCCAGCAATGGAGTGTTTGGCGTACCCATACATCTCTGAGATACTTTCTGAGGCAATGCAACAATAAAATGAGTAAATTATATTCACCTAAGGTCAGGTATGAATGTTAGGCCAAGATCAAAACCAACCTGTTCTATTTCTATAGGGCTTACTGTATGGGGTAGTTTCTAGTGCTCATTTCGACTCTGTTAATGACAGGAACCGCATCATACACATTCCTTAGGCTTCTTGAAGGTCAGAATAGGTCACTAATATAAAATGACCCAGGTCAGCATTTTGTTTTTTGGGACACACTGCCTATCTTTGTCGCTTATCCAAATGTAAGACTCAAAGAGGTGTTGTATGATTTTGGTCAATATGGCCTTCAAAAAATTAAACAAAGTCACTGACCTTAGATGAGCATGTGACGTTTTGCCTAAAACAGCTATCTAGGTTCCAGGGGCCCTTTGAAGATCAACCCGGAATTTGACCTTGTCTGACACTATTTTACCCGAAAATAATAACCTAGGAACTACAACACTCATGTAAGTGAGTTTACGTACAGATCAACACATTCTGTGAATTTGATGCCTCTAGCTCTCCTAGTTTCTGAGATCTCAGCGGATCAAACTGACGACCCCCCCCCCCCCCCCTCCACCCGAGCTAAGCGTATCCAACCGGTCACCCGGGCGCTCGTTAATACGCGCTCGGTTGGTGGATCAAATTGATCCCCCGAAGGTTTTTCCAAAATGATTTCCGTACGACGCGGCGTGGGCGCGCCAAATTTTGCATAACTGTAGAAAATTAAATGGTGGATTGCTTGGTATCCAAAATTTAGCTGTACCTTGTAGGATCGCTAACCTATGGCAGGTCAAAATCAGGTCATGGTTTCAGCAAAGTCAATGTCTGGAGAATCGTTCAATCTGATGCAACAACGGAGTGTTAGACGAAGCCATTCATCTCCGATATACGCTGTAGCCAACACAATTCAACGAACAAATTCCATTGACCTAGGGTCAGGTTTGAATGTCAGACCAAGGTAAAACCAACCTGTTTTATCATTATATGACTTGCTGTTTGCGGTAGTTTCTGTTGCTCATCTCGACTTGATTGATAACGAACCGCGTAATGCATCTTGCACATACTTCTTAAATGTCAGATGAGGTCGCTCACCTAAAATGACCCCGGTCATCACTTTGTTTTTTGCAACATACTGCCTCGTATTCAAATGCAAAACTCAGAGCAGTCTTGTATTATTTTGGTCACCATGACCTCCAACAGGTCAAACGAGGCCACGGACCCCAAACTAGTATGTGACCGTTTGTTCAGAACAGTTATTTAGGCCCTGGTAGCACTTTGGAAACCAATACAGAATTTGATCTTGTTTGATCTTGTTTGGCTTGAAGGTCATGACCCGCGAACCTCAAGAACCTCAGAGGGCTCTGCCGCTCAAAGACGGACCGACTGAGCGGGTCCAGAGGCACACAGATTGGCTCGGCAGGTAGCTGTCGATTGTGCCGATTACACTTCGCAAGCTTTACTCGCAGCGTTAGGCTAACCTTTCGGGGCTATTGCGCAATTTAATGCCCTCTGCTGGTGTATTGATTATCGATGCTCGAAATGTCTTTTTAAGTGCAAACGCGCCGCCTGCTAAGGCACCGTCGCACCTGCTCTGCGTAGGCACTGCGCTGGCAGTCCGCATTGGCGGTCCAGTATCGTATCTGCGCGCCTATCGTTATTCGTCTTCTCAGACACCGCGTTATTGGAAGTCAAAACATGGTCTGTTCTAAGGAGGCCGGTTCTTAGCATATCGGTTCCTGCATTGTATAACGCATCTCCACGCCGCGTTTAATGAAGACGACACCACGTGAGCGTCGGGGTGATGTTGATCGTGTCTCGCGTTCCGTCGCCCGGTGGCGCACGTCTGCTCTAGGCTATGCGCTCAAGAGGCTTCCCTGCATCGATTTTCTTCATCTCAGTATAATGCATGTTGCTATATTTTATCCAAATGTGTTTAGTTAGAGCATCTGGTGCAAAACCGGGTCAGACGTGCCAAACGAAGAAGTGTATACGGAAAAGATGTTTGATATTTCCTCAATGGCTTGCATGTATAAGTTAAGATTACGCGTCGATGAATGCCGCTTCATAAGTGCTATCCAGCATTGTTCGTTTTATCGGCGTGGATTAGGTTTATCACAAGTGTTAACACCATTGACATTATCTGGCATATTCGTTGCAATCATAGTGATGGCCTGCCGTCAGCGTGTCTTTTAGTTTACCACAGTTCATTAATTGCATCGCTATTGGGTGGGTGCCACCTAATCACAGACATAGTACGAATAATACAAGCGAGCCACACACTACCTAGGCAGACGTAAAAAAGACAAACTGCACCCTTACGTACCAATGAGTCAATGACACATACTGTGCCTGTGCGGGATGCTTAACGTCCGTCAAGAAACACGCCGACATGGTACAATTATGCGGGGGCACATTTAGCACGGGCTCGGGTGAAGGGTGAATCTGAACCCCTTCCCCCAAGATTTTCCAGAATGATTTCCGAACGGTGCAGCCGAGCTAAATTTTGTACAGCTGTAGAAAATTAAATGACGGATTATTTGCTTTAAAACTTCAGATGCACCTTGTAAGTGCGCTAGCCTATGACAAGCCAAAGTTAGTCCAGGAATTCGGCGAAGGCAACTTGTAGGGAATCGTTTTGATGCGACAACGAAGTTTTGGACGCAGTCGTGCATCTCTGACATGACTTCTCGGGGAACAAAAAAATCAAGATCACAAATTTCCTTGGCCCAGTATGAGGTACGAAAGTCAATCAAAGGTCAAAACCAACCTGTTTTTACCTGAGAGCTTGCGTAGGAGCAGATTGTGGTGCTGATCTGAAATTTATTGATAACGAGGATTCATTGATAGCATCATGCATCTGCATGGGACTTTTCCAAAGTCTAATTAGGCCATTGACCCATCTCAATCTGTTGTTGTTAAACTCCAAGTTGGTCGCCGGGGCCCCAGAACTTAGATACCTCTTCTAGGCAAAAGGTCTCATGCTCATTTAAGGTCAGTGGCCTTGTTTGATTTTTTGAAGGTCATGGTGACTACATTCATACAAGGCTGGAATGAGTTTTGCATTTCAATAGGCGAAAAGACTACGCTAGGCAGTATGCTTCTCAAAATAACATGTTGGCCTGGGTCATTTTAGGCCAATGATCTATTTCAACCTCTAAGAAGTCCGTGGGGAATGTATAATGCGGTTTCTGCTACCAATGAATTCCAACTGAGCACCAAAATCTGTCCTATACAGCAAGCCCTAGAGTAATAAAACAGGTTGCGTTTGGCCTTAGTCTGACCTTCATACCTAGCCTTAGGTCAAAGTAAGTCGCTCATTAAATATTTGTGTTGCCTTAGAAAGCACCTCAGAGATGCATGGCTTCGTCTAACACTCCGTTGTTGGATCAGATTGAGCGATTCCCTAGAAATTGATTTTGCTAAAACCATGGCCTGACTTGACCTGCCATAGGTCATTGACCTTACGAGGTGCCTCTAATTTTTTTCATACCAAATGATCTGCTATTCAATTGTCTGCAGCTATGCAAAATTTGGCACGGCTACGCAGCGCCGTTCAGAAACCATTCTGGAAAAACTTTCCGGGGGATCAATTTGATCCCCACCCGAGCGCGTGTCAAGAAACGTACTGCCCAGCGTAATCCTTGATGCTTATCCAAGTGCAAAATCAAAAAGGTCTTCCAGGATTTTGGTCACCATGACCTTTTTAACATAAAAAGGCTACTGATCTTAAATGTGCACCAGTTATCATTTACTTCAAACATTATCTAGGTTCCCGGTGGCTGCATGGGCATGTCTGGAGGCACTTTGGACACCAATCTGGGGTTTTGCCTCTTTCATTCTTATTTGACCCAGAGGTCATAGCGTAGGAATCTAAAATCTTGATAGAAGTAAGTTCGCGTACAAGCCAACATACTCTGTGAATTTGGTGTTCCTAGCTTCCTCACTTTTGGCGATCTTAGGAGGTCAAATTGGCCCCCAATCCGAGCGAACGGTGTCTAACCGCCTTAATCAACACGCCCGAGCGCGGGTCGATTAAGGCTCCTGGCAGCGTAGCAAACAGCCGGTCTCGGGCAGTGCTGGCCCAACAGAACGGCACATAGCCAGCGACAGCTGGTGGACGTTTTTTGGATGGCTGGCGCCATTCGATGACGTTTCGATGGAGTTTATTAAGCATCTTTATTACCATTTGCATCGCATGTTCAGGAACATGCCAAACGGGCATGGGCTTATTCAGCGACACAAGCAGTTTACTGCATGTGCGTCATGAGCTCCATGAATCACTCCAGCCGGTAGAAATGAGCAGTGCGTGCTATATTCCCGTCACGTTGCGTGCTTCCGTGGCGTGGCTGGTGGACGGCCTCCCAGTCGTTAATTATTCGAACTGGCCCCACTGGTGCCCTGTGAATGGTTTGTGCTCGACCACACAGTAAGCTGCCTTGGAAGCGGGGTCAGTAGTTCGCGCTAACCGCACGGCAAACGTAGCGCGTAAGCGCTTCCACCCACAGCAGCCGACAGTGGATCAGCACCTCCGCCCACAGCAGCCAATTGTGGGTCAGCACCTCCACCCACAGCAACCAACGGTGGATCGGCACCTCCGTCCACAGCAGCCAACCGTGGATAAGCACCTCCATCCACAGCAGCCAACAGCGGGTCAGTACCTCCGCCCATAGTACAGCTGCTGGGCTATGTCTCCCGGTCTGAGGTCAAATCATCGGCGCCTGGCCGCAGCGCTGGTCGCTTGTCTGCTGCTGACCAGCGGCGTCTCCGGCTATCGCTGGCTGACCCTTAATCCGACTTCTGGATCCGAACTGGCCACGCTGTCGGCTGGCTCAGCCGTGCAGTGCGGCCTGCTCTGCCTCCACAAGTCGTGCTGCAACGCTGTCTCTTATGGCTCTTCCGGCGACGCGCGGCGCTGCACCCTCTTCAACGACCCCACCTGTGAGAGCGGCTGGCAGCCGTTCTGCGGCAGCTGCTACAAGTACTTCAGCACGGCGGCGCCCTGGGACACCGCTGAGTTGAAGTGCGGCCTGGCAGTCCCACACGGCCACCTCGTGTCCATCAACACCGCTGGAGAGAACAAGTTCGTGGCGGGCATGACGCGTCCCCACACCACCTTCAGCCTCACGGGCTTCGAGCACCGGCCCGAGTACGGCGACGGCCAGTTCCGCTGGTCGGATGGCTCGCCCACCTCGTACCTGGCCTGGTACGATGCACAGCCCAACGAGGCAACCAATCGACGGGCGTTAGGTAACATAAATTCGGAGACAAAGCGGTGGAGTGATGCCATCATAACTGATGCCTACCAGCTTCCCCACGTGTGTGAATACTAACGCGCAATTTGTAAGGCGAAAAGTTCCGCTTACTTATGTTCTTTTCAAGTAGCGTAGGCAACGTAAACCATTTTTTTAGGTTTGGTGAATCTTCCCATATTAATAGGACAGGTTAACATTAACGTGAACTGGGCGTATGAAGCTCGGTATGAAGTAAGTCATCACCTTTTCCAATTTAAGTTACGCGTGTCTAGAAAATGCAATCTTTAATGGGCGTAAGTCAAATTTTTGCTTAAAGAAGCTTGCATCTGGTCACCACCTGGTTTGTTAACAGTTCAGAAGTTCGTTTTGCAATAGATGAATGTTTCCACGGAGCATATCATTTTATCCCGATTTTTCTCGAGGATGATGCGCTATTCGACATACCACATTGGTATATGACGCATCTTTGGCTCACGCATTTAAATTTTGACCTCTGGGAAATCATTTTTACCCAGTCACAAAGCAAGCTCAAGACAAGCACATAAGCAAAATGCATGTAACTTGTCAATTGAGTACCATGCAGATATCAAGTAATCACTATGAGCCATGTATCGGCATGCACACCGATTGTTACTTCACATGGTGCCGGGCAGGTCCCACCGTCTGACCCAGCTCGCACCAATTGCCCTCACATGGTGCCGGGCAGGTCCCACCGTCTGAACCAGTTCGCACCAATTAACCCCGACATTTGCGCGTCATTTTCTTGCTCTGTTCTGACAGCACACGCCAGAACACGGCTGAGCCGGAGCGCTAGTGCAGGAAAGTGGCTTATTCATGTGCATACATCCGCCTGCATAATGGAATATAACAAGTAGCCCAATGACGCTTTATGAAACAAGTGCCGAGTATTTGAAAAAGATGGGAGTGAGACTTTAATGAAATGCTGGTTTTAGATCTGGTGTATCAAAGTCATGGCATCGAACAAGTGCAGTTTTTACGTAGGTGCATTCCAGAAAGGGCCATTCGGACCCGGGTTCCCTTCGAACCTGGGAATTGCATTTCTCATTTGCTGCCAGGTCAGCCATCCCCGTAGAATCATGCATATCAGTGGCAGTCACTACGCTCAAGTCAACCCCACAAACCGTTGTGGAGTACCTGTTGGGAACCGTGACGTTTTAGCCGAGCCCATCAGCCGTTAAGTGGTAACCGTGATGCTTCAGTCGACCGGACGGACCATGTTATGATGATCGTGACGCTTGAGCTGAATCTGCAGGACGGTAAGTGAAAACGGTGGCGCATAGGTCGGTCCCACAAGCCGTCAAGTGCACCTAAAGACGCTTAGGTCGGCCACACAAGCATTTAGACTGTAACCGCGACGTTAAAATAGACACCACAAGCATTTAAGAAACGGATGACGGCAACGTAGATTTCACGATGAGTTAAAAGGGATGTTCCATATATGAAGATATTGAAAGGAGCATCAAATATGATGAAATAAGCTAACTTATAGGTATTGGCATGCTTCTAGATGGGAAAACACTACTCTAGACGACACAATTTTTCTGTTCGTGAATATGCTCTTCAATGCGTCATTGCTTAATTACGTCACCGTACCTTGCATAACACTGATTGAGAGCCCACTGTTGGCCGTTATATCTGGAAATCGTGCTCACAAATGCCAGATATGAACGACTCAGCATCTTAATTTTGCTTGGCCTCGATCGCCGCATGGCTAATGGAAGAACGGAATTTAAATGACGTTACTATGGCGTCATGGATGCCTGGGTGACTTTGACGTAGCTTTCCCAAGAAATAGTCTGTACATCTTCGCGGGCGTATAGTTCAGAAACGAGAGGGGTTTAGGTTTTAAGAACGGCAGAGTTGCGAACAGTGCCGAATGATCTTCAAGCCTCCTGTTTCAGTTCAAAACCCCTTACCAATGTGGAACGCTTCCTTTGTGACATGACAGCACCTAGTGCTTTTGCTCTTCTTGGTGTCCTCTGACAATAACTGCTCCTGCACATCTATGTTCACTCGAATTCTACCTGCCTTGTGGTGGTCCCATGTTTGACGGTTAAGTAACTATAGCTCAGCTTTCTGCTCTTGTTGGTTGCTTTTAGGGTAATAGTTGCAGTTAACTCCGAGGCTCAGAGGATCTTTTTTGGTCCTGTGTTAAAACATGTGACAATGGGCTGACAAAGTTTTTCCATAGTTCATGGATATTCACCAGGCCACAATAGAGCGATGATAATTTCCGCAGCACTCGTGTTTTCACTATTTGTTCGTGCGCTACCATAAACTCTTCTACTTTAGCACTAGTTCTCTCCCTTAAGTCCTCCACATGCTTCCAGGTCCCGGAATGAGGTGTCTGATTCCTTCAATGGAGGGCTGATATCCATCATCAGCTGTTCCTTTTTACTCACCTCTTCTGCAAGCAGACCTGTACTTTGTAACATGGCGGCTAGTAAAGTCAGCTGTTTTCCGAGAAGCACATTTGACTCGCAGCAGAGATGATATTGACGAGTAAGGCCAGTCAAATGCAAATACTTCAGGTGTAGCTCTCACAACAGCTGCCTATACCATAGCGACTAACCTAAACGAGAATATTAGAGGCAGAGAAGGGCAGATCATCGCCCTCGACTTAGAAAGACGTTACGCTATTTCAAGCGTAGTGCGAGTGTAATCACATGCAATCGATCATCCCGCGGACACGAAGTTCAGCAGGCACTGGAAACTTAACGCCTTATGCCAGCTAAGATCATCGTGCATGTTTATTGATGTCGTCCATATATTTTTTTTACGCATGGACGAGTTTTGGCGCGTGTGGCTGCAAGCAGGTACAAGCAGGTACATACAGCTTTGCTCGGAGCACGTGCGCAGGGAGAAATCTCATATGACAAGTCGCATGAAGAAAAGTTCTACATTTAGACACACGGACGAACAATATCCATGGAAACATGTGACGTCAGGTTAAGCAGTATATTTACATTGCAAAGCATTCAAGGTGTAGATAAACTTTCCCACAATCATACTGTCCAGAAAACTATTTATGTTACAGGATCCAGAAAGTGACAACACATTGGTGCACTCGCCGACATAGCGGTTCTGGCCCTGCCAAAACGCCAACATCGCGTAAACAAATCAGAAAATCATGTACATTACGTGGTTCCAGGACATCACGACAAATATTTCAAATCGCAGTTTCGTATCTCGCGCAAGTTTTTTTCTCTCAAAATATCTAGGCAAGGCTGTCTCCGTATTATGACAATCATGACCAGCGCAGAGGCAGCCAGAAGCGTCCGTTGGAAGATGTGATGTGTCCGCTGCAATATCTTGCCGAGCGAGTACCCCAACACTCCGTTGGCGACAAGTTTGGAACTTCAAAATCTGGGTCACACCAGTATCCGACAACATTTCGCAAGCATGTTGCTGCCGCGCGCGGTGGCGCCATCGCGTGGCCAACAGGAGCGCGGCTACATGAAACCGTCGCAGGCTTTGCAGCGTGCGACGGCTCCCCGGGTGTGGTTGTAGCCATCGACGGGTTCTTTCTCTTCACGTATGCACCCAGCAAGGGGATAGCAGCTGCTCATAATACCCACAAGCATCTCCAAAACAGTACATCCACTGGCTATTTGTGATCACCGCGGCGCACCCACTGATGGACTTGCAGGGTTCCGCGATCCGCCCACGATTCTCGTGTTTTTTTCGGAGAAGGCCCCCCTCTGCTGCGACCTCAGGGAGCATCGGCGGCAGCTTCTCCCATCTAACGCACACCTCATCGAGGACAGGAGCTTCCCCTTTCCCCGCAGATCATCACCCCTTCCCGAGACAACGATCACCTCAGCCCCACTCAGCGCCACTTATACAGACCACACAAAAAACGCGTGTCAAAATTCAGCGTGCTTTCAGCACACTGAAAAACAAACTGCAGCAACTAAAACATGTAGAGGTGAGAAACACGGGCAATGTGGCTGAGGTTATCATTGCATTGATCATTGCACCATGCATCAATCATTGCACTGTGCATCATGAGCATGGGACAGGGGATGACATAGCACCTGCAGAGCCCCATCAGGCAGATCCTGTAGAACGGATCGACACAGGTGCGCTGTTGCTTTCTAGCATACAGAACCTGCAAGTTCAGTGCATGGGCATCACAAAGCGACAGCACATGGCTGACCACCTCATGGCAAAGATGATGATGCATGCGGCTTGCTCCAGTTAAATGTTGTAATGTGACAATTGAGAAAGATAAAAGCAGATCGGAAAGAACAGCCATTTCATTACATTCAAATCAGCACAAACACACTTTGGGAAACAGACAGTTAAGGAGCACCAGGGGGTGCCTTTTGAAGGAACATAAGACTGAAATGCTTGGACTCTCCACATCTAGAAAGACAGCAAATTGTGTACACCCAGTTCCTGGGATTACTTTGGGCAACACAGTGTCACAATTCCATTATTTGGTAGCCTAGTGCATGTCAAATCTCATCCACAGGTGTTAACATTTGGTACACAACATTTTAAGAATTAAGTGTTCATTGCCTTCCATAATTGACCATTTAGGTTACATCATGAGGGTAAAACTTCATTCACACAGTACTTAAATACAAGATGATTACATCTATGATATGCATCAATTTTTTACAACTCATCCATCTTGTCAAATACAGCAGCTAAAGCCATGGCCAAAGTAAATGTCTTTTGGCAAAGTATGGATATATAATGGCCACATTAAAAAGATTCAATGAAATTAAGTTAAGGACAGGCCATAGCTTGATGTGTGCAGAGCAAATTACTCAAAATTATGCATATGACCTTTATCATCAATAAAAATGTTTAACCATGACAATTTTATACTCCAGTCCTATACTTACACAACCTTCAATACCACTAGCAATTAATCAGTGAAATCAATCTCACATCCATGCTACCTATTAATAAGGTATGCTGAAATAAACACCAGTGCCTAATCTGTTAGCATAATTTTTAGGTAATGTCACCATGGCACATTGCTCAGCATCAGGGCTCCAAAACTACACTATCCCCATGTTGTTCATAGTCTGTCAGGCAGGCAGTGAAGGAACAGGAAGTGAAGAAGTGACGTAGAAAATAAGTGCGACCATATCAATAATGTAATTTTCATGCAGCATAACAATCATGCTTACAGGTCACACAACAGTAAGTTTGCCTGGTTGACACAACTGTAAGTTCGCTTGGTTGACACAACTGTAAGTTTGCTTGTTTGACCTTTACAAACCCATGCCTGTGCAGTCTGGGAATTCAAAGTAATCAATCAGATCTATTAAACAAATCAGCTTGCATTACAGGAATACTTTCACTGATACAATGCACTAGCACCTGGGCATAGGAGCTTAGTAACAGTTCATGTAAATGTGCATTTGCGATCGAATCACTAAGCAGGCAATGATGGCTGACGCATCAGTGTACCTACTGCGCCTCGGCCAGGCATGCCGCGACCTGCAACCCCTGACAAACTATCATTAAGAGAAAGCAAATAAGCCTGATTAATGCATTTTTCAACCAACAGTAGTACACTACTCTGTGGCAATAGCGTAGCTTATAAATGGCAGATATAGAGGGCTCGAGGAAACCCTCCACATCCACCCTACCCCATCCACACATGCGTCGTGAGCGTTGCTATGCGTTGCCATGTAAATAACCACGAGTTACCGCACTTACTTCGCCTCTCGCCTCTCGTATAACGCATCTCCACGCCGCGTTTAATGAAGACGACACCACGTGAGCGTCGAGGTGATGTTGATCGTGTCTCGCGTTCCGTCGCCCGGTGGCGCACGTCTGCTCTAGGCTATGCGCTCAAGAGGCTTCCCTGCATCGATTTTCTTCATCTCAGTATAATGCATGTTGCTATATTTTATCCAAATGTGTTTAGTTAGAGCATCTGGTGCAAAACCGGGTCAGACGTGCCAAACGAAGAAGTGTATACGGAAAAGATGTTTGATATTTCCTCAATGGCTTGCATGTATAAGCTAAGATTACGCGTCGATGAATGCCGCTTCATAAGTGCTATCCAGCATTGTTCGTTTCATCGGCATGGATTAGGTTTATCACAAGTGTTAACACCATTGACATTATCTGGCATATTCGTTGCAATCATAGTGATGGCCTGCCGTCAGCGTGTCTTTTAGTTTACCACAGTTCATTAATTGTATCGCTATTGGGTGGGTGCCACCTTATCACAGACATAGTACGAATAATGCAAGCGAGCCACACACTACCTAGGCAGACGTGAAAAAGACAAACTGCACCCTTACGTACCAATGAGTCAATGACACATACTGTGCCTGTGCGGGATGCTTAACGTCCGTCAAGAAACACGCCGACATGGTACAATTATGCGGGGGCACATTTAGCACGGGCTCGGGTGAAGGGTGAATCTGAACCCCTTCCCCCAAGATTTTCCAGAATGATTTCCGAACGGTGCAGCCGAGCTAAATTTTGTACAGCTGTAGAAAACTAAATGACGGATTATTTGCTTTAAAACTTCAGATGCACCTTGTAAGTGCGCTAGCCTATGACAAGCCAAAGTTAGTCCAGGAATTCGGCGAAGGCAACTTGTAGGGAATCGTTTTGATGCGACAACGAAGTTTTGGACGCAGTCGTGCATCTCTGACATGACTTCTCGGGGAACAAAAAAATCAAGATCACAAATTTCCTTGGCCCAGTATGAGGTACGAAAGTCAATCAAAGGTCAAAACCAACCTGTTTTTACCTGAGAGCTTGCGTAGGAGCAGATTGTGGTGCTGATCTGAAATTTATTGATAACGAGGATTCATTGATAGCATCATGCATCTGCATGGGACTTTTCCAAAGTCTAATTAGGCCATTGACCCATCTCAATCTGTTGTTGTTAAACTCCAAGTTGGTCGCCGGGGCCCCAGAACTTAGATATCTCTTCTAGGCAAAAGGTCTCATGCTCATTTAAGGTCAGTGGCCCTGTTTGATTTTTTGAAGGTCATGGTGACTACATTCATACAAGGCTGGAATGAGTTTTGCATTTCAATAGGCGAAAAGACTACGCTAGGCAGTATGCTTCTCAAAATAACATGTTGGCCTGGGTCATTTTAGGCCAATGATCTATTTCAACCTCTAAGAAGTCCGTAGGGAATGTATAATGCGGTTTCTGCTACCAATGAATTCCAACTGAGCACCAAAATCTGTCCTATACAGCAAGCCCTAGAGTAATAAAACAGGTTGCGTTTGGCCTTACTTTGACCTAAGGCTAGGTATGAAGGTCAGACTTACCTGAGAGCATCTGCATGGGACTTTTCCAAAGTCTAATGGAAAGACTTTGAAAGAAAAAGACCCCGGAAAGTTTTTCCAGAATGGTTTCTGAACGGCGCTGCGTAGCCGTGCCAAATTTTGCATAGCTGCAGACAATTGAATAGCAGATCATTTGGTTTGAAAAAATTAGAGGCACCTTGTAAGGTCAATGACCTATGGCAGGTCAAGTCAGGCCATGGTTTTAGCAAAATCAATTTCTAGGGAATCGCTCAATCTGATCCAACAACGGAGTGTTAGACGAAGCCATGCATCTCTGAGGTGCTTTCTAAGGCAACACAAATATTTAATGAGCGACTTACTTTGACCTAAGGCTAGGTATGAAGGTCAGACTAAGTCGCTCATTAAATATTTGTGTTGCCTTAGAAAGCACCTCAGAGATGCATGGCTTCGTCTAACACTCCGTTGTTGGATCAGATTGAGCGATTCCCTAGAAATTGATTTTGCTAAAACCATGGCCTGACTTGACCTGCCATAGGTCATTGACCTTACAAGGTGCCTCTAATTTTTTCAAACCAAATGATCTGCTATTCAATTGTCTGCAGCTATGCAAAATTTGGCACGGCTACGCAGCGCCGTTCAGAAACCATTCTGGAAAAACTTTCCGGGGGATCAATTTGATCCCCACCCGAGCGCGTGTCAAGAAACGTACTGCCTAGCGTAATCCTTGATGCTTATCCAAGTGCAAAATCAAAAAGGTCTTCCAGGATTTTGGTCACCATGACCTTTTTAACATAAAAAGGCTACTGATCTTAAATGTGCACCAGTTATCATTTACTTCAAACATTATCTAGGTTCCCGGTGGCTGCATGGGAATGTCTGGAGGCACTTTGGACACCAATCTGGGGTTTTACCTCTTTTATTCTTATTTGACCCAGAGGTCATAGCGTAGGAATCTAAAATCTTGATAGAAGTAAGTTCGCGTACAGGCCAACATACTCTGTGAATTTGGTGTTCCTAGCTTCCTCACTTTTGGCGATCTTAGGAGGTCAAATTGGCCCCCAATCCGAGCGAACGGTGTCTAACCGCCTTAATCAACACGCCCGCGCGCGGGTCGATTAAGGCTCCTGGCAGCGTAGCAAACAGCCGGTCTCGGGCAGTGCTGGCCCAACAGAACGGCACATAGCCAGCGACAGCTGGTGGACGTTTTTTGGATGGCTGGCGCCATTCGATGACGTTTCGATGGAGTTTAATAAGCATCTTTATTACCATTTGCATCGCATGTTTAGGAACATGCCAAACGGGCATGGGCTTATTCAGCGACACAAGCAGTTTGCTGCATGTGCGTCATGAGCTCCATGAATCACTCCAACCGGTAGAAATGAGCAGTGCGTGCTATATTCCCGTCACGTTGCGTGCTTCCGTGGCGTGGCAGGTGAACGGCCTCGCAGTCGTTAATTATTCGAACTGGCCCCACTGGTGCCCTGTGAACGGTTTGTGCTCGACCACACAGTAAGCTGCCTTGGAAGCGGGGTCAGTAGTTCGCGTTAAACCGCACGGCAAACGTAGCGCGTAAGCGCTTCCGCCCACAGCAGCCGAGAGTGGATCAGCACCTCCGCCCACAGCAGCCAACAGTGGGTCAGCACCTCCACCCACAGCAACCAACAGTGGATCAGCACCTCTGTCCACAGCAGCCGACCGTGGATCAGCACCTCCATTCACAGCAGCCAACAGCGGGTCAGTACCTCCGTCCATAGCACAGCTGCTGGGCTATGTCTCCCGGTCTGAGGTCAAATCATCTGCGCCTGGTTGCAGCGCTGGTCGCCTGCCTGCTATTGACCAGCGGCGCCTCCGGCCGCCGCTGGCTGGCCCGCCAGCCGGCCGCCGGCTCCGAGCTGGCCACGCTGTCGGCTGGCTCAGCCGTGCAGTGCGGCCTGCTCTGCCTCCACCAGCCGTGCTGTAACGCCGTCTCTTACGGCTCTTCCGGCGACGCGCGGCGCTGCACCCTCCTCAACGACCCCACCTGTGAGAGCGGCTGGAAGCCGTTCTGCGGCAGCTGCTACAAGTACTTCAGCACGGCGGCGCCCTGGGATACCGCTGAGTTGAAGTGCGGCCTGGCAGTCCCACACGGCCACCTCGTGTCCATCAACAGCGCTGGAGAGAACGAGTTTGTGGCGGGCATGACGCGTCCCCACACCACCTTCAGCCTCACGGGCTTCGAGCACCGGCCTGAGTACGGCGACGGCCAGTTCCGCTGGTCGGATGGCTCGCCCACCTCGTACCTGGCCTGGTACGATGCACAGCCCAACGAGGCAACCAATCGACGGGCGTTGGGTAACATAAATTCGAAGACAAAGCGGTGGAGTGATGCCATCATAACTGATGCCTACCAGCTTCCCCACGTGTGCGAATACTAATGCGCAATTTATAAGGCGAAAAGTTCCGCTTACATATGTTCTTTTCATGTAGCGTAGGCAACGTAAGCCATCTTTAAGGTTTGGCGAATCTTCCCATATTAATAGGACGGGTTAACATTAACGTGAACTGGGCGTATGAAACTTGGTATGAATTAAGATAGTCGTTATCTAACCCATTAGCTTTGCCAACTTAAGTTATGCATGTCTCGAAAATACAATCTTTAATCGGCGTAAGTCAAATTTTGGCTTAAAGAAATTTCCACCTGGCCACCACCTGGTTTGTTAACAGTTCGGAAGTTCGTTTTGCAATAGATGGATGTTTCCATGAAGCATATCATTTTATCCCCATTTTTCCTCGAGAATGATGCACTGTTCGGCATACAACATTGGCATATGACGCATCTTTGGCTCGCTCATTTAGATTCTGACCTCTGGGAAATCATCTTTGCCCAATCACAAAGCAAGCTCAAGTCGAGCACATAAGCAAAATGTATGTAACTTGTCAAGTGAGCACGATGCAGATAGCAAGTAATCACTATGAGCCATGTATCGGCATGCACACCGATTGTTACTTCACATGGTGCCGGGCAAGTCCCACCGTCTGACCCAGCTCGCACCAATTGCCCTCACATGGTGCCGGGCAGGTCCCACCGTCTGAACCAGTTCGCACCAATTAACCCCGACATTTGCGCGTCATTTTCTTGCTCTGTTCTGACAGCACACGCCAGAACACGGCTGAGCCGGAGCACTAGTGCAGGAAAGTGGCTTATTCATGTGCATACATCCGCCTGCATGGTGGAATATAACAAGTAGCCGAATGACGCTTTATGAAACAAGCGTTGCCGAGTATTTGAAAAAGATGGGAGTGAGACTTTAATGAAATGCTGGTTTTAGATCTGGTGTATCAAAGTCATGGCATCGAACAAGTGCAGTTTTTACGTAGGTGCATTCCAGAAAGGGCCATTCGGACCCGGGTTCCCTTCGAACCTGGGAATTGCATTTCTCATTTGCTGCCAGGTCAGCCATCCCCGTAGAATCATGCATATCAGTGGCAGTCATGACGCTCAAGTCAACCCCACAAACCGTTGTGGAGTACCTGTTGGGAACCGTGACGTTTTAGCCGAGCCCATCAGCCGCTAAGTGATAACCGTAATGCTTCAGTCGACCGGACGGACCATGTTATGATGACCGTGACGCTTGAGCTGAATCTGCAGGACGGTAAGTGAAAACGGTGGCGCATAGGTCGGTCCCACAAGCCGTCAAGTGCACCTAAAGGCGCTTAAGTCGGCCACACAAGCATTAAGACTGTAACCGCGACGCTAAAATAGACACCACAAGCATTTAAGAAACGGATGACGACAACGTAGATTTCACGATGAGTTAAAAGGGATGTTCCATATAAGAAGATATTGGAAGGAGCATCAAATAGGATGAAATAAGCTAACTTATAGGTATTGGCATGCTTCTAGATGGGAAAACACTACTCTAGACGACACAATTTCTCTGTTCGTGAATATGCTTTTCGATGCGTCATTACTTAATTACGTCACCGTACCTTGCATAACATTGATTGAGAGCCCATTGTCGGCCGTTATATCTGGAAATCGTGCACACGAATGCGAGATATGAACGACTCGACATCTTTATTTTGCTTGGCCTCGATCGCCGCATGGCTAGTGGAATGACGGAATTTAAATGACGTTATTATTGCGTCATGGATGCCTGGGTGACTTTGAAGTAGCCTTCCCAAGAAATAGTCTGTACATCTTCGCGGACGTGTAGTTCAGAAACTAGAGGGGTTTAGGTTTTAAGAAGGGCAGAGCTGTGAACTGTGCCGAATGATCTTCAAGCCTGCCGCTTCAGTTCAAAACCCTTACCAATGTGGAACGCTTCCTTTGTGACTTGACAGCACCTAGTGCTTTCGCTCTTCTTGGTGTCCTCTGACAACGACTGCTCCTGCAGATCTATGTTCACTCGATTTCTACCTGCCTTGTGGTGGTCCCACGTTTGACGGTTAAGTAACTATAGCTCAGCATTCTGCTCTTGTTGGTTGCTTTTTGGGTAATAGTTGCCGTTAACTCCGAGGCTCAGAGGGCCTTTTTTGGTCCTGTGTTAAAACATGCGACAATGGGCTGACAAAGTTTTCACATAGTTCATGGATATTCACCAGGCCACAATAGAGCGATGATAATTTCCGCAGCACTCGTGTTTTCACTATTTGTTCGCGCGCTACTATAAACTCTTCTACTTTAGCACTAGTTCTCTTCCTTAAGTTCTCCACATGTTTCCAGGTCCCGGAATGAGGCGTCTGATTCCTTCAATGAAGGGCTGATATCCACCATCAGCTGTTCCTTTTTACTCACCTCTTCTGCAAGCAGACCTCTTCTTTATCTCACCGTCGGCTCGCTTTGCTGCACTGCTTGATCGTGCGTCTGCCCTTATTTTCTGGTAAAGATTCCAGTCTCCAAATTCATTGTTTTCCATCGTCCAAAAAAACAACTGTTCAGAAGGGTGCCTTTATTGTGTTGCAACATCTCATTGGTCCCGCCAACATCATCAGACAACATGTACATATTAATTGTATCAGACACAATTGTACATAATAACAATGTACGAGCATTCGTGGTCGCGTAGATTCAAAATTAAATTTCTGCATTTCTCTTGCTAAAAAAAAGAAAGATCGGTCAGCTTTATGAAAAGACCAAACTTGTACGTCGGCTGTACTATGACCACACCACTAAGACGGATGACGATGCACCTTCAGAACGGTGCGCCGAAGCGGCATGCGACTTAATCTCATAGAAAACAATCCCGATGCGATTAGGTGAAAATACCCCAATACTGACAAAGTGCACACACAAAATACCACAGTACTGGCAAAGTGCACACAAAAATACCACAATAGTGGTAAAGTGCACACAAAAAAGTGAAATTGAAACTGCTGAGAGCTATCATGTATGCGAGAAGCCGGGAAAACATACTTCTCTACCCAGATATACTGGTAGAAGCCATGTCGGAAGCCCGCTGGTGTGGCAGTCACAATGAACGTCCCAACACGCAGTGACTCCAAAAATGTATCTAAAGAGCATTGTTAAAGCCTTTGTTCGTAGGGCATTGCGTACGTCTTCAAACTATGAACTAGTCAACTCTGAATTCAACCGTGTCAAACAAATGCTACAGGACAACTGGTACACTAACTGTGAAATCGACAGAGCAACGCATCAGTTGCTTGATAGTCACTTAACCACTATCAAAAACCTAAAAAAAAGCAGTGCATTCACAACATCTATTACCGTAACTGCATCAATTCAGCCTACAAAACCAAAGAGCAGGCATTGAAAAGTTGGTTGTCCAAAAAGATGGCATAGGTAGACGGGAATAAGCTTAGACTGTAGGAATTTTAAAAAGAGCGCATAACTAGAGATTTTGTTGTGAACAACGATACAACTAAGACATAGATGTTGAAGTGTACCAATGTAACACGCAAATTGTCTTTCCTATACAAAGATTGCAGATGTTATTCCCTATGCAGATTTAATTACGTATGTGTGCTTTACGATCCGGTTTTTAAGTGCGAGTTGCCGACATGAGATGGGCAGCAAGCTGTTACTTTTAAGAATGAAACCCTGAAACCTTCAACCTCGAATACAAAAGAAGAAGATGACGTATGTCTTTGTGCGTGCGTGCGTGCGTGCGTGCGTGCGTGCGTGCGTGCGTGCGTGCGTGCGTGCGTGCGTGCGTGCGTGCGTGCGTGCGTGCGTGCGTGCGTGCGTGCGTGCGTGCGTGCGTGCGTGCGTGCGTGCGTGTGTGTGTGTGTGTGTGTGTGTGTGTGTGTGTGTGTGTGTGTGTGTGTGTGTGTGTGTGTGTGTGTGTGTGTGTGTGTGTGTGTGTGTGTGTGTGTGTGTGTGTGTGTGTGTGTGTGTGTGTGTGTGTGTGTGTGTGTGTGTGTGTGTGTGTGTGTGTGTGTGTGTGTGTGTGTGTGTGTGTGTGTGTGTGTGTGTGTGTGTGTGTGTGTGTGTGTGTGTGTGTGTGTGTGTGTGTGTGTGTGTGTGTGTGTGGTGTGTGTGTGTGTGTGTGTGTGTGTGTGTGTGTGTGTGTGTGTGTGTGTGTGTGTGTGTGTGTGTGTGTGTGTGTGTGTGTGTGTGTGTGTGTGTGTGTGTGTGTGTGTGTGTGTGTGTGTGTGTGTGTGTGTGTGTGTGTGTGTGTGTGTGTGTGTGTGTGTGTGTGTGTGTGTGTGTGTGTGTGTGTGTGTGTGTGTGTGTGTGTGTGTGTGTGTGTGTGTGTGTGTGTGGTGTGTGTGTGTGTGTGTGTGTGTGTGTGTGTGTGTGTGTGGTGTGTGTGTGTGTGTGTGTGTGTGTTGTGTGTGTGTGTGTGTGTGTGTGTGTGTGTGTGTGTGTGTGTGTGTGTGTGTGTGTGTGTGTGTGTGTGTGTGTGTGTGTGTGTGTGTGTGTGTGTGTGTGTGTGTGTGTGTGTGTGTGTGTGTGTGTGTGTGTGTGTGTGTGTGTGTGTGTGTGTGTGTGTGTGTGTGTGTGTGTGTGTGTGTACGGCCGAGATTGACCGAAGGCATACCGATGTATTCAGCTTGAAGTCTCCGCTCCGCTGGACGCCAACATCTCGGGAACGCCCGCATCTCCCGGCTCCGCTCCATCCCCTCTCTCCCCGCGGCACGGGCCCCGTTCTTGATGGGGAAATGCTGCCAGATGCCCCGCCTTTTCAGGTAACAACCTATGACGTTCCACAGCTACGTCAACTATGTCATGGATAACGGTTCAAGTAACTCCTAAACATGGAGCTAGTAAAGTCAGCTGTTTTCCGAGAAGCACATTTGACTCGCAGCAAAGATGATATTGACGAGTAAGGCCAGTCAAATGCAAATACTTCAGGTGTAGCTCTCACAACAGCTGCCTATACCATAGCGACTAACCTAAACGAGAATATTAGAGGCAGAGAAGGGCAGATCATCGCCCTCGACTTAGAAAGACGTTACGCTATTTCAAGCGTAGTGCGAGTGTAATCACATGCAGTCGATCATCCCGCGGACACGAAGTTCAGCAGGCACTGGAAACTTAACGCCTTATGCCAGCTAAGATCATCGTGCATGTTTATCGATGTCGTCCATATATTTTTTTACGCATGGACGAGTTTTGGCGCGTGTGGCTGCAAGCAGGTACAAGCAGGTACATACAGCTTTGCTCGGAGCACGTGCGCAGGGAGAAATCTCATATGACAAGTCGCATGAAGAAAAGTTCTACATTTAGACACACGGACGAACAAAATCCATGGAAACATGTGACGTCAGGTTACGCAGTATATTTACACTGCAAAGCATTCAAGGTGTAGATAAACTTTCCCACAATCATACTGTCCAGAAAACCATTTATGTTACAGGATCCAGAAAGTGACAACACATTGGTGCACTCGCCGACATAGCGGTTCTGGCCCTGCCAAAACGCCAACATCGCGTAAACAAAACAGAAAATCATGTACATTACGTGGTTCCAGGACATCACGACAAAAATTTCAAATCGCAGTTTCGTATCTCGCGCAAGTTTTTTTCTCTCAAAATATCTAAGCAAGGCTGTCTCCGTATTATGACAATCATGACCAGCGCAGAGGCAGCCAGAAGCGTCCGTTGGAAGATGTGATGTGTCCGCTGCAATATCTTGCCGAGCGAGTACCCCAACACTCCGTTGGCGACAAGTTTGGAACTTCAAAATCTGGGTCACACCAGTATCCGACAACATTTCGCAAGCATGTTGCTGCCGCGCGCGGTGGCCCCATCGCGTGGCCAACAGGAGCGCGGCTACATGAAACCGTCGCAGGCTTTGCAGCGTGCGCCAGCTACCCGGATGTGGTTGTAGCCATCGACGGGTCCTTTCTCTTCACGTATGCACCCAGCAGGGGGATAGCAGCTGCTCATAATACCCACAAGCATCTCCAAAACAGTACATCCACTGGCTATTTGTGATCACCGCGGCGCACCCACTGATGTACTTCTTGCAGGGTTCCGCGATCCACCCGCGATTCTCGTGTTTTTTCGGAGGAGGCCCCCCTCTGCTGCGACCTCAGGGAGCATCGGCGGCAGCTTCTCCCATCTAACGCACACCTCGTCGAGGACAGGAGCTTTCCCTTTCCCCGGAGATCATCATCCCTTTCCGAGACAACGATCACCTCAGCCCCACTCAGCGCCGCTTATACAGACCACACAAAAAAACGCGTGTCAAAATTAAACGTGCTTTCAGCACGCTGAAAAACAAACTGCAGCAACTAAAACATGTAGAAGTGAGAAACATGGGCAATGTGGCTGAGGTTATCATTGCATTGGTCACTGCACCATGCATCAATCATTGCATTGTGCATCATGAGCATGGGATAGGGGATGACATAGCACCTGCAGAGCCCCATGAGACAGATCCTGTAGAACGGATCGACACAGGTGGGCTGTTGCTTTCTAGCATACAGAACCTGCAAGTTCAGTGCATGGGCATCACAAAGCGACAGCACATGGCTGACCACCTCATGGCAAAGATGATGATGCATGCAGCTTGCTCCAGTTAAATGTTGTAATGTGACAATTGAGAAAGATAAAAGCAGATCGGAAAGAACAGCCATTTCATTACATTCAAATCAGCACAAACACACTTTGGGAAACAGACAGTTAAGGAGCACCAGGGGGTGCCTTTTGAAGAAACATAAGACTGAAAAGCTTGGAGACTCAACATCTAGAAAGACAACAAATTGTGTACACCCAGTTCCTGGGATTACTTTGGGCAACACAGTGTCACAATTCCATTGTTTGGTAGCCTAGTGCATGTCAAATCTCATCCACAGGTGTTAACATTTGGCACATAACATTTTAAGAATTAAGTGTTCATTGCCTTCCATAATTGACCATTTAGGTTACATCATGAGGGTAAAACTTCATTCACACAGGACTTAAATACAAGATGATTACATCTATAATATGCATCAATTTTTTACAACTCATCCACCTTGTCAAATACAGCAGCCAAAGCCATGGCCAAAGTAAATGTTTTTTGGCAAAGTATGGATATATAATGGCCACATTAAAAAGATTCAATGAAATTAAGTTAAGGACAGGCCATAGCTTGATGTGTGCAGAGCAAATTACTCAAAATTATGCATATGACCTTTATCATCAATAAAAATGTTTAACCATGGCAATTTTATACTCCAGTCCTATACTTCCACAAGCTTTAATACCACTAGCAATTAATCAGTGAAATCAATCTCACATCCATGCTACCTATTAATAAGGTATGCTGAAATAAACACCAGTGCCTAATCTGTTAGCATAAATTTTAGGTAATGTCACCATGGCACATTGCTCAGCATCAGGGCTCCAAAACTACACTATCCCCATGTTGTTCATAGTCTGTCAGGCAGGCAGTGAAGGAACAGGTCAGTGAAGAAGTGACGTAGAAAATAAGTGCGACCATATCAATAATGTAATTTGCATGCAGCATAACAATCATGCTTACAGGTCACACAACAGTAAGTTTGCTTGGTTGACACAACTGTAAGTTCGCTTGGTTGACACAACTGTAAGTTTGCTTGTTTGACCTTTACAAACCCATGCCTGTGCAGTCTGGGAATTCAAAGTAATCAATCAGATCTATTAAACAAATCAGCTTGCATTACAGGAATACTTTCACTGATACAATGCACTAGCACCTGGGCATAGGAGCTTAGTAACAGTTCATGTAAATGTGCATTTGCGATCGAATCACTAAGCAGGCAATGATGGCTGACGCATCAGTGTACCTACTGTGCCTCGGCCAGGCATGCCGCGACCTGCAACCCCTGACAAACTATCATTAAGAGAAAGCAAATAAGCCTGATTAATGCATTTTTCAACCAACAGTAGTACACTACTCTATGGCAATAGCGTAGCTTATAAATGGCAGATATAGAGGGCTCGAGGAAACCCTCCACATCCACCCTACCCCATCCACACATGCGTCGTGAGCGTTGCTATGCGTTGCCATGTAAATAACCACGAGTTACCGCACTTACTTCGCCTCTCGGCCAAGTAAGGAATGGGCTTGGGCCGTGACTTCATAGGTAAATCGGTAGCTACATCATCCATCAACTGGGCTTACTCGAAGTAAGGAATGGGCTTCCATTTGGTTATCAAGAACGGGGCTCCGGCAACACGACCCCGACACGGGTCACGTGGTCGCGGAGCAATCACCGCGCGTCACGCAGGGCTGCGCCCTGGCGCGACACACCAGGCAGGGTGACGCGGGCCGGGGGCCCTGAGCGGCACAGACCGGCACGGACCAAACCGGCCGGCCCAGTATCAAACAAGGGAGTGCACCGCCAACACAGACGGCCGCACGCAGGCAGCTTTTCAGGCGCCCTCCATATATATATATATATATATATATATATATATATATATATATATATATATATATATATATATATATATATATACATAAGTGCATCTTTATTCTCATTAAAGCCATCCCTGCAACTGAAAAACATTGTGTAAAATAGCCGCCACAGGTGGTAAATATGCCGATGCATAGATGGGCAGACTTTTCGTTGTGTCATCTATCCCACTGCCTATTTGGAAGGCTGTATGGAGACAACCTGTACTCTCTGCTGCCTCAGATCGAGGATCTGCAGGTTTCGGAGCAAGTACGTAGCAAGTACCTTTCGGTATCAAGAACGTGATGTGTCTTTGTCAACTTCACCGTTCGTATACCACCTGTTCATTAGGATTTGCTTGATACGGTTGAATCCAATGTTTAGAAGCTCATAGTTTGAGCACGAACGTAATAACTACGAACAAACGCTTAAACGGTACTCTTTTTCCATATTTCGGGAGAATCGCTGCGGGGGAGGGGCCTTCATTGTGACTCTAACATCAGCGGGCTTCCGATATACGGCTGCTACAACACACCTTTCCAGGGCCTCTACCAGTACATCAAGGAAGGGAAGTATGCACTCCGGGCTTCTCTCACACGTGAGGGTTGCCAGCACTTTCAGCTTCACTTTTTGTGTTCACTTTACTAGCATAGTGTTGTTTTTTCACTAATCGCATCGAAATAGTGTCCTTCTATTAGCCGAAGTTGCATGCCGCTTTGGCGCACCGTCATGGAGGTGCATCGTCATTCGCATTGGTAGCGTGGTTGCATTATGGCCGATGTACGAGGTTGGTCTTTCATAACACCGCCTGATCTTTGTTCTTTAGCGAGATCAATGCAGAAATGTAGTTTTGAACCGACGCGTCCACAAGTGTTCTGCATGTTGTTATCAAATGTTGCTGTGCCTACATTATCTGATGATGTTGGCAGAACCAATGCAACTGGGCTCAAAATGACCATTGTGGTCGACGCGCCCGAAAACACCAATACACAACAAGAATCAATGAAATATCACACAATGATTAGGTAGCCTTCTAAACAGCTATTCTTCCAATAATGTGAAAAGATTAACTTGGAAAATTGAATCTTCTCCTAAAAAGAAAATCAGCGTCAGATATGTTATCATTTTGGATCAAACATGTCTCGAGAAAAATCTACTCCCTAACATCCTTCATATTATGAAGCATGATCGAGCAGTGCAGCAAAGCGAGTTAACGGTGAGCTTTAAAAGAGGTTTACTGATAGAAGGGGTGAGTAACAAAAATAGTTTATGGTGGATATAATCCCTTAGTTAAAAGAATCGAACGCATTGTTCCGGGAGCGAACGCATGTGGAGAACTTAAGAAAAGAGCCAGTACTTAAGTGGAAGAGTTTATAGTAGCTCACCAGCACATAGCAAAACACTTGTGCTGCAGAAATTGTCATCGCTCTATTGTGGCCCGGTGAATATCCATGAACTATGTGAAAGCTTTGTCAGCCTATCGTCACATGTTTTAACACAGGACCAAAGAGACCTTCTGAACCAAGAACTAAACTGCAACCGTTACGCCAAATATTACCAACAAGAGAAGAAAGCTGAGCTATAGTTACTTAACCTTCAAGAATGTGACCACCGCAAGGCAGGTAAAATTTGAATGACCTCTAATGCTCAGGAGCAGTTATCAGAAGGCACCTAGGAGAGGAGAAGCGCTAGAGGCCGCCATGTCATCACGAGGTTTCGCGAGCCCGCCACACACAAAAGACAACCCCTACTTGGTAATCCGTAAGGCTGATCAGTCTTCAGTTTTCGTGCTACTTGCCAGAGTTGACTCCCTTGGGAAAGTGAGCATGATAATGCAAAGAACACCTACGTTTCAAAAGCTGACCAGAAACCCTATCGAGAAAAAGAAAACATTTAAACGATGCCATCGATGCTGCTAACTCAGGAAGCCGAGCAGTGAAGCTTCTATGCTGACTGGTAATTCAACCCATGGTATTTCTATAGAAATCCAAAACTCACAAAAAAGGGGACTCCTATTAGACCGATTATTTTGCAAATCTGCATACCGGTGTATGACGTTTGCGAAGCGGCTGACTCTTACATCTCCATACATATCTAAGACATATCCACTGAAATATTTCAACAAATTGCAGAGAAAGGCAAGCATCTTAGCATCCCGCGACGCCTTGTTACTATTCCTGAACGTACCACTTGGCAAAAACATCGAAATAATCCTTGAATCTGTTGATCATACTTGTGTATTAGGGCGTGTCATCGTGAGGGCGAATCTTTGGGAATCAACGGATAAAAATTTTTAGTCGGAACATGGAATGATAACAAACTTTCAAGTCTGTCGCACCGTACCAATGTCGGTATTCGTTAAGCGGGAGCAGTTTTTCTTCAATGGGCCAAATAAATCGTATTCGATGCTAGCGCCACCTATTTTACGCACTAGCATCATCCTCCAAGTCTCAGCCTTGCCATTTTCCACACTGTTGGTATCTGGTGGATGAAGTATGAAATAGATTTGCTAAGAACACCAGCAAAGCATTGTCAAACAGCTTTTAAGTTAAATTGATCAAAAAGCATATTTTTAGTTGAAAACAAAACTAAGCAACTATCAAAATGTTCTAGGGAGCCGATCTAAGTCCAAGGTTATGATTGTTTACGCATCATTGTGATGTTGGTTTACAGTTTACGCGCTTGTTGTGTGGGCGATAACAGTTAAACAGCTGGGTGGATTCTGACACGGCACCGTTCATGGTAGAAGGTGGGGAAGATGCCGATTGTTCGTTTCGAGTGAGACCACTGTCACCACAGGTCATAACGTTGCCGATCTGACTAACACCGCTCTGGCGGTGGACAGCTACGGTGGTTCGAACCGGGCCGCTGCTGGTCTCATCAACGGGCTTCAACAAGACAGCAGAGACGGACTGGCTGTTTAAAATCAAATATCGCAGATCATAAGATGTGTTGCGCAAGAGACAGAATGAGAAAAGAGACGGCTGATCAAAAAGCTGAATCGTTCCACGGGTCAGACTTGACGATCCCCTATTTCGACAGCCGCGAAGACAGAACCTATATGAGCCACACACAGCCACGCGAATGCCGTCGAAAACCATGTGGTTGTCATCGCCGAGCCAGGAAGCCGTTACGTGACTCACTTCACGTCCGAGTGCGGCCTCGCCCTGTACTTGTTCAACGAGCTACACTCTGTGAGCTTGCAGTTCGGCGATCGTGTCAACATGCTCGGCTGCGACGGCACGGCCGTCACATGGTTGACGCTGGCCGCTCGCCTGCTCCTGGCTTATAGCTCTACACAGACCTCCAGCAGCGCTTTCAAGGACCTCGTCCAGTACGTGGTCGGCCACTGTGTGCCGGTGTGGTTTCCGATCCGGCAGAACAGCAGCTGCGACTTTGGCTCACGCAAAATGTTCTGGAGCATCGCGCTGCTCCGCAAGCTGCCGCAGCAAACACAGGCCACGGCGCAACCAGTCCTCCAGCGCAACGGGCCCGTCCGGAGCAGCTGCTGCTGGCCATGGTGGCGGACAAGAACCGTGTGGTCCGCGAACAGACGGTTTGGATCATCGCGCCGCGTGTAAGCAGCGAACCAAAGGTCTTCTTCACCCCAGGGTCTTCGTCATCCCAGCGATAAACTTAGAGGCCGTAAGTTACACCGAACTGATCTCCTGGTGCAGACCAGTCACACAGCCTCCACTGCGAGACGTCAGCGATGGCAAGCTGCCCGACAAAGTGCAGGCTCCGCCGCCCAGCCCGCCCTATCCGGTTCCCATCCAGGCGGTAGAGAGGGCCGTGCGCACCGTCACCGAGGCGTGGTCGGCGGAGATAGGAGAAGAGGCGCGGTACGGCCTCATCACGGTCAGTCTCAGGCCACGCCAGATTCTCCCCAACGTCAACTCTACGAAAGATCTGCTCTGAAGGAAAGCTGGTAGCTCTTAACTTATCACATCCTCAAAATTATTAGGCTCCCGTTTCGGCTTCAATCTATTATGCAATCGCTTAAATCTTCATTTATCTTATGTCTTAATTGGTCAATATGCAAATATGCAATATGCTTCTGGTTCAGCAACACGGGGACAAGAAAGTTGGAGACGTGCAGCCCACAAAATGGGGACGGCAGCGTCGCGTGTCAACCACCATGGCAACGAAAAGTGCTGCCATGCTGCCATGCATGGTGACTGCAACGCCGGGCGCCGGTTTACAGCGATATTTCGATCGGCTCGCGCGTCACCAATTAAGTTTTTAGAAATAAATTTTGCTGTGTCGTGTAGTTGTAGGCTGAAGCACCGAGGACTTCTTTGTCTCACTTGGTTTTGTTACTGATGCCGCACCCTAGTGTATATTCCAGCGCTGCAGTTACCTAGAGTTGTGCTAAAAAAACTTACACGACTGTGCACTCAACACGCACCTTTTCGATGCCCAGAGGGTGAGCCTCATCGCTTCGTCGACGGGGTCACCATGGGCTCACCACGTGGTGGACTCTTTGGAAAGGCTTTATGACGCATGTCGAGTCACGTGGCGTCGGCAGTATGGAAACGAAACCGTGCAAATACTGTCCATATATTGACGACATTTTCGTCAATATAACAAGCGAGCAACACTTTTGTGCCAAAAGTTTAAACTTGAACAAATCAAAGTTCCAACATTTTGGGTAGAGCTGTCCATTGGCAACAAAGCTTGGTTCTTCGACGTAGCTGTTAATGCCTCATGTGGAAAATATGTGGCTCAAGTATTTAGAAAAGCTAAAGACGCTGGAGGTTATCTGAACGGTCTTAGTAAGTGCCAAGATAGATGTAACGAAAGCATGATCTGATTACACATACCTAAGGCACCCAAACATTGCACGACATGGCCGCACATAAATCGAGAACTCCGCAGAATTATATACATTCTCATGAAGAACTATACTCTCGCTAATATAGGCAATCATGTCACTCGTCGGCAGCTTCATAAACAATTTTATTCACACGATAAACAAACTAAAGAAATGGTAAGCAGTGACGTAAAACTGTATTACAAGATCAGGATGTCAACGGCAAACACGGCTGAAGAGAAAGTTATTCGCGATATCATGTCAACAAGCTGTTTCTCAGTAAATCCCGACGACAAAATCAGGCTGACAATTTGCTACAAAAGTCCCAAAACGTCAAATCTTATTATGAAGAACAACCTGCCTACAGAAAGTTCACTACTGAAAATGGCCTACGCATCCACGAGTTCAAATGCACATCGGCGACCGCGCGTGTCGACCGAACCCGTGCCTCGACCATCTCAGGACCACACTATCCATGCAGATGACAATGCACCTCCAGAACGGCGCGCCAAAGCAGCACGTTGCCTCAGCTCATGGTAGGACACTATCGGTATTCGAATTGTGGAAAATACCACCACACTGGCTAAGTGCATACACCAGGTGAAGCCAAAAGTGCTTGAGTCTGTGTGTGTGTCCGGGGCAAACATCCGGCAATCATCCGGCGGGCGGGTATGCGGGGAATTGTTGTCGTAGGATAGGTAGCTTCTGGCAAAAAGATACCGTAAAATGGGGAGAGAGGGGCCCAAAAGTCGGGTTAGGTCTTTATCAGTGTTCATCATTATGCTAGGAACCGATTAGGACTGTGCATGATACAGCTTTTCATAAAAATCAAAGAACTTTTTGAGCAAGAAGATGCAGAATTATAATTCCGAACCGGCACGCGGACCACGGATGTTTGTATATTGTTACGTGTAGTTGGGCTACGTTGTCTGATAATGTAGCAGGACCAATGAAAGGTTACAACATAATAAAGGCACCGTTCTGAACAGCTTTTTCATCGATTGGGTGAACGTTAATTTGGATAATTGAGTCAAGAAAATCGATGTCAGATATGTTGTCATTTTCAATGAAATACACACACACACACACACACACACACACACACACACACACACACACACACCACACACACACACACACACACACACACACACACACCAACACACCACACGCACACACACACACACCCACACACACACACACACACCACACACACACACACACCACACACACAACACACACAAGCACCACCATACACACACCACACATACAAACACACACACACTACACACACACCAATACACACACACACACACACACACGCACACACACACCCCATATATATATATATATATATATAGTAATATATAGATATATATATATATTATATATATATATACCTACACTAATTTACCAGCGCGACACTCTTTCCTCCAGTCGAATGCCGTCAAATTTTGCAGTTTTATGAATATACAATATCTGTTTTTAAAACAGGAACTGCAGGAGCGCGACGCTTTAAGTAACCGGATCACGAACTTTATATCCCTAGCAACTCGCACACAAAAAAAAGTGCCCACTGTTTAAGATGCAAATCATACCACTGACATTTGCGCGTATAAAGGTATGAGCCCAGCGTCATGTTCATGTCATTGTTTGGCTGTGAGGTGTACCAGGCCAGGTATGTGGTGGGAGAGCCATCCGTCCAGCGAAACTCGTCATCCTCATAGCCGGGCAGGTGTTGGTACCCGATCTGAACAAAGTCAACGCCTTGGCTCACAAGGCTGATCACGAAGTTGTTCTCTTCCACGGAGCCGATGGACACCAGGTGACCGCGACGAGCCGCCAAGCCGCACGCCCTCTCAGCATCATCCCAGAGCTTCGCCTCTGCGAAATGCTTGTAGCAGCTACCGCAGAACGGCTGCCAGCCGCCCCCACAGGTGGGGTCGTTGAGGAGGGTGCAGCGCCGCGCGTCGTCGGAGGAGCCGTAGGAGACAGCGTTACAGCACGGCCGGTGGAGGCAGAGCAGGCCGCACTGCACGGCTGAGCCAGCCGACAGCGTGGCCAGCTCGGAGCCGGCGGCCGGCTGGCGGGCCAGCCAGCGGCGGCTGGAGACGCCGCTGATCAGCAACAGACAAGCGACCAGCGCTGCGGCCAGGCGCCGATGGCTTGACCTCAGACCTGGAGACATGGCCCAGCAGGTGTGCCGTGGACAGAGGTGATGACCCGCTGTTGGCTGCTGTAGACGGAGGTACTGACCCTCTGTCGACTTCTTCGGGCGGAGGTGCCCGTCCTCTGCGTCTGCCGCCTGCTGGTCCACTGGAGGTATTTGGCAGTACATCGCTGGCGGTTGTTGCGGTATATCGTCAGACGAGTTTCAGGACGCACGCAATCCAGCAAGCACGCAGTCCGCCATGGATGGAATAACACGAATGTACCTGCTACTTGTCTGATTACATACAGCCACAAATGGAACCATTATAGCAGTTGTCTAATCTTGCAGTGATTATGCTACCTCAATGAGATCAGTTCTCCCTAACTTTTCACTCTTTGCTCTTTTGTTTAGGGATTACATTGACCAAATTGCCAGGTTTATTGAAGGTCCCATGGCCGTCCAGCTTTATCACTTTCATGCATACCAATAAATGACGCCGATGGACTAGAAATGCTGTCGTTATGAAAAACGCAGTTAATTAGAATTCAGCTGATGACATATACCCAATCACGTTTTTATACACCAGCCATGACGCTCACCCTGGCTGCCTGAATATCCTGATGCCACGATGTACAATCTATAATGGTATTCGCTGTGTCTAAATCGCTGCACATACTTGGATAACTGTTGTAAACGTGTTTGCAGGCTTCCATCGCTAAGCGACGGAACGAAGGCTTTAAATGTTCATAAGAGCTGTTGCGTCTTCTGGACGATTTTTGCTCGCATTTTTTATTCAGAAGAGTGTTGTGGCTAAGGGAAAAGGGCTTTTGGAGCCCTGTCCACCCACTGGGAGTGGTGGGGACCCTGGGCCCGACGGTCCAGCTTTTTGGAGCCCTCGCCACCCTTTGCTGTGGTGGGGGCCCTGCGCCCGACGGCTCAGGCTTTTTGCGGTACTATAAGGCATCCGAAAGGCCTATAAAGCATCTAAAAACAGACCATGAGGCATCAAAATAAGGTCAAGGGCTTAGAAAAGTCATCTCAATCTAAATACGGGATCCCTATTGCGATGAAAACGGGCCGTTGCCCGAGTAGCCCCAGGACCCGATTTGGCCACTTCTTCGGGCAAAACCCTGACTACGACTGTGTTTCAGCATTGCTCATGGGATTTCCTGGCCGATCCTACCACTGGATGCTGGGATGCCTGGTTGAAGACGGATGTGATGTGTTGACCAGGGACGTATGTGGACCACAGGAAAAAGGCTTCATCTTCGAGACAGGTTTTCGTGCAGTATCATTGGTTAAATCGCTTGCAACCTCGACGGAATTAGTTGGTGGCCGCTCGTCCCTCCCCCACCCTCTCCCTTTGTGTGTGCGCGCTGAGAGACTGTTGGAAACCTCTAAAGAGTTTCATTTTATATTTGTTTCAAGAAACCTCGTAGAACAATGGGCATAACATTAATTTAAATGGTGAACGGAACGTTTGAGTGCATGACGGTAAACCAATTGATCATGTGCATGAACAACGGTTAACACGATGTCAAAGCAGGCTTGCACACTGTGACTTGATTTCCGATATTTTAAGAGCCCACGACGGACAGACCATTCGCAGTCTCCCCATCAAGAATTATCGGTATGATAAGCTTGTCTGCCACTTCGAACTTTTCGGCCATCAGTTCGACTCACCGCAGCTGAGCTGAGAACAGCACAGACGCCAGCTGAGCTTGTGCCATGAGAAATACATTAACTCATCCTGTAAGCACATAGCGAGGCAATACCGCATCATTCTCGAGCCCAAGTGCCCCGAGCACTGTGAACATTGCCCTTGAGCCACAGCCAAACGTGACGTGACCATCCAGCAGTCCGCAGCCCTGCCTTCGTGTTCTGTTGCACGCTCTCTTCGCACTGTTATCGGGTGCCTCATTCCCGGCAATGGCGGCATCGTTCACCCCCTGCGGCCGGAATGACCGAGTGTCACGTGCAGCCGGACCGTGTCACCAGGTGACGGAGCTGCCCCGCCTGCTG
>NW_023596805.1:17117871-17129796 GCF_011947565.3 Pollicipes pollicipes | reverse complement strand
GTACGACACGACGTCCTTGGGCACCGGCTGGGATGTGAGGGGACACGCCCACCGGTATCTACAGAGCCGCCAGTGACACACTCTGCTGCCAGCGTCACCTCGTGACCGAGAGCGCAAACTGAGCTTCGGGCCGGCAACCGTCCGTGTCATGCTCCATACGTGATCTCAGCTCCTCTGGCTCTCGCCTATCCCTGCAGGTGCCTTGGTCACCCTGTTAATCCACTGCTGTTTGACGGCGTTGGAAATGGCCCAGGGCAAACCACACATCGCCTTTTGCAGTTATTTTGAAACAGCGTGTTTTTCTCTACGCCTCGTTTCTCGAGAACTTGAATTTGATCACATGTTCGGAGGTGTGGCTGGAATTTATTTGGCCCATAACTGTAAACTGCACGTTCTAGACGTCTGAAAAAACGCAAAAATATTGGAATTATTACGGTGCAATGAGCAGCCTTCTGTCAACGACCCTGGTAACTTTCACATATCTAAGTTTGGAATGATTGCCACTAGCCCATTTCCTTCCGCAGGATTTCCTAAATGCCCAACTGATGCAATCCACCCTGCTTTTTTTCTCATCAGCGCCAATCCAAATTCTGCAACGCCCATCTAATTTATTCATTCGTTTGGCGCACTATTTCATTCACGATAACCAGTTTTGTATATCATTTAGCTAACGTAAGGACGACATATCTCGTGGTAGGCAAGAGTGGTAGGCAAACCAAAGGACGCCAGAAGGTAGGTGTTCCCGTCTATCGGGCCTGGCTCGATCGGCCCTCCCAATTTGAGCTGAACGGAGCACTGCTAATGATTCGGGTTCGGCAGAGGTGGCGATTGTCTGCAGGCATGCCCAATGTCTGCATTCAGGAGCACAACCATAGCCCCCCCCCCCCCCCTCCCGCCCCTCCACCTCGCTCGGGACCGGATGTGTTCGTTTGTTATCGCGGATGGCTCCTGACAGAATGTTAATGTTAGAAATCGGCGTCATACCACGCTCACCGCGTTTGCCCCCCCCCCCCCCCCCCCCCGCCCACCACCCAAAAGAATATCCTGGCTGCGCCGCAGTCTGCATGTGGTGGATGTTCCGAGTTGGCAGCCATCCCTTAATTGTCCCTTACAACCGGAGTATGATCGAACGTTCCTGTACCAGACCATTAGCTTGGTGTAGTCTTAAATTAATGGCACTCTACACAGCAGTCATGATGATTCCGGGACCGTTTCCATATACCGTAAAACAGTGCCGAATGAAAGGAAAACAGGCAGGAACCTGTGGTGGGAAGTGTGCCTGGCCAATACCGGTGAAACTGAGAAGTCAGACGTATTTTGAATGTGCTTGAGTGGGGGTGATACACGTGAGATTCATATGCCTTGTGACGACCCACTGTGACACTCAAACTGCTCATCTCGATGCAGGCTGGGTCCCCCTACGAAATTTTTTAACGGGAACACAGGGTGAGTCTCCCAGATTTTTGCATGTGCCCAGCGTGAGAAGCTCGAATTTAGGTTGATTGACGCTGGATGATTTGGCCAGATTATGTTGTCCAACGGGACAAAAGACGTTTCGAAGGAGGCGCACAACTCAGAGAGGAACCACTTTTACCGGAGACCTAAATTTGGCACCATCAGCACATTGCACACACCACTAGGAAGTCCCGCCGCAGCCTGAGGCCATGGCCGCAAGTTGTGGCAGCAGGCTTTTGATTGTGAACGAGCTGTTCATTTAAATCGCGATGAGCCGAAGTTAATCAGACTGACAGACAGCATTTTAAAAGCGCGGGTCCCGACTCGAGGCAGACGAGCATGTGTACCCGGTGACGTCACTGCAGGCAAACCATCTCCGTGGTCCCTGTCTGCGCATAACAGCAGACAAATCCATTTTGACTCGTCGGCGTTGGTCGATGGCGGTATTCGCCGTGTGAAATTTGTCCGCTGATGACATGCACGCGGACAACCGTATTTTTCCGTTATGATAGCTAAGCTAGCTACAGCGTCCACCTTCCTATTTACCCACCCTTGACGGGATGGGCTCGAGTCGTTTTGGGTTATCTGTATTTACCCTGGGATGGCCTGCGAACCGTGGCGACGGCCACACTAAGGGTTAGGTGACGTCAGTGGGCAAGACGGACCGTATCGAGCACTGCGGTACGGTCAGGTTCCGCGGCATATTTCTACCATTGAGTCGGAGCCTCATCCACGGATGGTGAAATCAAGAATCACGCCACGAACACTGCCTGGCGTGCACTCTTATCCTACAACTCCACCCGATCGTATCAGTACAAACGTCACATCAAATTATTACAAGAATGTTGCACCTGCGAGCCTATGTTGAGCCCAGCCCGCGGTCTTGCTTTCTGGTCTGTCGTGACGCGTCTGACAAGGGCGCAAGTGCTGGACTTTACCACTCATTTGGCGCCTCAACCTTCTGCTCTCAAACCCACTGACCTCTGGGAAATCAGGTGACATGGTCGCGGTGGGATAGGTGGCGCTGCCGGGCCCCGAAGTCAGATGCCTTTGTAGGGGGCGTGACGATCGGTTGGGGCTCTGAGGGTCTACGTATCGGTAGCACACAGTCTCGGAGAAGTGTACACCACAACAGTCAAAACCAGATCAGGTCATGATGGAAAGCTGGAATGTCACTGGTTGTAGAAATGTCGCGCGCACGCCAGAGGATTTAAACGCGGCCTCCGAATATCATGCATCATTTTCAGAAACTTGTGTGAGCTAGAATAACAGCTTCCAGTTCAGGGGCGGATCTAGCTCGGAGTTATTTTTTTTTGGGGGGGGGGGGGGGCAACTGGTCCTTCTGGTTCTTGAACGGTCCTCGTACAATGCTAACGCTCAGCAATTCAATCACCCACGTGCTTGTCAAACACAATGGATGACTAAGCCACGTCAACATGCGTTTTGTTTTGATATTCAAATCGCTGCCAACCTTCTTCATGAAGTTTTTTTCCGAAACGGAAAGAAATGTTTGATACCGCAAAATCAAAGTTAAAACAGACGGTAAGTAGACGAAACTTTCATGAAGTTCTGGGAGTGTTTGGGGGGGGGGGGGGCACAACATGCTCTCAGAGATTTTGGGGGGACCATGGCCCCGGCCCCTCCCCCCCCCCCCCCCAGGATCCGCCTATGTTCTAGTTCCGACAGCTTTGACACAATTCTCATAACCTTCCGGCTTACCCGCCCGTTTTTGTTTTAGCCCTTAATGTATCTAGTACCATGTGTGGACTGTTATGAACTAGCAGCTCAAAGGGGTCGCCTATGTCGATACCTTTTTAAAGAGGGTGCCCCACGTCTGGGGCATATTATAAAAAAAGCTAGTGAAAAGTGGATAGCAGTGGGAGTGCCACTGCAGCGGCGTCACGACATAGTAATGATGTCAATCTTAACTATTTTTTAGTCTAAATAAAGCTGAAAACGTTTTGTAACAGAGCAACGCTTCTTTGCCATTGTCGCGATCGCCGTCGCCATCACGCGTAGCATCTTTATTGGTGCGAATACAATAACGTTCGTGATTGGTCTAGAAGGCGGAAGGGGCTGTCACCGAGAAGTCCATTGGTTGAAGTTTGAACCAGTGTGCCACTATGGGCCACGTGATGCTTCCATTCCCAAAGCCGAAGTGCGCATCGAAAAGAGTCACTTTAGTAAATGCCAATAGTATAATATAGTAGGAGAGAATAGAAGGTGAATAGTTAAAGCTATAGCATGACGTTTTGTTGAATTCGCATAATAAAAGCTTCATGTCCGCGAATTTATTTCGTCTAAACGAAATGCTTCAAACTTTCGCAGCATGTACTACACAAACATTTTGCCAAATTAGCGTGTTGCAAACATTTCCAAGCACATACGACAAAATGAAATGTGTTACATGCATAATGGTGAGCAGGCCGGCCAATGAGATTTTCCCTGCAAAAGGGGCTACTTCAAATAAAATAAAATACAATAAATCAAACATTATGTTTATTAGTAAAAGGAAGCTAAAACACTATTTATCAAATTTCAAATATTCCTTTAGTTTAAGGAACAATGTGAATGTGTGTGTGTGTGTGTGTGTGTGTGTGTGTGTGTGTGTGTGTGTGTGTGTGTGTGTGTGTGTGTGTGTGTGTGTGTGGGTGTGCGTGTGCGTGTGCGTGTGCGTGTGCGTGTGCGTGTGCGTGTGCGTGTGCGTGTGCGCGTGTGTGTGTGTGTGTGTGTCCGCCACATCATTGGGATCACCTGCGAGCTAAGCGGAAAGGAATTTTGAAATAAGATTTTCACACAAGCAAGGCCTGTTGGCAGGGCGCGACTGAGTCACTTCAAGATGCTGCATGTCGCAAAATTGGGTGTGTGATGAGCGAAAAAGGGGCGCAAAAATCCCGGTAGGTTTAACACGGCGACGCCAAATTTGCGACGACCGGCCGACGGCCCGACACGCGTCGTTTCCCGGAGACATATCTCGATAACCAAGGGTCGCAGCAACATGAAGCTTGCACAGCCACATTGACAATTGCATGGGTCATCGGACTGGTGTAATTTTGTGGCCCCATGTGACACATAGTACGTGTACACGTAGTGAAGACAAAATTGACCGTTTCTGATGGGTTTTACGTTTTGGGTCACACCTAGACACCCAGCGCGCGTACAGGCATGTATTTTGTTCCCCAACATTCACGATTGAAGCGGCTACACTTTCAGTGCTCACCGCCGGTTTGTGCGACGCATCGTTGCACGGCAAATTGCAAAACAAGCTGCAAGCGACCAAGTTTTAAAGGTCGGCGCCAAACACAAACCGCTACCGTCAAAACTATTCATGATTTAGGGTTGAAACCTACACCAACGTGTTGGCCGATTCATTCTCTCTCTATACAACACTTTTGTTGATGATATTTTTGCACTGGTTTGGTCCAAAATGAGCCTAGATTAATGGGCTGCATGGCGGGTTTTTGCGCCGCCACGGAACGGCGCTGTCCGGTGTCTCGGCCGACGCCGGGGTTTCTTCAAGGTTGAACGGCCGTGTGATCACGTGACTGTCTGCCGTAATTGACTGCTTCCGACCGATTAGGCCATCTCGCACCGATATCTCGACAACGGCCGGTCGGAGCAGCCCGGCAGTGGCACGAAAAGATGTGCCATGCAAAATGTTATGGTCGCATGTCTCGCGTGGCACGCGCTCAAAGATGGATTTCGCTCTCTTCCACGGGTGTACAAGTTTTGTGCCAAATCTCGGCGCCCAGGAAACGGACACACTTCGGAGTGGCACGTTTCGATAAGGAGTGGAGGGAGTAAGATGACAGTGATTGGTCACACGTGTCACGTGTCATGGCGTCCATGTAATAAAATATGAATTTGGCAATTTTCGTCGTGCTTACACTTTTGGCGATATCGCGGCACCCAGGGCACTACGCGACTCGAAAGTGTCATGTTTCGATAGGCAAAATAACGGGCAATCACGTGATGTAAGATGTGATGTCGCACGTGCCACGTTCCACGTGCACACTAGCTGTGAAGATTCACTTTGCTGATTTCGTCTGTTTTTACGTTTTACGCCACATTCCCGCATTCAGAGCATGCAGTTACATTGGACTGGTGTGTCGCGATGAAGAATGAAATGGCCTATTGTGTGTTGCCTTATGTACGTACGAACGGGCTACGTGTCACATCCACACGCTCCGGAAAGAGTGAATTTCGTATTTTCGACAGGTTTTAAAGTTTTGTGCCACATCGCACACCCAGGGCACGGAGCTACTGGGGATCGGCATGCATTGATAGGGAATCGAACCGACAATCACGTTGCATAAATTGTCATGTCACACGTACTGCAATTCTTGCGTGCACGAGCCAGCAAAATATTACCGGCCTTTTCCACATTGTGCGCCACATCTCGGCAACCAAGGCACCTAGAACCGTGATTTAAACTGCAAAAGATAGCTTGTTGCGTGCATAACGGTTGCATCTGCGTGCTCTGTAGATGGCATCCGAGCAGGGACGATAGATGGTGCAGCGACAAGGACTACCGGCAAGTGGCGCCGCCTCGCTGCGCGGCCGTTAGTGTAGTCAAGCGAACCCTTTTGCTCCGGGGTCAGATGACGTGGCGAGTGGCGCGAGGTTTGGCGTGCGCCGCTGGAAGCCGCCTGTTTCGTCAACGGCGATAGTAGGAGCAACTTTGGTAAGAGAGCTGTATTTACATAGTCTATTATCGTATGTGTGTATTTACTTAGGTCAAGATGCATTGTGATAATTTAGTATTCGGTGTGTTAATTCAGTACAAGTGATATGTGACGATACTTTTGCTGTCAATTCTAGATGTGCCATATTCTGGCTCCGTATGCCAGCCTACTTACTTCACTGGATGACAATCTTGGGTTTGTTTCAGAAACAAGAAAAAAGCATGTAAGAAAAAATATAAATGTCCCAAAGTTCTTTTTCCGCCGTCGACGACATAGCTCATTACAATTTCTTCGTTTTTCATCAGCGCAGCAAAGCAAGCGTGCAAACTCTTGTTCTGGGCTATGCGTGCGGATTTCGAGAAAACTGGTATTGCTGACCAAACCGTGCGCGTTTGATGCAACAATAAGTAAACTGTACAAAAAAGTGGCATTCTCGAATCGATGACTGCCTCTACACAGATGGACATTCCTTGCAGGCTTCACGTGTCTTAGTTTTAAAATGCCAGCTTTCTTAATATTGGTCAGTCATGACCATGTGCACAGCTTACAACGTCGAGTGTTAGCAATGTAACCAATATTGGCTTCATAACGTTGCTCAACCTGTACTTCGTGGCATATTGAAATGCGATCATTGTCAGTGGAAGAATTCTAAATCCATAACGTCTGAGGGTGGGCATGAAGGGTGGGCCAACCCAGTCTTAATCCGGCTCAGTGGGTCAGACTGCTCAGTCAGTGCGTTAGAAGCTGGATGGGTGAGTGGGCCGAACTTCAGATTGCGCTCGAAAGTCGCAACCCAGATCAGGTCCATGCACACGACAGACCACGCTCGAGAGTCCCGTTCCAGATCAGGTCTCTCTGCACAGGCCAGCATGTTGGCGGTGTCAGTGCGGCCAGCTCCTCCAGATCAGGTCTCTGTACACAGGCCAGCATTTTGGCGGTGTCAGTGCTGCCAGCTCCAAATCAGGTCCCGATACACAGGCCAGCATGTTGGCGGTGTCAGTGCGGCCAGCTCCAGATCAGGTCTCCGTACACAGGCCAGCATGTGTTCTGTGTTAGTGCGGCCAGCTCCAGACCCGATGCCGCTCAACTCCGGGAAACGAGCAAGCCCGCAGCCTGCTGACGCTCGGTGCAGGTGGTGAAGGGCTATCGACCGCTGCATGCCTGTGTCACAGAGCTCTTGGAGGATAACAAGCGCCCGGGTGGCCGGTTGGATGCCTTTCGCCCGGGTGGGGGTGGGGTGGGGGTCAGTTTCATCCTCCCCCCCCGAGATCTCAGGAACTAAAAGAGCTAGAGACACCAAACTCACAGATTGTGGTGACTTGTAGTGAAATCGTTCAGGTCAAAGTTTGAGGTTCCTAGGTCATGACCTTCGGGTCAAATAAGATAAAACAAGGTCAAATTCTAGGCTGGTCCTTAAAGGGCCTTTGGCACCTAAATATCTGTTCTAAGCAAAACGTCTCAATGTTCATCTAAGTTCATCTAATGTTCATCTAAGTTCATCTAAGTTCATCTAAGTTCATCAAATGTTCATCTAGGGCCAATGACCTCGTTTAAGCTTTTGAGGGTCATGGCGACCAAAATCATGCAAGACCGCTCTTAGTTCTGCATTTGGATAAGCGACATAGATTACGCCAGACAGTATGTTCATAAAAACAAAGTGTTGCCCAGGGTCATGCTAGGTCAGCGACCTATTCTGACCCTTGAGAAGCCTATGAAAGATGTAAAACGTGGTTCCTGTTATCAACAAACTCGAAATGAGCGCCAGAAACTACTCCATACAGCAAGCCCTAGAGTAATAAAGCAGGTTTATTTTGACCTTGGTCTGTCATTTATAAACGACTTTAGGTCAATGCAATTTTCTCGTGAAATTGTTGTGTTGCCTACATAATTGTCTCAGAAATGTATGGCTTCGTCTGACACTCTGCTGTTGGATCAGATTGAACGAATCCTTAGAAATTGCCTTCGTGGAAACCATGGCCTGACTTTGACCTGCTATAGGTCAGCGACCTTAGAAGGCACATCTAAATGCTTGATATCAGGTGATTCACCATTCAATTGTCTACAGCTATGCAAGGTTTGGCGCGGCTACGCCGCGCCGTTCGGTAACCATTTTTGAAAAGCCTTCGGCGGGTCAATTTGACCCGCCCAAGCGCGTGATAAACCTTCCTGGTCCTGCACCGGCCATGACGAGCTCCCATTAGTGGTCGCCCGCACGGGCTCCAGTGCAAGTTTCCACAAAGGTCGGCGCTGACGGGGCAGAACGGCCCCCAATCACGGCGTTCTTCAAAAGTCGAGGCAGCCTTGAGTTTGCGCTTTCGCAGGAGTTAGTGGTCATGTTCACAACACTGGGCGCGCTTAGTGACGCTGGTCCACTTTTTAAACCAACTTTTGAAAAGTTAGGCGGTCCGAGCAGCTTTTGTTGGCGTTGAGTGTACAAACAAGATCCCAAGAAAGGCAGGTCTCGATCTTATTAATTAGAAAGGTGCCTCAAATTGCGTTCAAGCATGGCTTTCAGCGTTTCAGCCCAAAAATTAACTCATGATCAAAACAGCTGATGCAGCTGTGAACGCTTTGTTGTTGTGGACAAAGCTTATATGTGTCGTTGTGGACAAAGCTTTGTGCTTGTATAGATACGAAAACGGGCCAATGCTGTCAAGCAATGTAAAATGAGTTACGTCGGCTAAAAGTAAAAACGTTAAACGTGGTTCGCTTACATGCATGGCCCTTGAATCAGCTAATAGCGCCAAATATTGAGCAAAACAGCGAAGTATGGCTAAGTTTTGTCCGTTTCATTAGCTCAGTTGTCTACACACCACTGACCCATGTTGGGGTGGGGTCGAATCGCTTTAGGCGCTCGTTATTCACCCCTGACTGGAATGGTCTGCGGCCGTTGGTAACAGCCGGACGAAAAGCCCAGTGACGTCAGAGGGCAGGGTGGTCCGTGCCAAGCACCTCAGCACGGGAGCTCTCGCCGCAAGGATCTGCAGTTAACTGAAATACTGCTTATTGCGGGCACATATCACAGAATCAATGAAATCAAAGGGTTCGAAGTAAGTAACGAAAAAATAAATCAATAACAGTAAAAACATTGCACATTTTTCTCGACTGATATGGTTTGGCATGTCAGCAGATATATGCGACTGTTGCGATGCATATTGTTCTCTAATATTTTAGGAAAACGGATGCATACCAACATATGACGGTCAAAACGGAATCGTGAACAAGCTAATGACCTTGCCAAGTTAAAGCTTGGTAAGTGCCCAATCACTACGCTTTTTACGCTCTTACTTACTATGGCTGACTTCTTTCGCTGAATACAGGTCTAAACAATGAAAACCTCATGATGTGCTACCATTTACAGAAGTTCACAAATTTACCAGCATGAAACATACTTCAACTCAATATCTGGCGATTTACTTGGACTTGAAAACCTGCTGTGTTGTGAAATTCGAATCAGCCACACCGCCAGCTTTCTGGGTAGCTTTCTCTGGACGCCTCTGAGCGGATTCCACACCAGCGAATATTGTGTATCGCGATTCGAACAGCACGCCTCGATATATATATATATATATATATATATATATATATATATACATATATATATATATACATTTATATATACATATATATATATATACATATATATACATATATATATATATATATTATATATATATATATATATATATATATATATATATACATATATATACACGCCCTGAAGAATGAAAAGCGCTGCTTGTGGTGATCCACAGCCTGTGACTGCTCAAAATGTGCTTCGTGGGCACCGTAAAAATATGAGTTTTTACTTTTCATGATGCATAAGTCCTGCATCCCTGTGACAAATTCTACGCGAGTAACTACATAGACTGATTCGCCGCTCCCCTCTTAGATCTTGGTGGAGCCCTCTGTACTTATACGTGAGCCTCCTCCCTCAACTAAAGATGGACTGGATGGCATATCGTGCTTAACGGTCATCCACTCATTACAGCCCTGATACATTCATCCTTCCTACGATCGAGAACTCCATTTATGCTAGATGCAAACAATTTTGCTATCGAAATATCAACAGGAGAACACCTTGATAAAGCGCGTGCCGAGCGCTCGGGCAGACGATGCTTGTTGCACGCCTTCGACGCCACCTGTTGGCATTTAGGAGCGGTTGGTGTTTGTGGTTGTTGCCTCGTGGCTGGGCCATTTGACGTTGGATCAATGTGCAGGTGCTGGTCGGTGTGGCTCACGCCTGACCAGCAGCTTCGCCAGCGGGCCGGGCAGCTCCGTCACCTGGTGACCGGACACGGCTGACCAGCACCTTCGCCAGCGGGCGGAACCGCTCCGTCACCTGGTGACCGGACACGTCTGACCAGCACCTTTGCCAGCGGGCGGAACCGCTCCGTCACCTGGTGACCGGACACGTCTGACCAGCACCCTCACCAGCGGGCGGAGCAGCTCCGTCACCTGGTGACCGGACACGGCTGACCAGCACCTTCGCCAGCAGGTGGGGCAGCTCCGTCACCTGGTGACCGGACACGCCTGACCAGCACCTTCACCAGCAGGTGGGGCAGCTCCGTCACCTGGTGACCGGACACGGCTGACCAGCACCTTCGCCAGCGGGCGGAACCGCTCCGTCACCTGGTGACCGGACACGTCTGACCAGCACCTTTGCCAGCGGGCGGAACCGCTCCGTCACCTGGTGACCGGACACGTCTGACCAGCACCCTCACCAGCGGGCGGAGCAGCTCCGTCACCTGGTGACCGGACACGGCTGACCAGCACCTTCGCCAGCAGGTGGGGCAGCTCCGTCACCTGGTGACCGGACACGCCTGACCAGCACCTTCACCAGCAGGTGGGGCGGCTCCGTCACCTGGTGACCGGACACGGCTGACCAGCACCTTCGCCAGCAGGTGGGGCAGCTCCGTCACCTGGTGACCGGACACGGCTGACCAGCACCTTCACCAGCAGGCGGAGCAGCTCCGTCACCTGGTGACCGGACACGGCTGACCAGCACCTTCACCAGCAGGCGGAGCAGCTCCGTCACCTGGTGACCGGACTCGCCTGATGGGCACCTTCACCAGCGGGCGAGGCAGCTCCGTCACCTGGTGACCGGACACGGTCGGGCTGCACGTGACACTCGGTCATTCCGGCCGCAGGGAGTGAACAATGCCGCCGTTGCCGGGAATGAGGCACTTGATAGCAGGCCTAAGGAGCGCGCAAACAGAACACGAAGGCAGGGCTGCTGACTGTCAGATGGCCACGTCACGTTTGGCCGTGGAACGCCTCAACGGCAATGTTCACAGTGTTCGGGGCACTTGGGCTCGAGAATGATGCGGTATTGCCTCGCTATGTGCTTACAGGATGAGTTTATGTCTTTCTCATGGCACGAGCTCAGCCGGCGTCTGCGCTGTTGTCAGCTCAGCTACGGTGAGCCGAACTGATGGCCGAAAAGTTCGAAGTGGCAGACAAGCTTATCATACCGATAATTCTTGATGGGGAGACTGCGGATGGTCTGTCCGTCGTGCGCTCTTAAAATATCGGAAATCAAGTCACAGTGTGCAAGCCTGCTTTGACATCGTGTTAACCGTTGTTCATGCACATGATCAATTGGTTTACCGTCATGCACTCAAACGTTCCGTTCACCATTTGAGTTAATGTTATGCCCATGGTTCTACGAGGTTTCTTGAAACAAATATAAAATGAAACTCTTTAGAGGTTTCCAACAGCCTCTCAGCACGCACACAAAGGGGAGGGACGAGGGGGTGGGGAGGGGGGGGGGGGACGAGCGGCC
>NW_023596805.1:17063959-17117861 GCF_011947565.3 Pollicipes pollicipes | reverse complement strand
CCGCTCCGCTGGACGCCAACATCTCGGGAACGCCCGCATCTCCCGGCTCCGCTCCATCCCCTCTCTCCCCGCGGCACGGGCCCCGTTCTTGATGGGGAAATGCTGCCAGATGCCCCGCCTTTTCAGGTAACAACCTATGACGTTCCACAGCTACGTCAACTATGTCATGGATAACGGTTCAAGTAACTCCTAAACATGGAGCTAGTAAAGTCAGCTGTTTTCCGAGAAGCACATTTGACTCGCAGCAAAGATGATATTGACGAGTAAGGCCAGTCAAATGCAAATACTTCAGGTGTAGCTCTCACAACAGCTGCCTATACCATAGCGACTAACCTAAACGAGAATATTAGAGGCAGAGAAGGGCAGATCATCGCCCTCGACTTAGAAAGACGTTACGCTATTTCAAGCGTAGTGCGAGTGTAATCACATGCAGTCGATCATCCCGCGGACACGAAGTTCAGCAGGCACTGGAAACTTAACGCCTTATGCCAGCTAAGATCATCGTGCATGTTTATCGATGTCGTCCATATATTTTTTTACGCATGGACGAGTTTTGGCGCGTGTGGCTGCAAGCAGGTACAAGCAGGTACATACAGCTTTGCTCGGAGCACGTGCGCAGGGAGAAATCTCATATGACAAGTCGCATGAAGAAAAGTTCTACATTTAGACACACGGACGAACAAAATCCATGGAAACATGTGACGTCAGGTTACGCAGTATATTTACACTGCAAAGCATTCAAGGTGTAGATAAACTTTCCCACAATCATACTGTCCAGAAAACCATTTATGTTACAGGATCCAGAAAGTGACAACACATTGGTGCACTCGCCGACATAGCGGTTCTGGCCCTGCCAAAACGCCAACATCGCGTAAACAAAACAGAAAATCATGTACATTACGTGGTTCCAGGACATCACGACAAAAATTTCAAATCGCAGTTTCGTATCTCGCGCAAGTTTTTTTCTCTCAAAATATCTAAGCAAGGCTGTCTCCGTATTATGACAATCATGACCAGCGCAGAGGCAGCCAGAAGCGTCCGTTGGAAGATGTGATGTGTCCGCTGCAATATCTTGCCGAGCGAGTACCCCAACACTCCGTTGGCGACAAGTTTGGAACTTCAAAATCTGGGTCACACCAGTATCCGACAACATTTCGCAAGCATGTTGCTGCCGCGCGCGGTGGCCCCATCGCGTGGCCAACAGGAGCGCGGCTACATGAAACCGTCGCAGGCTTTGCAGCGTGCGCCAGCTACCCGGATGTGGTTGTAGCCATCGACGGGTCCTTTCTCTTCACGTATGCACCCAGCAGGGGGATAGCAGCTGCTCATAATACCCACAAGCATCTCCAAAACAGTACATCCACTGGCTATTTGTGATCACCGCGGCGCACCCACTGATGTACTTCTTGCAGGGTTCCGCGATCCACCCGCGATTCTCGTGTTTTTTCGGAGGAGGCCCCCCTCTGCTGCGACCTCAGGGAGCATCGGCGGCAGCTTCTCCCATCTAACGCACACCTCGTCGAGGACAGGAGCTTTCCCTTTCCCCGGAGATCATCATCCCTTTCCGAGACAACGATCACCTCAGCCCCACTCAGCGCCGCTTATACAGACCACACAAAAAAACGCGTGTCAAAATTAAACGTGCTTTCAGCACGCTGAAAAACAAACTGCAGCAACTAAAACATGTAGAAGTGAGAAACATGGGCAATGTGGCTGAGGTTATCATTGCATTGGTCACTGCACCATGCATCAATCATTGCATTGTGCATCATGAGCATGGGATAGGGGATGACATAGCACCTGCAGAGCCCCATGAGACAGATCCTGTAGAACGGATCGACACAGGTGGGCTGTTGCTTTCTAGCATACAGAACCTGCAAGTTCAGTGCATGGGCATCACAAAGCGACAGCACATGGCTGACCACCTCATGGCAAAGATGATGATGCATGCAGCTTGCTCCAGTTAAATGTTGTAATGTGACAATTGAGAAAGATAAAAGCAGATCGGAAAGAACAGCCATTTCATTACATTCAAATCAGCACACACACTTGGGAAACAGACAGTTAAGGAGCACCAGGGGGTGCCTTTTGAAGGAACATAAGACTGAAATGCTTGGACTCTCCACATCTAGAAAGACAGCAAATTGTGTACACCCAGTTCCTGGGATTACTTTGGGCAACACAGTGTCACAATTCCATTATTTGGTAGCCTAGTGCATGTCAAATCTCATCCACAGGTGTTAACATTTGGTACACAACATTTTAAGAATTAAGTGTTCATTGCCTTCCATAATTGACCATTTAGGTTACATCATGAGGGTAAAACTTCATTCACACAGTACTTAAATACAAGATGATTACATCTATGATATGCATCAATTTTTTACAACTCATCCATCTTGTCAAATACAGCAGCTAAAGCCATGGCCAAAGTAAATGTCTTTTGGCAAAGTATGGATATATAATGGCCACATTAAAAGATTCAATGAAATTAAGTTAAGGACAGGCCATAGCTTGATGTGTGCAGAGCAAATTACTCAAAATTATGCATATGACCTTTATCATCAATAAAAATGTTTAACCATGACAATTTTATACTCCAGTCCTATACTTACACAACCTTCATACCACTAGCAATTAATCAGTGAAATCAATCTCACATCCATGCTACCTATTAATAGGTATGCTGAAATAAACACCAGTGCCTAATCTGTTAGCATAATTTTTAGGTATGTCACCATGGCACATTGCTCAGCATCAGGGCTCCAAAACTACACTATCCCCATGTTGTTCATAGTCTGTCAGGCAGGCAGTGAAGGAACAGGAAGTGAAGAAGTGACGTAGAAAATAAGTGCGACCATATCAATAATGTATTTTCATGCAGCATAACAATCATGCTTACAGGTCACACAACAGTAAGTTTGCCTGGTTGACACAACTGTAAGTTCGCTTGGTTGACACAACTGTAAGTTTGCTTGTTTGACCTTTACAAACCCATGCCTGTGCAGTCTGGGAATTCAAAGTAATCAATCAGATCTATTAAACAAATCAGCTTGCATTACAGGAATACTTTCACTGATACAATGCACTAGCACCTGGGCATAGGAGCTTAGTAACAGTTCATGTAAATGTGCATTTGCGATCGAATCACTAAGCAGGCAATGATGGCTGACGCATCAGTGTACCTACTGCGCCTCGGCCAGGCATGCCGCGACCTGCAACCCCTGACAAACTATCATTAAGAGAAAGCAATAAGCCTGATTAATGCATTTTTCAACCAACAGTAGTACACTACTCTGTGGCAATAGCGTAGCTTATAAATGGCAGATATAGAGGGCTCGAGGAAACCCTCCACATCCACCCTACCCCATCCACACATGCGTCGTGAGCGTTGCTATGCGTTGCCATGTAAATAACCACGAGTTACCGCACTTACTTCGCCTCTCGCCTCTCGTATAACGCATCTCCACGCCGCGTTTAATGAAGACGACACCACGTGAGCGTCGAGGTGATGTTGATCGTGTCTCGCGTTCCGTCGCCCGGTGGCGCACGTCTGCTCTAGGCTATGCGCTCAAGAGGCTTCCCTGCATCGATTTTCTTCATCTCAGTATAATGCATGTTGCTATATTTTATCCAAAGGTGTTTAGTTAGAGCATCTGGTGCAAAACCGGGTCAGACGTGCCAAACGAAGAAGTGTATACGGAAAAGATGTTTGATATTTCCTCAATGGCTTGCATGTATAAGCTAAGATTACGCGTCGATGAATGCCGCTTCATAAGTGCTATCCAGCATTGTTCGTTTCATCGGCATGGATTAGGTTTATCACAAGTGTTAACACCATTGACATTATCTGGCATATTCGTTGCAATCATAGTGATGGCCTGCCGTCAGCGTGTCTTTTAGTTTACCACAGTTCATTAATTGTATCGCTATTGGGTGGGTGCCACCTTATCACAGACATAGTACGAATAATGCAAGCGAGCCACACACTACCTAGGCAGACGTGAAAAAGACAAACTGCACCCTTACGTACCAATGAGTCAATGACACATACTGTGCCTGTGCGGGATGCTTAACGTCCGTCAAGAAACACGCCGACATGGTACAATTATGCGGGGCACATTTAGCACGGGCTCGGGTGAAGGGTGAATCTGAACCCCTTCCCCCAAGATTTTCCAGAATGATTTCCGAACGGTGCAGCCGAGCTAAATTTTGTACAGCTGTAGAAAACTAAATGACGGATTATTTGCTTTAAAACTTCAGATGCACCTTGTAAGTGCGCTAGCCTATGACAAGCCAAAGTTAGTCCAGGAATCGGCGAAGGCAACTTGTAGGGAATCGTTTTGATGCGACAACGAAGTTTTGGACGCAGTCGTGCATCTCTGACATGACTTCTCGGGGAACAAAAAAATCAAGATCACAAATTTCCTTGGCCCAGTATGAGGTACGAAAGTCAATCAAAGGTCAAAACCAACCTGTTTTTACCTGAGAGCTTGCGTAGGAGCAGATTGTGGTGCTGATCTGAAATTTATTGATAACGAGGATTCATTGATAGCATCATGCATCTGCATGGGACTTTTCCAAAGTCTAATTAGGCCATTGACCCATCTCAATCTGTTGTTGTTAAACTCCAAGTTGGTCGCCGGGGCCCCAGAACTTAGATATCTCTTCTAGGCAAAAGGTCTCATGCTCATTTAAGGTCAGTGGCCCTGTTTGTTTTTTGAAGGTCATGGTGACTACATTCATACAAGGCTGGAATGAGTTTTGCATTTCAATAGGCGAAAAGACTACGCTAGGCAGTATGCTTCTCAAAATAACATGTTGGCCTGGGTCTTTTAGGCCAATGATCTATTTCAAAACCTCTAAGAAGTCCATGGGGAATGTATATGCGGTTTCTGCTATCAAGAATTCCAACTGAGCACCAAAATCTATCCTATACAGCAAGCCCTAGAGTAATAAAAACAGGTTGCGTTTGGCCTTAGTCTGACCTTCATACCTAGCCTTAGGTCAAAGGTCGCTCATTAAATATTTGTGTTGCCTTAGAAAGCACATCAGAGATGCATGGCTTCGTCTAACACTCCGTGTTGGATCAGATTGAGCGATTCCCTAGAAATTGATTTTGCTGAAACCATGGCCTGACTTGACCTGCCATAGGTCATTGACCTTACAAGGTGCCTCTAATTTTTTCATACCAAATGATCTGCTATTCAATTGTCTGCAGCTATGCAAAATTTGGCACGGCTACGCAGCGCCGTTCAGAAACCATTCTGGAAAAACTTTCCGGGGGATCAATTTGATCCCCACCCCGAGCGCGTGTCAAGAAACGTACTGCCTAGCGTAATCCTTGATGCTTATCCAAGTGCAAAATCAAAAAGGTCTTCCAGGATTTTGGTCACCATGACCTTTTTAACATAAAAAGGCTACTGATCTTAAATGTGCACCAGTTATCATTTACTTCAAACATTATCTAGGTTCCCGGTGGCTGCATGGGAATGTCTGGAGGCACTTTGGACACCAATCTGGGGTTTTACCTCTTTTATTCTTATTTGACCCAGAGGTCATAGCGTAGGAATCTAAAATCTTGATAGAAGTAAGTTCGCGTACAGGCCAACATACTCTGTGAATTTGGTGTTCCTAGCTTCCTCACTTTTGGCGATCTTAGGAGGTTCAAGTTGACCCCCAATCCGAGCGGACGGTGTCTAACCGCCTTAATCAACACGCCCGCGCGCGGGCTGATTAAGGCTCCTGGCAGCGTAGCAAACAGCCGGCCTCGGGCAGAGCTGGCCCAACAGAACGGCACATAAGCCAAGCGACAGCTGGTGGACGTTTTTTGGATGGCTGGCGCCATTCGATGACGTTTCGATGGAGTTTATTAAGCATCTTTATTACCCGTCGACCATTGCATGTTTAGGAACATGCCAAACGGGCATGGGCTTATTCAGCGACACAAGCAGTTTGCTGCATGTGCTTCATGAGCTCCATGAATCACTCCAGCCGGTAGAAATGAGCAGTGCGTGCTATATTCCCGTCACGTTGCGTGCTTCCGTGGCGTGGCAGGTGAACGGCCTCCAGTCGTTAATTATTCGAACTGGCCCCACTGGTGCCCTGTGAACGGTTTGTGCTCGACCACACAGTAAGCTGCCTTGGAAACGGGGTCAGTAGTTCGCGCTAAACCGCACGGCAAACGTAGCGCGTACGCGCTTCCGCCCACAGCAGCCGACAGTGGATCAGCACCTCCGCCCACAGCAGCCAACAGTGGGTCAGCACCTCCACCCACAGCAACCAACAGTGGATCAGCACCTCTGTCCACAGCAGCCGACCGTGGATCAGCACCTCCATTCACAGCAGCCAACAGCGGGTCAGTACCTCCGTCCATAGCACAGCTGCTGGGGCTATGTCTCCCGGTCTGAGGTCAAATCATCGGCGCCTGGTTCGCAGCGCTGGTCGCCTGCCTGCTATTGACCAGCGGCGTCTCAGGCCGCCGCTGGCTGGCCCGCCAGCCGGCCGCCGGCTCCGAGCTGGCCACGCTGTCGGCTGGCTCAGCCGTGCAGTGCGGCCTGCTCTGCCTCCACAAGTCGTGCTGCAACGCTGTCTCTTACGGCTCTTCCGGCGACGCGCGGCGCTGCACCCTCCTCAACGACCCCACCTGTGAGAGCGGCTGGAAGCCGTTCTGCGGCAGCTGCTACAAGTACTTCAGCACGGCGGCGCCCTGGGATACCGCTGAGTTGAAGTGCGGCCTAGCAGTCCCACACGGCCACCTCGTGTCCATCAACAGCGCTGGAGAGAACGAGTTTGTGGCGGGCATGACGCGTCCCCACACCGCCTTCAGCCTCACGGGCTTCGAGCACCGGCCTGAGTACGGCGACGGCCAGTTCCGCTGGTCGGATGGCTCGCCCACCTCGTACCTGGCCTGGTACGATGCACAGCCCAACGAGGCAACCAATCGACGGGCGTTGGGTAACATAAATTCGAAGACAAAGCGGTGGAGTGATGCCATCATAACTGATGCCTACCAGCTTCCCCACGTGTGCGAATACTAATGCGCAATTTATAAGGCGAAAAGTTCCGCCTTACATATGTTCTTTTCATGTAGCGTAGGCAACGTAAACCATCTTTAAGTTTTGGCGAATCTTCCCATATTAATAGGACGGGTTAACATTAACGTGAACTGGGCGTATGAAACTTGGTATGGATTAAGATAGTCGTTATCTAACTCATTAGCTTTGCCAACTTAAGTTATGCATGTCTCGAAAATACAATCTTTAATCGGCGTAAGTCAAATTTTGGCTTAAAGAAATTTCCACCTGGCCACCACCTGGTTTGTTAACAGTTCGGAAGTTCGTTTTGCAATAGATGGATGTTTCCATGAAGCATATCATTTTATTCCCATTTTTCCTCGAGAATGATGCACTGTTCGGCATGCAACATTGGCATATGACGCATCTTTGGCTCGCTCATTTAGATTCTGACCTCTGGGAAATCATCTTTGCCCAATCACAAAGCAAGCTCAAGACGAGCACATAAGCAAAATGCATGTAACTTGTCAACTGAGTACCATGCAGATATCAAGTAATCACTATGAGCCATGTATCGGCATGCACACCGATTGTTACTTCACATGGTGCCGGGCAGGTCCCACCGTCTGACCCAGCTCGCACCAATTGCCCTCACATGGTGCCGGGCAGGTCCCAACCGTCTGAACCAGTTCGCACCAATTAACCCCGACATTTGCGCGTCATTTTCTTGCTCTGTTCTGACAGCACACGCCAGAACACGGCTGAGCCGGAGCGCTAGTGCAGGAAAGTGGCTTATTCATGTGCATACATCCGCCTGCATAATGGAATATAACAAGTAGCCCAATGACGCTTTATGAAACACGCGTTGCCGAGTATTTGAAAAAGGTGGGAGTGAGACTTTAATGAAGTGCTGGTTTTAGATCTGGTGTATCAAAGTCATGGCATCGAACAAGTGCAGTTTTTACGTAGGTGCATCCCAGGAAGGGCCATTCGGACCCGGGTTCCCTTCGAACCTGGGAATTGCATTTCTCATTTGCTGCCAGGTCGCCATCTCCGTCGAATCATGCATATCAGTGGTAGTCATGACGCTTAAGTCAACCCCACAAACCGTTCTGGAGCACCTATTGGTAACCGTGACGTTTTAGCCGAGCCCATCAGCCGCTAAGTGATAACCGTAATGCTTCAGTCGACCGGACGGACCATGTTATGATGATCGTGACGCTTGAGCTGAATCTGCAGGACGGTAAGTGAAAACGGTGGCACATAGGTCGGTCCCACAAGCCGTCAAGTGCACCTAAAGACGCTTAAGTCGGTCCACACAAGCATTTAGACTGTAACCGCGACGTTAAATAGACACCACAAGCATTTGAGAAACGGATGACGGCAACGTAGATTTCACGATGAGTTAAAAGGGATGTTCCATATATGAAGATATTGAAAGGAGCATCAAATATGATGAAATAAGCTAACTTATAGGTATTGGCATCCTCCTAGATGGGAAAACACTATTCTAGACGACACAATTTCTCTCTTCGTGAATATGCTCTTCAATGCGTCATTGCTTAATTACGTCACCGTACCTTGCATAACACTGATTGAGAGCCCACTGTTGGCCGTTATATCTGGAAATCGTGCTCACAAATGCCAGATATGAACGACTCAGCATCTTAATTTTGCTTGGCCTCGATCGCCGCATGGCTAATGGAAGAACGGAATTTAAATGACGTTACTATGGCGTCATGGATGCCTGGGTGACTTTGACGTAGCCTTCCCAAGAAATAGTCTGTACATCTTCGCGGGCGTATAGTTCAGAAACGAGAGGGGTTTAGGTTTTAAGAACGGCAGAGTTGCGAACTGTGCCGAATGATCTTCAAGCCTCCTGTTTCAGTTCAAAACCCCTTACCAATGTGGAGCGCTTCCTTTGTGACATGACAGCACCTAGTGCTCTTGCTCTTCTTGGTGTCCTCTGACAATAACTGCTCCTGCACATCTATGTTCACTCGAATTCTACCTGCCTTGTGGTGGTCCCATGTTTGACGGTTAAGTAACTATAGTTCAGCATTCTGCTCTTGTTGGTTGCTTTTTCGGGTAATAGTTGCCGTTAACTCCGAGGCTCCGAGGCTTTTTGGTCCTGTGCTAAAACATGTGACAATGGGCTGACAAAGTTTTCACATAGTTCATGGATATTCACCAGGCCGCAATAGAGCGATGATAATTTCCGCAGCACTCGTGTTTTCACTATTTGTTCGTGCGCTACCATAAACTCTTCTACTTTAGCACTAGTTCTCTTCCTCAAGTCCTCCACATGCTTCCAGGTCCCGGAATGAGGTGTCTGATTCCTTCAATGGAGGGCTGATATCCATCATCAGCTGTTCCTTTTTGCTCACCTCTTCTGCAAGCAGACCTCTTCTTTATCTCACCGTCGGCTCGCTTTGCTGCACTGCTTGATCGTGCGTCTGACCTTATTTTCTGGTAAAGATTCCAGTCTCCAAATTCATTGTTTTCCATCGTCCAAAAAACAACTGTTCAGAAGGGTGCCTTTATTGTGTTGTGACATCTCATTGGTCCCGCCAACATCGTCAGACAACATGTACATATTAATTGTATCAGACACAATTGTACATAATAACAATGTTCGAGCATTCGTGGTCGCGGCGATTCAAAATTAAATTTCTGCATTTTTCTTGCTAAAAAAGAAAGATCGGTCGGCTTTGTGAAGACCAAACTTGTACATCGGCTGTACTATGACCACACCACTAATACGGATGACGATGCACCTCCAGATCGGTGCGCCGAAGCGGCATGCGACTTAATCTCATAGAAAACAACCCCGATGCGATTAGGTGAAAATACCCCAATACTGACAAAGTGCGCACACAAAATACCACAGTACTGGCAAAGTGCACACAAAAATACCACAATAGTGGCAAAGTGCACACACAAAAGTGAAATTGAAACTGCTGGGAGCTATCATGTACGCGAGGAGCCAGGAAAACATGCTTCTCTACCCAAATGTACTGGTAGAAGCCATGTCGGAAGCCCGCTGGTGTGGCAGTCACAATGAACGTCCCAACATGCAGTGACTCCCAAAATGTATCTAAAGAGCATTGTTGGAGCCTTCGTTCGTAGGGCATTGCGTACGTCTTCAAACTATGAACTAGTCAACTCTGAATTCAACCGTGTCAAACAAATGCTACAGGATAACTGGTACACTAACTGTGAAATCGACAGAGCAACGCATCAGTTGCTTGATAGTCACTTAACCACTATCAAAAACTTAAAAAACAGTACATCCACAACATCTACTACCGTAACTGTATCAATTCAGCCTACAAAATCAAACAGCAGGCATTGAAAAGTTAGTTGTCCAAAAAGATAACATAGGTAGACGGGAATAAGCTTAGACTGCAGGAATTTTAAAAAGAGCGCATAACTAGAGATCTTGTGAACAACGACACAGCTAAGACATAGATGTTGAAGTGCACCAATGTAACACGCAAATTGTCTTTCCTATACAAAGATTGCAGATGTTATTCCGTATGCATATTTTATTACGTATGTGTGTTTTACGATCCGGTTTTAAGTGCGAGTTGCCGCCATGAGATGCGCAGCAAGTTGTTACTTTTGAGAATGAAACCCTGAAACCTTCAACCTCGAATTCAAAAGAAGAAGATGACGTCTGTCTCTGCGTGCGTGCGTGCGTGCGTGCGTGCGTGCGTGCGTGCGTGCGTGTGTGTGTGGTGTGTGGTGGTGTGTGTGTGTGTGTGTGTGTGTGTGTGTGTGTGTGTGTGTGTGTGTGTGTGTGTGTGTGTGTGTGTGTGTGTGTGTGGTGTGCTGTGCGTTGTGTGTGTGTGTTGTGGTGTGCTTGTGGTGTGTGTACGGCCGAGATTGACCGAAGGCATGGCGATGTATTCAACTTGAAGTCTCCGCTCCGATGGACGCCAACATCTCGGGAACGCCCGCATCTCCCGGCTCCGCTCCATCCCCTCTCTCCCCGCGGCACGGGCCCCGTTCTTGATGGGGAAATGCTGCCAGATGCTCCGCCTTTTCAGGTAACAACCTATGACGTTCCACAACTACGTCATCTACGTCATGGAGAACGCTTCAAGCAACTCCTAAACATGGCGGCTAGTAAAGTCAGCTGTTTTCCAACAAACACATTTGACGCGCAGCAGAGATGATATTGACGAGTCAGGACAGTTAAATACAAATACTTCACGTGTATCTCTCGCAACAGCTGCCTATACCATGACGACTAGCCTAAACGAGAATATTAGAGCCAGAGAAGGGCAGATCATCGCCCTCGACTTGAAAGACGTTACGCTATTTCAAGCGTAGTGCTAGCGTAACCACATGCAATCGATCATCCCGCGGACACGAAGTTCAGCAGGCACTGATAACTTAACGCCTTATGCCAGCTAAGATCATCGTGCATGTTTATTGATGTCGTCCATATATTTTTTACGCATGGACGAGTTTTGGCGCGTGTGGCTGCAAGCAGGTATACAGCTTTGCTCGGAGGACGTGTGCAGGGAGAAATATCATATGACAAGTCGCATGAAGAAGAGTTCTACATTTAGACACAGGGACGAACAACATCCATGGAAACATGTGACGTCAGGTTACGCAGTATATTCAAACTCCAAAGCATTCAAGGTGTAGATAAACTTTCCCACAATCATACTGTCCAGAAAACTATTCATGTTACAGGATCCAGAAAGTGACTAACATATTGATGCACTCGCCGACGCAGCGGTTCTGGCCCTGCCAAAGCGCCGACAACGCGCAAACAAAACAGAAAATCATGTACATTACGTGGTTCCAGGACATCACGACGAAAATTTCAAATCGCAGTTTCGTATCTCGCGCAAGTTTTTTCTCTCAAAATATCTAGGCAAGGCTGTCTCCGTATTATGACAATCATGACCAGCGCAGAGGCAGCCAGAAGCGTCCGTTGGAAGATGTGATGTCTCCGTTGCAATATCTTGTCGAGCGAGTACCCCAACACTCCGTTGGCGACAAGTTTGGAACTTCAAAATCTGGGTCACACCAGTATCCGACAACATTTCGCAAGCATGTTGCTGCCGCGCGCGGTGACGCCATCGCGTGGCCAATAGGAGCGCGGCTACATGAAACCGTCGCAGGCTTTGCAGCGTGCGCCGGCTCCCCGGGTGTGGTTGTAGCCATCGACGGGTCCTTTCTCTTCACGTATGCACCCAGCAAGGGGATAGCAGCTACTCATAAAACCCACAAACATCGCCAAACAGTACATCTACTGGCTGTTTGTGATCACCGCGGCGCACTCACAGGGTTCCGGGATCCGCCCATGATTCTCGTGTGTTTCGGAGAATGCCCATCTCTGCTGTGACGTCAGGAAGCATTGGCGGCAGCTTCCCCCACCTAACACACACCTCCGCAAGGACAGGAGCTTCCCCTTTCCCCGGATATCATCACCCCTTCCCGAGATAGCGATCACCTTAGCCCCACTCAGCGCCGCTTATACAGACCAAACAAAAAAACACGTGTCAAAATTAAACGTGCTTTCAGCACGCTGAAAAACAAACTGCAGCAACTAAAACATGTAGAAGTGAGAAACATGGGCAATGTGGCTGAGGTTATCATTGCATTGGTCACTGCACCATGCATCAATCATTGCATTGTGCATCATGAGCATGGGACAGGGGATGACTTGGTGCCTGCAAAGCCCCATGAGGCAGATCCTGTGGAACAGGTCGACATGCGTGCGCTGTTGCTTTCTAGCATACAGAACCTGCAAGTTCAGTGCATGGGCATCACAAAGCGACAGCACATGGCTGACCACCTCATGGCAAAGATGATGATGCATGCGGCTTGCTCCAGTTAAATGTTGTAATGTGACAATTGAGATAGATAAAAGCAGATCGGAAAGACCAGCCATTTCATTACATTCAAATCAGCACAAACACACTTTGGGAAACAGACAGTTAAGGAGCACCAGGGGGTGCCTTTTGAAGGAACATAAGACTGAAAAGCTTGGACTCTCCACATCTAGAAAGACAACAAATTGTGTACACCCAGTTCCTGGGATTACTTTGAGCAACACAGTGTCACAATTCCATTGTTTGGCAGCCTAGTGCATGTCAAATCTCATCCACAGGTGTTAACATTTGGCACATAGCATTTTAAGAATTAAGTGTTCATTGCCCTCCATAATTGACCATTTAGGTTACATCATGAGGGTAAAACTTCATTCACACAGTACTTAAATACAAGATGATTACATCTATGATATGCATCAATTTTTTACAACTCATCCACCTTGTCAAATACAGCAGCCAAAGCCATGGCCAAAGTAAATGTTTTTTGGCAAAGTATGGATATAATGGCCACATTAAAAAGATTCAATGAAATTAAGTTAAGGACGGGCCATGGCTTGATGTGTGCAGAGAAAATTACTCAAAATTATGCATATGACCTTTATCATCAATAAAAATGTTTAACCATGACAATTTTATACTCCAGTCCTATACTTCCACAAGCTTCAATACCACTAGCAATTAATCAGTGAAATCAATCTCACATCCATGCTACCTATTAATAAGGTATGCTGAAATAAACACCAGTGCCTAATCTGTTAGCATAAATTTTAGGTAATGTCACCATGGCACATTGCTCAGCATCAGGGCTCCAAAACTACACTATCCCCATGTTGTTCATAGTCTGTCAGGCAGGCAGTGAAGGAACAGGTCAGTGAAGAAGTGACGTAGAAAATAAGTGCGACCATATCAATAATGTAATTTTCATGCAGCATAACAATCATGCTCACAGGTCACACAACAGTAAGTTTGCTTGGTTGACACAACTGTAAGTTCGCTTGGTTGACACAACTGTAAGTTTGCTTGGTTGACCTTTACAAACCCATGCCTGTGCAGTCTGGGAATTCAAAGCAATCAATCAGATCTATTAAACAAATCAGCTTGCATTACAGGAATACTTTCACTGATACAATGCACTAGCACCTGGGCATAGGAGCTTAGTAACAGTTCATGTAAATGTGCATTTGCGATCGAATCACTAAGCAGGCAATGATGGCTGACGCATCAGTGTACCTACTGCGCCTCGGCCAGGCATGCCGCGACCTGCAACGCAACCCCTGACAAACTATCATTAAGAGAAAGCAAATAAGCCTGATTAATGCATATTTCAACCAACGGTAGTACACTACTCTATGGCAATAGCGTAGCTTATAAATGGCAGATATAGAGGGCTCGAGGAAACCCTCCACATCCACTCTACCCCATCCACACATGCGTCGTGAGCGTTGCTATGCGTTGCCATGTAAATAAGCACGAGTTACCGCACTTACTTTGCCCCTCGGCCAAGTAAGGAATGGGCTTGGGCCGTGACTTCATAGGTAAATCGGTAGCTACATCATCCATCAACTGGGCTTACTCGAAGTAAGAAATGGGCTTCCATTTGGTTATCAAGAACGGGGCTCTGGCAACACGACCCCGACACGGGTCACCTGGTCACGGAGCAATCACCGCGCGTCACGCAGGGCTGCGCCCTGGCGCGACACACCAGGCAGGGTGACGCGGGCCGGGGGTCCTGAGCGGCACAGACCGGCACGGACCAAACCGGCCGGCCCAGTATCAAACAAGGGAGTGCACCGCCAACACAGACGGCCGCACGCAGGCAGCTGTTCAGGCGCCCTCCATATATATATATATATATATATATATATATATATATATATATATATATATATATATATATATATATATATATATATATATAAGTGCATCTTTGTTCTCATTAAAGCCATCCCTGCAACTGAAAAACATTGTGTAAGATAGCCGCCACAGATGGTAAATATGCCGATGCATAGATGGGCAGACTTTTCGTTGTGTCATCTATCGCACTGCCTATTTGGAAGGCTGTATGGAGACAACCTGTACTCTCTGCTGCCTCAGATCGAGGATCTGCAGGTTTCAGAGCAAGTACGTAGCAAGTACCATTCGGTATCAAGAACGTGATGTGTCTTTGTCAACTTCACCGTTCGTATACCACCTGTTCATTAGCATTTGTCTGATGCGGTTGAATCCAATGTTTAGAAGCTCATAGTTTGAGCACGAACGTAATAACTACGAATAAACGCTTTAACGGTGCTCTTTTTCCATATTTCGGGAGAATCGCTGCGGGGGGGGGGGGCCTTCATTGTGACTCTAACATCAGCGGGCTTCCGATATACGGCTGCTACAGCACACCTTTCCAGGGCCTCTACCAGTACATCAAGGAAGGGAAGTATGCGCTCCGGGCTTCTCTCACACGTGAGGGTTGCCAGCACTTTCAGGTTCACTTTTTGTGTTTACTTAACTAGCATAGTGTTGTTTTTCACTAATCGGATCGAAATAGTGTCCTTCTATGAGCCGAAGTTGCATGCCACTTTGGCGCACCCTCGTGGAGGTGCATCGTCATTCGTCTTGGTAGCGTGGTTTTATTTTGACCGATGTACGAGGTTGGTCTTCCATAACGCCGTCTGATCTTTCTTCTTTAGCAAGATCAATGCAGAAATGTTGTTTTGAACCGACACGTCCACGGGTGTTCTGCATGCTGTTATCAAATGTTGTTGTGCCTACGTTATCTGATGATGTTGGCAGAACCAATGCAACTGGGCGCAAAATGACCACTGTGGTCGACGCGCTCGAAAACACCAATACACAACAAGAATCAATGAAATATCACACAATGATTAGGTAGCCTTCTAAACAGCTATTCTTCCAATAATGTGAAAAGATTAACTTGGAAAATTGAATCTTCTCCTAAAAAGAAAATCAGCGTCAGAGATGTTATCATTTTGGATCAAACATGTCTCGAGAAAAATATACTCCCAAACATCCTTCATATTATGAAGCATGATCGAGCAGTGCAGCAAAGCGAGTTAACGGTGAGCTTTAAAAGAGGTTTACTGATAGAAGGGGTGAGTAACAAAAAATAGTTTATGTTGGATATAATCACTTAGTTAAAAGAATCGAACGCATTGTTCCGGGAGCGAACGCATGTGGAGAACTTAGGAAAAGAGCCAGTACTTAAGTGGAAGAGTTTATAGTAGCTCACCAGCACATAGCAAAACACTTGTGCTGCAGAAATTATCATCGCTCTATTGTGGCCCGGTGAATATCCATGAACTATGTGAAAGCTTTGTCAGCCTATCGTCACATGTTTTAACACAGGACCAAAGAGACCTTCCGAACCAAGAACTAAACTGCAACCGTTACGCCAAATATTACCAACAAGAGAAGAAAGCTGAGCTATAGTTACTTAACTTTCAAGAATGTGACCACCGCAAGGCAGGTAAAATTTGAATGACCTCTAATGCTCAGGAGCAGTTATCAGAAGGCACCTTGAAGAGGAGAGGCGCTAGAGGCCGCCATGTCATCACGAGGTTTCGCGAACCCGCCACACACAAAAGACAACCCCAACTTGGTAATTCGTAAGGCTGACCAGTCTTCAGTTTTCGTGCTACTTGCCAGAGTTGACTCCCTTGGGAAAGTGAGCATGATAATGCAAAGAACACCTACGTTTCAAAAGCTGACCAGAAACCCTATCGAGAAACAGAAAACATTTAAACGATGCCATCGATGCTGCTAACTCAGGAAGCCGAGCAGTGAAGCTTCTATGCTGACTGGTAAATTCAACCCATGGTATTTCTATAGAAATCCAAAAACTCACAAAAAAGGGACTCCTATTAGACCGATTATTTTGCAAATCTGCATACCGGTGTATGACGTTTGCGAAGCGGCTGACTCTTACATCTCCATACATATCTAAGACATATCCACTGAAATATTTCAACAAATTGCAGAGAAAGGCAAGCATCTTAGCATCCCGCGACGCCTTGTTACTATTCCTGAACGTACCACTTGGCAAAAACATCGAAATAATCCTTGAATCTGTTGATCATACTTGTGTATTAGGGCGTGTCATCGTGAGGGCGAATCTTTGGGAATCAACAGATAAAAATTTTTGGTTGGAACATGGAATGATAACAAACTTTCAGGTCTGTCGCACCGTACCAATGTCGGTATTCGTTAAGCGGGAGCAGTTTTTCTTCATGGGCCAAATAAATCGTATTTGATGCTAGCGCCACCTATTTTACGCACTAGCATCCTCCTCCAAGTCTCAACCTTGCCATTTTCCACACTGTTGGTATCTGGTGGATGAAGTATGAAATAGATTTGCTAAGAACACCAGCAAAGCATTGTCAAACAGCTTTTAAGTTGAAATGATCAAAAAGCATATGTTTTAGTTGAAAACAAAACTGAGCAACTATCAAAATGTTCTAGGGAGCCGATCTAAGTCCAAGGTTATGATTGTTTACGCATCATTGTGATGTTGATTTACAGTTTACGCTCTTGTTGTGTGGGCGATAACAGTTAAACAGCTGGGTGGATTCTGACACGGCACCGTTCATGGTAGAAGGTGGGTAAGATGCCGATTGTTCGTTTCGAGTGAGACCACTGTCACCACAGGTCATAACGTTACCGGTCTGACTAACACCGCTCTGGCGGTGGACAGCTACGGTGGTTCGAACCGGGCCGCTGCTGGTCTCATCAACGGGCTTCAACAAGACAGCAGAGATGGACTGGCTGTTTGAAATCAAATATCGCAGATCTTAAGATATGTTGCGCAAGAGGCAGAGCGAGAAAAGAGACGGCTGATCAAAAAGCTGAATCGATCCACGGGTCAGATTTGACGATCCCCTATTTCGACAGCCGCGTAGACAGAACCTATATGAGCCACACACAGCCACGCGAATGCCGTCGAAAACCACGTGGTTGTCATCGCCGAGCCAGGTAGCCGTTACGTGACTCACTTCACGTCCGAGTGCGGCCTCGCCCTGTACTTGTTCAACGAGCTACACTCTGTAAGCCTGCAGTTCGGCGATCGCGATATGCTCGGCTGCGACGGCACGGCCGTCAGATGATTGACGCTGGCCGCTCGCCTGCTCCTGGCTTATAGCTCTACAGAGACCTCCAGCAGCGCTTTCAAGGACCTCGTCCAGTACGTGGTCGGCCACTGTGTGCCGGTGTGGTTTCCGATCCGGCAGAACAGCAGCTGCGACTTTGGCTCACGCAAAATGTTCTGGAGCATCGCGCTGCTCCGCAAGCTGCCGCAGCACACACAGGCCACGGTGCAACCAGTCCTCCAGCGCAACGGGCCCGTCCGGAGCAGCTGCTGCTGGCCATGGTGGCGGACAAGAACCGTGTGGTCCGCGAACAGACGGTTCGGATCATCGCGCCGCGTGTGAGGTGCGAACCAAAGGTCTTCTTCACCCCAGGGTCTTCGTCATCCCAGCGATAAACTTAGAGGCCGTAAATTACACCGAACTGATCTCCTGGTGCGGACCAGTCACACAGCCTCCACTGCGAGACGTCAGCGACGGCAAGCTGCCCGACAAAGTGCAGGCTCTGCTGGCCAGCCCGCCCTATCCGGTTCCCATCCAGGCGGTGGAGAGGGCCGTGCGCACCGTCACCGAAGCGTGGTCGGCGGAGATAGGAGAAGAGGCGCGGTACGGCCCCATCACGGTCAGTCTCAGTCCACGCCAGATTCTCCCCAACGTCAACTCTACGAAAGATCTGCTCTGAAGGTAAGCTGGTAGCTCTTAACTTATCACATCCTCCAAATTATTAGACTCCCGTTTCGGCTTTAATCTATTATGCAATCGCTCGAATCTTCATTTATCTTATGTCTTAATTGGTCAATATGCAAATATGCAATATGCTTCTGGTTCAGCAGCACGGGGACAAGAAAGTTGGAGACGTGCAGCCCACAGAATGGGGACGGCAGCGTCGCGTATCAACCAGGATGGCAGCGGCTAGTGCTGCCATGTTGCCATGCATGGTGACTGCAACGCCGGGCGCCGGTTTACAGCGATGTTTCGATCGGCTCGAGCGTCACCAATTAAGTTTTTAGAAAGAAATTTTGCTGTGTCGTGTAGTTGTGGGCTGAAGCGCCGAGGACTTCTTTATCTCACTTGGTTTTGTTACTGATGACCCACCCTAGTGTATATTTCAGCGCTGCAGTTACCTAGAGTTGTGCTAAAAAACTTACACATCTTTGCTCTCAACATGCACCTTTTCGATGCCCACAGAGTGAGCCTTATCGCTTCGTCGACGGGGTCACCATGGGCTCACCACGTGAACTCTTTGGAAAGGCTGTATGGCGCATATCGAGTCACGTGGCGTCGGCAGTATGGAAAGGAACCATTCAAATACTGTCCATATATTGACGACATTTTCGTCAATATAACAAGCGAGCAACACTTTTGTACCAAAAGTTTAAACTTGAACAAATCAAAGTTCCAACATTCTGAGTAGAGCTGTCAATTGGCAACAAAGCTTGGTTCTTCGACGTAGCTGTTAATGCCTCATGTGGAAAATATGTAGCTCAAGTATTTAGAAAAGCCAAAGACGCTGGAGGTTATCTGAACGGTCTTAGTAAGTGCCAAGATAGATGTATGGAAAGCATGATCTGATTACACATGCCTAAGGCACCCAAACATTGCACGACATGGCCGCGCATAGATCGAGAACTCCACAGAATTATATACATTCTCATGAAGAACTATACTCTCGCTAATATAGGCAATCATGTCACTCGTCGGCAGCTTCATAAACAATTTTATTCACACGATAAACAAACTAAAGAAATGGTAAGCAGTGACGTAAAAATGTACTACAAGATCAGGAAGCCAACGGCAAACACGGCTGAAGAGAAAGTTATTCGCGATATTTTGTCAACAAACTGTTTCTCAGTAAATCCCGACGACAAAATCAAGCTGACAATTTGTTACAAAAGTCCCAAAACGTCAAATCTTATTATGAAGAACAACCTGCCTACAGAAAGTTCACTACTGAAAATGGCCTACGCATCCACGAGTTCAAATGCACATCGGCGACCGTGCGCGTCGACCGAACTCGTGCCTCGACCATCTCAGGACCACACTATCCATGCAGATGATAATGCACCTCCAGAACGGCGCGCCAAAGCAGCACGTTGCCTCAGCTCATGGTAGGACACTATCGGTATTTGAATTGTGGAAAATACCACCACACTGGCTAAGTGCATACACCAAGTGAAACCAAAAGTGCTTGAGTCTGTGTGTGTGTCCGGGGCAAACATCCGACAATCAACCGGCGGGCGGGTATGCGGGGAATTGTTGTCGTAGGATAGGTAGCTTCTGGCAAAAAGATACCGTAAAATGGGGGGAGAGGGGCCCAAAAGTCGGGTAAGGTCTTCATCAGTGTTCATCATTATACTAGAAACCGATTAGGACTGTGCATGATGACAGCTTTTCATAAAATCAAAGAACTTTTTGAGCAAGAGAGATGCAAAATTATTATTCCGAACCGACGCGACCACGGATGTTTTGTATATTGTTACGTGTAGTTGTGGCTACTTTGTCTGATAATGTTAGCAGGACCAATGAAAGGTTACAACATAATAAAGGCACCGTTCTGAACAGCTTTTTCATCGATGGGTAACGGTTAATTTGGATAATTGAGTCAAGAAAATCTCGATGTCAGATATGTTGTCATTTTCAATGAAATACACGCACACACACACACACACACACACACACCACACACACACACACACACACACACACACACACACACACACACACACACACCACACACACACACACACACACACACACACCACACACACACACACACACACACACACACACACACACACACACACACACACACACACACACCACACACACACACACACACACACACACACACACACACACACACACACACACACACACACACACACACACACACACACACACACACACACACACACACACACACACACACCACACACACACACACACACACACACACACACACACACACACACACACACACACACACACACACACCACACACACCACACACACACACACACACACACACACACACACACACACACACACACACACACACACACACACACACACACACACACACACACACCACACACATATATATATATATATATATATATATATATATATATATATATATATATATATATATATACCTACACTAATTTACCAGCGCGACACTCTTTCCTCCATTCGAATGCCGTCAAATTTTGCAGTTTTTATGAATATACAGATATCTGTTTTTAAAAACAGGAACTGCAGGAGCGCGACGCTTTAAGTAACCGGATCACGAACTTTATATCCCTAGCACTCGCACACCAAGAAAAGTGCCCACTGTTTAAGATGCAAATCATACCACTGACATTTGCGCGTATAAAGGTATGAGCCCAGCGTCATGTTCATGTCACTGTTTGGCTGTGAGGTGTACCAGGCCAGGTATGTGGTGAGAGAGCCATCCGTCCAGCGAAACTCGTCATCCTCATAGCCGGGCAGGTGTTGGTACCCGATCTGAACAAAGTCAACGCCTTGGCTCACAAGGCTGATCACGAAGCTGCTCTCTTCGACGGAGCCGATGGACATCAGGTGAGTGCGACGAGCTGCCAAGCCGCACGCCCTCTTAGCGTCATCCCAGAGCTTCGCCTCTGTGAAGTACTTGTAGCAGCTGCCGCAGAACGGCCGCCAGCCGCTCTCACAGGTGGGGTCGTTGAGGAGTGTGCAGCGCCGCGCGTCGCCGGAAGAGCCGTAAGAGACGGCGTTACAGCACGGCCGGTGGAGGCAGAGCAGGCCGCACTGCACGGCTGAGCCAGCCGACAGCGTGGCCAGCTCGGAGCCAGAAGGCGGATTAAGGGTCAGCCAGCGGCGGCTGGAGACGCCGCTGATCAGCAACAGACAAGCGACCGGCGCTGCGGCCAAGCGCCGGTGGCTTGACCTCAGACATGGAGACATGGCCCAGCAGCTGTGCCGTGAACAGAGGTGATGACCCGCTGTTGGCTGCTGTAGACGGAGGTACTGACCCTCTGTCGACTTCTTCGGGCGGAGGTGCCCGTCCTCTGCGTCTGCCGCCTGCTGTTCCACTGGAGGTATTTGGCAGTACATCGCTGGCGGTTGTTGCGGTATATCGTCAGACGAGTTTCAGCACGCACGCAATCCAGCAAGCACGCAGTCCGCCATGGATGGAATAACACGAACGTACCTGCTACTTGTCTGATTATATACAACCACAAATGAAACCATTATAGCAGTTCTCTAATCTTGCAGTGATTATGCTACCTCAATGAGATCAGTTCTCCCTAACTTTTCACTCTTCGCTCTTTTGTTTAGGGGTTACATTGGCCAAATTGTCAGGTTTATTGAAGGTCTCATGGCCGTCCAGCTTGATCACTTTCATGCATACCAATAAATGACGCCGATGGACTAGAAATGCTGTCGTTATGAAAAACGCAGTAATTAGAATTCAGCTGATGACATATACCCCATCATGTTTTTATACACCAGCCATGACGCTCACCCTGGCTGCCTGAATATCCTGATGCCACGATGTACGATCTGTAATGGTATTCGCTGTGTCTAAATCGCTGCACATACTTGGATAACTGTTGTAGACGTGTTTGCAGGCTTCCCTCGCTAAGCGACGGAACGAAGGCTTTAAATGTTCATAAAAGCTGTTGCGTCTTCTGGACGATTTTTGTTCGCATTTTTTATTCAGAAGAGTGTTGTGGCTAAGGGAAAAGGGCTTTTGGAGCCCTGTCCACCCACTGGGAGTGGTGGGGACCCTGGGCCCGACGGTCCAGCCTTTTGGAGCCCTCGCCACCCTTTGCTGTGGTGGGGGCCCTGCGCCCGACGGCTCAGGCTTTTTGCGGCACTATAAGACACCCGAAAGGCTTATAAAGCATCTAAAAGCAGACCATGAGGCATCAAAATAAGGTCGAGAGCTTAGAAAAGTCATCTCAATCTAAATACGGGATCCCTATTCCGATGAAAACGGGCCGTTGTCCGAGTTGCCCCAGGACCCGATTTGGCCACTTCTTCGGGCAAAACCCTGACTACGACTGTGTTTCAGCATTGCTCATGGGATTTCCTGGCCGATCCTACCACTGGATGCTGGGATGTCTGGTTGAACACGGATGTGATGTGTTGACCAGGGATGTATGTGGACCACAGGAAAAAGGCTTCATCTTTGAGACAGGTTTTCGTGCAGTATCATTGGTTAAATCGCTTGCAACCTCGACGGAATTAGTTGGTGGCCGCTCGTCCCCCCCCCCCCCCTCCCCACCCCGCTCGTCCCTCCCTTTGTGTGTGCGTGCTGAGAGGCTGTTGGAAACCTCTAAAGAGTTTCATTTTATATTTGTTTCAAGAAACCTCGTAGAACCATGGGCATAACATTAACTCAAATGGTGAACGGAACGTTTGAGTGCATGACGGTAAACCAATTGATCATGTGCATGAACAACGGTTAACACGATGTCAAAGCAGGCTTGCACACTGTGACTTGATTTCCGATATTTTAAGAGCGCACGACGGACAGACCATCCGCAGTCTCCCCATCAAGAATTATCGGTATGATAAGCTTGTCTGCCACTTCGAACTTTTCGGCCATCAGTTCGACTCACCGCAGCTGAGCTGAGAACAGCGCAGACGCCAGCTGAGCTCGTGCCATGAGAAATACATAAACTCATCCTGTAAGCACATAGCGAGGCAATACCGCATCATTCTCGAGCCCAAGTGCCCCGAGCACTGTGAACATTGCCCTTGAGCCACAGCCAAACGTGACGTGACCATCCAGCAGTCCGCAGCCCTGCCTTCGTGTTCTGTTGCACGCTCTCTTCGCACTGTTATCGGGTGCCTCATTCCCGGCAATGGCGGCATCGTTCACCCCCTGCGGCCGGAATGACCGAGTGTCACGTGCAGCCGGACCGTGTCACCAGGTGACGGAGCTGCCCCGCCTGCTGGTGAAGGTGCTGGTCAGCCGTGTCCGGTCACCAGGTGACGGAGCTGCCCCGCCCGCTGGTGAAGGTGCTGGTCAGCCGTGTCCGGTCACCAGGTGACGGAGCTGCCCCGCCCGCTGGTGAAGGTGCTGGTCAGCCGTGTCCGGTCACCAGGTGACGGAGCTGCCCCGCCCGCTGGTGAAGGTGCTGGTCAGCCGTGTCCGGTCACCAGGTGACGGAGCTGCCCCGCCCGCGGGCGAAGATGCTGGTCAGGCGTGAGTCACACCGACCAGCACCTGCACATTGATCCAACGTCAAATGGCCCAGCCACGCGGCAACAACCACAAACACCAACCGCTCCTAAATGCCAACAGGTGGCGTCGAAGGCGTGCAACAAGCATCGTCTGCGCGAGCGCTTGGCACGCGCTTTATCAAGGTGTTCTCCTGTTGATATTTCGATAGCAAAATTGTTTGCACTTAGCATAAATGGAGTTCTCGATCGTAGGAAGGATGAATGTATCCGGGCTGTAATGAGTGGATGACCGTTAAGCACGATATGCCATCCAGTCCGTCTTTAGATGAGGAAGGAGGCTCACGTATAAGTACAGAGGGCTCCACCAAGATCTAAGAGGGGAGCGGCGAATCAGTCTATGTAGTTACTCGCGTAGAATTTGTCACAGGGATGCAGGACTTATGCATCATGAAAAGTAAAAACTCATATTTTTACAGTGCCAACGAAGCACGTTTTGAGCAGTCACAGGCTGTGGATCACCACAAGCAGCGCTTTTCATTCTTCAGGGCGTGTATATATATATATATATATATATATATATATATATATATATATATATCGAGGCGTGCTGTTCGAATCGCGATACACAATATTCGCTGGTGTGGAATCCGCTCAGAGGCGTCCAGAGAAAGCTACCCAGAAAGCTGGCGGTGTGGCTGATTCGAATTTCACAACACAGCAGGTTTTCAAGTCCAAGTAAATCGCCAGATATTGAGTTGAAGTATGTTTCATGCTGGTAAATTCGTGAACTTCTGTAAATGGTAGCACATCATGAGGTTTTCATTGTTTAGACTTGTATTCAGCGAAAGAAGTCAGCCATAGTAAGTAAGAGCGTAAAAAGCGTAGTGATTGGGCACTTACCAAGCTTTAACTTGGCAAGGTCATTAGCTTGTTCACGATTCCGTTTTGACCGTCATATGTTGGTATGCATCCGTTTTCCTAAAATATTAGAGAACAATATGCATCGCAACAGTCGCATATATCTGCTGACATGCCAAACCATATCAGTCGAGAAAAATGTGCAATGTTTTTACTGTTATTGATTTATTTTTTCGTTACTTACTTCGAACCCTTTGATTTCATTGATTCTGTGATATGTGCCCGCAATAAGCAGTATTTCAGTTAACTGCAGATCCTTGCGGCGAGAGCTCCCGTGCTGAGGTGCTTGGCACGGACCACCCTGTCCTCTGACGTCACTGGGCTTTTCGTCCGGCTGTTACCAACGGCCGCAGACCATTCCAGTCAGGGGTGAATAACGAGCGCCTAAAGCGATTCGACCCCACCCCAACATGGGTCAGTGGTGTGTAGACAACTGAGCTAATGAAACGGACAAAACTTAGCCATACTTCGCTGTTTTGCTCAATATTTGGTGCTACTAGCTGATTTAAGGGCCATGCATGTAAGCGAACCACGTTTAAGATTTTTACTTCTAGCCGAGGTAGCCCATTTTACATTGCTTGACAGCATTGGCCCGTATTCGTATCTATACAAGCACAAAGCTTTGTCCGCAACGACACATACAAGCTTTGTCCACAACGACAAAGCGTTCACAGCTGCATCAGCTGTTTTGATCATGCGTTAATTTTTGCGCTGAAACGCTAAAAGCCATGTTTGAACACAATTTGAGGCGTCTTTCTAATTAATAAGACCGAGACCTGCCTTTCTTGGAATCTTGTTTGTACACTCAACGCCATCAAAAGCTGCTTGGACCGCGTAAATTTTCAAAAGTTGGTTAAAAAAGCGGACCAGTGTCACTAAGCACGCCCAGTGTTGTGATCATGACCACTAACTCCTGCCAAAGCGCAAACTCAAGGCTGCCTCGACCTTTGAAGAATGCCGTGATTGGGGGCCGTTCCGCCCCGTCAGCGCCGACCTTTGTGGAAACTTGCACTGAAGCCTGTGCGGGCGACCACTAATGGGAGCTCGTCATGGCCTATGGTGTAGGGCCAGGAAGGTTTATCACGCGCTTGGGCGGGTCAAATTGACCCGCCGGAGGCTTTTCAAAAATGGTTACCGAACGGCGCGGCGTAGCCGCACCAAACCTTGCATAGCTGTAGACAATTGAATAGCAAATCACCTGACATCAAGCATTTAGACGTGCCTTCTAAGGTCACTGACCTATAGTAGGTCAAAGTCAGGCCGTGGTTTCCACGAAGGCAATTTCTAGGGATTCGTTCAATCTGATCCAACAGCAGAATGTCAGACGAAGCCATACATTTCTGAGACAATTATGTAGGCAACACAACAATTTCACGAGGAAATTTCATTGACCTTAAGTCGCTTGTAAATGTCAGACCAAGGTTAAAATGAACCTACTTTATTACTCTGGGGCTTGCTGTATGGGGTAGTTTCTGGTGCTCATTTCGAGTTTGTTGTTGTTGTTGTTGATTGGGGCTTTAGGGCGCACCGACTACTGCGGTCATTTTGCGCCCATTCGAGTTTGTTGATAACAGGAACCACATTATACACCTGCCATAGGCTTCTTAAGGGTCAGAATAGGTCACTGACCTAGCATGACCCTGGGCAACACTTTGTTTTTATGAACATACTGTCTAGCGTAATATATGTCGCTTGTCCAAATGCAGAACTAAAAGCGGTCTTGTATGATTTTGGTCGCCATGACCTTCAAAAGCTTAAACGAGGTCATTTACCTTAGATGAACATGAGACGTTTTGCTTAGAACAGATATTTAGGTGCCAAAGGCCCTTTAAGGACCAGCCTGGAATGTGACCTTGTTTTATCTTATTTGACCCGAAGGTCATGACCTAGGAACCTTATACAAACTAAACGATTTCACGTACAAGTCACCACAATCTGCGAGTTTGGTGTCTCTAGCTCTCTTAGTTCCTGAGATCTCAGGGGAAGAGGATGAAATTGACCCCCACCCCACCCCCACCCGGGCGAAAGGCATCCAACCGGCCACCCGGGCGCTTGTTAACCCTCCAAGAGCTCTGTGACACAGGCATGCAGCGGTCGATAGCCCTTCATCACCTGCACCGAGCGTCAGCAGCCTGCGGGCTTGCTCGTTTCCCGGAGTTGAACGGCATCGGGTCTGGAGCTGGCCACACTGACACCGAACACATGCTGGCCTGTGTACAGAGACCTGATCTGGAGCGGGACTCTCGACTGTGATCTGTCGTGTGCAGGGACCTGATCTGGGGCGGACTCTCGAGCGTGATCTGTCGTGTGCAGGGACCTGATGTGGAGCGGGACTCTCGAGCGTGATCTGTCGTGTGCAGGGACCTGATGTGGAGCGGGACTCTCGAGCGTGATCTGTCGTGTGCAGGGACCTGATGTGGAGCGGGACTCTCGAGCGTGATCTCGTGTGCAGGGACCTGATTGGGCGGACTCTCGAGCGTGATCTGTCGTGTGCAGGGACCTGATGTGGAGCGGGACTCTCGAGCGTGATCTGCCGTGTGCAGGGACCTGATGTGGAGCGGGACTCTCGAGCGTGATCTGCCGTGTGCAGGGACCTGATGTGGAGCGGGGCTCTCGAGCGTGATCTGCGTGTGCGGGACCTGATCTGGGGCGGACTCTCGAGCGTGATCTGCGTGTGCAGGGACCTGACTGGCGGACTCTCGAGCGTGATCTGTCTGTGCAGGGACCTGATCTGGGCGGGACTCTCGAGTGATCTGCCGTGTGCAGGGACCTGGTGGGCGGGACTCTCGAGCGTGATCTGCCGTGTGCAGGGACCTGATCTGGAGGCGGGACTCTCGAGTGATCTGTCGTGTGCAGGGACCTGATGTGGAGCGGGACTCTCGAGTGTGATCTGCCGTGTGCAGGACCTGACTGGGGCGGGACTCGAGCGTAATCTGTCAGTGTGCAGGGACCTGATGTGGAGCGGGACTCCGAGCGTGATCTGCCGTGTGCAGGGACTGATCTGTGGAGCGGGACTCTGAAGCGTATCTGTCGTTTCTGTACAGAGACCTGATGTGGAGCGGGACTCTCGAGCGTGATTGTCGTGTGCAGGACCTGATCTGGAGCGGGACTCTCGAGCGTGATCTGCCGTGTGCAGGAGACCTGATCTGGAGCGGGAGGGCTTGATTGTGCACTGTCGGGACCTGATCTGGGCGGGCCCTTTCGCGCGCAATCTGAGAGACTGATCTGGAACGACTCTCGAGCTGGTTTGTCATGTGCAGGGACCTGATCTGGTTGGCGAACTTTCTTGATGCGCACAATTGAAGTTTCGCCCATCGCACGACATCCAGCTTCTAACGCACTGACCTGAGCAGTCTGACCCCACTGAGCCGGATTAAGACTGGGTTGGCCCACCCTCATGCCCACCCTCAGACGTTATGGATTTAGAATTCTTCCCACTGACAATGATCGCATTTCATATGCCTACGAAGTACAGGTTGAGCAACGTTATGAAGCCAATATTGGTTACATTGCTAACACTCGGCGTTGTAAGCTGTGCACATGGTCATGACTGACCAATATTAAGAAAGCTGGCATTTTAAAACTAAGGCACGTGAATCCCGCAAGGAATGTCCATCTGTGTAGAGGCAGTCATCGATTCGAGAATGCCACTTTTTTGTACAGTTCACTTATTGTTGCATCAAACGCGCACGGTTTGGTCAGCAATGCCAGTTTTCTCGAAATCCGCACGCATAGCTCAGAACAAGAGTTTGCACGCTTGCTTTGCTGCGCTGATGAAAAACGAAGAAATTGTAATGAGCTATGTCGTCGACGGCGGAAAAAGAACTTTGGGACATTTGTATTTTTTCTTAGATACTTTTTTCTTGTTTCTGAAACAAACCCAAGATTGTCATCCAGTGAAGTAAGTAGGCTGGCATACGGAGCCAGAATATGGCACATCTAGAATTGACAGCAAAAGTATCGTCACATATCACTTGTACTGAATTAACACACCGAATACTAAATTATCACAATGCATCTTGACCTAAGTAAATACACACATACGATAATAGACTATGTAAATACAGCTCTCTTACCAAAGTTGCTCCTACTATCGCCGTTGACGAAACAGGCGGCTTCCAGCGGCGCACGCCAAACCTCGCGCCACTCGCCACGTCATCCGACCCCGGAGCAAAAGGGTTCGCTTAACTACACTAACGGCCGCGCAGCGAGGCGGCGCCACTTGCCGGTAGTCCTTGTCGCTGCACCATCTATCGTCTCTGCTCGGATGCCATCTACAGAGCACGCAGATACAACCGTTATGCACGCAATAAGCTATCTTTTGCAGTTTAAATCACGGTTCTAGGTGCCTTGGTTGCCGAGATGTGGCGCACAATGTGGAAAAGGCCGGTAATATTTTGCTGGCTCGTGCACGCAAGAATTGCAGTACGTGTGACATGACGATTTATGCAACGTGACTGTCGGTTCGATTCCCTATCAATGCATGCCGATCCCCAGTAGCTCCGTGCCCTGGGTGTGCGATGTGGCACAAAACTTTAAAACCTGTCGAAAATACGAAATTCACTCTTTCCGGAGCGTGTGGATGTGACACGTAGCCCGTTCGTACGTACATAAGGCAACACACAATAGGCCATTTCATTCTTCATCGCGGCACACCAGTCCAATGTGGCTGCATGCTCTGAATGCGGGAATGTGGCGTAAAACGTAAAAACCGACGAAATCAGCAAAGTGAATCTTCACAGCTAGTGTCCACGTGGAACGTGGCACGTGCGACATCACATCTTACATCACGTGATTGCCCGTTATTTTGCCTATCGAAACATGACACTTTCGAGTCGCGTAGTGCCCTGGGTGCCGCGATATCGCCAAAAGTGTAAGCACGACGAAAATTGCCAAATTCATATTTTATTACATGGACGCCATGACACGTGACACGTGTGACCAATCACTGTCATCTTACTCCTTCCACTCCTTATCGAAACGTGCCACTCCGAAGTGTGTCCGTTTCCTGGGCGCCGAGATTTGGCACAAAACTTGTACACCCGTGGAAGAGAGCGAAATCCATCTTTGAGCGCGTGCCACGCGAGACATGCGACCATAGCATTTTGCATGGCACATCTTTTCGTGCCACTGCCGGGCTGCTCCGACCGGCCGTTGTCGAGATATCGGTGCGAGACGGCCTAATCGGTCGGAGGCAGTCAATTACGGCAGACAGTCACGTGATCAGACGGCCGTTCAACCTTGAAGAAACCCCGGCGTCGGCCGAGACACCGGACAGCGCCGTTCCGTGGCGGCGCAAAAACCCGCCATGCAACCCATTAATCTAGGCTCATTTTGGACCAAACCAGTGTGAAAATATCATCAACAAAAGTGTTGTATAGAGAGAGAATGAATCGGCCAACACGTTGGTGTAGGTTTCAACCCTAAATCATGAATAGTTTTGACGGTAGCGGTTTGTGTTTGGCGCCGACTTTTAAAACTTGGCCGCTTGCAGCTTGTTTTGCAATTTGCCGTGCAACGATACGTCGCACAAACCGGCGGTGAGCACTGAAAGTGTAGCCGCTTCAATCGTAAATGTTGGGGAACAAAATATATGCCTGTACGCGCGCTGGGTGTCTAGGTGTGACCCAAAACGTTAAACCCACCAGAAACGGTCAATTTTGTCTTCACTACGTGTACACGTACTATGTGTCACATGGGGCCACAAAATTACACCAGTCCGATGACCCATGCAATTGTCTATGTGGCTGTGCAAGCTTCATGTTGCTGCGACCCTTGGTTATCGAGATATGGCTCCGGGAAACGACGCGTGTCGGGCCGTCGGCCGGTCGTCGCAAATTTGGCGTCGCCGTGTTAAACCTACCGGGATTTTTGCGCCCCTTTTTCGCTCATCACACACTCAATTTTGCGACATGCAGCATCTTGAAGTGACTCAGTCGCGCCCTGCCAACAGGCCTTGCTTGTGTGAAAATCTTATTTCAAAATTCCTTTCCGCTTAGCTCGCAGGTGATCCCAATGATGTGGCGGACACACACACACACACACACACACACACCACACACACACACCACACACACACACACACACCACACACACACACAACACACACACACCACACACACACACATGCACATTGTTTCTTAAACTAAAGGAATATTGAAATTTGGTAAATAGTGTTTTAGCTTCCTTTACTAATAAACAAAATGTTTGATTTATTGTATTTTATTTTATTTGAAGTAGCCCCTTTTGCAGGAAAAATCTCATTGGCCGGCCTGCTCACCATTATGCATGTAATACATTCATTTTGTCGTATGTGCTTGGAAAGTTTGCAAACGCTAATTTGGCAAAAATGTTTTGTGTAGTAACATGCTGCGAAAGTTCAAAGCATTTCGTTTAGGACGAATTCGAATTTTCGTTTTCGTTTTCGTTTTTTTCGTTTTCGAATTCGCGGACATGAAGCTTTTATTACGCGAATTCAACAAAGCGTCATGCTAGAGCTTTGACTATTCACCTTCTATTCTCTCCTACTATATTATACTATTGGCATTTACCAAAGTGGCTCTTTTCGATGCGCACTTCGGCTTTGGGAATGGAAGCATCACGTGGCCCATAGTGGCACACTGGTTCAAACTTCAACCAATGGACTTTTCGGTGACAGCCCCTTCCGCCTTCTAGACCAATCACGAACGTTATTGTATTCGCACCAATAAAGATGCTACGCGTGATGGCGACGGCGATCGCGACAATGGCAAAGAAGCGTTGCTCTGTTACAAAACGTTTTCAGCTTTATTTAGACTAAAAAATAGTTAAGATTGACATCATTACTATGTCGTGACGCCGCTGCAGTGGCACTCCCACTGCTATCCACTTTTCACTAGCTTTTTTTATAATATGCCCCAGACGTGGGGCACCCTCTTTAAAAAGGTATCGACATAGGCGACCCTTTGAGCTGCTAGTTCATAACAGTCCACACATGGTACTAGATACATTAAGGGCTAAAACAAAAACGGGCGGGTAAGCCGGAAGGTTATGGGAATTGTGTCAAAGCTGTCGGAACTAGAACATAGGCGGATCCTGACGGGGGGGGGGGGGAGGGGCCGGGGCCATGGTCCCCCCAAAATCTCTGAGAGCATGTTGTGCCCTTCTCCCCCCCCCCTCAAACACTCCCAGAACTTCATAAAAGTTTCGTCTACTTAAAGTCTGTTTTAACTTTGATGTTGCGGTATCAAACACTTCTTTCCGTTCCGGAAAAAAACTTCATGAAGAAAAGTTGGCAGCAATTTGAATATCAAAAAACGCGTGTTGACGTGGCATAGTCATCCATTGTGTTTGATAAGCACGTGGGTGATTGAATTGCTGAGCGTTAGCATTGTACGAGGACCGTTCAAAAACCAGAAGGACCAGTTGCCCCCCCCCCAAAAAAAAACAACTCCGGGCTAGATCTGCCCCTGAACTAGAGGCTGTTATTCTAGCTCACACAAGTTTCTGAAAATGATGCATGATATTCGGAGGCCGCGTTTAAATCCTCTGGCGTGCGCGCGACATTTCTACAACCAGTGGCATTCCAGCTTTCCATCATGACCTGATCTGGTTTTGACTGTTGTGGTGTACACTTCTCCGAGACTGTGTGCTACCGATACGTAGACCCTCAGAGCCCCAACCGATCGTCACGCCCCCTACAAAGGCATCTGACTTCGGGGCCCGGCAGCGCCACCTATCCGACCGCGACCATGTCACCTGATTTCCCAGAGGTCAGTGGGTTTGAGAGCAGAAGGTTGAGGCGCCAAATGAGTGGTAAAGTCCAGCAATTGCGCCCTTGTCAGACGCGTCACGACAGACTAGAAAGCAAGATCGCGGGCTGGGCTCAACATAGGCTCGCAGGTGCAACATTCTTGTAATAATTTGATGTGACGTTTGTACTGATACGATCGGGTGGATTTGTAGGATAAGAGTGCATGCCAGGCAGTGTTCGTGGCGTGATTCTTGATTTCACCACCCGTTGATGAGGCTCCGACTCAATGGTAGAAATCTGCCGCGGAACCTGACCGTACCGCAGTGCTCGATAGTCTTGCCCACTGACGTCACCTAACCCTTAGTGCGGCCGCCGCTACGGTTCACAGGCCATCCCAGGGTAAATACAGATAACCCAAATCGACTCGAGCGCAGCCCGTCATGAGTGGGTAAATGGGAAGGTGGACGCTGTAGCTAGCTTAGCTATCAGAACGGAAAAATACGGTTTCGCGGCATGTCATCAGCGGACAAATTTCACACGGCGAATACCGCCATCGACCAACGCCGACGAGTCAAATGGATTTGTCTGCTGTTATGCAGCAGACAGGGACCACGGAGATGGTTGCCTGCAGTGACGTCACCGGTACACATGCTCGTCTGCCTCGAGTCGGGACCCGCGCTTTTAAAATGCTGTCTGTCAGTCTTGATTAACTTCGGCTCATCGCGATTTAAATGAACAGCTCGTTCACAATCAAAAGCCTGCTGCCACAACTTGCGGCCATGGCCTCAGGCTGCGCGGACTTCCCTAGTGTGTGTGCAGTGTGCTGATGGGTGCCAAATTTAGGTCTCCGGTAAAAGTGGTTCCTCTCTGAGTTGTGCGCCTCCCTTCGAAACGTCTTTTGCCCCTTTGGACAACTATATCTGGCCAAATCATCCAGCGTCAGCCAACCTAAATTCGAGCTTCTCACGCTGGGCACATGCAAAAATCTGGAGACTCACCCTTGTTCCCGTTAAAATTTCGTAGGGGGACCCAGCCTGCATCGAGATGAGCAGTTTGAGTGTCACATTGGGTCGCCGCAAGGCATATGAATCTCACGTGTATCGCCCCCACTCAAGCACATCCAAAAGATGTCCGACTTCTCACAGTTTCACCGATATTGGCCAGGCACACTTCCCACCACAGTTTCCTGCCTGTTTTCCTTTCATTCGGCACTGTGTTACGGTATATGGAAACGGTCCCGGAATCATCACGACTGCTGTGTAGAGTGACATTAATTTAAGACTACACCAAGCTGATGGTCTGGTACAGGAACGTTCGATCATACTCCGGCTGTAAGGGACAGTTAAGGGATGGCTGCCAACTCGGAACATCTACCACATGCAGACTGCGGCGCAGCCAGGATATTCTTTTGGGTGGTGGGCGGGGGGGGGGGGGGGGGGGCAAACGCGGTGAGCGTGTATGACGCCGATTTCTAACATTAACATTCTGTCAGGAGCCATCCGTGATAACAAACGAACACATCCGGTCCTGAGCGAGGTGGAGGGGCGGGAGGGGGGGGGGGGGGGCTTGGTTGTGCTCCTGAATGCAGACATTGGGCATGCCTCAGACAATCGCCACCTCTGCCGAACCCGAATCATTAGCAGTGCTCCGTTCAGCTCAAATTGGGAGGCCGATCGAGCCAGGCCCGATAGACGGGAACACCTACCTTCTGGCGTCCTTTGGTTTGCCTACCACTCTTGCCTACCACGAGATATGTCGTCCTTACGTTAGCTAAATGAATGTATAAAACTGGTCATAGTGAATGAAATACTGCGCCAAACGAATGAATAAATTAGATGGGCGTTGCCAGAATTTGGATTGGGTGATGAGAAAAAAAGCAGGGTGGATTGCATCAGTTGGGCATTTAGGAAATCCTGCGGAAGGAAATGGGCTAGTGGCAATCATTCCAAACTTAGATATGTGAAAGTTACCAGGGTCGTTGACAGAAGGCTGCTCATTGCACCGTAATAATTCCACAATATTTTTGCGTTTTTTCAGACGTCTAGAACGTGCAGTTTACAGTTATTGGGCCAAATAAATTCCAGTCCACACCTCCGAACATGTGATCAAATTCAAGTTCTCGAGAAACGAGGCGTAGAGAAAAACACGCTGTTTCAAAATAACTGCAAAAGGCGATGTGTGGTTTGCCCTGGGCCATTTCCAACGCTGTCAAACAGCAGTGGATTAACAGGGTGACCAAGGCACCTGCAGGGATAGGCGAGGGCCAGAGGAGCTGAGATCACGTATGGAGCATGACACGGGCGGTTGCCGGCCCGAAGCTCAGTTTGCGCTCTCGGTCACGAGGTGACGCTGGCAGCAGAGTGTGTCACTGGCGGCTCTGTAGATACCGGTGGGCGTGTCCCCTCACATCCCAGCAGGTACCCAAGGACGACGTGTCGTACAATTCCGTCAATCCCACGACATCCCAGTTGGCGCCTGAGGACGTCCCGCTGTGCAATCCCGTTAATCGCCCGACATCCCAGTCGGTCCCCAAGAGTGTCGCGCTATACAATCCCGTCAATCCCACTACATCCCAGTCGGCCCCCAAGAGCGTCACGCTATACAATCCCGTCAATCCCACTACATCCCAGTTGGCCCCCAAGAGTGTCGCGCTATACAATCCCGTCAATCCCACTACATCCCAGTCGGCCCCCAAGGGCGTCGCGCTGTACAATCCCGTTAATCCCCCGTCGCTGAACCAACGCGGCTTGCGTCATCGATGCTGAATGTTCTCTCAAGCTGCTTGCTTTGCATCTCGTATACGCTGGCACCTGCTGGTAGTTATTGGCATTTGCTTCACCGCTTGCTGATCCCCTGCATAAGCCGGCAGAATTGGTAGACCCGAGTGGTAACATGGTCACCCACCATGCCATTCTTCACTTGCCGCTCCATCCATCGTCCCCGCAGCGCCCAGTCTCAACGAGGGCAGGCTGAGGCTGTCAGCCACGAGTCAGCCCCACGGCCGCGCTGGCGGGAGTCCGGACCGATCACCTCGCTCGCCTTGGACCGAGGGCAGGCTGAGGCCGTCAGCCACGAGTCAGCCCCACTGCCGCGCTGGAGGGAGTCCGGACCGATCACCTCGCTCGCCCTGGACCGAGGGCAGGCTGAGGCCGTCAGCCACGAGTCAGTCCCACGGCCGCGCTGGCGGGAGTCCGGACTGATCACCTCGCTCGCCCTGGACCGAGGGCAGGCTGAGGCCGTCAGCCACGAGTCAGTCCCACGGCCGCGCTGGCGGGAGTCCGGACCGATCACCTCGCTCGCCCTGGACCGAGGGCAGGCTGAGGCCGTTAGCCACGAGTCGGCCCCACGGGCGCTGGCGGGATTCCGGACCGATCACCTCGCTCGCCTTGGACCGAGGGCAGGCTGAGGCCGTCAGCCACGAGTCAGCCCCACTGCCGCGCTGGAGGGAGTCCGGACCGATCACCTCGCTCGCCCTGGACCGAGGGCAGGCTGAGGCCGTCAGCCACGAGTCAGTCCCACGCCGCGCTGGCGGGAGTCCGGACCGATCACCTCGCTCGCCCTGGACCGAGGCAGGCTGAGGCCGTCAGCCACGAGTCAGTCCCACGGCCGCGCTGGCGGGAGTCCGGACCGAGCACCTCGCTCGCCCTGGACGCCGCGGCCTCGCGCGTGGTGAAACCCTACGACGGCAAGCTAGCGCAGTGTCGCAGCACCGTCTCGCCGCTTACCTCCGCCGTAATCCCATACAGCTATGGGGTCTCAGAGATCTCTGAAATCGCCGATCATGGCCTAAAGAGTCTAACCTAAGCCAACCAGCAAGGCACGTGGGTAAGTCCAAGCAAAATGCAGCGGAGGTCCAAGAAACGCGCTTATTCACGATGGTGCATTTCCTGCTTGCTTCCTAGTCGATGGCAAGCCTATCCATGCTTAAATATAAGTTCGTGTATACCTTTAGATATACCTAAATATACCTTCGTGGTCACTGACCAGCGTGAATCACGGTGCATCCGCGTGAAAAGTAGCATTTACGGCTATAGTTGAGTGGTATAATTAAGGCATGACAGATTGTACAGGTTAAGCATTGTTTTTGCCATTTACATCCAATGGTTACAGTCCACAGCTTACAAAATTTCAAGGGCCAAAGGAGGAAATATTGCATGAACTGTGGCAAAATATCAAATGAAATACGAGCTTTTGATCTCAAATATGATTGAAATATCATACAAAATATGAAAATCTCAAGCTAAATATGAACAGGAATTCCTATACCGAGAACGGCAAATATTTGGCATGCAGTTATTTCTGAGCGCCTCAACCATTCGTGCTTCTCCGCGGAGTTGGAACATTGCCAACATTCTAGCCAGAGCAAATCCCATATTCAGTCACCAAAACCACTGACGCCCGAAGAACCGATAAGGCAGGAATCTGAATGGCGTGGTTTCGCAAAGTAAGGTATGATGCAGACGTGATGATGGCTTGTATAGCCCCGTATCACAGAATACAGCGAATAAAAAGAACTGACTGGGTGTGGGATCAACATTGCATAAAGTTTTGTCACCAGTAGTAGGTATATTCCAACGGCTTCAGCAGATTTCTGGAGCAGGCTCAACCACATACTAGTCCATGGTTGATCTGGTTTGGTTATCTTAGCATCTAGCCTGGGGAGAAATGCTGATGCTAGGCAGCTGACGGCGTTTCACATATGATGCGCAATCACATGTGCTAGGTCACACGACTAGTGATTTGTGGATGGTGTCACGTAAACAGCCACTCGCAGTTCAAGAAAAAAGGCCGTATGGGCAGCTCGGTTGATTTGAGCGTTGTCTTCGATTCACCCAACCGTGATGGGGTGGGTTCGAGTCGCTTTAGGCGCTTGCTATTTGCCTGCACGGCTGGTGGCTGCGGTCGTGCTCGAGATTAGGTGACGTCAGAGGGCATGACGAACTTTGCTGAGCTCCACGGCACGTTAGATTCCAGTCCCAACATTGTATAGCTGACCTGAACTTGCACGATTGCGTGACAAGATCAGGACTCACGTAACTAATACTGCGCGGGCTCTAATCCCCGAAACCCATGCAATCAAAAGGGTGCAATTAAAAGGATGCATATTGTCTGTGGGCTTGATTCGAACTCGGTCTTCCAGAAATGAAAAAAATCCCCGATTGCACATGACAGTAAAGCAGAGCTCCTGCCTTTCTTAGACATGAAGGTGCATTGGGCAGAGCACAAGACATCTTTTGAGCTGTTATCCAACGGGAAATGTGACGATGAAAAGACTCCAACGCCGTGCCTCCATGGAAAACGCTTAAGGGCCATTGGAACCGTGCCAATAATGAACAAATTGTTTCACAACTTGCAGGTCATCGGTATCCTCCACACTCATAATAACTTGGGAGGAGTTAGTTGGCATATTATGACATCGATGTCAAAGATGTGTGTGCCTGGAAAAGCAGATAGCAGATGGAGGAACCCGCGGGTCGAGGACAGGTTTAACATGTAAGGTAAGGGTACCACAAAATCAGCATCTCTAATGAAACACTTCCCTTATCACACAAACATTATTCCTGGAGACATATAAAATGCCGCCCCGGTACCTCAGCATCAATGCCTGTGGAGAGTCAAACATTTGTTTCACACGGTTATCCTATACATTTTGCAGCCATGGGAAGCACTGTCATCAAACTGGGCATTAGGTGGTAATGACTTTTATGCAGGAATAAATGGCGATACGGTGTAACATTCATGGTACCACTTTTGGTAAGCAGCCTTTGCTTAAACTAGTGAAGAAAGCCGGATGACTAAGGTTTGGAGGCTTTCACAACCAGTGCCATCCTCATACAGCCTGGCTCGACTGCCTCCGTGGCTCACGATAAAACTGGAGAATGTGAATTCAGCTGGGGAATGTTGCGGCTAGTTATTTCCAGAGCTCTAGTGTTTTTTTTCACCTTCCGGTTCATAAAACATGTGCCGATCACTGTCTCCGTGAGTTTCGCTGCAGTCGCTGGCTTGGGGCGTTTTGGAAGCGTCTCTGGCCCATCCCTCCTCTCTCCGGGACACCCTCGTGTCTGTGGGGGTCATGGGGCACCCAGGGGCGTGGGCAGAGTCTTGGTAAGGAGAAGAGGGATGACGAAGGGCCCGTGATGGTGAAAGACCTCCCCCCCCCCCCCCCACACAAAAATCATCGGATGTGACTTGTGACTTGATTGCATGGGAGCACGATTTGCTTCGTTTTACCTCTATATTTACTCTTTTTTAACTGAAACGAAGGCCAGCAGCCACCGGAAGATGTCATGCTGTTGCAATTTGCAGTAAATAATTTGAAGGGCAAAATAACCAAAGCAGTCGAGGCTTCCCTAAGCCCAAACATAAGATGGACTGAAGAAAGCGGGCGTTAGATGGCTCCATGGAAAACCCACCAGGCACTAATACTTTTAAAGTGATTCAGTGGGCTTTTATAAGCGATAGCACACAACTTTGCCATTTTTTTTTTGGGGGGGGGGAGACTTTTAAGACTATGAGGATCAGTGAACGCAGATTGAAGGTCAAAACGAAGTCAATAATTTGCATCACCAGGATCAACCCCTGTTCACCTGGGAATGTGCAAAACCGGAGACTATTGAAGACAACCTCAAAATTATACAGGTGAATATACTTAACAACCTAACATATGAGCGGTACAAATTGGTTTTGAAAGACCTTCGGAGCCATTATGGCACGATGCGGGTCCGGCGCCCACGGACTGGTGTTATCTGCAGCCGCCAATGCTGTTTTGTTTCACAGAAACTGCAACCTCCGCTATTGACGTTCTGGTTCCTAACATTGCGAGTGCATAGGCTCGATTTTTATAATCTGTTTCACTAATAGAACCAATCAATCTGCAAAAGGATAGACGTCCTCAGGCTTCGTTGTTGACCTCATGTTGATCCATGCTATTGAACACTAATCAGGCCCTCTGACCGCTTTCCAGGACAGGGGACCCATGGGCAGAACCCCGGGGGGGGGGGGGGGGGGAGGGCACATTACCGCTCCCGGTCAGCGGCTGAAGGGCCATTCCGTCTCAGAGCCGGGTGCGTACCGAGTGTCATTCCGTCCCAGCGCTGGGTGCGTACCGAGTGTCATTCCGTCTCAGCGCCGCGTGCGCACCGGGTGTCATTCTGGCGATATCTGGCGGAGTCCTCCGGTCATCCGGAGGCCTTTGGAGGGATTCATGACCCTGACGCGGGAGGCCCTCTGACCCGGGGCAGTTGGTCCCCGCTCGACGTAGGGGCTACAATGGTGGCAAAAAGATTCCTTATCCTACAGGGGGTCCAATAAGCACGTCGGCTCCAGTTCATGCTAATGGACCCCTGGCGGGAAGGGAGTGCAGGCTCCTCATTTGGGCCTGGGGCCCCTGACTGACACAACGCACTTCCATTTGGCACTGTGGGCTCTCATCACGAGTTCCCGTATCTTCTTTCATTGTCAGAGGATACCTCCAGCGCAAGAGGTACCCTGGCATTCGAGATCTCGCCACCGTCCCCGTTAAGCAAATGTTCCACTGGCCGAGTTGGGGCCGCTTGCCGACACAGGACGCCCTATAACGCACTGTGGGCCCCTTAACGGCGCAAGCTATTCACAGTTTCAAGGGCCCTGACGAAAGCAAATCGGGGCTCCCAGCTATGCTCCCTTCTTGGGAAATCAGCTCCCAGGGCTCAGACCGACAGGGAGCTGACTGTTCGGTTGTGGCCTCGGGCCGAAATAGAGGTCCGCACCGTCCCAGTGAGCCCCCAGTCGGTACAAGAGGCACCAAAGGGACCTGACAGGGGGTGGTGCACAGGTTCCCTGCGCCCCTCTGCCTGCGCCACTGTACTCATGCCTCTGGCTCGTCCCCTCCCCTCCCAGGGACACCGTCGCCTCGGAGCCACCGGCCGACTCGCCAGCCGGCGTGGCGCCACCGCGTCGTACTTCTGCGCTCCCCTCGTGTAGTCGGCGCCGACGCGTCCCTCGTGCCGCTGCCGCCGACACGACCCCGCGTCACCGCCGTCGACGCGTCGTCAGTCGGAGGCGGAGGTGAGCGCCGCCGGAGGTGCGCCCGCGTCCCTCTCGCTTCACGGCGGCGGTCAGGTGAGGAGACGGCCGGGCGGGGTGGCCTCGGCTCACGGTCCGCTGCCGGGCTGCCAGGTCAGGGCGCCCTGCTCCCGGGCTGCCAGGTCAGGGCGCCCTGCCCCTGGGCTGCCAAGTCAGGGCGCCCTGCTCCTGGGCTGCCAGGTCAGGGCGCCCTGCTCCCGGGCTGCCAGATAGAGGCGCCCGGACGCGCATGGTGTTGAAATAAAAACGCCTCCGGAATCAAATGACGGCTGTTTTGTCAGCTCTGGCGATAAATTGGTTTCAGCTTATGCTTGTCCTATTTTTCGAGCATTCGACATTTGGATAAGACAGAAGTAACAGCATTATTCCCCGTGGAGAAACCAGGAGAATGGAGTGTGCTGATCTTTCGGCAACATGCCAGTAGTAAATTCAAAATTGTCCATTTTGAGGCTGCCAACTGACAATGGCCAAAATTGTCAATCGTCAAAATTGCCAATCGCCTAAATTGCCAATTGCCAAATAGCCAAGTGGTAATTGCCACATTGCCAATTTAAAATTGGTAGCTTCTAACTTAGTATTGCTATTCATTTCGATAAAGGCAGGTTGCCGGAATATCAACGCATTTCATTTTCTTCTTTCTTCTTCTTTTCTTCTCTTCATTTTCCTTGTTTTTGTTTACGAGGAAAAAGGCTATGTCTGACCTATCTGCACTTCTGTCTTATCTATCTGCATAATGTTCCCCGCAAATGCATTAAACAGCTTACCCTTGACATTTGGTACAAATTAGCCGTTGCATTTTAGTGAACTTAACATAAGAAGAGCTACAGTCACTGGAAGTAAAAGTCAATGGAATCCTTGTCCCACCCCCACCGCCAAGTGTGCTTAACTTCACATGTCATCAGCTTTTAGAGCATGAAAGCTGTAAAATAAAGAGGAAACCGCTCGTCTGCACTTGGTAGGCGAAGGCTAACCGCTGAACTCCTGGAATCCTGCTCGGAATGGTGCCAATCAGCTGCTGCACTTCCAGGTTTCATTTATCCTCTCCAGATGAGACCGATTCGAATGGCAGCAGGTCCCAGTCGTGTCCCATAATGGTCCGCCACGGAGCCGTGGAAGACAGCTGAGTTGACTCGACAGGCACCGTGGGCACTAACTCAGGTCGCACCGAAATGGCCATTTCAAAGCTGCAAGAGCTCACGACGTTCCACCAACGCATGTCAGGCCCGTTACTTTCCCTGTGCTGCCAACCCCCCGCCCCGTTCCTGTCTGACCAGACATCTTTATTTCTGTGATTCTTTGCTGCGTTGCACTCTACCGAAACGCATGGTTCCTTATACTGTTTGAGGATAGTGGCACTAGAAGCCAATACACAGTCATATATTCAGATAAAAAGGCCTTTGGATAGGGTTTTTCGGTCACTCAGACAGGAAGCCATCAGAAAATGCGGGGCATGCTGTTGATGGAAAAGGTAAGCCCTTACTCCTTGGCAGAAAATATCCGAAGCCCCTCATACATCCACGGTTTTATCCTGACTTGCTGATGATATGCATGGTTGGTATAGAAAGAAAAGTCTTCAGCTCCAAGTTTTTCGCCATTCTCAGTTGGAAACTATTGCTCTGAATAAGCGACCGCGGATGAAAGCAGCTAAAAATATTCAGTACCGCCAATATAATCGTTGTTTAACCCTATAGCATTGTTAAGCCAATATCTTGTCGTATAATGAAGGTCGCTTACTGGAGGTAAAGACTTTGAACGCAATGTGTAATAAGTCATGCGTTTTGTCTTCCATGCCGCCCTTCTTTTCGAATCCTGTTAAATTTATTACAAAACTTTGCACTTCCCATCTACGTTCTGCACTTACCACGTCCCAGGCACGCAAATGCAGACCATAAATTATGCAGTTGTGAACGAATGGTGACAGCTGTTAAAACAAATGGGCAACTACGCCAACTCATGGGAAGCTGTGCTTACTCTGTAAGACAGTTGTAAGACTGTATTATCTAGATATAAATTTGCGTTATGAAATTGACTTAGCACAGTGAGCGCTTTTATGACCGCAGGATATGAAAACGCGGGACTCAAATGATAACACATTGCTTTATTACGCGGCATGGCAGCACCAAATCAACCCAGGCCACGCAGTGAGCAGTCGCTGCCCGCATCACTCCGCTAACTCGTGTTCTGCATTTCACCGCACCACTCTACTAACTCGTGTTCGGCATGCCACCGCGCCATTCCGCTAACTCGTGTTCGGCATGCCACCGCACTACTATGCTAAGTCGTGCTCGGCATGTCACCACACCACTCTGCTAACTCGTGTTTGGCACCCCACCGCATCAGTGTGCTAACTTGTGTACTGCCCTGTCTGCTATTTGGGGAGCGGCGCAGCGCAGCAGCTTTCAAAATAGTGGCCAGTACATCACCACACCATCCTCCGCATGCACCAGCACCACACCATTCTCCGCATGCATATACGCCACACCATCATCATGCATCAACACCACACCATTCTCTTCACGCACCAACACCACACCATCCCCATGCATCAAAACCACACCATCCCCATGCACCAACGCCACACCGTCCTCATGCATCAACACCACACCATCCTCACGCATCAACACCACACCATCCTCATGCATCAACACCACACCATCCTCATACATCAGCACCACACTATCATCATGCATCAACACCACACCATACTCCTCACACACCGACACCACACCATCTTCCTCACGCACCAACACCACGACTCCAGCTAATATCCTTAAATTGGTTCTGGATTAATTTGTGACACTGCTCGGCCCGCTACCATTGCCACCTTTGGATGAAACGGGCACAAGTCGAGCTTCGCGTGGGAGGTGCCAGTCGCGTCCTGACTCGTGCGTAGAGCCTTTCGTTTCGGGAGACCTCAGCGGCGCAAAGCTCCTATCCATCTGCACGGATACCACTGGTTTGCACGTGTAAACTAACATGGAAAACGGTGGATAATGTATCGTAAGAGAAGGAAAGTAGATCAGAAAACACAGTACTAATGAAACCGTAGTGATTCGGCAAACGTGATGTGACCAATCCACATGTTGTCATGAAAAAATCGGCTATATATTAACAATGTGCGACTAAGTACTTAAGCACCATAATGGTGCTACACAAGAGCACATCAGCAGACTCAGCAACCTATAAGCCTGCCGGCTATTCCAGAGGGTTGGGACTTTGGTCTCCCAGTCCAGGGAGACCGAAACCCGACCGCTCCCGCTCAGCGTAGCGTTGCCGTCATTCATGTGTGCACGGACGCAGGGGCCATTGTCATGTCGGTTTGTGGACGGGTACCTTAGGCACTTGACACGCACGGAGGTCGGGGACCGTTGAGCGCTGAGCTTACAGTACGAGGAAGGAAATGCGCTCCAAAGCCTCTGAGCCCCTCCTCACCTCCGTCCCGCACAAGCTTCCGCACTGCTGCGCATGCATTGTCATTATGCAGTTCAGTTAATTATGTGAGGACTTTGGGACCAAAGGAGAAGAATAATCATATCAAGATGACCCCAGATAACGTAACCGGATTATATATCAAAGGCTTGCCTAAAGACAATCAGGGGAACGGGCAAGCAGACGGGCCGCCGCTCACCACAGACGTACACGACAGACATACACTGTTCATATAGCTCCGGCAAGCAGACGGGCCGCCGCTCACCACAGACGTACACGACAGACATACACTGTTCATGTAGCTCCGGCAAGCAGACGGGCGCCGCTCACCACAGACGTACACGACAGACATACACTGTTCATATAGCCCCGGCAAGCAGACGGGCCGCCGCTCACCACGGACGTACACGACAGACATACACTGTTCATATAGCCCCGGCAAGCAGACGGGCCGCCGCTCACCACAGACGTACACGACAGACATACACTGTTCATATAGCCCCGGCAAGCAGACGGGCCGCCGCTCACCACAGACGTACACGACAGACATATACTGTTCATATAGCTCCGGCAAGCAGACGGGCCGCCGCTCACCACAGACGTACACGACAGACATATACTGTTCATATAGCCCCGGCAAGCAGACGGGCCGCCGCTCACCACAGACGTACACGACAGACATATACTGTTCATATAGCCTCGGTCAGACGAGCACAAGCAGACATAATCAGAGAGCAGAAGACAGCCCAGAGAGTAGGCACGTGGCAGACGGCTCACAAACACCTCCACGAGAGCGCAGCGAAAGCCTCCATTGATCGGCGCCGATCGCCGGCCGCTCGCTGGCCGCCCGGCCGATCAGCAGTCCTGCATCGGTGTGTCCAGCGGCGGCCGCGCCATAGGGCCCCCTCGATTGATCGACATGCAAAATATCGCTCACCACCGCCCGGTGGGGCATGCAGCTATTTCGGGTCGGCCCGGCCGGGGGCGCGCCCAGGAAGGCGCAAAGGGAGGCGCGGATCGCCAGCGGTACGCACCTCTGCCGCCGGCCAGCTGACAGCCTCAACACGGCTGGAACGCAGACTTCCTCCGCTTTGGCAAAAAATGTCCGGATGCGCCCTCCGTCTCGGGGCCTGTGGTGTGCCTCCGGCATCATTGATGTCGTCCCGGAATAATTTCTGTCGCTGGTGACGGAGCCCGGCCGTAGACCAGGCCAGCGCCGCGACCCAGGCCAAGACGTGACTGCCGCCCCGCCCCTCCCCCTGTCGCTAGTGACACAGCTCGGCCGTAGACCGAGCCAGCGCCGCAACCCAGGCCAAGACGTGACTGCCGCCCCGCCCCTCCCCCTGTCGCTAGTGACACAGCTCGGCCGTAGACCGAGCCAGCGCCGCGACCCAGACCCAGACGTGACCGCCACCCCGCCCCTCCCCCTGTCGCTGATGACACAGCTCGGCGTAGACGAGCAGCGCCGCGACCCAGACCCAAACGTGACCGCCATCCCCGCCCCTCCCCCTGTCGCTGGTGACACAGCTCGGCCGTAACCGAGCCAGCGCCGCGACCCAGACCCAGACGTGACCGCCACCCCGCCCCTCCCCCTGTCGCTGATGACACAGCTCGGCCGTAGACCGAGCCAGCGCCGCGACCCAGACCCAGACCTCACCGCCGCCCCGCCCCTCCCCCTGTCGCTGGTGACACAGCCCGGCCGTGGGCCGAGCCAGCGCCGCGACCCAGACTCATACGTGACCGCCACCCCGCCCCTCCCCCTGTCGCTGGTGACACAGCTCGGCCGTAGACCGAGCCAGCGCCGCGACCCAGACCCAGACGTGACCGCCGCCCCGCCCCTCCCCCTGTCGCTAGTGATACAGCCCGGCCGTAGACCAGGCCAGCGGCGCGACCCAGACCCAGACCTGACCGCCGCCCCGCCCCTCCTCCTGTCGCTAGTGACACAGCCCGGCCGTGGGCCGAGCCAGCGCCGCGCCCCAGGCGTGACCACCATCCCCCCCCCCCCCCCCTGTCGCGCCGTTTCCTGGACGGTCTCCCGATCCCGAATCAATGCGGCCAATCAGAGCACGGCCTTTGACGAGGGCTTTATGGCTACCGCTGGCTGGAGGTCAGGAGGGGACGTGACCCGTACACAGACTGGGCCTCTGGGCTGGTGCTAGCCTCGCTGTTTGACCTCAATGGGTCTGGTAATCCCGCGGGTGCCCAGGCCAAACGGACGAACGTGTCGATTGGGTAGATGAGTTGGGTTCATGAGGGTCATTGGTGCTGGCACGGGTGCGGATCTGATGCAATACCAGAATGAGCACAGGCATCACCGCAAACAGTGCTGTCGGCTGGCTGTATTTCCAGCAGCCCAAATATAGCTATATTTTTGTAGACAAAAATATAACCAGTCTGCACAACAGAAATCCTTGGGATATTTTCTAAAACATCATGTAGCAATAATGATGCCAATAGACTTGAGCCAAAATGGTTGTTCAAAATTTGATAAAGAGCTAAGAAAATATCGATAGCTGCGCTTCTTCTGTTGTACACTTAAACAACACAGGCAATATTTGTTCTGATGTTGATACATAAGCCCAGCAACATGTCACGGAAAAGGTATCGCTCCGTACCAAGAACTATGCATGGATAACCAGTATCACAGAATAATGGTAAAAAACGAGCAGAGGGTGTGCTTTTACAAACGGTTGGTTGAGCGGAAGGGTGCAGCCCACAGTCAGCGAGCAGAGGGCGGGCGTGACAACGCCCACTGTACGGGCAGGATTGCAAATGTTGGCGTTTATTGAGCAGAATTGGTGCTTGGTCGATACTGTGTTGCTTTCGCGGTAGTGTAATGTGTAAGGTCTTGTTCCGCCGATGTCACGTGTCTTGCCATCTTCTCGTGTGTCTTGTCTCGTTGTCGTCACACGTCTTGCCAGCGACGCAGCAAAAGAGACGAGCGAGAAGCCAAAAGCGCTTAGGCTCCAGTAAGATTTTAAGGGCATGATCTACGTGAGCCATCAAGGTGACTTGCGGGCCTATGAAGGGCTGAAACCGATAAGCAAAAGTTACATTTTTAAGGTGCGCAATTGTAACTGTCTCCTTTCACCCTGGCAAAATCTTGGAGCGTCGGTTCGTCGATCTTGGAACAGCGAGTCGTTGAAAAATTATTGAACGAACGTTAGTAACTGGGTGGTACAAAATTCAACAGCCTTTATTTTCTCCTTGCTTATGACCGGGAACGTATGCACGATCAGTGGTGTGAGCTCGCTAAAAGAAAGCCACACTTAATGGGCCCGGCGGCTCCTAATAAATTTGGCATGCTTGCATATTTGTGTATCCCCGAGCGTTTTAATTGGGTGAATTTCAAGGACAAGGGTCCACATGTGTCCACGACAAGGAAATTGCAGAAGTGCATGCTTTGTCAGTCCTGACTCCACAATCCCATCGTGAAATTCCAGTCAACGGCAGCATTTTGTGTCTTATTTTTAACGTGCTGCATTGGTCCCCACAGTTCGTCTTGCCTTCTGACGTCACCTGACCTTTTAGAATAGCGAGTACCCGTTACGGTCCGCGCCCAGTCCACCACGGGAAAATCCAGGGAGAAGCTCGTGGGTATATGTTTTGGATAGATTTTGCCGTTGTTCACAGTACCCCGCCCCGCCAGTTCATTTCACGGAACTATATCACTGCTTAAGGTTATACGACAAAGACCGCTGCGATGGCACCCGCCAGTTCGTCCATCGGTGGGCTGCGGGATTGTCTAGTGTCAAGGGTTTATCTTCGCCGCCGCCACCCTTGCTAACATACTTTGTCGGGCTGTAGACATCTGCATCGGACAGGCGGCGGCGGCGACGGCGGCTCTGTGTCGCTCGGGCTAATGTGACGCTCCGGTAGCACCTCGTCCCAGCTGCGCCGGCTCTTTGTGAACTTCAGCGAACGGCACTCTCTAACGTCAGTCCACACTGAAACACAACAGCCAACGGCCGGGAGCAGCAGGCCCCTGAACTGCGAGGGCAACAGGAGACCAGCCGTTATCTCATTGCGACGGTTGCCCCAGGAACAGTGTTTTGATGCGTTCCTCTCTCTCCCTTTCAGTGGTACAGCCGCCGGTTGAACAAGAAGTACGAAGACATTCTGGAGGTACAAGATAACCGCCAGCTCCTGCGCTTATCTTAACCGCGCTGGCTGCTACACATTTGTCGCCATAGAAGATTACTGGCTTTGTCTGCTGCGTCGTTATTTCTGAATGAGAAGCCCAGGGCTCCATGTCGGTGGTATACCGCATGTAAAATATCAATTCTTCCAAACGTCTGCGAAATATTCTGATGCGAATGAAAACAGGCTGCCGAGCATAGCACCACCGTAGCTGAAAATCTTTGCGCATACGAAGCCAGGAGGTACCTTCTGCAGACCGACGGGCTTACTTGCGTGACCTCACAGCTAGAGCCGCTCTACTTGTGGTCTGCTGCCTCCTCCCTCGCCCTTCCGCCGTTCGCTCGCCGAGCCCGAAGATGCCAGGGCAGCAGACGGAACAAGCGGCGGCTGTCGGCGCCGTGTCTCTCGCCAGCCCACGGACTTGCGTCGCCTGAGGCAGATCTGCTGCGGTCCCAGCTGCCGGCGCGGGCCGTCTGATCGCGCTGTGGAGCGGCGGCCGTGCCTCGGCTCGGCAGCCAGCCGGACCCCTCCCCCTCGGCCGACGCGCCGCTCGGCGTCGATCACCGGCCGTCAGGGCCGACGCCGGAGCCGCCGCGACGCTGCCGACCCTGCCGGCCGCCTGTTGCTCGGCCGCGCGCTGACGTGGGGCCGGAGCCCGGCCGGCGGGCCGCTGGGTCCTCCGCTAGGGCGACCAGTGTGCCGGCGGCGGCTGCACTCTTAGCGTCCTTGGCCGGAGTACGGCAGCCGTGTGACGAGGTGGCCCAGAGGTGCTGCCGCCGGGAAGCAGTCGTCCACTGACCGGCCCGAGCCCAGCAGCCACCGCCCGCTGACCGGCCCGGGCCCAGCAGCCACCGCCCGCTGACCGGCCCGAGCCCAGCAGCCACCGCCCGCTGACCGGCCCGAGCCCAGCAGCCACCGCCCGCTGACCGGCCCGAGCCCAGCAGCCACCGCCCGCTGACCGGCCCGAGCCCAGCAGCCACCGCCCGCTGACCGGCCCGGGCCCAGCAGCCACCGCCCGCTGACCGGCCCGAGCCCAGCAGCCACCGCCCGGTAATAGGCCGGCTCCAGCCGCGCCGCCACACTATGCATGCGGTGCGTGACCTCATGCTGAGTTTCGACTTTGTCTTCTTCAGCCTGCTGCTGCTGGCTTGCCTGCTCGCGCTCGGCTTTTACCTTCGACGGCCGGAAAGCAGCGGCGAGTACATTGAGGTGGCACCAAGCCGCGGTGGCGACATCTATGAGCTGTGACCGGAGACGGCGCCGGTCGCACGCCTGGCTTGCCCTGGCCGTGTCGCACGACAGGTGACAGCCCGCCGCACGCCATGGGCGCTGATCGCGAAGTGAGAACAGGCGCTCCAGAGGCGTGCTTTTGCGGTGGGGGTCCAGTGTCTCATCGACTTGACAGCGAGGACGAAACCAGCACCGAATGCCAACCCCGATGGCTGGGACTGTGGAAGACGGAGTACTGCGGCACAGTGGGTCTCGCAGGAGCTGGTGCGCTATGCTCCCCCAGCGGCTGGAACTACAAATGGTGCTTGTGACAGCTTCTGCGAGGTGAATATCAGGCGGGTTTTATGTGGATTGATAACAATGGTCGCGTTTTCACTACCCCTTCGTCGCGTAATGTTCATTTCGAAAGGGTGTTTTTCCTTATTCAATCTGTGTGTGGAATATATGTGGACCAATACCCCGGAACAGCGAGCTCTGTCTTCCGCCTCCACATCTGCAAATATTGTTCACGTTTGCCGCCGTGCCGTTGACCACCGTTAACAACACAGTTGGAATACATCTCAGAAAGCTAAGAGAAGTTATTACTCCGCCACCCTGCCATCCGATATGCGCCAGGGCTCGTAGACATCTCTCCTAGCCCTGCCGGATGTCGTTCTCGCGATCATCCTGGTCCTGCCGGATATCAGCCTCGCGATCATCCTGATCCTGCCGGATGTCTCTCTCGAAATCATCCTGGTCCTGCCGGATATCAGCCTCGCGACCATCCTGATCCTGCCGGATGTCGCTCTCGAAGTCATCTTGGTCCTGCCGGATATCAGCCTCGCGACCATCCTGGTCCTGCCGGATGTCGTTCTCGAGATCATCCTGGCCTTGCCGGATGTCATCCTCGCGATCATACGACGTTGTGCTCGCTCACGAGGGCTCTGCCCAGCCTGGTCATCCCCATGGTACGTCAGTAAGGTCATTCCATTTGGAAAAGCGGTATTGGTACAGAAACAAGTTAACAATGATCCGATGTGTTGTTAGAATTACTGTCGCTCCTGATTCGCCCAAACGGAACTTCTAATGTTCCGGTGAAGACAACCGAGAGAAGGTTTTCGAGTAGCACACCTGCAGCTAGTATGTTTGCTACTCGAAACAGCATGCAGCTAGCATGTTTGCTACTCGAAACAACATGCATCTAGCATGTTTGCTACACGAAACAACATCATTGCTACTGTTTAAGCATTTTCGGCTGATTTATCACTGCACGTAAGAAAATACTTACCTCGCCTACCTCACCTACCGGCTAAGTGTGGCTACCCCACCGGCCAACTGTGGCCACCTCATCGGTCACCCGGCCGCCTGGGGCTACCTCACCGGCCACCTGTAGTTACCTCACCGGCCACCTGTAGCTACCTCACTGGCCACTTGTGGCTACCTCACCCGCCACCTGTGGCTACCTCATCGGCCACCTGTGGCTACCGCACCGGCCAATTGTGGTATCTGGGATTTATTTATTTATTTATTTATTTGACCTCAGGTGACACTTCACGTGCATGCGTGGCTATTACGTGTGAGAGATAAAACGGCATGTCAAAAAACAACGGTAAGTGCTGAGGGATTCAAACACATAAACGAACGCACGCATAAACAGTATGAGACAAATCTACCGCACAAAAAAGGACATGACAGCATATCGTGGTTATTTATCTCTTGGAGGGCATTCTTCCGAACCGAGCCCCGCTGGGCCAGTTCACATCAAACACCAGCAGCATGCCCATCGCCCGGGCGGAGCTCCAACATTGTGCTTCACATGCGACAGGTTTACCGTGATCGGCGCCCCCCCCCCCCTCCCGCGAGCTCCGGGGCAATGGCTGCTTCGAGCGGACGACCAACACATTCAGCCTGCGCGCGGCGGCTGGTGCGGGACCTGGTGCGGTGGATGGAGCCGCCACTGGTGCGGCTGGTGTGGGATCTGGTGCGGTGGATGGAGCCGCCACTGGTGCGGCTGGTGTGGGATCTGGTGCGGTGGCTGGAGCCGCCTCTGGTGCGGCTGGTGCGGGACCTGGTGCGGTGGATGGAGCGGCCGCTAGTGCGGCTGGTGCGGCTGGTGCGGTGGCTGGTGTGGCTGGTGCGGGATCTGGTGCGGTGGCTGGAACCGCCGCTGGTGCGGCTGGTGCGGGACCTGGTGCGGTGGCCGGAGCCTCCGCTGGTGCGGCTGGTGCAGGAGCTGATGCGGTGGCTGGAGCCGCCGCTGGTGCGGCTGATGCAGGAGCTGATGTGGTGACTGGAGCCGCCGCTGGTGCGGCTGGTGCAGGAGCTGATGCGGTGGATGGAGCCGCCGCTGGTGCGGCTGGTGCGGGCTGTCCCCCGGCGATCCAGTTTCACCTGCTGACGTCGGGTGCTTCACACCAATGCGTGGAAGAGAATCACTGCACTCGGTTGGAATTCTGATAGTCGTCCTGCAAGGTCATAATCCATGTACAAACGTATTTTGCTAGACAGTTTACTGTATGGGAACGGGTTTTACCAAGATGCTTTCAAATCCCGTCACGTGTGGAAACAAACTTTATGGCGATGACCCAACGTGGCTCTAGGGCCTCAGCCGCCGGGGAACACGTGCCTTGATAACCACACGGAAGGTAAACCACTCAGTCTTAAACACTGGGGGAGAACGTGTGAATAGGTGGTTGACGATAGTTTGTGTACATTTAATGAGATTATGCTCATGAAAATCCCCTTAGGATGCTTTTTTAAAGGGGCGCTCTGTTTTCGAGAAACCAATTTTTGAACCGTCACGAACAGCGAAACATGACCAACCATGATATATAGACACAACCAAACACACACTCATCTTTATATAGATATATGTATGCATATATATATATATATATATATATATATATATATATACATAAATGTATATATATACACACACATATATATATATATATATATATATATATATATATATATGCACATTTCTGTGTTTTGTCTTAAGCTGTAATACTATGGCTGAGAAGAGTCATAATGAAGTACAACGTGGCACTAGCCACGCTTAAACATATTGTCAAATGTAAAGTATCGCAGAATGTCAGCGGCGTTAAACGAGAACCCATAGCACGAAAAATCCATACTAACGTCGTAAATCAGATCATTGGGTGATTTTTTTACATACCTTACTCAGGAGCATCCATTTTCACTAGGATCGTTCCGTTATAGAAATATGTATACTCTTGTTTTGCATTGCTTACACAATTTCCACCGTAACCGTGCCTTGGGTGTGTAAGATCTCTGATTTGTCCATGAACATTGCCCAGTCCACTGCCCAAATTGCCCAGTCTATTCCGTTACCTCGTCTACCTGCATTATAATGCGTGTAACGTAGAAACGATACAGCAAGGCGGTAAGCAGCTGTTTTAGCGCTGTCAACTGGTGGTCAGTAGATCCAAGAGACGTGTCTAAGGCCAACAGGGCCGTGTCTTACGCGCAGGGATGCGAGCAGACCGGGGGAATAGAAAGGTATGACTTTGCCCTTAAAGGTTGTGTTGGGGCTTTGCTTGAACAACCTTATTTGCATTCGGGGGCGTTGGTTAGGTAATCAGAATCGCGCAACTAATTGCTATTCCAACATGCGACCTTTAAGTGGGCACAAACGTTATGCATAACGCTGCTTCATTTAACCCATACACGGGAGGGTGACCTCAGCTCCTGCCCCCCCCCCCCGTCCACAAAGGTTTTCAGGCTGTTTTCAGAACGGTTGTGAAATTTTTGACCTTCGCCAGGTCATTCTGGGCACGGCTCTCAGCGAGCGTTCTTCCTATGGAAGCTTTCAAGGTGATGTGACAACTGAGCATTGGACAAAGTCATGTGGATATCAGATGGTTTCTTGGACAATTATGAAATGAAAGTCAGTACTGCGATTAATTGCATTGACCTTAAAGGGTCAGATCAACGTAAAAGCCAAGCCTCTCTTTGACTTAAAAACTTGCTTTATAAGTTAGTTTCACGCTTGTTTTTAACGTTTTGATTCCAGCGACATGAACAAGCGTGTTATTTTGACTTCATGAAGGTTAGGAGAGTTAACTGACCTAAAACCACCCTGACCAAATATTGACTCTACAGGAATATGCCGGCTAGCGTGATAATCCATGCTGATTATAAATCGGAATATAACATCAATATCGCAGATTTTTGATCATATTAAGCATTTCTTAGTCAAATAAGTTCATGACCAAATATGAGCACTACTGACCTTTGTCTTAGAAA
>NW_023596805.1:17036294-17062959 GCF_011947565.3 Pollicipes pollicipes | reverse complement strand
CCCCTGCCCGCTGTCGACACGTCAACTGTCCCCTGCCGCTGATGACATGTCAACTGTCCCCTGCCCGCTGTCGACACGTTAACTGTCCCCTGCCGCTGATGACGTGTCAACTGTCCCCTGCCCGCTGTCGACACGTCAACTGTCCCCTGCCCGCTGACGATGAGTCAACTGCCCCCTGCCCGCTGTCGACACGTCAACTGTCCGCTGCCGCTGATGACGTGTCAACTGTCCCCTGCCGCTGATGACGTGTCAACTGCCCCCTGCCCGCTGTCGACACGTCAACTGTCCCCTGCCGCTGATGACGTGTCAACTGTCCCCCGCCCGCTGACGACGTGTCAACTGCCCTCTGCCCGCTGACGACACGTCAACTGTCCCCTGCCGCTGATGACGTGTCAACTGTCCCCTGTCGCTGAAGACGCGTCATCTGTCCCCTGTCCGCTCTTGCTCTCGGTCGGTGTGGCTGTCGAAGCGAAGGATGCGCATCATAAGTTTGAACCGGCCGAAAAGTATTGTAGCTCTGTAGAAGGGCTTAGGAGACGGCGCGTAGAAGAGGTTCTGGAGCTCGCACCGTCGTTCGATCTCACACCCGGGAAGCAACAACAAACCACAAGGCCAGCAGATCATTCTGCTGACTGATGCGTGGGCTTTTCCCCCTTTGAAAAGACTCTCTTTCATTCTCTTTATTTGTGTGGCGGATGATTTTTTTAAAGGCAGGATAGGTGGCAAAGAAACGCAGAGAGCTAAGTAATTTTGCGGGCCGCCATATGCTGGCTATCACGCTACGGGCAGGCGGGCATCGGTTAGCAATGCGTAGTAAGCGGTGATTTGAAGGAAAAGTCATATTGTCCCATTACCGAGTTACGTCGATTACCGAGTAGGGCTAAACTCGCCGAGCACTACCAAAATTATTTTAATTTGGTGCCGTAACTTTGCAGATTGCCACTGTGGACGTCCAGCATCGAGTGAGACACTGTTGGTGGGTCCACCTAAGACGCAACGTATTGCTCGAAAATAACGACCGGAAAACGCAAGGAGCGGTAGAATCTCCTTCTACCCTACGCTGAACGGGGTGAAGACATTGTTTTAGCTCACAGATGTCACTGCTGAATAATGTATTTACACTTCATGAAAATGATGATGAACACGGTGGTCACGTGTTAAAAAAGATAGCGTGAATATACAATATGGACGAGAGATCGCCCAAGATGTTGTAAGGAAGATGGTCCCATGGAGAGAAGGCCCTGTGTTTTCCCACGGTCGGCGGAGTGGTTCTCCGTCACACCATCCCCCGCTGCTGGACTTGTTCCCACGCTGAGCGTCCGCCGCCGGGTCAGTGAGCCCTGCCTCGGAGGTCAGGGTGGCCTCGGCCCGGCGACACACTCACCCCTCCCCCTCCCACCCCGCCGGCGGCGAGGAGGTCTGGGCACGGGTCCCATGCCCGCCTCTCGACAGGCATTCCCCGGCTCAGCCCCTCCCCTCCGGCTGTGTACGGACGGCCCGGGAGACCTGCATGAGGTCACCTCCAGCCTCGCCGAGCGTCGTCAGGTACGGTGACCTCCGCTCGGCCCGTCACCGCAGCTCGCGGTCAGCCCGCGCGGTCAGCGCTAGCTGTACGGCCCCGCCCCAGCCCCTTGGAATGGAGCTGAATAAGGCCGGGACAACAACGGGATGATGCTGGGATAATACACGGAGACAGTACCCGTTCATCACTGAACTAAGGCGATGGCTGCACTTGAAGAGATGGATATAAGACCGCGACAATGCCAATAAAACGCTGGGAGGCGGCTGCAAGAGCATGGAGAGCGCTGCGTCAACGCAGGGACCAGACGTGTCGGCGTGACACCAAGATGGCACCAGACACGCCGGCGTGACATCAAGATGACATCAGACGTACCGACGTGGCACCAAGATGACAGCAAATACGCCGGCGTGACACAAAGACGACACCGGGCACGCCAGCGTGACATCAAGATGATATCAGACGTGCCGGCGTGAAACCAAGATGACCAAAACCAGCCCAACACCAAGACTGTGGCCTCATGCCACTGAGACTAGATCCAGCGCAGCATCATAGTAACACTGCGACGGGGCGGCACAATGCCGGGACAGCACCGGAAAAACACCGAGGTCAAACTAGAGAGACGAAGAGGCCATGCCATGGGGATGATGGGGCAGTCCCGACCAAAGAAGCAGGCTTCTGGCCCGTTGGTCCTGCCGCCGACACGTCGAACCCCAAGTATCCAACAAGTTTGTCATGACTGGTGGCGATGTGGAGCCCACGACTGGTGATAATGTGGAGCCCACGACTGGTGATAATGTGGAGCCCACGGCTGGTGATGATGTGGATCCCACGGCTGGTGATAATGTGGAGTCCACGGCTGGTGACGATGTGGAGCCCACCGCTGGTTGCGATGTGGAGCCCACGGCTGGTGACGATGTGGAGCCCACGACTGGTGATAATGTGGTGTCCACGACTGGTGATAATGTGGAGCCCACGGCTGGTGATAATGTGGAGCCCACGGCTGGTGACGATGTGGAGCCCACGGCTGGTGATAATGTGGAGCCCACGGCTGGTGACGATGTGGAGCCCACGGCTGGTGATAATGTGGAGCCCACGGCTGGTGATAATGTGGAGCCCACGGCTGGTGACGATGTGGAGCCCACGACTGGTGATAATGTGGAGTCCACGGCTGGTGATAATGTGGAGCCCACGGCTGGTGACGATGTGGAGCCCACGGCTGGTGACGATGTGGAGCCCACGACTGGTGATAATGTGGTGTCCACGACCGGTGATAATGTGGAGCCCACGGCTGGTGATAATGTGGAGCCCACGGCTGGTGATAATGTGGAGCCCACGGCTGGTGACGATGTGGATCCCACGGCTGGTGATAATGTGGAGCCCACGGCTGGTGATGATGTGGAGCCCACCGCTGGTGATAATGTGGAGCCCACGGCTGGTGATAATGTGGAGCCCACGGCTGGTGTACGATGTGGTGTCCACGACTGGTGATAATGTGGAGCCCACGGCTGGTGATAATGTGGAGCCCACGGCTGGTGACGATGTGGAGCCCACGCTGGTAGTGATGTGGATCGCACAACTGGTGGAGATGTGGTGCCCACGGTTCGGGACGATGTGGATCCCACGGCTGGTGACGATGTGGAGCCCAGGGCTGGTTGCGATGTGGAGCCCACGACTGGTCGTTAGTTGACGATACGGGCGTCCCTGGTAAGAGCCCCCAATTGCTGCGAGTTCCAGACGACTTTGGTGGTGTTTCAACTGGTATTCTGCCTGGAACTCGCAAAGAGCAAGCAGTTTGCGTCCAGTAAAGGCACTTAGCGCAGAGGGAATTGCAAGAACTTTCCATATTCTGAAGCGTGGATGCTTTGGCCATCTTTTTCCAGCCTCGTCACGTAACCGTTTCAGACAGAGCGCTGAAAATTAGCAAGATTTCTTAACTTTCATTTTTACGTGCGCAAACAAAATGTCGGCATCGCATATTTACCAGCAGCGACTACAGACTGATTTGTAGTGAGGAAAACACATCAGGAAACACATCAGGGCATGTTGCGGCCTTCCCACAGGCATGCATTGACAGTTTGCTTCCCGCTCCCAGTAAAAACGGTGCTTGTCCAAAACCAGCTGTCATGTCAAATATATCACCCAAGTATTTGTCATGCATACTGCAGATGCTTTGCTGCCTAGGCACAGAGAATACGCATGGCCGGCAATGCTACGATATTTTGACATTGGCTTCGGTGCTGAAATATTGTCGATCATGTTTTTTCTATTATGTGGCTCAAAACATACTGTCGTTTTCGGTGCTAGATATACAAATATCGCAGAGGCTGTTATAATAATTGGCAAGGTATTCAGGTTGGATTAGTAGTGGGATGGCTCATATTTCTACCCAAGGCATGGCAAGCCGGCGGTTTGTTCAGACAAGTTGGATATGACATCTCAGCAGCGTTCAAATGTTGCACAAACCTACGCATCAAGTCGCATGGGCGGTGTCAGGTGCAGAAATTTGCAGAAGGGCGGAGATTTACGTATTCATCAACTCCTCATTCCCCCACCGAACATACAGTTTACGTTGTGCAGTTCCTGCAACCCACGCCGTTCTTGGCCGAAGCCGGAGGTCGATACAGGCACCGTGAGACGGAGTGTAGGAACAAGCTTAACAATTTGCACCGTAATTGCCTACTCTTATATGAAATACTTTATTTCTGCATCTTAAGGTTCTGCCGCTGATTTGCATGCGTTTCAATGCCCTACCTTTAGGCGTATTATAATCGCAACATCGGAGATGAAAGCGTATGGAGAAGACCTGAATGTTTGAAATAGATGAGACAAATGCCAGGAAAATGACAATCCTACACGCCTTTTTGTACCACTGTTCCCTTTTCTTCTACATTATTGCTGTAGTAAAAACTCTTATCCTTGTAAATAAAAAGCCCTTTTTCAGGCATCACCCGTCAAAATCGGTCGAACCGATTCTGAGATTTGAGGAGGGAGACGAATCAATCACCGCATGATTACATATCGCCGTTTTTCTCCGTTGTTATGGGCAAGGCCGCTGGCCCAGTCTTTGCCTTAAACATGAGAACAGTTGTAACTGGAGTCGCCTGGCACGAGGCGGTCCGGCCACTCTGCTCCCTGAACATTGACGGCAATCCAACACTCACTGCAGGTTTACTCCGTTTTTAGCGAGAAGAGAAACAATTCTCTACAAGTTGTACTGGCTTTGTTTAGCTGTTAGCTGTCTGAGTGCATACTAATCTGACGGGGTTTCCTGCAGCATTACAGCAACGTTATGGTTCCAACTTCCCAGTGACTTATACTGAAAACGTAAAATTTCCCAATTGTAAAAGTGCTGAACAACACGACGCTCGTGTTCACACACAAGTCAAAGCCAGGCGAATATTTTTACGACCCGGCGTCTCAGCAATATGGGACTAACTTATTCTAACAGAGGAAACAAAAGACGACCGTGCCGACAAGTGTGGATCAAAGCAGATCTCGAAGGGCGTAGACCAGTACGCGGCGTCATGATCACCACACCGTCTGTCCGTCTGGAGGCGGATTTACGGACTGTGGTCAGATCTGAGCAACCAGAACAGATGAAAACACGTCCAAGCAACTACACAGTGTTGGCAAATGCATCGAGTACAATTCTCCAACGCATCTCACAGCTGTTTGATCCGTAGATGTGCCAGTGATCGGCCGAAGAGCGTACAAGGTCGGATCATTGAATCCCGTCTCGAGTCCGAGATGCTGTAGCGTGCAACGTGAGAAATTGGACCATGGAGACTGCACAAACGTATAGTCCTATTCACTGTGGCCTACCTCCATCCAAAATAATGGCTTTTTCGAAGCGACGCATTAATCAGTTGATCTTCGCCTGTCAAATTATCATATGATGACATATACTTTTTAACGCATATATCAAAGTCATTGGCATCAGTTGCGATAGGTGTGTAATTGTCTCACTGCATTGGCGTTGTCTAGGCATCATCTACAAGATATGAACTAAGAAGTCTGACAATAGCAGATCACCTGGCCTCTTCCGTGCCGCCCAGCGCGCGTTACTTTTGTTTGCCATGTAGCTGTTGGCGCTTTGCTCTGCTATTCTCAGGCCGCAGCGGTGGGTTCAGGCGATGGCAGGACCTGCCTCCAGCAGCTGCCTCCTATATAACCATCCCAAGCCTAATATTGACCATGCTCGTCGCGGGTTCCTCCAGCATCCGCCTCCTATCTGGCCGTCCGAGGCCTAATGTTGACCGTGCTCCCCGCGGGTTCCTCCGCGTCCTATCTGGCCATCCCATGCCTAATATTGACCATGTTCCTCGCGGGTTCCTCCGCCCCCTATCCGGCCATCCAAGGCTAAATATTCACCGTGCTCCTCGCGGATTCCTCCGCCTCCTATCTGGCCATCCCATGCCTAATGTTGACCATGCTCCTCGCGGGTTCCTCCGCCTCCGTGCGCACCACGGCCACCGTACTGTGCATCACCCGAGAGCGGACAGGCGGATTGGACGAGTGTAGCATTATCAGGCTGCTGCTCGGTCACCCAATATATCACAAGGTTGTAGACCATCTGAAAATAGCATCCGCAAATCCTAGGCACGCACCTGTGTGTGTTTGTGTTACCTGAAGCTCAACAGGAGCTTGTAATGATGTCACACATGTTGTTGTTTGGTTGGATAGCGAACGAAGGCATCGCTAGGACCAGGAGATCTCTCGGTCTGCAGTTGGCTTGACCTGTAGTGTTTTCAGGCCAGGGTATTTTCATGTATTCTCAGACAAATTTGGGTAACGTTGTGACAGATCCCAATCTTTTTGGCGACGGGGATGGACAGCAAGCAACCGACCACGTGGATCACACCGCACAAACATGCACCTCCGTACCTGCAGGTCATAAAACACTATGGTCTTACGAAAACTTGACGTCATATTTTTTCACGAGACGACCTGGATGTCTAGGACAGGCACGCAGCCAAACATTTAATCAGGTGGTTGGGAGAAAATTACTAATTTTCTCAGAAAATCTGTTAATTTGGACCAAATTCCTGAGCAATTGCATCGCATCAAGAGTCAACCTCTTGGCTACGGCGAAGGTGGGAGGGAGCATGTCCCCGTGGCCCTTCCCTTGGCTGCATCCTTGGTTTATGAAGGCCAAAAAATATTCAAGGATTCAGTCACTCGTAGTTGAATGCGCATTGAGGACCTTGACTCCCTGTACGTCTGTCCATGGTTTGGCAATTTGACCTGATCTAATGCCTGTCGACTTTTGGACGAACAACGTTGGCAGACAAGACAGCGGGCTCACCGGCAGAGGCAGGAAAAACTCATTTCAAACGCTGTCATACCTTCTTTTGGCATGCTCGGCCTGCTGTTTTTCCAGCTTTTCGACAAGGACCTTAAAGTTTATTCAGGACGTGGTATTGACTGCCTCTTGCGTTTGATCTAACACGCTGAAGCAGTCCTGTTTATGCTGTTTCCCTGGACACGTGGTTTCTGTGTACAGTTTGTAGATAAGTTCCAGTAAAACAGAGCCTTTTAGGTCCCGTCAGAGTTACCGTCGCCCGTTTGCAAGCAATATCCGGTCACGTTAAACGGAATCTGTCATCTCAAAGGTAAACATGAATGCGTAAGATCCCTTCCGACAGCTCAGTTGCATAGGGCGCCTGCCTTCCGATCCACCCACCCGTGGCGGGTTTGATTCAAGTCGCTTTAAGTGCTCACCATTTGTTATTGCCTGTGGTGGCCTGCGGCCGTTAGCAACGGGCGCTCTAAAGGTTAGATGACGTCAGAGGGCGGTACAAAACGTGCCGAGCAACACAGCTTGTTAAAACTTTCGCCACCAAATTCTGCCGTTGACTGGGACTTCCACGATCGGATGGTGGGGGCCAGGGCCCACGCGACATGTACAACTTGGCGTGGGATCTGACCTGATGGGATCCCAGGAATCCATCCATTGAAAGCCTCGGATTAAATCTTAAAAGAAGATAACTCGTGTCCTATTCACGTGGGATGTTCATTTGTCGGCAGTAGCTCAATGCCCTTATAAAAAGCTCGGTTTGATTGCAGTAAATGGCCTTGAAGATGTCATCCACCGAACAATGCACGATCTGGTGCCTACAAAAAAAAAAAAACATTAAGAGCCAGGAACCAGGATCAGGTGCTTTTTTATCCATGTAAACCAGGAGCCAGTTTCGGGTGCTTGCATAAGAAACAGCAGCAGCCCTAGCCGGGGTCCGGCGTTTGCAAAAGAGTCATTGGGATCCGGATCCATAAATGGTGTGGGTTCAGAGGATGACGTGTATTCAGAAGATGATGAGTATTCAGAGGGTGGCGATTACGAAATATCCATTGGGAACCAGCATTAGCGGTTCCATTTTCGCGGAGTCGGTGAATCAATGGATCACCATTGGGAACCAGCATTAGCGGTCCCATTTGCACGGAGTTGGTGAATCATTGGATCACCATTGGGAACCAGCATTAGTGGTCCCATTCGCACGGAGTCGGTGAATCAATGGATCGCCATTGGGAACCAGCCACATGTATGGCTGGTAATGCCAACGGGTCGTGTTTTAGGTTTTTTTTTTGTTTTTGCTTTCGCTTGTGACATCATCGGTCACAGCACGAGGTTTAAGCTTAATCAGTGCCTCGAGTGTCCCCCATAACATATCATTACGGCGGCGTTGCAAATTAGAAGAGCACGTATATTTTCCTCACATCGCGCAAATATGGCGATCGTTCGGACTGTGTGCCCCGTATCCGCTTTTACGGACTTAAATGTTCAACGGTCTTCGGTTCATGTAAAGGTAAAGAGAGACTTTGTTTGGCAATGGATATTTGAATAGCGATTTCTGTAATGTTATCACGAATGTGACGATGTCATGAAGCTTCTATATTCACTGCTCAGAATACCAACGCTTCATGCTTATAACTTTGTCAGGAAAGTGTTCCAGTTCCAGTTCCAGAAAAGTGTTTGTGTTGGTTGTGGGGTAAAATTACGCGGTGACTTAGTGGAACATCTGATATAAAAGGCGTTAAAGTTAATCAGGTTGTCTGTAGGTGAATCGTCAAAGCTTGAATTTTCATCGCGAAGGATTCATCGGTTTTACAAACTTAAATGCTATCGGTCCTTACTTAATGTAAAGACGAAGAAGGTTTGTGACAAGATTGACTTGAATAGCGAGAGTTGCAATAATGCCGATGTTGCATCTTAGTTGCCTCTGCAGAGCATTGCTCGGACGTTTGTTAAAGTGGCATCCAAGCATTCTTTCCATTTCTTCGGCGCATGCTAGCCAGTCGATGGTGTGAAGAGCACGGGTGGCCTTGTATACCAGGCCGGCGATCAGCCTGTTCACCCTCCTTGCATCTGCGACCGCTCCTTAGACAGGGTGCCCAGCGCACACTATGCTAGATTGTGTGTCGCAATGTCGATATTCGTGCTGCACCGAACTGCGAGGTATATTAGAAGCCTGTTCGTGGCTCAGTTGCAGGTACCCTAAATAACATCGGTCACCGCACGCATCGTAATCTCATCTTGAACCCCCTAGCGGAATTCAGGAAATAAGCCCAAATGCGGTTTTAAGATAGGAATGGTGAGGTGACATGTGATTCTGTACAGTTTCTGCCACGTGGATTTGAGCTTTAGAAACCTCTGCGACTAAATGATTAAGCGAGTGCAGAGGTGTCAACGGATACTGCTCGTGGGTTCACCAGTGCACTGATTCCAGCTGGCGCGCTCCAGCCACCTCAGCTGCTCACTGCTAATGTCGACGGGTGGCTGTCTCTGGCAGCGGTTTACCTCCCAACTGGCCACCGGTGATGCTGGGCACCAGTCGTGCTCGATGCTTCCAAATTCCAGCAAACTACATTGAATGGAATGATTCTCTGCAGTAGTTTCCCGAGATGTTTTTGAACTGCCCGCTAATGACGCATGAAAAGGTTATTAAGGAATCGCCCGTTATGGACGCACGAAAAGGTTATTAAATCACCAAAGGAATTAAGTTGATAAAACAGACAATACGGGCGCAAACGCGGCATATGTGACTCGCGTTACGTGTTAGGCACGAGTCGAACTTATGACAGCAGCCCACGCCGTTTTCTCTATGTCCCCGCTCTTTATTCACCTTGCTCGCGGTGTCTCGCGATACAGTTTTCCAACTCCGAAGCGGCGCCGCGACACCGGGCTCAGAGTTGAGAACACTGGCTTTTAGCTCCATGGGAGGGTAACAGATATGGCAGTCGTGACACCGGCTAGACAAACTTTCATCGAAATTAGTTTTGCCTGTCTTTTCAAATCATTCAGCGAGGCAAGCCTCTATTCTGGACAGGCATAACTCACTGTTCGTGGCTGCAACGTTGACAACGTTGAGACCGAGCGGTCCAAATCCAGCTGAGGCTGCTTTCCGCCATAGCCGCGTCTCGGGTTTAACATGCTTTCCTGTGTGGGGTTCTACGCGCGTCACTGAAACAGCCTGGAATGAAGTATCAGCAAAATGTCGCTCACTTGATATCAGCAAGAGAGGTCTTGAGCTTTTGGTGTTTCGGCATTATGGACTCTTTGTTCTTTGAGTTCTTTGCTGACAGTTGTTCGATAACGTCGTTTAACCAGCACCATGTGGTATATTGAAGGACGACAAGTCAGAACAAGAGTTTTGAGTCCGTAATGGTAGTCGGTTTAGCCTGTATTACCTTCCATTTTCCCTTGCACGATACCATCCCCAAGGCGGGAAGTGAATTGCAAGTGCCTGGCTTGAAGACGTCTACACCACACGCTGAGTAGGTGGCGTGTTCATGCAGTGACGACGCCACTGTTACCGCACTGATCCCCCGTAGAAGAACTATGGTGGCCGCTAGCCTACAGCGCAGACCATGACAAAGTTCCCTGGCCAGGAAAGGTACGTGGCAACAAGGTGGAACAAAATGTCGCCATGACATGACATGTGTGCTGAAGCAACAAAACTATTATACCTTACTGGGGTACGTCTGGTACAAATGCATCAGAACGTTAATAAACAAATCAACATCAGGCTGTAAGTTGGTGCCAGATAGCTCAGCTTCCACTGCCCTCAAGCCAATCGCAAAATTGCTAAAGTAACAGTCAAATGCAAAATTTTAAAGTATCAGTCAAATAAAGATACATTTCGAAGCTCCTTTACACAAATTTGTGCACACGGCCATAAAAGCAGTGATGCATCGGACCAGTGGTTCCAAAATTGGCAGGAAACGTACGTTTTAAGAAAATACAAATTTAAGTCCTCGGTCATTCCTGTAAGTCACGAATTAGCACTGATCTGATCAGTCAAAAGCCAGAAGCACGTGCAAGCAAGGCTACATGAGCCACCAAACCTGTACTAAATTGCCGCAACGCTTGTGAAGAGGTAATACCAAGTAGGCATATTGGAGGTGTTGCGGCCGGGCATTTGCTTTGAGTTCATTTTCCGGGAATTCTCATTATTGGCATTGTGGATATCGATAAGGATGATATTGAGAGGCATGAACAGGAACGAACGAGGGACATGTCAAGTAACAGGGATGAGAGGCGAACATCTTGGACTCAAAGTTTTCAAATTATTTTAGTGCAATGCTACCATATTTGTCATTCAACACTGCGCCGTATACATCTAATAAAACGTAAAGGGCAGCGGGGTCGAGTAACATAAAAGTCTTACATTTTATTTTGGCGGCTGATCTCCTCACGCTTGCACGGTGCAGTTCAAATGACCTAGTGTCAGTCTAATTCACCCCTTATGTGACCTTTGAGCATCCCATACCAAAGGCTGTGTCTCCAGATCTATTGCCTGTATTTTGATCAAGTTCTCAGCACAACTGAGCCCGCCGCAGACATTTCCTAGTAAGCACGCTATAACAAACGAGCAAAACTAGCTGCGTTTAGTATTTCTAGACATATCTAGGCAAATACTGAGAAGCCTTAACCGGAGATAAGTGACATTCGCCTCCACATTCCTCCGCTCGTCACTAACGCAAAATCGGCTCAGGTAGATTCTGCAGCATTCCGGATGTTTGAAGTTATGTTTCGTATGCAAGCCTTCGCTTAGGTTCACCATTCGAGCGGCATTATTAAATATGTCATGTCACATGCGTTCCCTCCTGAGTGTGCAGTTACAAGCTGTGTAAAGCATTGATATGCCGAGGGAGATTCCATTCTCCAGTGGTTGGATTACGTCGTGCAATGGAGAAATCGGCCGACGTCATTGAAGATCTAGAACAAAGCGGATCAAACGGATGCCCGCATGGAATTCAACCGAAATTCATCTTATGCCGACAGGGTATTTGCCATCTTGCAACATATTTCGGTGGGGTGGCGTAGCACAATAGTAATGAGCTCGAAAAGAACACTCAACGCCTATCGCGTGGCCAGAAAAAAATGTATTCTTTGCTTAAAAACGATTAAAGATCAGTTAAACATGCCAAATTCTAGCAGATCTAATTCAATCCACCATGTCCGCCAAAACTTATGACTCTTTTGATTGATATCATGTATGATTCAAGAGCAAGACGGAATGTTTAACACAGATATCGTCATTACTGTGAGGGAAGTAAGCACATCGTCTTTTGGTTATCTGCACTATGAGACATTATCATAGTCTTTACAGAACCAGTAATCTAGTCATCCTAGATTCGAGAGAGTTTCTTTGAGCATATAATACAATGTGTTAAGACATCAGCAATACCTTTCCTCTAAGATCGCTGCGGAAGTTTACTGCTTTCTTGGCCGGCTTTGTCCTATGCACCATCTTGAGCTTAAGTCGCAATAGTTGTGGCTTACAGCACTTCTCCACCTCCGAACCCCCCGGCTTTCATGCCCGAGCGTTTGAAATCACACATGTATTTACCTCGTCTTGCGTTAGGTATGGGCATTGACACAAATTTGAGGTCGGCCGTGCCCTCAGGTGAATTAAAAGGAAATAACGGCCCCAACCTGAGCCCTTGCCACCCTGAAAATCATTTTCCAAATTACGATATGTACTGTACGAACGGAGCCGTCTTCGTCCACCGTGCACCCAAGTCCACAAAATCTCTCGATAAAGTCGAGAGTGCTGTAATGTCTTCTGAAAAGCAGGCTGTCACGCGGTGCTGGCATCCAAACGTCACGTAACGCTAAAATGGGCGCGACGATCACTCATGATGAATACCACCGATGCAAGCCATCGGCAACCTTCACGACGCCCGACCATTACATAATAGCACTCTCCAAAGAGTCTAACTGCCGAACAAGCAATGGCACTTGGTCGCCATCCTCACAGACCGGCCCACCATGAGGGTTTCGTCATGAATACTAGGCACAGCGAGTTAGGTCATGCACGGTCCCGACGTGAAAACCCAACGGCGCGGGAACTGCCATTCGCTCCAGAGCGGTGCGTCTGGAATTGCTGTACGAGCACTGCGAGCCGTCGCGGACCGGGCGTAACGACAGCATGGGAACTTCCATGCCGGTGCCGCAACGCCGTTAGGAAAACGACGCAGAAAAGTGAGCAATTTAAATGCAATGTTGCTCTTTTCTCACCAGCGTCCCGGCATCCACTGAGTAGGCATCTCTGCTCTGTGTTCCGTAATGAAGTCCGCCTTCTCTACGGTGTGTAACGGCCCGCGAAGACTTGCTAGCCTTCCTGAGGATGACTGTAAGGCCCAGTTGTCATGGAGACAGCTCTTCACGACACCCGTCTCGGCGCGGAAATGCGTAACGCTGCTTGGATGGAAAACGGCGAACTAAGCGTGGCTTGCTTCAACGGCGATTCATGTTCTCTGTTTTAGGACTGTGGTGCGGATTTACAAACATTACGCCAACGTGAATATAAGATTCTGGCGAAAGTCAGGAATAGTGAAGGAAAGGGTAGACCAATGGTATGCGATGTAGCAATTAGCCGAAACAAGAAGCACTTTGACGGCAATACTGTATTCAGAACCACACAGGTTGAATTAGAGTGAAAGCTGGAACATCAAATCAAAATGCTCGGTCTCGGGTCGGGCTCAGATGGAGGCAGGTGGCTTACAGAACACAAGAGAGCGAGACAACCGAAGCGCCACCTCGCAACAAACCGCCGCCATCTCTCTGAGCCTTTTGGCCGGGAATCATTGACGAGGCGCGGGGGAAATTAAAAAAAGGTTTTCTGCTTAATAACGAATTGATTCCACATTTCTCAGAACTTCGGGAGACAGGCACGCATTTCCTCTCAACCCCGTTGTGTATGTGATGTGTGGTCGTAATGTGTGACGCATGATTTTTCTCCCCTCTAACCGAATGCGTTCGAGAACAAGGCACCGTCCATTGCGTCAATGCGTTCGTCCATTCATCAGCCCCAGATGCGGCAACCAGCGTGGACTGCTGCCGCGTCAACCGCCCTAGCGTTTGCAGTCCCCTGCAGAACATAAAACAATCCGAGCGTATCATCGGTGGAAGGGAAATAATTGCAACCACATTCACCGTTTAAAAAAGAGCTGTCGCTCGCCCCGCGCGTGTGGGGACTCAGGCTCTCTGAGGGCTCCGAAACTAGATGATATTCTTTGTAGTGGGAGCAGCAGTGGTTGATTGGAAATTTAACATTTTAAGACGTTGTTTGCTGAAAAGACGGGTGGCTGCTGACACCAGCACCAAGGTATGTATACCAATAATCTATTTCATGAAAGCCATAAATTTCTGCAATTATGCATCGTTTATCTCATGCTGAATATACACTTTCAGAACCAGCCTCCACTCCTTCGTTTTTGTCTCGAAAAGGTTAGATAAAATACTAGCATGTATTAAGGAATAGCATGCATCTTAAATACACTAATGTATTGCTAGGTCATGCTAGGTCAGGCAAAGCCACACGCGAAGTTAAATGATCAAAAACAAAGTTTAAAACACAATATTGCGTCTCTCGATACGCTGCTACTTATAAAAAGAGCTCAGGAAAAAACTTTTCCTTCTTGATAAATTGGGAAGGGTGAAGTTCGAATTGAGTTTTAAGACTTCAGAGGGTGCTCTAGGGACAAGGGTATTCACCGACCCGCCGTTGTTAAAGAACGAAAACCTTTGAACTTTTAGCCAAGGAAGAGATGCTTGATGGAGATGAAAAGCCGAGGTGCTCCATGTGTCAGAAACGCAGGAAGTGCTCCAAGAAGTTTCGGATTCAGAGTTTCCCACGCATCCTTGTAGTGCACCGGCAAACGGCTGTTGCTGCAGCCAGATCAAACCAGAGGCAAGTTGATCCCACTGTTGACTTCTCCGCCAGCGGTCTGGACTTGTCGTCATGCTCTGCCGTACAGGGAAACTGCAAGCACACCCCGTGCAACGTGGCTAACCATTCTGGCGTGATACACTCGAGCCACTACACACCCCACCGAAGAAAACCATTTTTGGGAGCGTGGCACGAGTATAATGACTCCAGGGTCCAGCCCATCTGTGTGCGCCGCACCAACAGCTGGGAACCATGCATGCTGTTATTCGAGCTGGTCAATCTTGATCTGGTGCCGACCTGACACCCTAACTCGAGGGGGTTATGGTTCCACCAGACCCGCTATACCCATGCCCACCTGTTGTCTCGCCAGATGATCGCTTTTGTACTTGCTATTTCTAGTTGTGTTTCATGGCCGAATAAACGACTCCTTCAAAGCTCACAAATGGACTTGTGCGTAGATGAAGAACTGTGGCACTGGCGGTATTGGGTGCACCCTCTGGCGTAGGCGTAAGTTCCCTTCGTTGCGTGCTAGGCCCATGCTATGCAACACCCTCTGCTTGTTGCACCAGCAGACTGTTGAAGCTGGCGTGCGTCGGTCCGACGGCGGCCTGCCCGCCTCTGGTGGCACCACTGAGATCCCGAGCTGTGATGTACGGCCCGCGGGGAAATCAGGGCGTCCCGACCGCGACGGCGTCATGAGGTATATACAGATTTTGGGCGTGAGTGGCCGGCTGACCGTGATTGGCTGACTGAGCGGCCGACTGACCGTGATTGGCTGACACGCCATGATGCTTTTCTAGTCTCAGTCGTCATTGACTGACTGACCGCGGTGATTAAATTATCTCTCTGGCGCTGGCGTTGGTCATCGCGTCATGACGTTCATTGGTCACAGCTGTCCGCTGTAGCCGCTGGGACCGCTGACACCAGCACCAATGCTTCACTTCCTGGACGCATTGAGAGCGGTGTGGTGGGGTGACTAGTCCGCGTACAGGCTACCGCGGCTACGACAGGATAAATGAACGATTCATGCAGGAGCTAGGCTTTCCTTCGCACTTACTGTTCACTGCCAACTGACACTGATAAAGCAAAATCAATGAACGAAAAAGTAGATGAATGCGGGGGTAAATCACATTGCTGTTGTTAGGATTCAGGTGTGTGCGTACTTTGCGTTTAAAGATTCAATCCGAAATTTTTGAAAGGATGGATTTCTGGGCTCACGCTAAGCATTGCTTGCTGTATGAGCCTGATCCCTGCCATCTGCTGGCGCAATCCCAGGTCAACGGTAGAATTTGGTGGCGAAAGTGCGAAGTGTCGGGAGGCTCGGCACGGTCCGCCCTGCCCTCTGACGTCACCCTGTCCTCTGACGTCACCCTGCCTTCTGACGTCCCCTGACATTTAGCGCGGCCGTTTACGCCGGCCGCAGGCCATACCCGGCGAGGCCAAATAGCGAGCCATTGAGCAACCCGAACGCTCCCCGCCACGGGTGGGTGGATCGGAGGGCAGCCGCTCTAGCCAGCTGAGCCACCGGGACGCACGGATATCGCTCACACAAAGTCAGCAAGTGCCTACAGCTTTCTACGTTGGCAACGTGTCTTTTTTCTGCTTTTGGAGATCAAGCAGCTTGTGTGTCTTGGATTACGTTGTTGTTACATTGTGGAATTTGACAGTGGCACGGTTGCATCATCTCCCCAGCAATTCAGACTGCGAGCATCTTCTCAGCATTTCAGACCACACTTCTTTAGCATTTCAGACTGCGAGTATCTCCTCAGCACTTCGGACTGCGAGCATCTCCTTAGCATTTGAGGCTGTGAGCATCTCCTCCCCATTTCAGACTGTATGTCCTCAGCATTTCAGGCTGTGAGCATCTATCTCTTCCCCATTTCAGACCGCGAGCGTCTCCTCAGCGTTTCAGACTGCGAGCATATCCTCAGCATTCGAGGCTGCGAACTTCTCCTCAGCATTCGAGGCTGCGAACTTCTCCTCAGCATTTCCGGTTGCGAGCTTCTCCTTAGAATTCCACTGTGTTTTGACGTGGTACAAACTGTAATGCAAATAGAACGGTCGCAGAGCCCGATTCTGGCAGGCCATCAGGGCTCCAGCTGGCGTCTCATGATTATTTAAGCTATGTAGTAGCAGCGGAATGAGAGGATGATCTAAGTTGCTTTTGATTCAGATGTGACAACCGAAAGGCAACGTCATAAAGTCACGCCTATGCGCGCAGGGTCACGTAAAAAAGTGTGATCTGCCTGTCAAAATTACCTTAAGCGTTGCACTGGCATATATGCTCCATGCCGTTGTTGCATGCAACGCATGAGTTCTCGTAGTAAACTAAGCAGTGATGCTTCTCGTTTTGCATGGTTCTCCTGAGAGAAATTAACAATTTAATGAGGCAGCGGAGTCATCAAGCCGTGTTTAAGCAGTTTTCAGTGAAATACATATGTCAATCGAAACACAGTACTTCCATGCTTATCCCTCGTCGCATAATCAGGAGAAAAGACAGATAGATGTTTTTGTGTTACATCTACATGCATTTATTAAATCAAATGTTAGTAGCAAATCGAATAATGCTTTGCACTTTTATTTCAATGCTCATAAACACTTTTATAAAACCATGTAGCCAAAATATTAATGCATTTGTCTCCTCTTTCTCCTGGCTGTTAGAGGAGAAATCAGGCTAAAAGTACTGTCTTATGTAAGTGTGGAATGTTTCTCGCAAATGCACTTGGCAGCTTACCGATCAAAAGTTTTTAGAATACGGAGGGTCTCTGGCGTGGTTATTCACATTTAAGAAACACAAAGATGATCAAATGCATGGCAGTGATTATATTTCAGGCATTTGAAACAAGCCAAAAGCAACATCCAGTTTTTGTCTTCAAGCTGCCTTCTGGTTTTCGCCGAGAACGACATCTACATATTGGCTCATTGCACCACTCCTAACACAGTTCCTAACACAATATGACGTCGTGCATTCCGGTGAGACCAATCCCTATGGGAGGTGACTCAATGCATGCCGGCAACAGCTTTTGTATCATGTCATTTTGCTTTGTTCTAGTAATTACACAGTCATTCCTTAATTAAGTTTTAAGTTTACGGATTTTTCAGCTCTTATGCCAATAGTCACTTCATAAACAGGTCCCAGTGATCTTCAGCGTGATCGTGGTAGCCAATCACGACACAGCACGGCAGTCGCCGGGAGTCTCGGCACCAGAACAAGTCGTCTGGCTGCAGTTGGCTACAGTTGTCTGGCCATGACTGCGGTTCTGCTTCACCGTGAGCTGAGACAGCAGAAGTGCGGCCGCAGAAGTCGCCGCGTCACGTCACCAGGGTCCATCCGAGTCGCAGCGCAGCCTGACGGCCGTCGATGGGGCCCGCGTGGCGCTCAGCCCCACTCCAAAGCCGTCACATCACCTGCGGGTGTTGCCCTGTCGCCAGACCCTGGCGCTGCCTCGCCTGAAGACACCTCATATCGCAGATTGATGCCAGATGGCGGTGCGAACGGAAATGAGGGCTGTCGCAGCCTCCGGCTGGGGCAGCCCCGCCAGCGTTGTCTCCGGCGTCGGCTGAGGATATGGGCGGTCAAGGGCTGACGAGCGAGAGAGAGAGAGAGAGAGAGAGAGAGAGGAGAGAGAGAGAGAGAGAGAGAGAGAGAGAGAGAGAGAGAGAGAGAGAGAGAGAGAGAGAGAGAGAGAGAGAGAGGGTGAGAATGTGAGCGCAAGGGAAAGAAAGGAGAGAGAGGGGGAGAGAGAGAGGGGAGGCGGCGGTGAGAGAGTGACAGCAGTTTTGCTGTCGACCGCCTCGGGTCAATTTCGGAAGGTGCTGCCACGTGCATTACGCGGATGGACGCCTTCAGTCAGCAATCCGGGCTGGAACAGCTGCTGCACGTTACATTTTTTTGTATACACGTACCACTAACAACACACCGACATCTTGGGACCAAACGGTAACAACAGACTTAAACAGACGCTTGTATCTTTCCTTGGGATAACAATCACACACCGCCCGATTCGTAATTAACCGGAAAAGTCGCATAATCTAGCAGCGCTGTAGCGTACCTGCAGCCTGGTTATGACATATTTCACCTCAGTAAAACTTTATCATAAGCCTGGTAAAATGCCTCTAGGAATCGTGTTGACATGTTTCTCTCTACTAATGTATAGCACGTAACGCAAGAACCAAGAAAATTACGAAAATTATTGCATTAATTCATGCCCCATGTTCCCATCTATTAGTCGGAGGGCTTTGTAACTGGCACCGGACGAAGGACCACGTTTCACACTGTATAATCATACAATAATGTTAACTTATGAATGCTCAAGGCCAATTCAGGGCACGACTAGATCAAGGTCATATCAGGCTAGAGCCATGTTAGATAATGGTTAGGCCACATGACCGTGTATGATTTTATTCTCTGCCGGTTCACATGACATACGCAATTGATTTGCTTCGAAAGGAATCACTTGCACTAACTTGTCAATCACAGATGGCACTGACAAACTATGTTGGTGTAGCGCTTATCAAATAATCTCACGCGACAACTGATGATAACCTTGGCGTGGCCTCGTGTTGTGTAACTGATACGGATTGGCGGACAATCAAACCAATTGGTTCAAATGTTGATAAGACAGTAGTAATAGCCTTATCCCTCGGGGAAAACTCTTACCTATGTGAATAATGTTTCTCGCGAATGCACTGAACTACCAACGCGGTTCAAATATTGTATGAATTAGGTCAGAGCAATCCAAAACCAGAACGAGAACAGCAAACTGCTTCATGTGGAATAGATTTTGCTGTTACAAACCTTCAATGATGACGTCGTAGCTCAGTGGCGTGAGCTTACATCGAAAAATATTTTTTTCCAGGATGTGTGACATCAATAACCTGAGAATAATCGATTGTGTGTGGTTGTGGCCGTATTGCGCGATAGTGGATGCGTTAAATCGATGCTGATATTGAGGTGAACCTACCCGAGGCGGCTCTCAAGCTAATTTCGAAACGTTGAGTAATTTCCATTTATCCACCCCGGGCGGGTTTGTGCTCCCTTACGAGGATGAAGCTGCCATCTTCGCAAGACAACTATGTCTTCATTGCAAACTTCCCAATTTGAGAAATCGCTCGCTTTCTAGAAGCTGGATTGCGCAGAAGCACCCACGCAGTACATTTTTGACTGTGGAACGTGTGAAAGACACGGTATTTTGTAGCCGAGCTTTGCCAAGTTCCATCAGTCGATGAAGAGTTTTTGCTCTCAGCCGAGGAACACGAGCGTGTCGGTCCAACTTTGCTTCGCCGCGACGAAGCCTCGCGACAGATCGCAACGCAGAAACACGGCTGGAGCGGAGCACTATTGCTGCGTCAAAAATAACCAGCACGCTGGCGATACTAGTCATGCTATTGCGAGTGGATCGAACGCTAACCGAGTCGTATTTGAACTGTGATAATTTTTTTCACTTCATTGTTCCAGCCAGCCGCCACTACTTTATACGCCAATACCTTCGCCACCGGCGCTCGCAGTTTCGAGTAATTTTCAACACATTCAAGGAGTGCAACGTTCAGAGTATTGTCTCAAAGAAAAAAGCTGCTCATTGGAATATGTGGTAACTTGCGGAGTACTCTCCTGATTTATCCATTTTCTTTTCTTCGTGCTGAAGCCTTCCCTTTATGGTCAACTATTGCGTGTGGTTCTGGTATAACACGGAAGTTATAGTGAGCACGTTTGACATGGCGCCGCTTTTGCAATGTTATAACTCATAATATTACGGCAGATAACACGGTGCAAGAGGCGTCAGATTGAAGGAGCTTGGATTTGTTGGTGGCGAAAACAGTTTAATTACAGACTTGGCTCATTTCAGCAAGAAAACGTCAGGGGTCCTCACGCTTAATCTCTAAAACATTGCGGTCTATGACTCGTAAGTCATTTACCTGGAGCCTCCTCGGTACGGTGAGATTTACATAACATTGGTACTTGGACAAAATCGAGTCTTCCGAGTTTGATTCACTTGGGAAGGGAAAGGTCGCCTCAAATTTGGCCCCACCCATGACACTCGAATACGCCGGAAATTGGAACTTGACATTACAGCGAGCCCCGCCGATTAAACGCCATGAGGTTGTGGCAAGGTCCGCCGAGTATAGCCATGGCGTCATGGTAAGGTCCGCCGAGTATAGCCATGGCGTCACGGAAAGGTCCACCGAGTATAGCCATGATGTTACGGCAAGGTCCACCGAGTATAGCCATGATGTTACGGCAAGGTCCACCGAGTATAGCCATGATGTTACGGCAAGGCCCGCCGAGTATAGCCATGATGTTACGGCAAGGTCCACCGAGTATAGCCATGGCGTCACGGCAAGGTCCGCCGAGTATAGCCATGGCGTCATGGTAAGGTCCGCCGAGTATAGCCATGGCGTCACGGAAAGGTCCACCGAGTATAGCCATGATGTTACGGCAAGGTCCACCGAGTATAGCCATGATGTTACGGCAAGGTCCACCGAGTATAGCCATGACGTCACGGCAAGGTCCACCGAGTATAGCCATGGCGTCACGGCAAGGCCCGCCGAGTATAGCCATGGCGTCACGGCAAGGCCCGCCGAGTATAGCCATGGCGTCACGGCAAGGTCCACCGAGTATAGCCATGACGTCACGGCAAGGCCCGCCGAGTATAGCCATGACGTCACGGCAAGGTCCACCGAGTATAGCCATGACGTCACGGCAAGGCCCGCCGAGTATAGCCATGATGTTACGGCAAGACCCGCTGATCAAAGGCCAATGTGTTATGCCAAGACTCGCTGATCAAAGGTCAATGTGTTACGGCAACACTCGCTGATCAAAGGTCAATATGTTACGGCAAGACCCGCTGATCAAAGGTCAATGTGTTACGGCAAGACTCGCTGATCAAAGGTCAATGTGTAGCGGCAAGACCCGCTGATCAAAGGTCAATGTGCTATGCCAAGACTCGCTGATCAAAGGCCAATGTGTTACGGCAAGACTCGCTAATCAAAGGCCAATGTGTTACGGCAAGACTCGCTGATCAAAGGCCAATGTGTTACGGCAAGACTCGCTGATCAAAGGCCAATGTGCTACGGCAAGACTCGCTGATCAAAGGCCAATGTGTTACGGCAAGACTCGCTAATCAAAGGACAATGTGTTACGGCAAGACTCGCTGATCAAAGGCCAATGTGTTACGGCAAGATCCGCCGATTTAAGGCCATGCGGAGTGGCAAGGCACCTGTTAGTTCGCATATGATGGTGTTAAAAGAGGCTTAGAAGCAATAGTTTTTGCCTCGTTCTCGCAACGATGAATTAAGGCATTTTTTGGATGCCCCAATTTCTTCAAGTGCTGACACTACCAACAGAATAAAACTTAGCTCCTTCAAGTATGGATGCCAACAGACGCACTCAACTGTACCGTGGGTTTACTCAGTCGATCTCATCTCTGTGACCTTTAAACGGCATGCTCCACATCTGTGCGGGGTTTTTAACTAAAATAGCCATCTTGAAGATTATGCGGTGTAGTTCACACATTATGCGGTGTAGTCCGCCTTTCTCGAGACCTAAACTCCTCTAGTTTCTGAGCTACATGCCCACGAAGATGTGCAGACTATTTCGTGCAGACAATTTCAAGGTCACTCAGGCATCCATTAGGTCATAATAACCTCATCAAAATCCTGCCATTCCATTGGCCGTGTAGCAACCAAGGTCAATAAAAGAGCAATTGTCGAGTCGGTTATATCTGGCGTTCGTGAGCACGACTTCCTAAAAGGATCTCCTTCAATTGGCCCTCAATTAATTTTGGGCAAGATAAGATGGTGGAATTAAACAATGACGTTTTGAGGAAGGTATTTATTAGATAGTGAAATTTTGTTGTCCAGGGCAGTCTTTTACAATTTTAAGTATACTAGCAACTATAAGTGTGTTTATTTCACTATATATGATGCTTGTTTCAATGTCTTTCAGTCTGGAATATTGCCTTTAGCTGAGCCAGTAATCGACTAGCGCCGGTCATTGTCATGTGCTCCCAGACTGGTCTCCAGCACAAGCGCCGAGAGAAGCCGAGAAGCCGAGAAGCCCAAGCAGAGAGAGAGGGACTGAGCGGGACATCCGCTCCCGGTGCACGACATGGTCACCATGGCTTATCACAACAGCTCAGGGGCATAAGCAAGTTTGCTGGGGCCAGTATCCAGCCAAGATGTCTGCGATTGTCGCAACGGTTAGATCGTGGTAAAAGTATAAATATTTTCGAATCCATTAAGTACCCACAGCTAAACGCCCGGGCCTCGCCAGACCTAATGCCAGCCCATTTGAAAACACCGCGGTTTGACAAAAAGCTCAAAAGCAGCACATCGGTCAACGTTACTGTCACCTGGATTCTTCGAAAAGATGGCTATTGTTATGCATTGATACGCCCAGTTTTATGGCATCCTAAAAGCGTGGCATCGTATGAGCTCCACTTGCTTGGGTTTGCGTAACATCTGCTCGAACGTGACAAGAATTCCACGAATTGTACATTTTATAATATAGAGTGTGCGTTGTGTCGAATGATGAGCAAACAGATTTCACGCGCACGAGACACCCCTCAGAGCACCGTAGGAACAAAATCACACGGTTCACCGCAAGCGATGCTTAGTGTCTGGTGCAAAGCAAACGAGAATAAACATAACATATGAATGTAACACATTTCCTTCCTAAATTGAATATTGCAGGCTCGTGCAAGGGCCATCTGCATGTTCTTTGAGCCAAAGTTTCGCCCACAATGCTAGAATTAGCATGCATTAGCAAGACAAAGCGACGAATGATTGTTATCCAGCTACACGTGAAGCTTCAATAATCGTTTAAGACAACTGAAAACAAGACCAAACTCATTATGGGCCAGGGCTATTCTGTGGCAATTTGAAGTGTTAATGATAGATCCAAGAGCTGTCCGTCTCAAGCAGTCTGGGCAGAGCCTGGTGGGAATTTCACGCGCCCTGTGGCACTCTGCCGCCTCCGCCACAGCTTCCATCTCGAGCACCACCACCCAGCAGCCCTGTCGCGAAGGAGGCCAGCATGGCTGAAGCGCCGCTCAGATTATACCGGAGCTCAGTCCCAAGCACACAGCCGCGCGTGTTTGTGCCGGAGGCCAGGGTTGTTGTTGTTGCTGTTGTTAATTAGGGTTTTGGGGCGCGCCGACTGCAGAGGTCATGTTGCACCCAAGAGGCCGGGGAGGTGGCTCAGGACCCTTCCCTTACCTTCCGTTCCCACCTCATGCGTGCGCGCGGCACGTCGCCCCTGCCTGCGTCAGCATTGCCGGTAGCAACCTCCCTGAGGTGTCGCACGAGGACTGAGACCATTTGTCCTCGTTCGCGGCGTTCCCCGCACCCCCCCCCCCCCCCCTCGGGATCCGTGTCTGCCGGGCGCCTCCGTCCCCGGCGCGGTGTGTACCGGGCCGGCGTTCAAGCTACAGGGGCCGAACTTGTTCGTCAGGCCCGGCCAGCCGGGGAGCACGAGAGCGCGGCTGCAAACGGCTGTCATCAGAGCAGAATAACTACTCGCGATGAAATTGCAGGTACATGGATAAGCAGGAGGCCAAGGGATGCACTTCCCGCAGATGTTTTGAGGAACTGTCCCAATTTGTATGGGCCTTGAACTGAGATGGTCAGTTTCATGATCATGCTGTGGAATTCACAACCATGTTTTTAGGCTAAAAGTAGCTTTGTTTTTCACCACAAAGGGCTCCTGTCAGAAAAATTAAACCGTCGCGCTGCGCTCACTGAGCTCCAGGCCCTCCGATAAGAAAATCCTGGCTGCGCCCCTGATCTCAACTTCCATTCGTTTCACATGGGAAGCACGAATTTTCATGTAGCAAAAAAAAAAATGTTTGAAGGACGCGGGTCAGAAACATATTGAGATTTGGTTGACACCAAGCGTCGCAGCGGTATGCCACGAACTCGTACTGAGGCTGCGTGTCGTTGCACGTAAATGACCGCTCGCTTTCGTGCATAAAACCCTGGTCCTTCTTGCACGATTTTGAGACGAACCCTTTCGGGACGATTTAAAGGACTTATGTAAGATGTGAGTAATAAGGGCAGATGGGAAGCCAACTAAGCATTGCAGACGAATGAGAATAACTAGTTAACAGGCCTAAAAACTGTTGGGTCCATAGATTCGCTGATTGACGGAAAGCAGTGCCCAATTTACGAAACGATCCCTGCAACAAGACGCTTTGGCCTAAACCAACAGGTATCCACGTGAGATGCATAGGAATTTAACCGTGGTAACTATGACGAACATGCACCCAAAATATTTTCGTGTTTTGCAATGCTTAGATCACAAATGCAAAGCAAAGAAAATCGCTGCAAATTTATCGATTCCGTTGAATACGATTGCCATTCCCATAGCCAGCTACTTTTCAGGCAAATAAGTTGTAAACTGGTCGCTAAATGTTGTATTAATAGACCTTCGACCAGATTATCTAGATTATCTAGACTATCACGAAATATGGACATCCGATGCGTTGACGAAAACTGCAGGCATCGATCGCCAAAAGCGCCTTCATTTCCTTAGCTTTCGGCATCATCAAAATAACAACTTTAACTTTCACATCTGTTATTAACTCACTTGTCCCGCACCGCAAAGGGATTTTACTTGTCTTATGCTGATAATGACGACAAGCCTTGGTTTCCCGATATCTGGAGTGTTTGGTGCTCCCTCCCTGAAGGCGTTGGATGTGACTTGGTAAAATTTATGCTTTAAATCCCTCAACTATTACACAATAATCCGACGATTTTGAAAACGGGGGTAAAGCGATGCTTCGTGATTTGGATCAGTCGGTGATTCAACTACCATGATTGAAAACGTTTGTAGCCGAAACCATAGCATCTCGAAGACGGCAAACCGACGCAGGCCAGCAAAAAAAGATCAACTGCTCAGAATACATTGACCTCTTTGCAGGAGTCACCACGTCTTGCAGGGTTGGATGTACCCTGCCATGGTCCCAGAGATAGTACGTGGTCCCGAGGAGATGTACACACATTACTCGCCCACTGACCTCTGTAACACGCCCCTCCCTGGTCCACTGACCTCTGTAACACGCCTCTCCCTGGTCCACTGACCTCTGTAACACGCCTCTCCCTGGTCCGCACACGGCAATGTTCACATGCAAAACCGCCGCTCGAAAACGAACGGACTGTCTTGTGGCAATGCGTTTTGGGATTCAGAGGAAAGAATTAAGTATGGCGGTGTGTTTTTACTGCAGCCTTTCGAGGCAAGATGGGCCAAGCGCTCCGGGAATTGTTGTCAAAACTGATGATGATAAACGGGCGGGGACACTGCAGGGTGGGGCGAGGACAAACACGGAGGCATGTAATGTAAACATCGCTGACGACGTCCCGGAGGAAACGATTCCCGGCTTCCCCGTAAAGGAAGAGAAAGAGAGAGAGAGAGAGAGAGAGGGAGAGAGAGGGGGGGCGAAAGAGAGAGAGAGGAGGGGAGAGAATGGGGGAGAGAGAGGGGGAGAGTGGGGGAGAGAGAAGGGAGAGAGGGAAAGAGAGTGAGAGGGAATGTGAGACGGAGAGACAGAGAGAGAGGAAGAGAGAGTGAGAGACAGAGAGACAGAGAGACAGAGAGAGGGAGATAGAAAGAGAGGGAGAGAGAGAATTTAGAAAGTGTGTGGGTATGTTCGCTAAAAGTTCATATATAAATTAAGCTACACAACAGACGATATCGCACGGGCAGTCAGACTGCATCCCAGAGCCGGCCTTCGACCCCAGCGGCGTTCCGTTCAGCGGTGATCGCGCCCGGGCTCAGGCGTCGACGACTGAACGGACTGCTCACGTACTGGCCAGCGCTCTCTCACCACACGCCTTCCGTGAGGACGTGGGAGAGTGCAGTGGCGAGTGCACCCGCGGGGGCGCCGGCGGCCGGTCGGCCGCGGTGGAGCATGTTCGGCGGCCGGTCGGCCGCGGTGGAGCATGCTCGGCGGCCGGTCGGCCGCGGTGGAAC
>NW_023596805.1:17021717-17035580 GCF_011947565.3 Pollicipes pollicipes | reverse complement strand
TCAAAACGTCATTGTTTAATTCCACCATCTTATCTTGCCCAAAATTAATTGAGGGCCAATTGAAGGAGATCCTTTTAGGAAGTCGTGCTCACGAACGCCAGATATAACCGACTCGACAATTGCTCTTTTATTGACCTTGATCGCTACACGGCCAATGGAATGTCAGGATTTTAATGAGGTTATTATGACCTGATGGATGCCTGAGTGACCTTGAAGTTGTCTGCACGAAATAGTCTGCACATCTTCGTGGGCATGAAGCTCAGAAACTAGAGGAGTTTAGGTCTCGAGAAAGGCGGACTACACCGCATAATGTGTGAACTACATCGCATAATCTTCAAGATGGCTATTTTAGTTAAAAACCCCGCACAGATGTGGAGCATGCCGTTTAAAGGTCACAGAGATGAGATCGACTGAGTAAACCCACGGTACAGTTGAGTGCGTCTGTTGGCATCCATACTTGAAGGAGCTAAGTTTTATTCTGTTGGTAGTATCAGCACTTGAAGAAATTGGGGCATCCAAAAAATGCCTTAATTCATCGTTGCGAGAACGAGGCAAAAACTATTGCTTCCAAGCCTCTTTTAACACCATCATATGCGAACTAACGGGTGCCTTGCCACTCCGCATGGCCTTAAATCGGCGGATCTTGCCGTAACACATTGGCCTTTGATCAGCGAGTCTTGCCGTAACACATTGGCCTTTGATCAGCGAGTCTTGCCGTAACACATTGGCCTTTGATCAGCGAGTCTTGCCGTAGCACATTGGCCTTTGATCAGTGAGTCTTGCCGTAACACATTGGCCTTTGATCAGCGAGTCTTGCCGTAACACATTGGCGTTTGATTAGCGAGTCTTGCCGTAACACATTGGCCTTTGATCAGCGAGTCTTGGCATAGCACATTGACCTTTGATCAGCGGGTCTTGCCGCAACACATTGACCTTTGATCAGCGAGTCTTGCCGTAACACATTGACCTTTGATCGGCGGGTCTTGCCGTAACACATTGACCTTTGATCAGCGAGTGTTGCCGTAACACATTGGCCTTTGATCAGCGAGTCTTGCCGTAACACATTGGCCTTTGATCAGCGAGTCTTGCCGTAACACATTGGCCTTTGATTAGCGAGTCTTGCCGTAACACATTGGCCTTTGATCAGCGAGTCTTGGCATAACACATTGACCTTTGATCAGCGGGTCTTGCCGCAACCCATTGACCTTTGATCAGCGAGTCTTGCCGTAACACATTGACCTTTGATCAGCGAGTCTTGCCGTAACACATTGACCTTTGATCAGCGAGTCTTGCCGTAACACATTGGCCTTTGATTAGCGAGTCTTGCCGTAACACATTGACCTTTGATTAGCGAGTCTTGCCGTAACACATTGACCTTTGATCAGCGAGTCTTGCCGTAACACATTGACCTTTGATCAGCGAGTCTTGCCGTGACGTCATGGCTATACTCGGCGGGCCTTGCCGTGACGCCATGGCTATACTCGGCGGGCCTTGCCGTGACGCCATGGCTATACTCGGCGGGCCTTGCCGTGACGTCATGGTTATACTCGGCGGGCCTTGCCGTGACGCCATGGCTATACTCGGCGGGCCTTGCCGTGACGTCATGGCTATACTCGGCGGGCCTTGCCGTGACGTCATGGCTATACTCGGCGGACCTTACCGTGACGTCATGGCTATACTCGGCGGACCTTACCGTGACGTCATGGCTATACTCGGCGGACCTTACCGTGACGCCATGGCTATACTCGGCGGACCTTGCCACAACCTCATGGCGTTTAATCGGCGGGGCTCGCTGTAATGTCAAGTTCCAATTTCCGGCGTATTCGAGTGTCATGGGTGGGGCCAAATTTGAGGCGACCTTTCCCTTCCCAAGTGAATCAAACTCGGAAGACTCGATTTTGTCCAAGTACCAATGTTATGTAAATCTCACCGTACCGAGGAGGCTCCAGGTAAATGATTACGAGTCATAGACCGCAATGTTTTAGAGATTAAGCGTGAGGACTCCGGACGTTTTCTTGCTGAAATGAGCCAAGTCTGTAATTAAACTGTTTTCGCCACCAACAAATCCAAGCTCCTTCAATCTGACGCCTCTTGCACCGTGTTATCTGCCGTAATATTATGAGTTATAACATTGCAAAAGCGGCGCCATGTCAAACGTGCTCACTATAACTTCCGTGTTATACCAGAACCACACGCAATAGTTGACCATAAAGAGAAGGCTTCAGCACGAAGAAAAGAAAATGGATAAATCAGGAGAGTACTCCGCAAGTTACCACATATTCCAATGAACAGCTTTTTTCGTTGAGACAATACTCTGAACGTTGCACTCCTTGAATGTGTTGAAAATTACTCGAAACTGCGAGCGCCGGTGGCGAAGGTATTGGCGTATAAAATAGTGGCGGCTGGCTGGAACAATGAAGTGAAAAAAATTATCACAGTTCAAATACGACTCGGTTAGCGTTCGATCCACTCGCAATAGCATGATTAGTATCGCCAGCGTGCTGGTTATTTTTGACGCAGCAATAGTGCTCCGCTCCAGCCGTGTTTCTGCGTTGCGATCTGTCGCGAGGCTTCGTCGCGGCGAAGCAAAGTTGGACCGACACGCTCGTGTTCCTCGGCTGAGAGCCAAAACTCTTCATCGACTGATGGAACTTGGCAAAGCTCGGCTACAAAATACCGTGTCTTTCACACGTTCCACAGTCAAAAATGTACTGCGTGGGTGCTTCTGCGCAATCCAGCTTCTAGAAAGCGAGTAATTTCTCAAATTGGGAAGTTTGCAATGAAGACATAGTTGTCCTGCGAAGATGGCAGCTTCATCCTCGTAAGGGAACACAAACCCGCCCGGGGTGGATAAATGGAAATTAATCAATGTTTCGAAATTAGCTTGAGAGCCGCCTCGGGTAGGTTCACCTCAATATCAGCATCGATTTAACGCATTCACTATCGCGCAATACGGCCACAACCACACACAATCGATTACTCTCAGGTTATTGATGTCACACATCCTGGAAAAAAATATTTTTCGATGTAAGCTCACGCCACTGAGCTACGACGTCATCATTGAAGGTTTGTAACAGCAAAATCTATTCCACATGAAGCAGTTTGCTTTTCTCGTTCTGGTTTTGGATTGCTCTGACCTAATTCATACAATATTTGAACCGCGTTGGTAGTTCAGTGCATTCGCGAGAAACATTATTCACATAGGTAAGAGTTTTCCCCGAGGGATAAGGCTAGTACTACTGTCTTATCAACATTTGAACCAATTGGTTTGATTGTCCGCCAATCCGTATCAGTTACACAACACGAGGCCACGCCAAGGTTATCATCAGTTGTCGCGTGAGATTATTTGATAAGCGTTACACCAACATAGTTTGTCGGTGCCATCTGTGATTGACAAGTTAGTGCAAGTGATTCCCTTCGAAGCAAATCAATTGCGTATGTCATGTGAACCGGCAGAGAATAAAATCATACACGGTCATGTGGCCTAACCATTATCTAACATGGCTCTAGCCTGACATGACCTTGATCTAGTCGTGCCCTGAATTGGCCTTGAGCATTCATAAGTTAACATTATTGTATAATTCTAGAGTGTGAAACGTGGTCCTTCGTCCGGTGCCAGTTACAAAGCCCTCCGACTAATAGATGGGAACATGGGGCATGAATTAATGCAATAATTTTCGTAATTTTCTTGGTTCTTGCGTTACGTGCTATGTCATTAGTAGAGAGAAACATGTCAGCACGATTCCTAGAGGCATTTTACCAGGCTTATGATAAAGTTTTACTGAGGTAAAATATGTCATAACCAGGCTGCAGGTACACTACAGCGCTGCTAGATTATGCGACTTTTCCGGTTAATTACGAATCGGGCGGTGTGTGATTGTTATCCCAAGGAAAGATACAAGCGTCTGTTTAAGTCCGTTGTTACCGTTTGGTCCCAAGATGTCGGTGTGTTGCTGGTGGTACGTGTATACAAAAAAATGTAACGTGCAGCAGCTGTTCCAGCCCGGATTGCTGACTGAAGGCGTCCATCCGCGTAATGCACGTGGCAGCACCTTCCGAAATTGACCCGAGGCGGTCGACAGCAAAACTGCTGTCACTCTCTCACCGCCGCCCCCCCCCCCTCTCTCTCCCCCTCTCTCTCCTTCTTTCCCTTGCTCCATCTCACCCTCTCTCTCTCTCTCTCTCTCTCTTCTCTCTCTCTCTCTCTCTCCTCTCTCTCTCTCTCTCTCTCTCTCTCTCTCTCTCTCTCTCTCTCTCTCTCTATCTCTCTCTCTCTCTCTCTCTCTCTCTCTCTCTCTCTCTCTCTCTCTCTCTCTCTCTCTCTCTCTCTCTCTCTCTCTCTCTCTCTCTTTCTCTCTCTCTCTCTCGCTCTCTCTCTCTCTCTCTCTCTCTCTCTCTCTCTCTCTCTCTTCTCTCTCTCTCTCTCTATCTCCTCCTCTAGCTCGTCACCCTTGCCCGCCCATATCCTCAGCCGACGGGGAGACAACGCTGGCGGGGCTGCCCCAGCCGGAGGCTGCGACAGCCTCATTTCCGTTTCGCACCGCCATCTGGCATCAATCTGCGTATGAGGTGTCTTCAGGCGAGGCAGCGCCAGGGTCTGGCGACAGGGCGACACCCGCAGGTGATGTGACGGCTTTGGAGTGGGGCTGAGCGCCACGCGGGCCCCATCGACGGCCGTCAGGCTGCGCTGCGACTCGGATGGACCCTGGTGACGTGACGCGGCGACTTCCGAGGCCGGACTTCTGCTGTCCCAGCTCACGGTGAAGCAGAAGCGCAGAGCCGAGGTAGCCAGATGACTAGGTCTGGTGCCGGGACTCCCGGCGACTGTCGTGCTGTGTCGTGATTGGCTACACGGTCACGTTGGAGATCACTGGGACTTGTTCATGAAGTGATCATTGGCATGAGCGCTAAAAAATCCGTCAACTTAAAACTTGATTAAGAAATGATTATCTAATTGCTGGAACCAAGCAAAATGATATGATACAAAAGCTGTTGCCGGCATGCATTGAATCGTCTCTCATAGGAATTGGTCTCACCAGAATGCACGATGTCATATTGTGTTTGGAACTGTGTTAGGAGTGGTGCGATGAGCCAATGTGTAGATGTCGTTCTCGGCGAAAACCAGAAGGCAGCTTGAAGACAAAAGCTGGATGTTACTTTTGGCTTGTTTCAAATGCCTGAAATATAATAATTGCCATGCATTTTATCATCTTTGTGTTTCTTACATGTGAATAACCACGCCAGAGACCCTCCGTATTCTAAAAACTTTTGATCGGTAAGCAGCCAAGTGCATTTGCGAGAAACATTCCACACTTACATAAGACGGTACTTTTAGCCTGATTTCCCCTCTAACAGCCAGGAAAAAAAGAGGAGACAAATGCATTAATATTTTGGATACATGGTTTTATGAAAGTGTTTATGAGCATTGAAATAAAAGTGCAAAGCATTATTCGATTTGCTACTAACAATCGATTTAATAAATGCATGTAGATGTAACACAAAAACATCTATCTGTCTTTTCTCCTGATTATGCGACGAGGGATAAGCATGGAAGTACTGTGTTTCGATTGACATATGTATTTCACTGAAAACTGCTTAAACACGGCTTGATGACGCCGCTGCCTCATTAAATTGTTAATTTCTCTCAGGAGAACCATGCAAAACGAGAAGCATCACTGCTTAGTTTACTACGAGAACTCATGCGTTGCATGCAACAACGGCATGGAGCATATATGCCAGTGCAACGCTTAAGGTAATTTTGACAGGCAGATCACACTTTTTTACGTGACCCTGCGCGCATAGGCGTGACTTTATGACGTTACCTTTCGGTTGTCACATCTGAATCAAAAGCAACTTAGATCATCCTCTCATTCCGCTGCTACTACATCGCTTAAATAGTCATGAGACGCCAGCTGGAGCCTTGATGGCCTGCCAGAATCGGGCTCTGCGACCGTTCTATTTGCATTACAGTTTGTACCACGTCAAAACACAGTGGAATTCTAAGGAGAAGCTCGCAACCGGTAAAGCTAAGGAGAAGTTCGCAGCCTCGAATGCTGAGGATATGCTCGCAGTCTGAAACGCTGAGGAGACGCTCGCGGTCTGAAATGGGGAAGAGATAGATGCTCACAGCCTGAAATGCTGAGGACATACAGTCTTAAATGGGGAGGAGATGCTCACAGCCTCAAATGCTAAGGAGATGCTCGCAGTCCGAAGTGCTGAGGAGATACTCGCAGTCTGAAATGCTAAAGAAGTGTGGTCTGAAATGCTGAGAAGATGCTCGCAGTCTGAATTGCTGAGGAGATGATGCAACCGTGCCACTGTCAAATTCCACAATGTAACAACAACGTAATCCAAGACACACAAGCTGCTTGATCTCCAAAAGCAGAAAAAAGACACGTTGCCAACGTAGAAAGCTGTAGGCACTTGCTGACTTTGTGTGAGCGATATCCGTGCGTCCCGGTGGCTCAGCTGGCTAGAGCGGCTGCCCTCCGATCCACCCACCCGTGGCGGGGAGCGTTCGGGTTGCTCAATGGCTCGCTATTTGGCCTCGCGGGTATGGCCTGCGGCCGGCGTAAACGGCCGCGCTAAATGTCAGGGGACGTCAGAAGGCAGGGTGACGTCAGAGGACAGGGTGACGTCAGAGGGCAGGGCGGACCGTGCCGAGCCTCCCGACACTTCGCACTTTCGCCACCAAATTCTACCGTTGACCTGGGATTGCGCCAGCAGATGGCAGGGATCAGGCTCATACAGCAAGCAATGCTTAGCGTGAGCCCAGAAATCCATCCTTTCAAAATTTCGGATTGAATCTTTAACGCAAAGTACGCACACACCTGAATCCTAACAACAGCAATGTGATTTACCCCCGCATTCATCTACTTTTTCGTTCATTGATTTTGCTTTATCAGTGTCAGTTGGCAGTGAACAGTAAGTGCGAAGGAAAGCCTAGCTCCTGCATGAATCGTTCATTTATCCTGTCGTAGCCGCGGTAGCCAGTACGCGGACTAGTCACCCCACCAATGCGTCACTAGTCACCCCACCGCTCTCAATGCGTCCAGGAAGTGAAGCATTGGTGCTGGTGTCGGCAGTCCCAGCGGCTGCAGCGGACAGCTGTGACCAATGAACGTCATGACGCGATGACCAACGCCAGCGCCAGAGAGATAATTTAATCACCGCGGTCAGTCAGTCAATGACGACTGAGACTAGAAAAGCATCATGGCGTGTCAGCCAATCACAGTCAGTCGGCCGCTCAGTCAGCCAATCACGGTCAGCCGGCCACTCACGCCCAAAATCTGTATATACCTCATGACGCCGTCGCGGTCGGGACGCCCTGATTTCCCCCGCGGGCCGTACATCACAGCTCGGGATCTCAGTGGTGCCACCAGAGGCGGGCAGGCCGCCGTCGGACCGACGCACGCCAGCTTCAACAGTATGCTGGTTGCAACAAGCAGAGGGTGTTGCATAGCATGGGCCCTAGCACGCAACGAAGGGAACTTACGCCTACGCCAGAGGGTGCACCCAATACCGCCAGTGCCACAGTTCTTCATCTACGCACAAGTCCATTTGTGAGCTTTGAAGGAGTCGTTTATTCGGCCATGAAACACAACTAGAAATAGCAAGTACAAAAGCGATCATCTGGCGAGACAACAGGTGGGCATGGGTATAGCGGGTCTGTGGAACCATAACCCCCTCGAGTTAGGGTGTCAGGTCGGCACCAGATCAAGATTGACCAGCTCGAATAACAGCATGCATGGTTCCCAGCTGTTGGTGCGGCGCACACAGATGGGCTGGACCCTGGAGTCATTATACTCGTGCCACGCTCCCAAAAATGGTTTTCTTCGGTGGGTGTTGTAGTGGCTCGAGTGTATCACGCCAGAATGGTTAGCCACGTTGCACGGGGTGTGCTTGCAGTTTCCCTGTACGGCAGAGCATGACGACAAGTCCAGACCGCTGGCGGAGAAGTCAACAGTGGGATCAACTTGCCTCTGGTTTGATCTGGCTGCAGCAACAGCCGTTTGCCGGTGCGCTACAAGGATGCGTGGGAAACTCTGAACCCGAAACTTCTTGGAGCACTTCCTGCGTTTCTGACGCATGGAGCACCTCGGCTTTTCATCTCCATCAAGCATTTCTTCCTTGGCGAAAAGTTCAAAGCTTTTCGTTCTTTAACAACGGCGGGTCGGTGAATACCCTTGTCCCTAGAGCACCCTCTGAAGTCTTAAAACTCAATTCGAACTTCAACCCTTTCCCAATTATTCAAGAAGGAAAAGTTTTTTCCTGAGCTCTTTTTATAAGTAGCAGCGTATCGAGAGACGCAATATTGTGTTTTAAACTTTGTTTTTGATCATTTAACTTCGCGTGTGGCTTTGCCTGACCTAGCATGACCTAGCAATACATTAGTGTATTTAAGATGCATGCTATTCCTTAATACATGCTAGTATTTTATCTAACCTTTTCGAGACAAAACGAAGGAGTGGAGGCTGGTTCTGAAAGTGTATATTCAGCATGAGATAAACGATGCATAATTGCAGAAATTTTATGGCTTTCATGAAATAGATTATTGGTATACATACCTTGGTGCTGGTGTCAGCAGCCACCCGTCTTTTCAGCAAACAACGTCTTAAATGTTAAATTTCCAATCAACCACTGCTGCTCCCACTACAAAGAATATCATCTAGTTTCGGAGCCCTCAGAGAGCCTGAGTCCCCACACGCGCGGGGCGAGCGACAGCTCTTTTTTAAACGGTGAATGTGGTTGCAATTATTTCCCTTCCACCGATGATACGCTCGGATTGTTTTATGTTCTGCAGGGGACTGCAAACGCTAGGGCGGTTGACGCGGCAGCAGTCCACGCTGGTTGCCGCATCTGGGGCTGACTGAATGGACGAACGCATTGACGCAATGGACGGTGCCTTGTTCTCGAACGCATTCGGTTAGAGGGGAGAAAAATCATGCGTCACACATTACGACCACACATCACATACACAACGGGGTTGAGAGGAAATGCGTTGCCTGTCTCCCGAAGTTCTGAGGAAATGTGGAATCAATTCGTTATTAAGCAGAAAACCTTTTTTTAATTTCCCCCGCGCCTCGTCAATGATTCCCGGCCAAAAGGCTCAGAGAGATGGCGGCGGTTTGTTGCGAGGTGGCGGCTTCGGTTGTCTCGCTCTCTTGTGTTCTGTAAGCCACCTGCCTCCATCTGAGCCCGACCCGAGACCGAGCATTTTGATTTGATGTTCAGCTTTCACTCTAATTCAACCTGTGTGGTTCTGAAATACAGTATTGCGTCAAAGTGCTTACTTGTTTCGGCTAATTGCTACATCGCATACCATTGTCTACCCTTTCCTTCACTATTCCTGACTTTCGCCAGAATCTTATATTCACGTTGGCCGTAATGTTTGTAAATCCGCACCACAGTCCTAAAACAGAGAACATGAATCGCCGTTGAAGCAAGCCACGCTTAGTTCGCCGTTTTCCATCCAAGCACGCGTTACGCATTTCCGCGCCGAGACGGGTTGTCGTGAAGAGCTGTCTCCATGACAATAGGCCTTACAGTCATCCTCAGGAAGGCTAGCAAGTCTTCGCGGGCCGTCGTTACACACCGTAGAGAAGGCGGACTTCATTACGGAACACAGAGCAGAGATGCCTACCTCAGTGGATGCCGGGACGCTGGTGAGAAAAGAGCAACATTGCATTAAATTGCTCACTTTTCTGCGTCGTTTTCCTAACGGCGTTGCGGCACCGGCATGGCAGTTCCCATGCTGTCGTTACGCCCGGTCCGCGACGGCTCGCAGTGCTCGTACAGCAATTCAGACGCACCGGCTCTGGAGCGAAGGCAGTTCCCGCGCCCGTTGGGTTTTCACGTCGGGACACGTGCATGACCTAACTCGCTGTGCATAGTATTCATGACGACACCCTCATGGTGGGCCGGTCTGTGAGGATGGCGACCAAGCTGCCATGCTTGTCGGCAGTTAGACTCGGAGATGCATTATGTAATGGTCGGGCGTCGTGAAGGTTGCCGATGGCTTGCATCGGTGGTATTCATCATGAGTGATCGTCGCGCCCATTTTAGCGTTACGTGACGTTTGGATGCCAGCACCGCGTGACAGCCTGCTTTTCAGAAGACATTACAGCACTCTCGACTTTATCGAGAGATTTTGTGGACTTGGGTGCACGGTGGACGAAGACGGCTCCGTTCGTACAGTACATATCGTAATTTGGAAAATGATTTTCAGGGTGGCAAGGGCTCAGGTCGGGGCCGTTATTTCCTTTTAATTCACCTGAGGGCCCGGCCGACCTCAAATTTGTGTCAATGCCCATACCTAACGCAAGACGAGGTAAATACATGTGTGATTTCGGAGGTGGAGAAGTGCTGTAAGCCACAACTATTGCGACTTAAGCTCAAGATGGTGCATAGGACAAAGCCGGCCAAGAAAGCATACACTTCCCGCACGATCTTAGAGGAAGTATTGCTGATGTCTTAACCATTGTATATATGCTCAAAAAACTCTCGATCTAGGATGACTAGATTACTGTTCTGTAGACTATATAATGTCTCACAGTGCAGATAACCAAAAGACGATGTGCTTACTTCCCTCACAGTAAGACGATATCTGTGTTAAACATTCCGTCTTGCTCTTGAATCATACATGATATCAATCAAAAGTCATAAGTTTTGGCGGACATGGTGGATTGAATTAGATCTGCTAGAATTTGGCATGTTTAACTGATCTTTAATCGTTTTTAAGCAAAGAATACATTTTTTCTGGCCACGCGATAGGCGTTGAGTGTTCTTTTCGAGCTCATTACTATTGTGCTGCGCCACCCCACCGAAATATGTTGCAAGATGGCAAATACCCTGTCGGCATAAGATGAATTTCGGTTGAATTCCATGCGGGCATCCGTTTGATCCGCTTTGTTCTAGATCTTCAATGACGTCGGCCGATTTCTCCATTGCACGACGTAATCCAACCACTGGAGAATGGAATCTCCCTCGGCATATCAATGCTTTACACAGTTTGTAACTGCACACTCAGGAGGGAACGCATGTGACATGACATATTTAATAATGCCGCTCGAATGGTGAACCTAAGCGAAGGCTTGCATACGAACATAACTTCAGACATCCGGAATGCTGCAGAATCTACCTGAGCCGATTTTGCGTTAGTGACGAGCGGAGGAATGTGGAGGCGAATGTCACTTATCTCCGGTTAAGGCTTCTCAGTATTTGCCTAGATATGTCTAGAAATACTAAACGCAGCTAGTTTTGCTCGTTTGTTATAGCGTGCTTACTAGGAAATGTCTGCGGCGGGCTCAGTTGTGCTGAGAACTTGATCAAAATACAGGCAATAGATCTGGAGACACAGCCTTTGGTATGGGATGCTCAAAGGTCACATAAGGGGTGAATTAGACTGACACTAGGTCATTTGAACTGCACCGTGCAAGCGTGCGGAGATCAGCCGCCAAAATAAAATGTAAGACTTTTATGTTACTCGACCCCGCTGCCCGTTACGTTTTATTAGATGTATACGGCGCAGTGTTGAATGACAAATATGGTAGCATTGCACTAAAATAATTTGAAAACTTTGAGTCCAAGATGTTCGCCTCTCATCCCTGTTACTTGACATGTCCCTCGTTCGTTCCTGTTCATGCCTCTCAATATCAGCCTTATCGATATCCACAATGCCAATAATGAGAATTCCCGGAAAATGAACTCAAAGCAAATGCCCGGCCGCAACACCTCCAATATGCCTACTTGGTATTACCTCTTCACAAGCGTTGCGGCAATTTAGTACAGGTTTGGTGGCTCATGTAGCCTTGCTTGCACGTGCTTCTGGCTTTTGACTGATCAGATCAGTGCTAATTCGTGACTTACAGGAATGACCGAGGACTTAAATTTGTATTTTCTTAAAACGTACGTTCCTGCCAATTTTGGAACCACTGATCCGATGCATCACTGCTTTTATGGCCACGTGCACAAATTTGTGTAAAGGAGCTTCGAAATGTATCTTTATTTGACTGATACTTTAAAATTTTGCATTTGACTGTTACTTAACAATTTTGCGATTGGCTTGAGGGCAGTGGAAGCTGAGCTATCTGGCACCAACTTACAGCCTGATGTTGATTTGTTTATTAACGTTCTGATGCATTTGTACCAGACGTACCCCAGTAAGGTATAATAGTTTTGTTGCTTCAGCACACATGTCATGTCATGGCGACATTTTGTTCCATTGTTGCCACGTACCTTTCCTGGCCAGGGAACTTGTCATGGTCTGCGCTGTAGGCTAGCGGCCACCATAGTTCTTCTACGGGGGATCAGTGCGGTAACAGTGGCGTCGTCACTGCATGAACACGCCACCTACTCAGCGTGTGGTGTAGACGTCTTCAAGAGGCACTTGCAATTCACTTCCCGCCTTGGGGATGGTATCGTGCAAGGGAAAATGGAAGGTAATACAGGCTAAACCGACTACCATTACGGACTCAAAACTCTTGTTCTACTTGTCGTCCTTCAATATACCACATGGTGCTGGTTAAACGACGTTTCGAACAACTGTCAGCAAAGAACTCAAAGAACAAAGAGTCCATAATGCCGAAACACCAAAAGCTCAAGACCTCTCTTGCTGATATCAAGTGAGCGACATTTTGCTGATACTTCATTCCAGGCTGTTTCAGTGACGCGCGTAGAACCCCACACAGGAAAGCATGTTAAACCCGAGACGCTATGGCGGAAAGCAGCCTCAGCTGGATTTGACCGCTCGGTCTCAACGTTGTCAACGTTGCAGCCACGAACAGTTTCTATGCCTGTCCAGAATAGAGGCTTGCCTCGCTGAATGATTTGAAAAACAGGCAAAACTAATTCGATGAAAGTTTGTCTAGCCGGTGTCACGACTGCCATATGTTACCCTCCCATGGAGCTAAAAGCCAGTGTTCTCAACTCTGAGCCCGGTGTCGCGGCGCCGCTTCGGAGTTGGAAAACTGTATCGCGAGACACCGCGAGCAAGGTGAATAAAGAGCGGGGACATAGAGAAAACGGCGTGGGCTGCTGTCATAAGTTCGACTCGTGCCTAACACGTAACGCGAGTCACATATGCCGCGTTTGCGCCCGTATTGTCTGTTTTATCAACTTAATTCCTTTGGTGATTTAATAACCTTTTCGTGCGTCCATAACGGGCGATTCCTTACTAACCTTTTCATGCGTCCTTAGCGGGCAGTTCCAAAACATCTCGGGAAACTACTGCAGAGAATCATTCCATTCAATGTAGTTTGCTGGAATTTGGAATCATCGAGCACGACTGGTGCCCAGCATCACCGGTGGCCGGTTGGGAGGTAAACCGCTGCCAGAGACAGCCACCCGTCGACAATAGGTTTCTAAAGCTCAAATCCACGTGGCAGAGACTGTACAGAATGACATGTCACCTCACCATTCCTATCTTAAAACCGCATTTGGGCTTATTTCCTGAATTCTGCTAGAGGGTTCAAGATGAGATTACGATGCGTGCGGTGACCGATGTTATTTAGGGTACCTGCAACTGAGCCACGAACAGGCTTCTAATATACCTCGCAGTTCGGTGCAGCACGAATATCGACATTGCGACACACAATCTAGCATAGTGTGCGCTGGGCACCCTGTCTAAGGAGCGGTCGCGGATGCAAGGAGGGTGAACAGGCTGATCGCCGGCCTGGTATACAAGGCCACCCCGTGCTCTTCACACCATCGACTGCTGGCTAGCATGCGCGAAGAAATGGAAAGAATGCTTGGATGCCACTTTAACAAACGTCCGAGCAATGCTCTGCAGAGGCAACTAAGATGCAACATCGGCATTATTGCAACTCTCGCTATTCAAGTCAATCTTGTCACAAACCTTCTTCG
>NW_023596805.1:17019398-17020717 GCF_011947565.3 Pollicipes pollicipes | reverse complement strand
CGCGTGGGTACTGAGCTTGTCCAGAGGCGTGTTTGAAACGATCTGGTTCAGGATAAGGATATAGGAGAAGGAGAAGGATAAATGCAGCAAACGCACAGCACAGCGTGACGACTATAGCCCTGCTGCCACGCTTGAAATTTTACAATGCTGGTTGTTGATATCCTTGCTGTTGCAGTAACGCCGGGATCCCAGTAAACTGCTATCATCGCTGATTAATTTACTTTGTGACCACTTTGCCGGCCTGAATTCACATTAATGACCGTGTCTCGACGATATAGATACATGAAAGCCGCAGATGGCGTGTTTTTATGGATAGGTTCTGCCTCAAGAATCGTCATTAAATATCTGCGACGACAGAGGCGTCTCGCTTCTCCGTACCGACGCAACCGTGCTGAGTCAGATACCATATCCTTTCTGAAACTCGCAATATCGCCGCGGTCTTCGTCGCAGCGGGCGTCGGTGCAGATTCTCGGCGCTGGAGTCTCCTGAAGAAATAATTGGCTACAGCCGAGCGAGTAAGATGCGAGCACAGTATCGACTCCTTTGCGAGAGGTCAAATTAACGGCGAGCACAGTATCGACTCCCTTGCGAGTGGTCAAATTAACGGCGAGCACAGTATCGACTCTCTTGCGAGTGGTCAAATTAACGGCGAGCACAGTATCGACTCCCTTGCGAGTGGTCAGATTAACGTGAGACGGTTTTACTCCCGCAACACATAACATACGCTCGGGCGGGAAGGCGGGAGGAACTTGACGCACTAAAGCATAACTTCTGAATGGAGCGGCGCAGCGGCGCTTAGCTTTCTATCCTGTAGACGTTTGAGTAGCCAATTTTTGACAGCAAGGATCAGACGTACCACTTAAGATCGCCGACCTGTAGCAGGTCAAAGTCAAGCCATGGCTGTTGGCGAGGGCTGGGGCGATTGTCGGAAAATGTTCCAGCCTTCTGCGGCAACGGAGTGTTAAGGGTAGTCACACAACTTTGACATGCTTTTTCCGCAGTAAAAAGTTTACATTAGCATTAGCTCATTTCCTTCAACTTGGGCCGGGTGTGAAGGTCAGATAAAGGTCAAAACCAAACAGCCTTTCTACTGGAAAACTTGCTTTTATGAGAAGTTCTCAAGGCTCGCTTCGAATTCCTCGGCTACAAGAACTTCAACAAGCATCTTATGCTGACTTTAGGACGGTCAGGGGAGGTCACTGACCTACAATGACATCTATCAGTCTTTTGCTTTGAGCAACGTGCTACTAGCGCTGTTCATAACGTTAAATTTACATTCCAAGATAAAAATAACCTCAGGAGGTGTTGGCCATCTTGAT
>NW_023596805.1:16929173-17018466 GCF_011947565.3 Pollicipes pollicipes | reverse complement strand
CATATGGACATGGCTATCCCATGCGCGCCTGAACGTTTTCCACCTTTATTCAGAGCATATCAGTAAAAAAGGTACGCATCACAGTTTTGAACGCGGACGATCGCAAGTCTAAGAAGCAAAACCCACATCACCCGGCGATGCAGTCTCCATCTGCTGCGGGGCGTTGGTTCGATAATTTAAGGGAGTGTCCCACATTTGTATGGGATTTTGATCTGAGATGGCGCTTTTGAAGAGTATTCGGTGATGCTCACATCCATACCCTTTTAACAACTTAAAACGCTCCGGTTTCTGAGCTTGACGCCCGCGAACTTGTGCGGACTATTTCGTGCAGACTATTTCAAGGTCACCCAGACATGCATGACGCCCTAGAAACGTCACGCAAATACTGCCACCGCGTTGGCCATGTGGTGCTCAGGGCCAGGAAAAATATGATCATCGCGTTATTCTTCTCTGACGGACGCCAGCACGATTTCTGGAGAAGAGTTAAACGGCTGACCAAACCTGTTGACAGCCCCATGCTCCGGGCCTGGTGCACCGATAAGCAGGAAACCTTCGCTGTTCGATGCCGCTTGGTCGATAGCCCAACCTTGCAAGAACTTGGTAGCCTTGGGTCAGGTCAAAACTTACTAAAAAATACTAAAACAAAAACCCGGAAAAACAGGTTTACAAGCAGCTCCATGCTCCGAGCCTATGGCACCAATCATCACGAAATATTCACCAATCGATGCGCCATAACTGAGATTCTGTCCTTTTCAGAACATGGTGACCTTGAGTCAGATTAGTCAGATCAAAGGTAAAAAAACGGCCCAAACCACCTAAAGTTAGTGTGCAGACTACTCCATGCTCCGAGCCATGGCATCTATCACCATGAAACCTTCCCCAATCGATGCACCATAGTCGGTATCCTATCCTTTCCAGGACCAAAAGCCACCAAAAACGGTCAAAACGATCGCAGTGAAACATAACGCACCAAAAAATGTATCTGCGCGGCCTTTCAAACATAAATTTGTGCTGAGCCGCGCCTCCATTAAATTAAATGGATTGTCATTTAAAGATTCGAGTACAAAACCACTACTCTCCCTAATTTTCTTTTGGAAGTTTCTGGTGGTTCCCACCATTATTGGAAATCCAAGGATAGGGTATCAACTACGGTACATCGATCGGTGAATGTTTGTCGGTGATCGATGCCATAGACTCGGAGCATGCGATTGTCTGTAGCCAGCTTTGGTGGCTTCGTCCGTTTTTGGTGACCTTTGACTTGATTCAAGGACGCTATGTTCTGGAAGGGATAGGATATCGACTGTGATGCACCGATTGGTAAAGGTTTCATGGTGATCGGTGCCATACGCTCGGAGCGTGGAGTTATCTGCAAACTAATTTCAGGTGGGTTTGGACGTTTTTTGGGACCTTTGACCTGACTTAAGATCCCCACGCTCAAGAAAGAATAGGATGGAGTTATCTGCAAACTAATTTCAGGTGGGTTTGGACGTTTTTGGGGACCTCTGACCTAACTGAAGATCCCCATGCTCAAGAAAGAATAGGATATCGACTATGGCGCATCAATTGGTGAAAGCTTTATGGTGATTATTGTCATAGGCTCGGAGCATGGGGTTGTCCGCAAATTAATCTGTCTAGTTTTTTATTTTGGTGACCTTCGACCTGACCCAAGGTCATCATGTTCTGGAAAGGATAGGTTATCGACCAAGCGGCAACGAATAGCGAAGGTTTTGTGTGTATCGGTGCAGTAGGTTCGGAGCATGGGCTGTCAACAGGTTTGGTCGGCCGTTTAATCCCTCCCCAATTTCTGACACCAGCGGTCATTGATTGCCTCTCAACCAATGCAACGCGTTCAGTGCAAGTTTCGAACACGAATCACGTTTTGTGCTGCACACTTGCGTCGCGTGCGTTATGTGCTGCGTTCTGTGCTGCATAAAGTCATTTACAGCACCGTGAACGGGTGCAAGAATCTGGCGATAACCTGAAGATTGAGGGCAGAATCTTTACTTCATGTAGCTTTCAATCTGTTCAGGGGACACCCTCAAAATTATGCAAGTTAAGCGCAGGGGCTGAAGGGACATTCCGTTCCATCGTGGGTTGCCTACCGGCTGCCATTATGGCGACACGGGGCGACAGGGGGGAGGAGTCCTCTGTTTGATCCGGAGATCCTTGAAGGGGTATGTCACACATTGGTGCCCTCGCTGATTTGGGACCCTCGTACCATGCAACTGAACGCGCTGGATCAACGCAGATGCTCTCATTAATGCAAAAAGGTCTCTCATAACCACAAGGGGTTAAATAATTGGAAGAGAATCCGTTTTGGTTTAGCACTCGGTCGGGTGAGGGTCAAATTGACCCCCCCGAAGATTTTTCCGGAATGGTTTTCAAACGGCACGGGTTACCGCGCCAAATTCTGAATAACTGTAGACAATTGAATAGCAAATCGCCTGGCACCAAAAATTTAGATGTACCTTGTAAGGTCGCTGACCTATGGCAGGTCAAAGTCAGGCCATGGGTTCAGCGAAGTCAATTTCCGGGAAACTGTTCAATCTGATGCAACAGCGGAATGTTAGACGAAGCCCTACACCTCTGAGATGCTTTCTTAGGCAACAAAAATACTGAATGAGCAAGTTACGTTGACCTAAGGTCAGGTATGAAGGTCAGACTAAGGTAAAAATCATCTTGTCTTATTACTCTAGAGCTTACTGTAGGGATAGTTTCTGGTGGTCATTTCGAATTTATTGATAGCAGGAGCTGCATTATAAATCTCCCATGGACTTCTTAGATGTCAGAATAGGTTATTACCCTAAAATGACCTGGGTGAACATTTTGTTTTTAGAAACATACTGCCTAGCGTAATCTAGTGCTTATTCAGCTGCAAAACTCAGAGAAGTTTCGTATGACCTTGGTCACCACGACCTTCAAAAGGTCAAACTATGTCACTGACCTTAAGTGAGCATGTGACCTTTCGCTTAGAAACATTTAATTAGGTTCTGGGAGCACTTTGGAGATCAACCTGGAGAATGACCTTGTTTGGCCTTATTTGATCCAAAGGTCTTAACCCAGTAGCCTTAAACTTTTGACCTAAGTGAGTTCACGTGCAGGTCAACACACTCTGTGAATTTGGTGTCTCTAGCTTTCTTAGTTCCCGAGATCTTACGGGGGCGGTCAAATTGACCCCCCTCCCCCCGCCACCCGAGCGAAGTCTTTCATTGTCAGCTGGCTCGACCAACACAAGGGCCCCTCTGGCACTCGTTCCTGCCCATGTTCAGCAAATGCTCCCTTGGTCAATTCGCGGCCGCTTTGCTGACACAGAGCCCCTTGTTAGGCACTGTGGGCCCCTGACCGACACAGATGCCCCTCATTGTTTTAGGGACGCCTGACCAACGCAAATGGGGGCCGGGGTTTTTCCCTGCTTGGGAAATGGGTACTCACGCCCGGATCGGCACGGAGGCGGATGCTCGATACTGGTGGTGTCTGACCCACATGGAGACCCCCATCGCCTCAGTGGCCTCCAATCGGCGCAGAGGATCCTCCGCTTGGTTCTTGAGGGCCCGGCCCTACCGGCTGCCCCTCCCCCTTCTTCATAGCTACCCTCGGCCAGCCCTTCAGGCCCTTAATTGTCTGTTACGAGAGACCAGGAGACCCCCTCGTGACCTAAGCGGGAGCACGTGCCCTCTGTGCCTCCTCCCGCACACCTTGTCTGTGCCATGGTGCAGTGCCGGTCGCATGATAAGTTCCAGCAGCCATTAAATTGTGCATCAGACTAGCTCAGTCAGTGTGCGCCGTCTGCCCCCCCCCCCCATCAGACTAACACAGTCAGTATGCGCCGTCTCCGCCCCCCCCCCCCCCATCAGACTAGCTCAGTCAGTGTGCGTCGTCTCCCGCCCCCCCCCCCCCCCCATCAGACTAGCTCAGTCAGTGTGCGCCGTCTGCGCCCCCTGCAGAAATGTCGGCGTGAGCCCAATTTTCGCCGAATTGGCGTTTTACTCCCTGATGTGCTTGTAGAAACTAAATGTTCATTTTGCTGCATTTAATCAGCGCGGGAAGTGGGTAGCGACACGTAGAAGCACCTATTCCGCTGATGTCAGCGAAGACAACGCCGGGCTCCATTCAAACAGCTGTCGCGCGTAACCATGACAACCCCGCATCTGTTTACGCTTCGTCTGTTGTCGCCGCGACACCAAGAAAGTTTGAAAAGGAAGAGATGCGACGGCTCCACTCTGGAGGCGCTTCCGAAACCGGAGAAGCCTCGGCGCTTCGGGAAAGCTTGTTTGTTTTCGCCCAGACCTCGCTGCATCAACCGGAACGCCACCAGAAAGGGGGAGGGGGCTCGTGAACAGAGCCCGGCCGGCCCTTGTACCGGAGCCTGCGCAGGGCCGGCCGCCGGCTACCGGCAGAAGCGGATTACTGGGGACGACCGAGGACAATCACCCGCGCGACACATTTCAAAACGGGTTGAACAAATGGCATTATCCCGGATCTCCCGGACACGAATTTGAGTGGCGCCCCGCGGCGGGCTGGCAGAGGGTCGGACACTCAGACCAGTACGTGGTGGGCGTGCGGGTTCGCGTTCCACCAGCCACGCTTGGCGACTCCACTATGGAGGTCGGCTGGCAGCTGACCGGGGGTCAGCCTGATACAGGCGCGGTCACAGTACATGTCACGAGATGGTGCGATCTGCCCGCAGCAATAGCCTGTTAGCAGCTGACCGAGAGCCAGCCTGATACAGGCGCGGCCACAGTACATGTCACGAGATGGTGCGATCTGCCCGCAGCAATAGCCTGTTAGCAGCTGACCGAGAGCCAGGCTGGTGCAAGCGCGGTCACAGTACATGCCACGAGATGGTGCGATCTGGCCGCAGAAATGGCCTGTTCGAATGGAACCACACGATTTGGTGGTGGCAGGTCCCTCTCGCCAAGTTATGGCATAGCAAGCCAAGTACGTCACCCCAAACCGTCCGACTGCACCGTTTGGTCGAATGTGAAAATTGCAACAACATCAAAGAAACGGCACACCCTGCAAATTTGACTCCATAATTTCCCGACCGATTGCCGGTTCAGCTAATCGCAAACACTGAGCCCTTTTGGTGGGTGCGCGCACCCTAGTCCGTGCCAATTAAAGAGAATGTTCCGCATTTGTATGGGGTTTTGAACCGAAAGAGTCATCTTGAAGATCCTTCCGTGCAGTTCACAACCCTGTCCCTCTGAAGACCAAATCCTCTCCAGTTTCTGACCTGGTGAATACGTGCTCGCTAGTTTGAGCGCACTATTTCAATGTTACCCAGGCATTTATGGGGCCACCATAATGCCATTTAAATCTTGCCAGTCCATTGGCCATGCGACGATCATGACCAAAAGTACCATAATTGTCGAGTTGTTTATATCTGGCGTTCGTGAGCACGATTTCCAGACATAGTGGCCGTCAGTTGGCTCTTAATCAATGTTGTGCGTGGTATGATGACGAAATCAAACGATGACGTAATGATAAGCATGTTAACTAAATGGAGACATTGTGGTGTCTAGGAGTAGTCTTTTCCACTTCAGGGTATTCCAGTAATTATGAATAAGCACCTTTCATCATACCTGATGCCTGCTTCAGTATCTTCAAATGTGGAACATTCCCTTCAACAAAACCGAAGATATGGATATCAAAAAGGCGCAAGCTTTATGTGGTGTAGGAAATGATTTTGCCTCGCTGCAGGCTCTTTATGCACGCGTGCTTCAACATTAGTACTGCGCATGACACCGCATCCAGCCAATCAGCGACGGGCGGCGGACCGCGGCTAGGCTGCCCGCGACTGGTGATGACATTCGCGTAGCGATTTTCCTTTTCCCGAGTGGCATGGCTTGAAATAGAGCTCAGGCGCCCCCCCCCCTTCCTTTACCCGATCCCTTGCCCGGCCAGTCAGCGTGGATGCTAACCCCAAGCGACATTTCTGAGACCGCAAAGAAAACGAAGAGAGCGCTCTGTCTCTGTTTTTATCCTGCGTAATGATGATACGTTTATAGCACTTGTTTTTTTTTAAGAAGAAAAAATTGTTGGTTGTGTTAGAGCACTGGTCTGTGATAGCATTTGAGGGCTCTCACAAAACCATTTTATTATCAATGCCAGTGATGATTGGTAGAAAACAGGCTTGCGTTTTTTCTACCATGTGTTGACTGGTAGGAACAGGCTTGCGTTTTATCCATGCTGATTAAAGGGAATATTACACATTTGAATAATTTAATCCAGCATGGGGTGTGATGGAAAAACTCACTGATAAGTGCTGATGTACTTTTATGTGGAAAAGACTACTCCAGACAACAAAATTTCTCTGTTTAGTAAATACGCATATCAATATGCCATTGTTTGATTGCATTATCGTACTTTGCGTAACATTGATTGACAGTCAATTGGCCGCGCTATGTCTAGAGATCATGCCCACAAACGTCATACAAGAACGACTCGACCATTAGACCTTTATTGGCCTCGATCGGCGCATGAACAACGGAATAGCAGGATTTCAGTGATGCCATCATGGCATAATGCATTCCAAGGTGTCCTTGAAATACCCTCCCACAATTACTCTCCTACATCTCTGTGGCTTTAAAGCTCAGGGGCCAGAGAGTTTTTTTGGTTTTACGAAAGGCATGGTCGTTAACTGTATTGGAAGGTCTTCAATTTAGAGATTTCATTTCAAAACATCATACAAATGTGAAACACTCCCTTTAAGAATCGGCCGAAGAGAAACTCCAAACCTTTCAATGAATAAAGCTTGGTTGTAATCCTGAGCTTCTGACCTGTTTCTAGATCAAATTTTATTCGATTCCTGTGACTGGTGTCTGCTGGATCAACATTGAATCACCTGAAATCAGAAACAAGTCATCAGTACTGCTGGCAATTGAAATATAACGGCTTGAAATTCTGATGACAATGAACGACAGCGTGACTTGCAATCAGAAGGAACTTGTCTAAATATGATACACACAAGCCGCATAATCTAATACATGAACGCCAAGGGTTATCACGATAGCTTATTGGTCGGTGCAAGGCATTCAAGGAAGAAATGAGCTAAAACGTTCACAGGTGTTTATGCTACTGTGAACTCGACATAAGCCGTAAAACTCTTCAGATTCTGTTTTATATAATGAGATCTTATGCTGAGTTATAGGCCTTTAATATACCAGGAGATGCTGGCTAAACGCCGTTATAGAGTAAACATTGGGTAGAGTGATAGCTCGATATGTTATCAACATCGCGTATGATTACATGATATGCAGTTTTCTTAATATTTTGAGAGCCGAATGCTTTAGATATCCTCAATTTTCGTTATTTCCCGTCTTTGAACCAGCATCCCCTGATGTATTTAGGGTCCACAGCTCAGCATAAGAACTACAAGCTCATGATACTACGTTGAAGCTTGCTGATCTCATAAATTCAAACTTTATAGACGAGTGCTTGGCATTTTATGGAACGTTTGTGTTTGTCCGCATGAACAGAACCCCAGAGGGTGTTGTTAAATAGAGTATGGTGCACTTTATTTTTGGACATTCTAAGACTTTTATGTAATTAGATATTGCCATTTGCTGTAGTTCTGATTATCTTGCTATCATTTGTATTGTATTCAAAGATTTTTTTACTCGATTTTCTTTAATTCGAGTCATGATGCAAACTTTTCGCTTAATTCAAAATCAGTGTCAGGATCAGTCATAAAATTTGTTTGAATCGACATCTGGTCAGAAACAAAATTTGAGATGCAAGTTTCATTCGAATCTTGATTTGGCCGCAACCATTTTGGGTCAGAATCGCGTAAATTCACGTGGAGCTGAATCTGAGGCACGAGTATGATACTAAACCTTTACGCACAGGATCAATATAAAATCTGGTCTCTTGGTGTGCAGGTAACTTTTGATGTGCCAGTAGCCTTCCCAATATCGACTGAGACAAACAGCCTAAGGCGGTCTCGTTTGACCTCAGGTCGATCCCCAGGTCACTGTATTACCCTGAACCGATTTAGAACATAGATAGAACACGATTTAGAGCATGACTGCATGCCTAATTAATTTGTGTTTAATGCCGCTCCATGCGCCGAAATCTGTAACTTCTTGACTACTCCCAAGCACTGAGCATGACCTGACCTTGGCTGTCACCAGATATTCTTGACCAGTCAAACCACATTTTGTCGGAATTCGTAGATACCAGACCATTCACTGTTTTTTTTATTCCATGGCTCTAGTTCAGTTTTCCAATTTAGCTCCTAGACCAAGCTCACTACGCACTGTTTTTTTACCAACCTAGCTCACTATCCACTGTTTTTGTGCCTCTAGTTTACTTTGGAATCAAATGGCAAATAAGCACCTACCACTACTCACACCAACGACCCGAATCGAAACAGCTTGCGTTAGATGAAGGTTTGGGAGCTCACCATTGTAGATTTAGGTTTGTGAGCTGCTGCAAAGACATATCTGTTCAAAAATATACACAGAAGTGAGACATTCCGATAGAACTTGGCCCTCTGCGGCAATGCATGCGCTAGCTGTAAAACAGATATGGTGTGCAATCTCGTTTGTCCTAGGCAGCATCTCTTTTCATCGACGATGCAGTTTTCGTTACGCAAGTTTTGGTTCTGTCAGATCGCAAGCTACGTGTATCGATGTTTTTTCTCACGTAAATGTGCAAAAGCCGTACTCCTATAAGGGAGTCCTGAGCAATTTGGTAACATGGTAAGACGTTTGGATGAGGGCGTATAAACACCCCCAGGGTGATAAGGGTTCTTGAGTGTTTTTTTTTTAAGAGTTTGAGCAGCTTTTCCCTCTTTACTAGACGTCCCTTCAAGGATCGTAATTTATTTGGAACGTTACAAAACATGTTCCCTCCACTTCTGCATCCGCAAAAGCTCGTAGACAGCAGTGTGAGCAATGAAACCTCGTAACTTTGTGCAATACTGCCACAAAGATGACAGAAGCATTGTGATAACCGCGCAATACCCTCACGAGGTCCGGCCCAGAGATGAAACAGCGAAACAGATGTGACACTGAGAGCTCGCGATGTTCAGGCACTCGTGTCGCAGCTTCCCGCAGTAGATCACGCCGGCGTAATGAATGTCCAATGTGTGCAGGCTGCAAAAAGGAAATGGGAGGACAACAAGCAGGTATTAGCGTTGATTTCAGCAGGATACACAAGGTCAGCTGATACCAGCCATCACGGTGGTATAGCTTGGCAAAATCAGATGTGAGACTGAACTAAACGGAACTGACTAACGGTTTTTCCCACGAAGCCCAGTTTTCCCGAGGCTCGCCCCTTTCTTTTCAAAGCTGGGAGAGAGAGAGAGTGAGACGACAACGCTGGGGGCCGGAAGTCTTCCGACCAGATACAACACTGCACGTCCGGACGGCTCCTGACAACTGAGCTCCACTGAGGTAACATTACCTTCCGACCAGATACGACACTGCACGTCCGGACGGCTCCTGACAACTGAGCTCCACTGAGGTAACATTACCTTCCGACCAGATACAACACTGCACGTCCGGACGGCTCCTGACAACTGAGCTCCACTGAGGTAACATTACCTTCCGACCGGATACGATACTGCACGTTCGGACGGCTCCTGACAACTGAGCTCTGCTGAGACGACATTACCTTCCGACCGGATAAGACACTGCATGTCCGGACGGCTCCGACAACTGAGCTCTGCTGAGGTAACATCACCTTCCGACTGGATACGACACTGCACTGTTCGGGCGGCTCCGACAACTGAGCTCTGCTTAGGTAACATTACCTTTCGGATGACCAAATTAACGCCACATGAGCATAAAGACGGCATGATGCACTTCGTAAGAACAGTGGATGAGCGATACACAGAGGGATAAGTTGAGGGCGAATCCTCCACGAAAGAATGCGTGTATGTGCATGAAGTAGCATGACGGTTTGGGGAGTGTGATTGTGCTTCGAACAGCTCTCGAAGATCTCAGCACCCGCCGCCGGGCCCGGCCACTTCTACATGGACCCTAGAAATCCGCTGTATTCAAATCCATTACTGAAACTGCAGTAGTAGAAGACAGTGGAAATACTGGCTTTGGTTTCTGTTTTTTTATTGCTTTAAATGCCGCCCGGCAATATTTCACGTGGTCTGAAATGGCGTCTTGCCACCAGCCTTCATTTCCTGTCCTGCGTGGTCTGGAGGATATCATATTGCAATGAAAAACATAATGTATTTGGTGTTACGGATCGTTAACGAATTGGTGAGAAATAGGCCTTTCATGACACATCCCCACCAATGTGACGCCATCGAATCGCCATCGGCTGTCACCATCTCAAGTCTACCCCATGAGTCAAGGTAATCTGCCACTCGCAGTCAAACACTGGTAACAGCAGGGCTGCGCGGTCACCGAGTCGTTCATGGTTTACATCACACCCGCCCGGCGACGCAATGATCCCGCATCTCTGCGGACAGCTTGTCTGAGCAGGCGTAAGCTGCTGTTCCGCCCGAGTGGCCACCAGCCGTGCAGTTGCTGGCCGAAATTGGCCGGATCCGCGCGCAGCGCGTTGTCGGGACAGGTAACTGCACCGGCTGCGCCCGTTTTTCCACCTCGCACGCGCGTCGAGGCCAGTCTCGACAAATCGCCTCCGCCTCTCCAGCTGGCGGCGCGCGCTTTTTGCGCGCGTTTTTGCGGCGCTAACGTATCGGCGAAGATCATGGCGATAAGCTCGCGCGTTCGAATCCGAGCGGTAATTAATTACGGAACGCTCAATGACGTCATCTCTGGACTGGAGGTGCGCGGCGCAGCCGCGGCGCTGGCCTGTTTGGTGTCCCGATAGGGTCGCTGATCAATGCAGCCCATTGAGAGCAGGTGGGGAGGGGAAGCGCCCAGCCAACCTGTACACAAACGTGCAGCAGACCATGCCGGATCGGCGCTCCAAGTTCCGGCAGCCGGGCCGAGGCAGCCGGCGGCCCGACGCGGCGAGGGGGAGATGCAGCGAGGAGCGGTCAGACATTGTAGGAGGGGAAGCGAGGAATGGTCAGGTACTGTAGGAGAGGCAGCGAGGAGCGGTCAGGCACTGTAGGAGAGACAGCGAAGAGCGGTCAGGCACTGTAGGAGAGGCAGCGAGGAATGGTCAGGTACCGTAGGAGGGGCAGCGAGGAATGGTCAGGTACTGTAGGAGAGGACAGCGAGGAGAGGTCAGGCACTGTAGGAGAGGCAGCGAGGAGCGGTCAGGCACTGTAGGAGAGGCAGCGAGGAGCGGTCAGGCACTGTAGGAGAGGCAGCGAGGAGCGGTCAGGCACTGTAGGAGAGGCAGCGAGGAGCGGTCAGGCACTGTAAGAGAGGCAGCGAGGAGCGGTCAGGCACTGTAGGAGAGGCAGCGAGGAGCGGTCAGGCACTGTAAGAGAGGCAGCGAGGAGCGGTCAGGCACTGTAAGAGAGGCAGCGAGGAATGGTCAGGCACTGTAAGAGATGCAGCGAGGAATGGTCAGGTACCGTAGGAGGGGCAGCGAGGAACGGTCAAGCACTGTAGGAGAGGCAGCGAGGAATGGTCAGGCACTGTGATGGGAGCCTGGAGGTCTTACCCCCCCCCCCCCCCCCTCTCCTCAAGCAACACAATCATTCTTCATCCAGAGCATTTTCTTGGTTGGACAGTTTTTACTGCCGGTGGTGATATGAGTCAAGATTAAAGAAATCCGGAGGCTGGGGGCATGTATGGGCGATCACAATCACAACCCGTATGGGTTACCATACGGGTTGTGGGCTACCAATCACATACCAATATGGGTTGCCAATCACAGCCCGTATCCACGGTCAGCCCCCACCAGCCACCGCATCACTGCCGAGGTCACGCCGTCTGCAGCGCCAGCCGGCAACAATGCAGCAGCGTCTGCGACTCACGGTGTCTTTGCTCAGCTCTATCGTCCGGCTTGCTTGAGCCTGAAGTCCAAGTTGTCTCAAACTCATTTACCGTTTCTCCTCCAAGGGATTCCGTGATGCTGACATCCGCTTGCAAGCTGAAAACCACTTCCTGCATTACCGCGATGTCAGTGTGACTGCATTGCCATGGCAACCAGTGGTAATGCCGTGACAAGGTGCATTACTATGACGTTAGCATGGCGATGGGGAGCGGCAGCGCAGGCTGCGGTATGATATAATGTACGCCAACACACCGACAGCTCGAGCTGGTGAAGTGATCCAGACACTGCGCCGCGATGGTGTGGTCGGCGCCAAACCTGCCGGCCTGTCGCTTTGGGGGATATTTTTCATCTTTGGTCCGGTGGTGTCGAATTTGAAATGAGCAACAACAGAGCCTGCCGCGAGTTTTGAAAAGATTGGACAAAATCGAGGAGCAAATCATTATTTCCGTTATAAATCGTGCTGCAATATTTCCGCCCGAGCTGGATAAAGGCGATCGTGGCGATCGGTCCCTCGTCAGAAGTGCCTCTCTCGGTGGCTGTATGGTTGCTGAGTGAGCTGCCTGGCATGAGCCCAAACGCGCACCATTCGCCGCGCACCGTGCGCGCTCCCAGCAGAGGGCGCAGTCTACCAAAGGTGGCCTCCGCCCCAGCCAAATAAAAGTATTACATTACGGTTATGGGGGAAATATGTATATGTGCCTGGCTTTGAACATTTTAAAGAATCCTGCCAAGCTTTGCTCTGGTTCATGTCTCAAATCCAGTAAGATGGAACCAAACTTTCGAAGATTTTCCTAAGCAACATAACGAAGGGCTTTTGTGCCGACAGTGTTTACTGGTCCAGAAGGCTCGCCTGTACGTGCGGCTTGGAAGGATACGACTAGGTCACCGCGAGCTCCCAGTTATCCCGAATCGTAATGGAAGTTGTGCTCGAAACTGCACTCCATTTGCGAAGCCCGAAGGCCAATGTCCGTCGGGCTTATTTGATACGGACGTCGACCGACCAGTGTATACCTCATCATCAGCAGTAACGAGTGTGACGCATGTGGGGCGTCGTATCGCGCCAAGTGTCGATCATGGACATGCTGGCGGAAACTCACTTCATATGGCGTATCAGCTTTCGAGGTGATTTAGAACGCTGCTTGGAGAATACGCGCAGGAAATGGCAGCTGGAATCGAACACAATTTGAAGCAGGAACCTTGGAAATCTAATATTCCTTCAGCTCAACAGTCATCGCCGCCAAAAATGCATGTGACGTGGGCATGTTTTCCGCCAGCTATTTCAGCATACATTCTTAAGATTCGCAAATCAGTCTTGCTCTGATGAAATGACAAGAGCGTAAATGTCTCAAGAAAGCCATGCTGCTGCCAACTTGCGTGCGTTGCAATCAGCACGCCCGAGTTCAAATTTCGTCCCCCCCCCCCGAGCGCTCGCAGCAGCTAGGCACGATCCGCTCCACCGCCGCAGTCCCACTCTGCTCCCGCAACGGCTGCAAAGTGTTCCGATTCAATCCGACACACTTACGCGGCGGGAGCGGGCTGAAAGCATAACGCCTGCCGGCTCGGGCCTGTGTGATGGGTCGCCTTCCGTTAACAGCCTCGCCCGGAGTACAGGAGACCGGGCTGGCGATGGCCCTGATAACCTGCTGCTGACACGGCAGTAAAAGCCGAGCGCATGTGTTTCAGAACAATCGTGCACACAGCCGAGCGCGTTTCATTCCGATATTTCTATTGAGATACAGTCTGCACTTTGAACGCGCCGCTTAACATTCCCTCATTTCATCTCGTGACAAATTGTTCCGACATTCGTGTGATAGAAAAAGCCGCGAGGACATTCTGCAGCTTCCTCTTGCCAATTGCCGCGCAAAGGTATTCAATAACGTTGTTCTTATTCCCGATTATAAACGAAACGTAGTAGCATGATGTGATGAATGCATTGACGCAAAAACGGAATGATGAAACCAAAGCGTCTCTGCAAACAGTACCGAGACACAATCTCCGCCACCGCCGCTAGCGAAGCCACGATCCGCCACCGTCCTTCTGACCGATCTGCCAGCTGAGACGTGCCACCCACCCGCCGGCGCTCCGGCTCGCACTGGTACCCGTCTACACCCTTGACATACATATACATACATACATGTATATATATATATATATATATATATATATATATATATATAATGTTTTAGAGCAATCGTTTTCTGAGAAAAACCCCCGGCTATAGTATATAACTTTTGGAGATATTCCTTTTTAAGATATCTATACACATCTTCAAAGGATATGTATGTATATATGTATATATATACATATATATATAATATATATATATATATATATATATATACGTGTTATCTCCGCCTCTGAGAATGGTACGCTAGGCATGACATGCAGCCATTTAGTTTTGCGAGTACTAGGTGTCAGAACCTTAATGGGCTCCCACAGCTTCAAAGGATCCACCCGTAGCATCGCACGTACTCTTTAATCTTGAGTGAAACTTTTCCTGGCCAGTTAGCAGCTTCGTATCAGCGTCCCATCTGGCTTCAGCGCGGGGTAGAGCCGACGTGCCGCCACGCCTTACACCGTAGCCTCCCGTCGGAGGTCGGCGTACGTGGTCGGAGTGGTGCGTCTCTCCAGCGCAGGCCCGGCGCGCCCGCCCAGCCGGGGGGGGGGGGGGGGCAATCAGCTGACGTGCTGCCGGCCGAACACCTCGTCCGGCGCCCCGCCGATGGTCTGAGGGGGGGGAGGGGGGGGGGCGGCGCCCTGCCTCGGCTGATCGGGCGGCGGGCCGGGGCGATAGCGCAGACAGCGGCGCTTCCTCTCCGGAGACTGGCGGCTCTCAGGCATGTGCTGAGATTACGGGAGACCTATCGACAGAAAAGGGCCCGTCACGCGGCGAGGTGGCTCAAGCCGTGGGACTACTGGAACGTAGGCGTAAAGAAACATCTCAACTCGGCGCGAAGCAGAACGGGGCATTCTGGCCCCAATGTGCATTACATTGTAGCACAAAAATAGTACTGGGAGTGCTGCTCTACTCGGGACATGTGCGTTTAGCGCATTTCAGGCATTTTGTCGCCGCTGAGGGCATCTGGATTCCATGTCAGAGTGAGGACATAGGAAGATATCGTCGGAGCCAGCAAGACGGCTTGTTTTTTCATTCATTCCAAACCTGACGAAAAACGCACTGTTGTGCACTGACAGTCATAGTACATACATAGTACTCCGCGTTATGATGTGACAATGCGCTTTCAAATGCTGGCAGCCCATCCCTTCGGACAGAGTAATATCGGTTAGTAGTAATATCAGTAGTAATACCGACAGAGTTTTATCACCATCACCAGTCTGGCTCCTGGACAAAGTATCGCCAGAGGTCGAATATCATCACCAGTGAGTCGCCCCCAGAGCGGACGCTCGGCGGACTGGGCGTTATCACCACCCCGAGCTCCCAGACCCGTCGTCAGCGGAGCGCGGCTGGCGTCGGACCACTCAGAGACGCCGCGAGACATCGCCGGCGGTATCTTGTCTCGCCGCCGCGCCACTCATCCACCTTTGCGAGTCAGCATCAAAGCAGACCGGAGAGCAATTTTGTTCCGACAAAGCGGCGCCACGGACCAGCGCGGACCGTCGCCGGCCAGCGGGCTGGCGCAGCAACTGGCTTCGACAAAGCGGCGCCACAGACCAGCGCGGACCGTCGCCGGCCAGCGGGCTGGCCCAGCCACTGGCCGAGCTATGGGCTCCTGTGGCGTCAGCTGAGGGCCGCCAGCTAAGCTTCCTCGCAAACGAAAGTGCAGCCTCTGGCAAAGATTGTGAATGGGACGCCTTAATGAACGCTGATGCTTGGTTACTGTTAAGTTTGCGTTTAGTCGCTCTCAACCGAGAAGTTGCTGGCATAGGCTGTCATATTACGAAAGTTGCTGGCGTGCTGGTATCTGCCCACCAACACCGCACCCGCCCACGGCATACTATGCATCCAACGCAATGCGTATAAGAATGTCAGGTCAGAAACATAAAACATGTGCACGCTTCAAGTGATGCGTGACAAGGCAGCCTAGGCAGGTGTCCACTGCTGCAAAAGTTTGCAAATTTCCCTTGTTTTCACTAGCGAAGCCTTCATTAATTTCACATTCTTTCCGTCCGTATGATATCTGATATGTTTGATATCATCGTCTCTTTTGGTTTCTCCTCGGTCGTGGCTGTTCAGCATCTTTGCGGACGCTCTAGACGTGAGCTGGTCGGAGTGTTGCTATATTTGAACTAAAGCAGAGCTAATCAAAATGTTAAGAAAACACCACATTGCTTGAACTTCCCTTTGACCAACCACGCAAATTCGCTCAGGATTTAACGGCCAACATGAAACAGGAAAAATTTACTTTCATTTCGCAAAGCCACGGGAGGCCAAACTATTCCGAACTCAAACATTTGAATAGCCGTGGCGCTTTTCTTGCTGCAATCGACTAAGGGAGCAGCAGTTTTCATATTGTCATGCCATCTTTGGACAAAGCGCTTCATTTTACCGAGATAGTAAATTCACGAGTCACTTTTCTGGGATACACGGTTTACAGCTATCGCTCAGTACCAAAAAGATGTTATCCATGTCCAAAACGTTTCACTGTTGTGCCTTTTGCAGGTTTAAAAATCCAGCCATTTGAGAACAGAAATGAAATTGACATTTTCTCCATGTTTTCCACCTATGCTGCCTGCCTTTCACCTCCTCGTGCCGCAGCGCTATGCTATAAACGCTGCCTCGCAATATGAGCGCATGTTCGGCTTCTGGCGTGACCAGGCTGAAGCCAGCCAGTGGGCTTCATGGGAGAAGGGTGAAGGGTGAACGATTGGTTAACACGCGCTCGGGTGGGGCTAAAATTGACCCCACCCCCCGAAGGTTTTTCCGGAATAGTTTTCGAACGGCGTGGTGTAAGCACGTCAAATGTTGCACAGCTGTATACACTTGAATAGCGGATCGCCTGGCATGGAAAAATTTAGATGTACCTTGTAATGGTCACTGACCCATAATAGGTTAAAGTCAGGCCATGATTTCAGGGAAGGCAATTTCTAGGGAATCGTTGAATCGTATCCAACAATGGAGTGTTAGACGAAGTCACACGTCTCTGAGATGTTTTCTTAAGCAACACAGCAATTTAATGAGGAAATCAAATTGATCTAGGGTCAGATATAAAGGTCATACCAAGGTCAAAACCAACCTATTTTATTACTCTAGGACTTGCTGCATGGGGTAGTTTCTGGCGCTCATTTCGAATTGATTGGTACCAAGAACCGCATTACACACCTTCCATGAACTTTTTAAAGACCAAAATATGCCACTGACCTAAAATGACCCCGGTCAACATTATGTTTTTAGGAACATACTGCCTAGCCTTATCTGTGTGGCTTATTCAAGTGCGAAAGTGAAGGCAGTCTTGTATTATTTTGGTCACAATGACATTCAAAAGGTCAAACAAGGTCACTGACCTTAACTGATCACGTGACATCTTGCTTAGAGTAGCTATCTAGGTTCTATCTATCTATCTAGGCTCCTTTGGAGACCAATCTGGAATTTTACCTTCTTTGACCTTATTTGACCTAGGGACCTCAAACTTTGGCCTGACTGAGTTCACATGCAGGCCAACAAACCTTGTGAATTAGGTGTTTCTAGTTCTCTTAGTTCCTGTGAGACCTCAGGGAAGGTCAAATTGACCCCCCCCCCCCCCCACACCCCAGAGACGGGTATCCAACCGGCCACCCGGGGCGCATGTTGGAGGAATGTCATCAGAGACATGACGAAGGTTTGTCGCCACTTCCAGCGCATGCATCTCGCAAATATGACTCACAGTCAAACTATCCCTGTGGTGTGGCAGGCTATGGCCTCACATTGCATGACATAATTTGCCAGGCTTTTGCACATTGCGCTGTTCTCGGCAAGGTGTATTGGACTTAACCTGGCACATCCGTGTACCATTGGAAGAGGAGATTGAAGCATAGTTATCCGACAGATGTGACGATTCGGATGCTAATGTCAGCACTCACTTCACATGCTATGCTTGTCAAAGGCTGGTGCCGTGGCTACTTGAGCAAGTTATCTATGCGATAAATGTGTCGGCAAAAAACGTGTCTCGAGGAAGACCGCTTCCGATGTCGGTCAACGTCGCAGGAACAAGCTCCACTGCAGTAAGGATGTCTCGTCGCGAAACCCCTGAGGTGGTTCAGGGATATGGGGAGCGAGTTGGTTGGATGTAGGTGGCACAATGGTCTGATTTATTCGGGAATAAATGGCATGAAATGCAATAGCCCATCACGTTTTTTTTCCAAATCGAGTGCGCATGGACGTTTTGACCTCAACTACAAAGACACTGCTCTACAGGGCATCAGGACCCTGGTTATTGAGGCTCGCTCCACAAGAGCATGAATCTTATAAGTAATTAAGAAATGTACACGACTGTTAATGCCTTTTAAAAGTGAGCTATTGTTCACGCACCCCAAGCACCAGCTCAACGTAAATTTCCATCCTTCAAGCTCTCGTAAACAAGATTAGCCCGTTTACACAGTAAATTTCAACTTCTGCCAAATTGTCACGAACATGTGGTTATATTGTTTTCCTCGGCCTCGTCTGATGAATGTGGCGCTCATTCGCCAAATCAAAACCAATACCACTTGTTTCTTCATCTTTGCCTGGTTATTTTGCCAGACTTGGACTCCATAACTCAAATTGCTTACCTGATGGACCATGAAAAACTGCTTTTTAAGGACACATCTTGGGTGTGAATGCAGCGACAGAACCTAGCTCACTGCCACACGTGACCAGGCAAGCTGGCAAGCTAGCAAGCTCACTGGCGCACCCGACCAGGCAAGCTGGCAAGCTAGCAAGCTCACTGGCACACCCGACCAGGCAAACCGGCAAGCTCACTGGCACACCCGACCAGGCAAGCTGGCAAGCTAGCAAGCCCACTGGCACACCCGACCAGGCAAGCTGGCAAGCTCAGTGGTACACCCGACCAGGCAAGCTGGCGAGCCCACTGGCACACCCGACCAGGCAAGCTGGCAAGCTAGCAAGCTCACTGGCACACCCGACCAGGAAAGCTGGTAAGATAGCAGGCTGGCAAGCTAGCAAGCTGGCGAGCTCACTGGCACACCCGACCAGGCAAGCTGACAAGCTAGCAAGCTCACTGGCACAACCGACCAGGCAAGCTAGCAAGCTTGCTGGCGCACCCGACTAAGCAAGCTGGCAAGCTAGCAAGCTCACTGGCACGCCTGACCAGCCAAGCTGGTAAGCTAGCAAGCTCACTGGCACGCCGAACAAGCAAGCTGGCAAGCTCACTGGCACACCCGACCAGGCAACCTGGCAAGCTAGCAAGCTCACTGGCACGCCAAACAAACAAGCTGGCAAGCTCACTGGCACACCCGACCAGGCAAGCTGGTGAGCTCACTGGCACACCCGACCAAGCAAGCTGGCAAGCTAGCAAGCTCACTGGCACGCCGAACAAGCAAGCTGGCAGGCTCACTGGCACACCCGACCAGGCAAGCTGGCAACATCTCTGGCACGCCCGACAGTCGCAGTCTGGCAGTGCGGCAACACCAGCCCTTCATGACCATGAGTGTGCTGTGTGCGACGGGGCACAGCGTGCCCAAACATTTCAGGCAACTTCCAAAGTCTGCCCGGCGCCGTGCTCCTTACCTGATGACATGTGTCGGTGCAGGTGTCGGCCCGTGTGTCGGCCAACAGGTTGATCTCGGGAGACCTCGAGGTCTCGTTGATCAGGAGAGATCTGACAGGAGATATCGTTGACCTTGATTTTCCCCGCCCTGGACGTCGGGTATCACCGCTACCGGCAGACGCACGCTTCACTACAGAATACATTCCCCGGAGCTGGCTCGTTATTCACTTGCGCAATAAGAATGGCTTTTTTCGTGCCAGCAGCTGTTACATGTGGATATTTTTGCCGAGCGGTTATGCCATCTCGTTTTCCAAAATTATTGCATTTAGAGATGACTGCGTAGTTTTCGATCGCGTAGATTATGCCACATTTACTGAGATATTACCTGAGCCTTCACTTCCTAGTGAAGAAGTCGGTGTTGCCGTCTGTTGTTTTAGGAAAATACAACTCATCCTTATTGCTTGGAATTTAAATGAGCAAAATGGCTAGTTTGGTAAAGTTGACAATGGAGAACGATATTGTCGACATTGAGTAAGCGGTTGAAGCTGAGATATGGGCGAACAGCCCGGTCATGAGAGCCCAGGTTATGTCGCCCTCCGAGAACATTAATGCTGATGTGTCGCCGAAACAAATTCAGGTGCACATTAAGGCGCGACGCACTGCATTTTGTCCGTTACATCTATTGACAAACAAGTTTATTCCAGCGCATCAATATTTAACACAAGTGCGGACCACAGATGTGTACTTATATTCTATTGTGCTCCATTCCAATGTGTATTCAGATGTGCATATTATTCTAACGGTAACTGGCGGGACAGGGAGCACGTTTAATGGTAACTGGCGGGACAGGGAGCACGTTTAATGGTAACTGGCGGGACAGGGAGCACGTTTAAGGGTAACTGGCGGGACAGGGAGCACGTTCAAGCTAACAGGATCCTGTTTCGAACCAAACATCCAAATCTCTGTTTTATCATGCTGTTATGAAAGCTTCCTCAATCGCCGTCATCACCAAACCTCTGTACCGTCCGCCGAGCGGTTCGCGTGTTGGTCTGCAGTGTTCGTCGAGCCAGCACCGTCCGCCGAGCGGCCGCGTGCTGGCCTGCAGCGTTAGCCAAGCGGCCGCTTGCTGGCCTGCAGCGTCCGTCGAGCCAGCACCGTCCGCCGAGCGGCCGCTGTGCTGGCCTGCACCGTCAGCCGACCGGCGGTGGTGTCACGCTTTCCGCCACGTGACACCTGAACGCGAACATGTACGTTTAACGTCAGTTGAAGCCAAGGTTCAAGCAATCAACTGTACTGATGTTTAGATTGCATAGCATCAAAAGTGTGTAAGATCTTCAACCTATCGACCTAAAGCCATGCATATGTTCGTGGAGCAGGCAGAACGGACAGGGTAGGGGAAGCGTTGAAAAGCGCTGAGTGCAGCAACAGGTAATCTAGTTATTGAATTTTAATGACGCATGCAACAGGTCAGCTCATCAGCACCGATATCTCTCGCGATGACTTTCGAGGGGGACGATGAAGTTCTGGCCTGAAAATCAGACACGAGCTCCGCGGCTTGCCTCTGTAAGGCACACATTCTTTCCACTGAACTACGCCCCTCCCATCGCACCAGCCAATCAGGGGCCACCAATCATATTGAGCAAGATAGCCTTCAAAATTGCCTTTAATTCAAAAAATGTAGTCTCAATTCTACGCCGGGTGTAAAATGATCATTGTAGTCGGTGCGCCCAAAAACCAACACTGCTAGACCAAGTCTAAGTTAAATTTTCCTAAAAATATATATTCCAGCTTTTGTATGACCACATGTATGGAGCCATGGTGTGTAGAAACATGGGACATAAAGAGGCGTATTCCTTGTTTAATGATGAGTACAATTGTATGCAGTTGTACTTGTTTTGAACCTATATTTATCCCGTAACGTTCCTTAAGGTAACGGTGTCAGTTTTGCGCGCGCGGTCTGCGGAATCGTCGGTTGCCGCCCGCCGCCCCCGCCAGCGATGGATTGGCTTGCAGTGCTCCTAAAAAATCGGTTTTCCATCACTTCTCCAAAGCCATAAATGCTGGGGACCCGTTTTTAGTGTCAGCACACCCGCAGTGGGGGCCCCAGAGGCTACCAAGTATTTGAGCGCAATATGCCGGACTGGTATCCTCAGAAAACCTCAGGCTGGTGCCCGTTGTGTCATGGCGAGTATGTTGTTCAGAAAGAACTTGCAATCTGATGAGACATTATTAACAAATCTATATGTAATTTGCTCGGTGGAGCGCGGCGAAAGGCACCCACCAGGCAACGCATGTCGCGCCAGGCTTGGAGCATGCTTGAGGTGTGGCGGAGAATTTGATGACGGGATGCGGCTCGAAGCGCGTGATGACGGTTGGGGTGGGGCTCGAAGCGCGTGATGACGGCTGGGGTGGGGCTCGAAGCAAGCGATGATAATTGGGGTGGGGCTCGAAGCGCGCAAGCGATTTTTATATGTGACATGGCTCAAGCAAGGCTGCATATTGGACGCCATCCCCCATCTTCCTGCCACCTTTTGGGATTTCATCATGTATTCAGCTCCCTTGGCTGTCGATGTCCTTCCTTGTATTTTGTTTTCACGTTCGAGGAAAGCAAATACGGCCGTAGATCAAGTTCAAACGTGAGGCTCGGCAAGTCCCACGGATAGAAGAACATTGTTTTTGTGATTGAACTGGGTGTCCTATGGTATCGGGTCGGTGTGCCTGAACTCCGAACAGCAGTAGTTATCCTGACATTAGTTGAATGACATCGTATAAATGAGCGTTTTGGTTGTATGCTTGATGTCGAACATGCCGGTAGTGAAAGAGGTTTTCGGTGATGGGCTGATTCCTGATTGCACTGTAGCTTATGGTCTTCACCACAATTTTATGTTAGATGGTATCCAGGTACGCTGCTGGCGACCATGTCGGTCGGCGGCCAATAAATACACTTTTACCACCCCTGGTCTTGAACATCACTATGACTTCACCTCTCGGTCAGCTTCAACTCGTAAAAAAGCCGAAGGTCTCGGGTGGGAACGGGGTTAGGATCTCGAGCCCCAGCGTCGCAGCAACACGGTACTAAAACATATCCTTGCGCAGGAGAGAATGGAGAGTTGGAAAGACAAAAGTGGGAGCTGATGTGAGCAGATTGCTCCCGTGCCCAAGCCATGGCCCCACTCGCCCGCATAGCGCATATGTCGTTCATGAAACCGCCAGATGCCGTTGACTGGGGCGCCCGCGCCCAACAAAGGGACGCGCCGGCACGAGATGTTCCGTTAGTGCTTGGCCCGTGCGTCCTCCGTCAGCCGTCCCGGCCGCTCCCCAATTTGTCGCGGGGCCGATTGTGTCTCGAAATGTCCGTGACAGGGCCCGTTTCTGATCGATCCGATAACCCACATGCCTCCCCCACCGCTCTGCTAATAGATAACTGTGCAGTGGCATTGATGTAGCATTTTCTTTAACTGCATTGTAATTGGGCTAAACATCGGGCAATCTTGCCTCCACCGGCCAGCTGCCGCCGTCTCGACCAATCAGCGGCCCAGTAACAGCCGGCCCGGGCGCCGCACGCGCTACGCTCGACAGGGGACCTCCGGCGGCGCAGACCCGCGCAGAGTGGCGCCAGGTTTGAATGGTGCTGTGCTGAGCGCCCGAGCGCACGTGTTGTGGTGGTGCTACGCTGCTTATCAAGACGACCGAATGGTAATTGAAGAAACGCTATGACGGATTCCACTAATGCGGATGCTGAGGTGAGTGGCTGAGCACTCATTTGCAACAATAACGTAGGAGTTCAAAGTTCATAAAAACGCTAGACAAGGCATATTGCTTCGGTCACTGCCCGCGTGAAGAAGAAGTCGCATTGCGTTCACCACCATGCTTACATGGCTCCCGATAACTATATGCATTCCTTTATGTTATTGGTCATGGTTAAAAACACAATTCTACCTATCCTAGAGCAGCATCTGTCCTACTGTAGTACCAATCTAGGTACTACAGTATCCTAGAATAGTACCTAGCCTTTTTGAGCCGAATATATTTGTTTTTAAGTTATTTCAATGACCTTCACGAGAACGAGTTCTAAGTGTCAATCATTATTCATGGCGTAAAATCATATTTATGCGAAGTGCTCAGTCGTCTTCAGATAGCTTGGTAGGGTCTATAAATTAAGCAGACCATGACCATTAAGCAGACCAGCAGACCAATTAAGCAGAAATGTAAGAAAGCAGATAGCAATCGTTTCTTCTTCGATCTCTCGGTCATGTTAATCATTTCGAAGACGCTTGCATTGTATCTGGCAGCAAATCTATTTAAAAGGCATGTGCCACTGCGCACCAGGGTAGACCGGGCTACCTTTCATGGGCCGAAGATCCCGCTAACAACATAACGAAGCCACCGGTTGTATCGGCAGTAGATCGGCAGCTGCAGGTGACCCTCCGGGGCACGGCAGGTGACGCATCCAGGGGCGGCACGCGTGCAGGGTCGTCGGCGGTGGAGACGCGACATATACCGCAGCTGGAAATGCAATTAACTCATGTCTCAATCGCCACGTGAAAATACCACGTGTCTCTGGGACGCACACGTGGCTGCTGTGGCTTCACAGACGCCACAGGCCACCCCCACGCGCCTTCACTCCAGCGCAGCACTTACGTGGTCCACGCATCAGACCGCAGACCGTTCTCCTGGTCCCAGCGGACGGCGAACAGCGAAGAAAACCTCTCTTTGTCCGCGCGTTCAGACCGAGCGCGCGGGCTGCCAGCTCTCCACAGGCGGAGGTGCTGCGTCCCGGCGGAGGCGGTGGTTCAGAAGCCGTCGGGCGCGCGGGCTGCCAGCTCTCCACAGGCGGAGGCGCTGCGTCCCGGCAGAGGCGGTGGTTCAGAGGCCGCCGAGCGCGCGGGCTGCCAGCTCTCCACAGGCGGAGGCGCTGCGTCCCGGCAGAGGCGGTGTTTCAGAGGCCGCCGAGCGCGCGGGCTGCCAGCTCTCCACAGGCGGGGGCGCTGCGTCCCGGCAGAGGCGGTGGCTCAGAAGCCAGGCCATTCTCGGGAGCTGGCTGCATCCATCAACGGCCGACGGAGATGCTCCGAAACACGCTAATGGCCTATCCGGGCCGGCCCATTAATCACCACTTAACGGGCGGCGGGCTTAATAATGCGGTGGATCTGCGCCCATGGTCGGTCGCCCATTAGCAGACGGGGCCCGGCGCACACGGCCTGCATTGTGCCGCCCCGGGTCGGGTCGGCGGAGCAGCCCCCGCCGGTTCGAGGCGCTCGGCTACGCGTGCCGTGCGTGGAAGCGTGCTTGGGGATGGGGGGAGGGGGGGGGGGGGGCGAGCAACATCGCAGCCTGTGGCTTCGAACCAGATATTACAGGGGGCACAAGCTTCTGGCAATATTTTACACGTGAGTCGAAAAGGCCATTTCACGCAAAATCACCAGTAAAGCAAAGTTGTCGGCGTTTTTTCCCCCTTTTGACGCAGTCGATCCAACCGACAGCCGACCCCTCATGCTGCATGCCTCAGATCAGCAGCGTCCTCCCCCTGGTGATCACATAAGGATGGAGTGTTGCACCTAAAAACTTATTCTAGCCGCTGCATATTTGTTAAGCTTCTCACCTGCAACAGATGCGATGCCTGCCGAGTTTAACGCTATTAATACCAAAAATGGCCCAGGCCAGTGTTTACCAGGGAACGGTGTTTGTTGAAAGGCTGTCAACACTAAACACGGAGACCCTGGGCTTTGCAAACGGAGAGACTTTTTCGCGGCTGTGAACTGCTGCTGCTGTGTGAACGGTGTTCGTGGAAAGGCTGTCAGCACTGAACACGGACACCCTGGGCTTTGCAAACGGAGAGACTTTTTCGCGGCTGCTCGCCACTGCAGTAATTGCCTTCCGTTGTCCCGCTGTTTGACGACGCTGCTGGCAAACCGCCAATGCCTTCTCCTCCGTGTTGTATGACCATCGCATGTGTGTAGGGTTGGTGGCGCAAGGCCTGATAACTTTCAGATCGTCCGGTTGTGGCCAGGAAAAGACCGCAAAATTGGCTCCAGTTTCGACCCGGGCCGCAAGCCATCATTTAATCATGCAGGTGCTTGCATTCAACACTGGTACGCACTCAAACACATGACATCCTTGATTGTTTGTTGAGCGATGAGTGGCGTGCATGTTTGGTGGGCTGTGAGTGGTGTGCACGTTTGGTGAGCTATGAATGGTGTGCACTGTGGTGAACTATGAGTGGTGTGCACTGTGGTGAGCTTTGAGTGGTGTGCACGTTTCGTTGTGCACAGATGAGTGGTGGCTTTAGTGAAGCATGGAGTGCTGTTTTTAGCGGTTCTGTGCCCTGCAGCTGAATAGGTTCATGTTCGTGCTGGTCCAATGGCCAGCCCTCTGTCAGCTGACCTGCCGTTGTGATCTCGCATTTCTTCTCTACGCCAGCTCGTCCCTCCATTTCACTCCCGTCACTTTCCTTTCCGTGGACGCAAATATAACACAGACGAACCTACAAACAAAGCGGACGTTCCGCGCTCTGCGAGGCTCCCACTGCGGTGGCTGTATTCGCTGTCATTTGCCCTATCAGATAACGCGGTGCGATCAATTTAACTGTCTGTTTTACCCCTGGATAATTGGGTAAACGGTGAGCGGCGGCGCCCCGGCGGTCCCGGCAGCGGCGACTGCATGCCTTATAAGCGAGCGGGGAGGTGGCGACGAACCACTGCTGTCCCCCCCCCCCCCCCCCCGATGAAAGCCGTCCGGCCGCAGATGAATCGGTAGATAGGGCTTCATTTGCGTAATTAGCGGAGCACCAATCGACCTAGTCACGCTGCTGCACAACTGTTTGCCAGCGTGACAGCAGAAACAGCTGCACACAGAAATGGTATAAGCACCGGGCATCTATTTCGGCTTGTGCCTGTTCGTGGATGGCTTCTCTATCTTTGATGTCTCACTTATGATCCATGGCAATGGACCACTACATTTACAGCTGCTTGCCTGTGGAGAGCGAGTGAGAGGGGATGAGGCCAGAGTCCGGGAACATTATGATGATATGTTGATAAGCGTAGGCAGTTCTGATGCCTGCTGGCAGGTGTAGATGGCGTCAGGGCCCATCCCCTTCTACATCTAGCTGGTTTCTAGATCCACCCGGAGTCTGGTCTCTCGGATTCGCGATGTTCCTTGATTCACCCTGGGATCTGGTATGTCAGTGATGCGTTGTTTCTTGATTCACCCTGGGATCTGGTATGTCTGTGATGCGCTGTTTCTTGATTCACCCCGGGATCTGGTCTCTCGGTGATGCACTGTTTCTTGATTCACCCCGGGATCTGGCATGTCTGAGGTGCGCTGCTTCTGGATTCACCCCGGGGTCTGATCTCTCGGTGATGCGCTGTTTCTGGATTCACCCCGGGATCTGGTCTCTCGGTGATGCACTGTTTCTGGATTCACTCCTGGATCTGTTCTCTCGGTAATGTGCTGCCAGTTCCTATACAAATGCTTCGGACAGGCTGCGAATCTATGGACACGTGCGCCACGTGCCGATCACATTGGACGTGGCGCACGTGCGGCAAGGCTTCTCCGCCGATCGGGGGACATCACATGGTTCGGCGGACCGCATTTCCAGCCCAGTTGGGACAGACAGACGGCAGAAATATGGAGCTGTTCTCTATTCCGCAGGATTAGTATGGATTGGCTAACAGCTAACAGCTAACCTCTACTTTTGTCATTCCTCACTGAAGCCTGTCTGCGAAAGGCTCTATTTGACATCACCGACTTTATGGTGATCCTGGTTTAAGAGCCTTATGACGGTCTGGTTCATCAAAGGCAAACTTATTACGCAGAACCTGAAAATGATTAAAAGATTCATTTTCGCCGCTGCCGCACACAGGCTCAAAGTCAAATAAAGAGAAGCCCAGAGTTATAACGGAAGTTGCCAAATGAATATGGGACCTCCGCTAATGGCATGCCGAGTGCTCTTCGTCTCGTGACCCGTGCAAGGGCGCAGTCAGGGACCTTTAAATAGGAGGCCCAGTTTTTAGGCCTGCAGAGGCGACAGTCGTCCGGAAGGAAACGCTCGATGTGGCATGGCGTTTAGCCTCGAAGGTGATTGGCTTTTTACCCCCACCTCCGTGCTCTTCCACTCGCCCATGGCGGTGCGGAACAACACCTCGCCCTCTTGCCGCCTGTGCAAACAGCGCCGGTGAACTTCGTAACGTCGCCAACGCTCTGCAGCGTCTTCAGGCGACGGAGTGGGCGGTGGAGAGTACTCAGAGGAGCAGCAAACAGCAGTCCCACGGCAGATGACGGGTCGTTGGGGATGGCGCCGCCAAATGACGGATCTCCGCAGGCGACGCGGGGCACTGATGCATCTCCGGAGAATCCCGGCCGGACTGATAGTCTGCTCATATTATACGCCGGTCGAGATTAATGTGCCCCGCAGCGGCGTATGTCGCGCTGTGCGGTGTCACATTTTTGTTCATCCTTCCATTATATTGTTATTGGATAGTATTTTCTAGCATAATTGAAATTAATGTGAGGTACACTAAAACAGCTGTGCTCATGTAATAAAGATAGAGCCGTAGAAGTGTCTTTTTGGTCTCGCCGCTTAAAGAGCTTAACGCCCTTTGTGGGCTTTTTGTCTAAGACATGAACATAGGCTACTAAATCTACCTTACATTAATTTCTACCGCTTAGATGTTGCCATCGTCCAATCGACTGACTTTAGCCATACAGCCACGGAATATATTTTGAAGAACATCGTGACTTTCATTGGGCTGAATAGGCCAGCAGCTGGGTATCCGGCAGGTCCTAATCATATCCATCTCTCCGCCGCGCCCGTCTGCGGCGCGCGCCATCTAACGGCCACAGTGTCGGCGCGGTCCCCCGCCGCGTATGAGAACGTGCGGCGGCCAGCTCCCGGAGCACAAGCGGCCGTCGGCAGGGGGCAGGCCGGGGTGCCGGTTAACGACGCACCGGTCCGCGCCACCGTGCCCCGAACGGGTGCTGGCTCTCGTAAAAACCCGGCCCGGCCACTGTCTCTGTCAGGACTCGGCCCGGCCGCCGTACGGTGGCCCGCAGTAAAACGTGACGCTCGGGCGCGCAGGGGCGGCGAAGCGAGGTCGCTCGTAAAAGTGGTCCGAGTCTCACAAGGTTCTCACCGGCCTCACACCAGTTCGCACCCTTAGTAGACGTCGTTGGCGATTTCAAACGCTGCACTTTGCATGGGAACTGAACTTGGCTGGCGGCGCGTAACGTGCCGCCGCTGAGCGGAAACCGAGAATCACGGAGCGTAGAAACAATAGGAAACGGATACATCACCCTGCGACAGGAAACGGAACCCGCCACCGCGACTGACGGTGTTTTTCTCACACTTACACCTGCTCTCCGTCCGGTATCCTTCAAACTGGCATGGACGTCCGGCGTCTGTCACTGTTGCGACTCGTTCGGACCACGGCTCGGTCCCGCTCGACTCGCTGAGGCCGAAGCCCGGTCCTGCTCGACTCGCTCGGACCGGACCGAATCGCCCGGACCATGGCTCGGTTCCGCTCAGCTCGCTCGGACTGTGGCTCGGTCCGCTCAGCTCGCCCGGACCATGGCCCGGTCCCCCTCAGCTCGCTCGGACAATGGCTCGGTCCGCTCAGCTTGCTCGGACCATGGCCCGGTCCCCCTCAGCTCGCTGGGACCATGGCTCGGTCCCGCTCAGCTCGCTCGGACCGTGGCTCTGTCCCGCCTAGCTCGCTCGGACCGTGGCTCGGTCCCGCTCAGCTCGCTCGGACCATGGTCCGGTCCCCCTCAGCTTGCTCGGACCATGGCTCGGTCCCGCTCAGCTCCCTCGGACTATGGCTCGGTCCGCTCAGCTCGCTCGGACCTATGGCCCGGTCTCCCTCAGCTCGCTCGGACCGTGGCTCGGTCCCGCTCAGCTCGCTCGGACCGTGGTCCGGTCCCCCTCAGCTTGCTCGGACCATGGCCCGGTTCCCCTCAGCTCGCTGTGACCATGGCTCGGTTCCGCTCAGCTCAGCTCGCTCGGACCATGGCTCGGTCCCTCTCAGCTCGCTCGGACCGGAGCCTGGTCCCGCTTAGCTCGCTCGGACCAGAGCCCGGTCCCGCTCAGCTCGCTCGGACCATGGCTCGGTCCCGCTTAGCTCGCTCGGACCGTGGCTCGGTCCCGCTCAGCTCGCTCGGACCGGAGCCTGGTCCCGCTCAGCTCGCTCGGACCAGAGCCCGGTCCCGCTCAGCTCGCTCGGACCATGGACCTGTCCCTCTCGGCCTGCTCGGACCTGAGTCCGGTCCCGCTCGTCCTCCAGCTTCCGACACTGCCGGGCTCCTCGGCCGCGTGCTGGCTGCCGCCCCGTTGTACTTCGCTCACCACATGGTGCCCGGGATCACGCCGAGTTTTTTCAGGTTTCTTTCGCGGCCGGTTTGAAAGGCCCACAACGGCGCGACGGAGGGGAGCGACGGCTTCCTGATGCGGAAGTCTAGAATTACCTGTTCAGCGGCCGGCGCGTAAGGTGTCCTTGGACAGGTCTCGGCGATATTAGGAAACCGGGCCACCGCTTTCAGCAAACAAAAAATCGCGCTGACACCACATGCCCCTGACTGACATGGCTATTGGGACCTGCCCACCGCTGAATGGCTTGATAAAACCGCAGGGTCAAACGCTGGGAACTGCTGATCACCAGAAGTCAGCGGCTCATTATTTTCCGAACACGAGCCGAATGGCGCGCTTCAGTGGCCCGAGCCGCAAGTGAAATAACATCACCGAATGTGGGGAGGGGGAGGGGAGCTGAAAAAACGGGCCGTTCGTCAACCACAGAGACAAGCCGCTTTTTAGCACCGCTTGATGAGCATCACGTACGGTGGGGAATTTGCCGTTGGCCGCTGCGTCTATTCCCATGATTCGGGCACCGCGCAGGTGTGCACGATTTCCCCACGATCTCTCGAAATTCCCATGCCCAAACCTGCTGGAGTGAAGCGCGCACTTGACCTCAAGTGGCCGTTACTCCCGTACCCCCCCCCCCCCCCCGCACTCCATCTACTCCCCTCTACTCGGGGGTTTGGCCCGGTTCGCCAGTAATTTTGGTGTTGGTCGCGTGCGGTCGAGTGCACCGCCACAAATAACAGGTTGGAGGCACCACGCGTGTCATATGGCGGGCGCCGGCTCCCCCGCTGAGTGGGGGGGGGGGGGGCAGGCGGCTGCCGCGCCGCCGGCCCCCAGTCGACCGCCGCCGGACCCCCCAAGCGCTCTTGAACACTCAAGTGCCGTCTGTAATCAGCAGCCGGCCGCGCTGGTTTATTTAATTACTGCCTGCCGTGGTTGCGTGTTTGTAATTGGCGCAGCAGCGGCGCTCGCCGTGTCGTCTTCGCCGGTTTGGCGGCGATGCCCGCTGGGGGCGGCGCCTGCGGTGATGAATCCGCGGCTCTGGGTGATGGACGGGACCAACGCGCTGAATTTGCACGTTCGTTAGTGGCAGGTGGAGCTTGAAAAGCGTCATAAGGTGTGAATGGTGCGGTGATTTGCATCTGTTGAGCGAAGAGAAAATGGCCAACGTCTAATTCATGCGTGCGAAATTATCAGTGGTTAATTTGACAAGTGAATGCAAATAGAATGATTGAGAGGTGGCGGGATTATTCGAACACAGCGCGTTATGATTAATTGTGCATTGACCATTTCCAAAAAATACACGTCGCAGCTGCTCGATAAGTTCTCATCCATCCGCTGTTTAGCGAGACAGACCAGGGATTTTCGTGGAGCACGACCGTACATTTAGCCAGTGAAAACGGCAACGGATCTTCCTCGTCATTTCTACCCACAGGAACCGTAAGGACGAAATTAACGTGCAACCATACAGTCAAACTGGTGGAAACTGTGTTTGGCATTCGAGGATGACGGCCGCTGAGAGCTGTTGCTGCTTATCTGATGTGTACCGAACTGTGGTGGGTAAACACTAGCAGGTCGATGCAAGGAAAAAGGGAAATTTAACTGGTAGCCAAGTAACCTATATATATTATCATGTATCACATATTGTGTATACAGCTGCTTAGTTCTGAATCGCCAACCTCGTCCATCCTTTTCCTCAGCCAAGCCAAGGAGCCAGGCCTGGTGCTGAGTGCTAGGTGCTGTGAATGAAAAGGGATCAGTTCGAGCATTTTCCGCTAGATATTTGGTTCACACCATTGCTTTTTCATTTTCATCTCTCTGAGTAGGGAGAAAGCAATGTTGCAGAGAGCAACTTTTTAGCCGCAAAGAAGGGCGGAACATCGGGCATGATCGGCACTTTTGCGTGCATTTATTCCACTCCGGGAGTGCCAGGACTGGGGCCTGAAGCACTGCCGTAATGCTTGCACGCGACAGCCGTGCGCACCTTCCACATCCGTCACCTTAAATGCGGAGTGACATTTCGTAAATTCCCATTCAGTGAATAACACGCCTTGAAAAACCACAAAGTGTCAAATAAAGATAAGACTGTTACCGATTCCAACTGCATTTTGGTTTCATGAATTTCGTCCTCGGCAGCGTATGCATGCTGTTTGAAACGGCAGCATATTACTAAACTGTGCTACCGGATTTTCATTTCATATTCATTGTTCTAATCAATTTTACATGCAATGGCAGTATATCTTGGTTTTATCCAACTGCTGTCCGATTTTTTACAGTAAACTGAAGACCGAACAGCTTTTGTGATTAGCCGCATGATGCTTCATAATGCCCTATCTTAGTAAAAATACACTGCTTGGTAACGATGTAACTTCCCTGCATCCAGCAACACCGCAGCTTGGTCGTAACGCGGGCCGGCGCATTGGTCAGAGCCTCTCTAAAACATATTCTACGACTGGTTTCGGGCCCAGCAGCCTGAAGTGGCGGCCATCTTGAAAGCGAGTTAGTAGTTTGCTGTTTACAGTTTTAACTGGTTTCGCAGACTTAAAGCTTGCTCGGAATGGGCTGATTATGTAATGCTTTAAGCGATCCATGCACAGTTGCTATTATCACGTGTAGTGAGAAATTTGGCGTATTTATGGCGGCGGGTTGCTATGGCAGTTTCCAAAAGGTACCTCTAAGGTACCTGAAAAGGAAAAACTTGGCTTAAAAAGGGCAGCGCACAGGGCGGATAGCTGCCAAAACAAAGATCAGGTATCGTTTAAAGCTATTTGCCATTTCCAGCTATATCCCTCATACCCAACCATTCGTGGCCAACTTCCACTTGATATTAAACCACCCATTACCAGCGGTTGGAACGTGGTCATTGATAAAGTTAAAGTGCAGCGTATTTCAAAGCAACAAAACAATAGCTAAGTGTTTGTTTAGGCCGTCCAGGGCGGTGCTCTTTGTCGTTTCTCATCTCCTGCCAAACTTTTATCTATTTCCAAGACCTTGTCAAATTGATCAGGTGTGCACTTTCTTGGCTAGCTAGATTCCCCAGAAGTGTTTGTTAACGTGCCGTTAAGACACGCCTAGGCATAGCCACCACCTGGCGTGTCGAGTTGATGAAGGCGCTCGGTTAAGCTATGCCGCGCGAGATAGAATTATGTTGGGCGAGCGTTTTTCATTACTGCGGATCTGCTGAATAAAAGATGTTCCGTTGGTTTTATGAAACTCATCAGCAACGTACATACGAACGCCGAACGCACACCGGAAGGTTGAAAATATGCATGATTTAGCCCAGCCCCTTTGGTGAACAGCCGCGGAGCACATCACGTGCGCCATGATAATACCGCAGACAATTACCGGAATTACTGCGCGAACATCTGCTACGCTGCCACAGAGGATTTACGTTTGCCGGTCCCTCGCGCATCCGGCCCAGTGCACTGGGCAGCAGCCAGGGGCGTAGCCAGGGTGGTTGAGGACGTATTCTATCGCCTCTTGTTGAGGACGAAGAGAGAACTCCGAAATCAGCAGCGCAAGATCACGGCCGCCAGTGCGGATATGTTAAGCATGTGAGAACATGCACAATGAATGACAATGCGTCTGGGAAAGCAGTAAATTGCTGTCGTTTGGTGAGAGCGGAAAGAGAGGGCGGCAGGGAAGCCTCCTCCGCTGAGTGCGGCTCTGCGTGTCACCGACCTAATTACCCCTGGTTCTGCATGGCGAGCGACGGTCACTGGCGCGGCCCCATGAGAACACGACGCCAACATGATGAAGCCGTCCGCTTCAGCCCCGCGGTCGATGCGCCCTGATCGGACGGGCCTCAGTCACGCCACGTGTGTCGGGGCGTGACGCCGCGGTCACGCTCCACCTCACGCCGCGTGCGCCGGGCGAAACACGGCCGGCCGTCGCGAGCCAGTCGTGGGATCGATGTCGGTGTTGGTCCGGACGGCTCGGCGGCCTGACGCCCGCCTGCCCGGCCCTGCGCTCTGTCGGCGGGACTGAAGCCAGGCTTAGACGGGGCGCGCGGGGTGCGATGTGATCGACAGGCCGACGCTCGCCACGGCCTCGTCGGAATCGACTTTGGATCCGGCTCTTGGCCGTGGTGTCGATTTCGATTCGGGCTTCAAGCAGCGTTGCATAACTCTCACTCGAGTCCGACTCAGGCTGAAGAACATCAGACGCAGTTATTAAATCGAATCCTGGACATATCACCTGAATTTCATTGGAAACGGGGGGCGTGGGAAACCGCATCTTCGTGTTACATCAGCGTTTAGACAGAGCGTTAATGAGTATAGGTAAGCACTAGAACATGGGTCGTAACTTAACGTTTTTACACGAATCAGTACAGAAACAGAAGCGTTCACCCCACGCAACGTTTTTTGGAGATTACCCGTTGACGACCAGACCGATACGCTGGGCTAACCCCAGCTACGATGGATTCAAATTTGAAAGGAGTGGATTTTAGTTCCACCCCGACCAAGGCGCTGTTGATCCGACGTGGGCTCTACACTCCAGCCAGAGACCGACACAAGTTTGCCAGCGCGTCGCCGGCGACGGTGGCTCGCCGCGAGGCTCCGCCTCTTGAGGCGCGGCCGGCGGGGCGAGACGCCACCTCTCGAGACACGGCCGGCGAGGAGCGACCCGCCACCCTTGGGAGCGAGTCCGCCCGATATCTGACGCGACGCTTCGCCGGTGACCTCCCTCACACAGCGGCGGGGGGACGACATCCGGTGACCTCCCCTTACACAGTGGCGGGGGGCGACCCACCTGGTGACCTCCCTTACACAGCGGCGGGGAGACGGACACCGGTGACCCTCCCCCACACAGTGGCGGGGGACGACACTTGGTTGACCTCCCCCACCACCCACCAACAGTGCGGGGAACGACCACCGGTTGACCCTTCCACTTACACAGCGGCGGGGGACGACACCGGTGACCTTCCCTTACACAGTGGCGGGGACGACACCGGTGACCTCCCTTACACAGTGGCGGGGGACGACACCGGTGACCTCCCTTCACACAGTGGCGGGGGACGACACTGGTGACCTCCCCCACACAGCGGCGGGAACGACACGGTGACCTCCCTAACATAGTGGTAGGGAACGACAGCCGGTGACCTCCCTCACATAGCGGGCGGGGACGACGCCGGTGACCTCCCTAACATAGCGGTGGGGAACGACACCGATGACCTCCCTCACACAGTGGCGGGGGACGATACCCATGACCTCCCTCATACAGTGGCGGGGAGTGGCAGAGTGACATCCCTTACACAGTGGCGGGGGACGGCACAGTGACTTCCTTCACACAGTGGCGGGGGACGATACCCATAACCTCCCTCATACAGTGGCAGGGAATGGCAGAGTGACCTCCCTTACACAGTGGCGGGGGACGGCGCAGTGCTGAAGGGGCCTCGACATGACAGGTGCATGCTTAGAATGCAAGTCATTCGACGGACGTTAGATGCTGTTTGGGCTAGGCACGGGGGAGCGGCGGGCAATGCCGATCCCGGCGGGATACCACGTGACATGCGGATACCACGTGACATAGGCACGGGGAGCGGCGGGTAATGCTGCCCCCGACGGATACCACGTGACATGCGGATACCATGTGACATAGGCACGGGGAGCGGCGGGCAATGCTGACCCCGACGGATACCACGTGACATGCGGACTCCATTGGAGAGAAAATACGAAGTGCTCCAATAGTTGTCAACGGTCCCACGCAGACGCGTTGCTGCTCGTGGTTGCGGCAGGACTTATATCGACGGTGTCATATATATATATATATATATATATATATATAAACACTCAAATATAGTTTAATATACCCCGAAAGAGACGGCCTGTGCGCATGAAGTGAAGTGCGCGGCTGTTCTCCGGCCTGGTCAGCCAACATCCAGGTCGTTCTCCGGCCTGGTCAGCAGATGTCCAGGCTGTTCTCCGGCATAGTCAGCCGGTGTCCAGTGTGTTCTCTGGCCTGGTGGCCGATGTCCCGCTTCGGGTTTTCTCCTGCTTGCTTGTTTCGTCAGGCGCCGCCTCTTAGACGCGTGCTCGCTGCTGATGTGGCCATCATCCGAGGTGGAGCGCGACCTCCACTACTCGCTGGTTCGTTGTGCTGGTTTATACGCAAATGAGATGTGGTCTGTAAACGCAGCGGTCGGCTGACAAACAAAGGCGTGCCAGCGGGGACGATAAATGCGGATGAATTAATCAAAGCTGTCCGCTGCAAAGGAACACAAACACTACACATCCCTATGCTGTTATTTATCCATGTTGAATGTATTCATCCGTACCTTATGCAATATGCATAAAAGTTATGCAAGAATTATAGCATAGTTATTGGCGCTGAAACTATTATTCGCGCTCTGGGACAGGATGAAAATGCAGAAAGTTGTAGAGGGTGACTGAAGTAAGATGGGTAGCATAATGCGCGGTGAATGTGGCCGCTATTTATTGGGCTGCTCTGTTCTTCTGAAGAGCTTTACCACCTCAGGCTTTGAGGACACGGACTGATTCTGGTTTCGGTGGTGGTGAAGGAGGGATCAGATGTCCAGGGTTATTTCGACGAGTTGGGACGACAACGTGCCCCAAGCAAACCGGCGCATCTTGATTGCTTCTGCAGGCAAGTCAACTAGAACAGTACGCAACAAGTGCAAAATATGAGAAGCATTGACACGCTAAATACTCTCAAAGCGTGAGTGCTGATGCCTGCAGGTACCTCGCATGGCGGCGATTGCACTCTTAGCATTCATCGGTCCATTTATCCAGCAATCCATCGTAACATCCATCTATCCAACGATCCATCGAATCATCGATCTATCCAACGATCCATCGTAACAATCACGAAATCACCAACGGTGGCAGGCTGCGCTGAAGCTGAATGGCATGGTAACTAGATTAGCGTCATGGCTCGTGGCAACTGATAGATATCGCAAAGGTCGGACATTTATTCTCAAAGCTAGAATATTAACTTATCTGTGAATGAAGTCCAAAAAAATAGTTTTTTTCAAGCTGCTTCGTGGAAGCCACTTAAGATAACACCGTAGCTGTTTTGCTTGTTAATCCGAACATGACAAAAGCAACCCAGTATTTGGGTTTAAGTTAAAATAAATATAAATGTTATATATATATATATATATAGCTTTCTCTTTCACATTATCTCTACCGTCCAATGTCACATATGCTCTTATCAAACTGTCCCCCATGTACTGTTATGTTGCAAGCTCATGGGCCAGATAGCCATCATGTCTTGTGATGCAGTAAAGAAATTTGGACCACAAGGTCGGAGATAAGGCTGAGAAATGTTCATGCTCACTCGCTAGCTTTATGGATCGCATTCATGAAGTATGAACACCACACTGCCTTGCATCGTAACCTTCCATGAGAGAATGCAGGTGGCAGGCCCTGAGAGAACGTTGTTTCATGCGAAACGGCACGTGTCTGCCACCGAGGGCTATTTTACAGGCTTTAAAAGTTTCACGACCTTTCATTTAAGTGATGTTGGCTATTGAATGGTTATTTCCAAACGAGATTCTTGAGTATGCTCAATTTTAGGCTGGGCAGAATGGTCGGAATTTCGCGAATGCATCGGAACGCTGAGCACGAAATCCGAAAAATGAGTGTTGCAAACTTGGGCAACAGCAAGTGTCTGAGATGTTAACCAGGTCAACTTGTTAAATTCTTGGTGCGGAAGAACGTTCAGAGAATGCAGCAGCACGGAAAGTGCGTCAGCAACCACAGCAACTTTCCTAACAATTGGCATGATTCCAGCATTTCGCTTTCGACAGGTGCTCGTTCCGGGAGTTTCGCCGCGCTAACTTCTCTCAGCATTGTTCAGCCGTATGCAGAAATTGCAAGTCGACTCACAGCGTGCAGCTCAGTGCCGCGTCTGTCACAGCGCCGCGTCTGCCGCAGCGCTGCGTCTGCCAGATCGCCGCGTCTGCCGCAACGCTGCGTCTGTCGAAGCGCCGCGTCTGTCACAGCGCTGCGTCTGCCGCAGCGCCACGTCTGCCGCAGTCCCATGCAGCCGACAAGCTGTCTGATCCTCCCCTCGCCCCCAGGCCCCAGCCCAGGGCATACAGCCCGCTCTCAGTCGGCTGACGTTTCCCCAGCGGCACTTACTGCTGACCTCGGCAGGCTGGGGCTCGGGAGCGCCGGCCGCGGTGGCCGCCGTGACCTGGCCGTCGCCTGCGGCACTCGGTCGCCGTCGGCTCTAATTTACCAGCGAAATCGGGAAAGTTCCAAGCGCCACAGGCCGGTGGCCCGCGGCGGACGTGTAGTTTGGACCAGCCGCAGAGGGGATTTCGCAGGTTTTGCGTTTACATATTAAAATGATGTGCCTCTATGCAATCTGGTTTAAATCATTCTCATGCATAAAAGCGTTAGGATTCAAACAAAAAAGGATATTTCATTTGTTCAGCCAGGATAAGAGTTTGTGTGATGATGACTACCGTCTCTGCTTATTGTCAGAATGACGGTTTGGACATGCTTTTCGGGCAACGCGGGACTCTCAGTCTTGGCCCGTTTCCTTAAGTTTGGTCTCCATTCATGAAAATATTTCCGCTGTGTTCAGTCTCCTCCGGGCTTTGGCGGAGGGATTTTCGTCTTCCACGCCAGCTTTTCCTCAGACGATTTATACCCACCAGTTTGAGAAGGATGCGCGGTCAGCGGCTGGCAGTCGCAGGGAAGCCGCAGGGCGCATCGGGGAAGGGGGGGGGGGGGGGCAACTGGCGGCACCCGCTGAGATGCTGCAGTCCGCTTCCACCAGGGTCCCCTGACGTGGCGCCGGGTCATGGGTGGGGTGTGGAACGGACCGTGGGCGAGGTTATGGACGCTGTCTGGGATGCGGGGAATAAAGTCGATCGGCGCAGTCGAGCAGGTAATGGTACATTCTGTGATTCTGTCGGATGCATGAAACACTTGATTTATCTAAGCATAATCCGGGTGAAGTTGAATCCCGAAAACACGCATCCGATAGGCCCAAGAGGCTTATAAGTCATGTTAAAAGCTCGCATTTTAGGTTTAACGTACTCGACTCCTTTCCATCCATCACCCAGGTGTACTACGAGGACAATTTTAAGCGCGGCTCACAATCGATCCAGACTTACAGGCCACTCACAGCTAGTGAAGTGAAATCATAGATGTTTCAGCTATATGGAAATTGTAGGAACACACGCGTATTTCATGCTCATATTGACATGCGTCTAGAGAATCTTACATGGTGTCGCTAGATAACAGTGCACAAAATGTGTTTCCCCTCCATATTCTGTTGTTCTCTGCCGTCCTCTCTTACACAAGACGAGCGCTCAGGAAATAACGTCGGAGGGCAGGTCAATACTGACTTGCTAGGTTCATCGCATGGTTAGCTCGCACTACCTGTCGTGCGTCCGCACAGTTCCGCAGTTGTTCGAGCAGCAGCATTGCCTTTGTGAGGCATGTGCAGGATATCCTTTGGTTACATGCTATTTGGACTGGGTGAGCACAAAAACAACGACCATTGCCGGCAACGGCCGTTCGTTCTTTGGTTACATGCTATTTGGACTGGGTGAGCACAAAAACAACGACCATTGCCGGCAACGGCCGTTCGTTCTTGGTCGTTGCGCAAGAGGCATTCGTGCTGGCAAGCCAAACACTCGGGTATTGATCTGATCCGACCAAATCAGGCTAATATCGCGGGCTTGCCCGACTGTGAACGTGACTATGCATCGCCCAGCCAGCTACTGCTGCCTGCCAGAAAATGATGCGCTCCCGGGTTTTTGTGGTCGGGTTTGTCGATCTGATTTTATTTAGAAATCATCCGGGTTGTGGGGAGCCTTTTCTGTCTTCTCTGTTCCTCTGCTCATACTTTCAGTTTCGTATGTCATCGCTGTAAAATATTTGTAGTGATCTTGTAAATGTCGTGTGTTTGTGTGTTTTAAAATATGGAAGAATCTACTTATCACACGAATTAAGTGAAAATGCCTCCGCCTCCGTAACTGTTTCTATAATGACGCAGCTTTAGATACTAAATGAATGCAATTTGCGAGCTGAACATTTGGGCACGGACCTTGATCATCCAAAACTTAAATTGCAAATACCATTACTGAAGAGAAAATACAAATTGATGTGCGCATGTTGTATGAGGAATATTTGTTGCCGAAATTTGTCGTCAAGAACACGCATCGCAACACAGCTTAAACGTATAGTATTAATGTACTTCATGTTTCCTCATAATCAACATTTTTCTTCGTTGTCATTATCAACATACCTTGCTTTGCACAAACACTAAATCATACAACGCCAACGGGTAAGTTTAATTTCCAAAGGAAGAAACGATAGCCTGATCACTACAGGAGCAGGCACGGACTGGACGCTCCTCATTGCTGGTCGAGAGCATGGTGGGGAGTGCGTGAAGCGGTCATTTATTCAGATGAAGTGGTCTGCTCCGAACACCGGGCGCGATTTCATCCGATCTGGGCCAATTCAATCAAGCCGAACCGGAGACCATCCGAACCGACCCAGCGCGACGCTGCTGACAATAGCGCGGTTTGTAAAGAACATGCCCTCGGCGGGCCTTATGTCCAGGCATCGGGAGCCAAAGATATTTCCGAGATAGTGGACCTGACACAAGATGTTAGCCTTTCTTTTTCAAGGAAGATGAATCAACTGGGACTTGAATGCTTTACAGCGGCGTATCGGCCCCAATGAATGCAGAACAAGTAGGACGTTGCCACTTTAGTACTGTTTTCTTCCATTCAGCGCCCGGTAAGTCCATCGCCGTCTAAAGGACTGTTACAGTGCTGGCAGTGACATAGTAGCATCATCTTGATTGCGCAGGAATTTTAAAAATTGCGACAAAAACCGTATTAAGCAATGAAAGGTGTAAGGGTATGAAGCTAACGGTTGGCAAACAAAGTCGGTGGTAGGCGCAGTACATCAACCAGACTTTAGAAGAAGTGCTCCACATTTGTATGGGGTTTTAATTAAAATATCTAGCTAGAAGATCATTTGGTGCAGTTCATATCCCTGCCCTTCTTAAGCCCTAAGACCCTCTAGTTTCTGAGCTACAACCCTGCGAAGGTGTGGACTATTTCGTGTACACGATTTCAAGGCCACCCAGGTATCCATGGCGCCCTAATTACGTCATTCACATCCTGTCATTCCATTATTTATGCGTCGATCAAGGCCAATAAAAAATTGTTGAGTCTTGGTGTTCTTGAGCACGATTTCCAGATATAATGACCGTCAACTGGCTCTCCATCAATGCTGTGCAAACTACGATGATGGCAATCAAACAATGACGCATTGAGGAGCAAATTTTCTAAAAACAGAAATTGTGTTTCTAGAGCAGTCTTTTCAACTTAAAAGTACATTAGTAGTTTAAAGTGTACTTATTTCATCGCATCTGATGCTTGCCTCAGTATCTTGAGATGTGAATCATTCCCTTTAACTATGCCACCACATTGTGATATTGCCCTTTTTTAATCCAAACCAGGCATTTTGTTCAACTGCTAGCCCGCGATGCTGTCTCCTTCTTTGCTTCTCGAGTCCCGCCCCCCCCCCCCCCGCTGCTCCACCCTCCCCAAATCAGATATTAGTTTGGCACGGGTGGTTTTGTGTTTATAACACTTGTTAGCCGTCTAAGCGTCTAAGCGTGGAGGCTTGTTACGTGTTCCCTGAGCGTACTACTGAAAGTTAAGCTGATCCAATTCATCGGGTAACTTTCTCTGCGACCTTCTCGCCAAACAGGACTGTAGCGAGATCGTGGTGAGCTGATCCAGTTAATCGGGTAACTTTCCCTGCGGCCTTCTCGCCAAACAGGACTGTAGCGAGTTCGCACCGCCGAACGGTACTCGGACACGAACCGCGTTGGTGAGGTTAGCTCGGTTTGACCATTTTCCAGCAGACGTCTCTTCGTCAGTCCAATCAAACACCCTACGCGGCTGCGGGGCTTGGCTGACCCAGTGCGGCCAGCCGCCAACGAACCTTTCTTCGACAGCAGAGCACAACAATGCGCCCGCCCCCGCGCCTTTGCCCAGCACCGCTGCATTGCAAGCCCGATTGTCCTTTCATAAGACCACGGGGATCCCGTGTGTTGTACGTATAACAAAGCTGGCGCTGTGCCAATATTCCTGCTCCCTGGCCCCTGAATTGCATACACGGACCAAATGCAAGCTGTGAACTGTGTCAACCAAGTTCAAATGAAATTGATGTTCATTGGACTGCGTTGTTCGCGTCTTTGTGCCAAAGCGGAATCCATGAAAATGATATGAAATGAATCGAAATTTTATATGGCAACCACTGGTCTTTTAGTGATGTAAAGTAGTTGAGCAGGCGCAGACGGGTCTGCTGCACTGCTTGGTGTTTGAGGAAGACTAATGACCGAAATACATCATTTGGTTTAATGTAATCTTTCCTTTTTGGCATTATTACGAGAAAACCACAGACAGCCGATCATCGACTTAATGAGAATCATGTTTCCTCGAAACAGTGGTGAAAACAAGTAACCAGCCAAGCTTTAACTTACTGAACCTAAGCAGACCTTGGCCGCCATGCATCCTTTCCATTGACTGCCAACACTTCCGCCCACTGGCGCCCGCATGGCAGAATCCCTCTCCACACTAGGCAGTGTTAGTGTTTATATCCCGTCTGAGACGCAGGCAGCGGGCGGAGCCCTATATATTCACCGATATCGAAATCCGCGATCCGCCAATACCTAGGCTTTGCTGACGCGCTGTTCCGCCAGCCCTTCTCCCAACGCACTTTAATGCGCCGCTGTGGACGAAAGCCCCGCAGCAGAATAGTATTTTTCCAAGAACAAAAATAACTTCTGCTCAATTTCCAATGGTCCGAAATGATTGCTATGTCGTTGGTTTGGTTGTTGGCATGCATCGTAAATTTGTTTCACTTAAGGTACATGAACCTTTGTGCGTTGTATTTTAGCCCTTTTCTACTCTACCACATTTCGTTAGTTCTCCAAACGACACGTGCAGCATCTTACATGATTGCCGTTCTGAAGACCCCACGGTACTTTTAAGCTGCTCTCACCCGGTTTTCAGAATTCCGTACGGGTGGCGAAAAAATGGCAAATTTTTCGGCCCGCTCACACGTGAAGGAAAAGAGATTAGTGGATCGCGGAAACGGTGCCAGTGTTATATCAGATGACAAATAGCTTGTTGACTGGAGGAATCGAGCAAAAGAACGCAGGATGCTTCTGGTAATTGGTAGGATAAAGACTGAAAGGAAGAGTACACATTTATCATTGAACAATGGAAGCTAGCTGGTACATTACTGCCGTTTTATGCAGCCACCGATTTTCGAGCTTGCATGAGCCGCAGAATGCGCCAGAATTTAACACAGTATAACGACTGCACAGCGATATAGGATGCGACCACCCTTGCGGGCCACTGGCTGCACCACTGGTGGACGACACAATATTTTGCGCGTGCAATTGAAACACATTTAGTGGACTTGATTGCAAAAAGCATGCAGCGGGTTCAGTGGGCTTTCAATGATAAGGAATGGTGGTATGGGTGCTGGGACAGCTTAGCACCCAAAACGTTCGCCCATAGCGATCCACCGTCTTGTGGGCTCGAGGTTAAAGTCGTGTAATCGGTGTTTCGTCGCTTCTCTCGACATTCAAAATTAGCGTGCAAAAAGACTGCAACACTAGGCGGCCAAAAAGCTGCACGCGTTGTAGCATGGCGGTGTGCATCATAGACGTGAGGCGTGGAGGCGGGTAGCGTAGAGGCGGTGGTAGGTGGTGGTAGGGGGTGGTTAGCGTAGGTAAATTTGTGATTCTGCCATTTTCCCTTAGGATGTCATTCTATTGTTGGCGAACAGCTTTCCACCGACAGCACTGCGCATAAGAAGACGAATAAGAAAAGGCTCTGAAGCCAAGCTGAGTGACTCCATGTAATAAGCTTAATTTCATTTATTACAATAATATGTACTCCAATAAGCGTAAATGTTAACAAACGTTTCAGGACGTTGTGAAGCTTCAGCCCTATGATCAACGCGGTTCTCGCGCCCAGGGAGGGGAAGGAAACACACGCCTCTTTTGTGAAATTTGCGAAAGTGTTGTACAGTATCCAGCATCTACCGGACTTCATAGTTTTACGAACGGAAGATGTTCGTGTGTCGTGCACGACACTACCCTGTATTTGTTGAAGCTTTACACTGTTCCCACGACCGCGATGCATACAGAGCTTGCTGAAACCGTGGGTGTAATCCCGATTTTGGAAAATTCTTTCTCGGTTCACCTCAGCTGGAAAAAAAACTTCAACAAAATACAGATGACTGCCTGAGGAGCTTTCCGTCTGAATAAGCAACCCGGCAGCTTTCATTTAGGCCTTGCCTACTTGCAAGCGCTAGCGTTTCCTTTGCAACACTTTGCTGACTCGCTCCGAGCGAGCGTGACAAACAAGCCACTCGTCGCGTGTCATATTGGGTGCGTTCAATTCAACTATTTGAGTTGCGCTTCTCCCCCATTGTAAAGTCCGGCGTGCGCTCATGGGTCGCCGGTTACGAACGCTCGTAATCGCTCAGCCGGTCGAGTCTGCGCGGCGCGCCGGCTCTCCGGCAGTCGTCCCTCCGTTCATATGTGCGCCCGAGCCTCAGAGGGAACAGCTGATTTTTGAACGCTGCCCGCAATACGAGGCGTTCATGGCGCGTGTCGGGCGTTGTTATGGCGTGAAAGGAACTGGACGGAGGGGAATCTATATTGCATTGTTGCTTTTGTTTGGGGCTTATTGTGGTTTCCTGATTGTGTGAAGTGTTCCGGGCCCTCGGGCCTACCGTTCTGTGCAGCGGGGAGTGTTGTGCCTGATCAGCAAAACTTGTGTGAATGGAAAATGGCAAGAGTAAGAACCACCAGTGTTTTTAGCTGGAAAGTTGTCATGAATAACTCTCTGTTTACTTTATTTGTGCATTACCTAAACGTGGATGCAGAAAATTTGTATCCCTTGTTTAAGTTGAGAGCTAGAATGTTGCTTTATTCTAGAAGAGGATTCACTTACAGTATGTTAACATTTTGAGTTACTGTTTCCCTCAATTTCAGTGCATGGAGCCATTGTTTCAGGGAACTGTGGAACTACAAAACTGGGAACTACAAAAATGTTCAATGCTTTTAATTGATCCTAATATTTATAGTATTTCACACTGAAATAATTTAAAAGTTTGGTGCAATTTGGCATCTCTGGAGCGTGGTAAGGGCAAACGCAAGTTTCCACACATTGATGCAAAGGTGTCTGGCAGAGTGATTTCTTTCTATATTCTAATGCCATTAGCACTGAACAAGTAGGTATTTCAATTAAGAGGATTATTTTGAATCCCTGGTAATTTTTTGAGCACTTAAATCATCTTGAAATGCTGAAAGATCCCTCACAGTTTGTTAGTTTTACCCTCTTGTCAGCTGTTATGCTGTGGAACAAAGAATTGTGCATGAAAATAACAACCATTTCTTTTTGGGTCATTTTTAAGGCCAAGGTATTGCAGAGTTAGTGCTGAATTGTGGGGAAACCCAAGGCAAATGGAAAGATGACTAGCTGAATGTGACTTTGTCAGAGTGTTGGTCGTTGGGCGCAATGTCACAGCATTTGGTCACAGCATCTCAGGTGCAATGATTGTTCATGCCCAGGGAACCACAGTGTGCAGTACTGCTACATATTTAATAAGAAATGTATGCCTTGGCAGACTCTCCACCCCAGACAGGTATCATAAAAATGGAAACTTCATTGTTTGCAGGCCCCTGCCAGGCAGGGCTCCATTTTGTGAGAATAATGCTAGGTATGAAAGTAATGTTTCACAAATTTTTGAGCTGGTGGAGCAATGTTGGCTTTCAGCAAAACCCTGAATGTTTCTTTTCTGGGTACATCCCTCATGGTTGCTGCAGCAGGCAGGTAAATTATTTTTTCACCATCTCTTTTAATACTTATATGAGAGTGATTACAGATAAAAATAGCTGTACCAAGGAGCAAGTTGTAGCTTTTCACATCCATAAGGGGGATGGATCGATGGTACAATAATGCCATCAAATAGTAGTGCTGTGTCATGCTGCAATGTGAGAACTGTAAGCTGAAACTGAAGGACTCGGTCCCTCCAGCATCAATCATTTGGGGCTATAATGGGCACTGCAACATACTCTCCTGCTTCATATGGTGCAGATGACCAGTACCAGCTTTTGGCATGGTGCAATGCCAGTTTTGTGGTTAATGGCATTAAGGGCAAAGTTGAGAGAGAAAAGTGACAATATTCCATCACTTGGGTTTTTTTTAGAATTAGAGACCTGTTGTAATCTGCATTTTCTGCCTGATTCAGGAAGATACAGTATGTTAAGTGCTTTTGGAGATGTGATTCCCTCAAGTACAATATACCAGTTGGTCATTTGTGGCAGCTTGAACAGTGGGATCCCTCTGATGAGCATCATAAATCATTTAACCCTATTATAAGCATACTTCCTAATTGTGTAGTGCGGAGGTGTGGCTTAGCGCATTCCCTATGCCATCTGTCATGTAGATATGTCTTATGTGTTTGCTGGTATAAACTTTGTGGCATAGCTTTTATATTGATGCTTTTGACTGAGCTGCAGAGCTCAGGTCACATATTTTTTGCATGTTCAAAAGCTGCAGTTTGTAGTTCCGAGAAGGATAAATAACTTACCCTGCCCAAAATGTTAGTTATTGGCTTTAGATATTAAATTGCCACATGCATAGAAACATGAGTCCAAAGTATATGTGCACTTTGGGGTTATACAAAGACCATTACTACATCCCTGAGATAACAGGCTAGTATTCATGCATTGTGCAGAACAGACGACCAGTACATGTGTTTTCCAACAGATACCACCATGAAAGTAAGGTAATGCTAAAGCTAGACCTCTGTTAGCATGTGGTGGACAAATGCCAAGCATGCTGCTATTCTAGCAGCATTGAATAGTGCGTAGTTTTCACATGTATGGTTGCCATTTTTTAAAAAAAGCATGTAGGCAGGGAGCGTGTCCGTATGCCACCTTTTGTCTGCATGCAAGTCAAGTGACATGTGTTTTACACCACTTAGCCAGATCATCTGTCCACCCATTCTGCTAGACTGGTGTGACACATCTACATTCAGACCTTTGGCATATGTTGTTAACTACTTGCGCATGGAACCGCTTAGACAGCAGTGATATAGATCGTATCATTCTAACATTCCCACACTTGTGTAAAGTATTAAATATTGTAACTAATTTTGCGTTCACCGCCCTTTCCAAGTGGATGTTTCCGCGACATGAATGCATCATGTGGCGACACACTTTGCCTTTGAAATTCTCCACTGCATTTGGTGTGCTACTTTTTGGTGACTAGATTTGGCCTGGCGGCGAGTGACACGCCACTGTCGCCTTCTGCTGGGGCTGCCGATCACTGCGGCCTCTGAACCCTGGCACGGGTGACCACCTGGCACAGGCAAGGCTGAGCTGACCTGTGAGAGCAGGCGGACTCCTGCTGCCCTGCCTGCCCTGAACGGTGTCAGCTGAGCTGACCTGTGAGAGCATGCGGACTCCTGCTGCCCTGTCTGCCCTGAACGGTGTCAGCTGAGCTGACCTGTGAGAGCAGGCGGACTCCTGCTGCCCTGTCTGCCCTGAATGGTGTCAGCTGACTACTGCCCTCCGCTGCCCTGCTGCCCTGTCTGCCCTGAATGGTGTCAGCTGACTACTGCCCTCCGCTGCCCTGCTGCCCTGTCTGCCCTGAATGGTGGCAGCTGACTACTGCCCCTCCGCTGCCCTGCTGCCCTGTCTGCCCTGAACGGTGGCAGCTGACTACTGCCCTCCGCTGCCCTGCTGCCCTGTCTGCCCTGAACGGTGTCAGCTGACTACTGCCCTCCGCTGCCCTGCTGCCCTGTCTGCCCTGAACGGTGGCAGCTGACTACTGCCCTCCGCTGCCACCACACCTGCCATTGTCGGACTGCCGACCTCCTCGAGGGGATTCCAAGTCCTCCGCTGCCTTGTGCGCCCGGCAGTGTTGGGCTGCCGACCTCCTCGAGAGGACCGCAAGTCCTCCTGCCATGCCTGCGAGATGGCGGCGGACAGTGACGAGAGCCCCCTTCCCCTCCCCCTCCCCGGTGACGGCCACCTCGCTGACGCCCGGGTCCGCCTCCGCCAGATGGCGGCGCTGGTGTCGCTGCCGGTGACGCTGGCAGAGCTGCTGGAGGCGCGCCGGCCGGCCGGCCTGGCGCCGCACGAGCTGCGCGCCGTCACCGCCCAGACCGCGCGCCACCTGGCGGCTCTGCTGCCAGCCGACCACGGCGCCATCTGTGAGTGACCGGACTTACTAACGGGCACGGCCCGCGCCGGGAGCGGCGTGCTCGCTGCGCGGTATTCACCGAGATCATTGTCTTAGGATTAACTGGTGTCGCTATGGCAGGTTGTTCTCAGAACAGAGTATGTTGCCTTTGCTGTCTGGCATGCTCATGACTTTTTGGAGGGTGGTTGGGGGTAACGTGCAGCAGGTGTTGCGTTGCTTACAATAAGTTGTTGTGTTTGTAGGTATGATGAAGTGGGTGCAACTTGTATCTGTCGTTCAAGCGTGTTCTGAACGCTGGGCATGAGCGTCCAGCGTTTCGTACCGCGGCCACACGGTCGCGCGCCGTTGTGTGCGTGTTGCCTTATGATGGGCGTTTAGGTGTGTCTGGTGTCTGGTTGTAGTGCTCGGACGCGCTGCTCCCCGTCCCGTCAGGTCGGTGCGGCCACCACGTGTCACCATGTGAACCTCCGTGGACTCAAGGCCTTACCTTGCATTGGTTGTAAACATTGTCTCACAGCCTTATTTTCATTATAACCATTTTCAGCGCGCGCGTGGGCTGTCGATTTTCTTGGATCGTGACTAAGCAGGCTACACATTGGTAATTTCGACGCATATGTGCTCGTTCAGTTTATTTGAGGAGACTGTTCAGTTTGTGACCACCCATTTTTAGTACCCACTTTTATTCATGCATCAGTCACCAAATTTTTTCTTCCGTCGCCTTCCTGTTTGTCTTGCTGCACAAAATTGGTATTTCACCTTACCTACGGCAAACTCCATGCTGCTACTATAGGATTTCCCCTCCTCGCTGTAATTTGTCTCGGGCCTGGAAATGTGAAGCACGTCTGGGCATCTAAAGTTACATGCCACATCCATTATTCATGCCTATCCAAATCACTTAACATTCTCAGCGCGCAAACCGTGCAATGTTTTCCGAAACAAAAGTCATTGGATTACTAGTCCCAGAAGCGGCTTTTTTGCCAGCGATGCCACCATGGCTGCCTGTTCGCACCCAACGGGTCGCCTCGCTCCTGCCTCGGCAGACGGGGACGGGGAGTTTCCGGGCCCCTGCCTCGGCAGACGGGGACGGGGAGTTTCCCGGCCCCTGCCTCGGCAGACGGGGACGGGGAGTTTCCCGGCCCCTGCCTCGGCAGACGGGGACGGGGAGTTTCCTGGCCCCTGCCTCGGCAGACTGGGACGGGGAGTTTCCCGGCCCCTGCCTCGGCGGACTGGGACGGGGAGTTTCCCGGCCCCTGCCTCGGCAGACGGGGACGGGGAGTCTCCCGGCCCCTGCCTCGTCAGACGGGGACGGGGAGTTTCCCGGCCCCTGCCTCGGCAGACGGGGACGGGGGCTTCTCGGCCCCTGCCTCGGCAGACGGGGACGGGGGCTTCTCGGCCCCTGCCTCGGCAGACGGGGACGGGGAGTTTCCCGGCCCCTGCCTCGGCAGACGGGAACGGGAGTTTCCCGGCCCCTGCGTCGGCAGACGGGGGCGAGGAGTTTCCTGGGAGGGAGGCGACTGTTCCCTTTATCATTGGCCAAGTTTGACGTTGCTATTTCGGAAGGTAAACAGGAGCTGATCGAGAAGTAGTTCAGTTTTAAACGATTCGCCGGCAAACTTTCCCGAGACGGAAAGCTGCGCAACCCGCTGAGATCCTTTCGTCCGGCCTCCGCAGCTACACGTCGCGTGCCGAGAATTGAAACAGAATGCGACCATTGCGGCGCGCAGCGCCGGGAGAACCATCCAGCGTAACGAACGCGCCCATTCCCGACCGTCAGACACTCTGCGACGAGCATCGCCGCCGTTCTGGAGATTTACCGCCGCCGCGGCCAGAGGGCTCCTCCGATTCCGCAGATCACCGTGGCACGCCGGGCAAAAATCGCCGTCGGCGGCGGCTGTGATGTTGGCCGTGGGAGCGAGAGGGCCGACGATCGGGCGGGAGTGGTCACGACACGCGAGCCGCCGCCGCGCCGCCTCCTCCCGTCGCCGTCGCCCGGCCGCCAGTGCTGCCTCCCGTCGCCGTCGCCCGGCCACCGCCGCTTTCCGTCGCCGTCGCCCGGCCGCCAGTGCTGCCTCCCGTCGCTGTTACTCGGCCGCCGTCGCCGTCGCCCGGCCGCCAGTGCTGCCTCCCGTCGCTATTACTCGGCCGCCAATGCTGCCTCCCGTCGCCGTCGCCCGGCCGCCAGTGCTGCCTCCCGTCGCTGTTACTCGGCCGCCGTCGCCGTCGCTCGGCCGCCGCTGCCTCCCGTCGCCGTCGCTCGGCCGCCAGTGCTGCCTCCCGTCGCCGTCGCTCGGCCGCCAGCGGTCGCCGTCAGAGTTACGCAAGGGCTTGGGATTGCGCAGTCACCGTGGGCAGCCCATGAATGGCCCGTGATTACTAGGTGGTCCGATACATTACTTTACGTCGGAAAAGGGCACAGGGGAAGCTGCGATCGAGCATTGACAGCAGACTGGCGCCGGCGTCAGAGCGCGGGGTCCACGCGACGCTGCGGCATCAGCCGTGCCGCGGCAGAGACCAGCTGCGGCCAAGGCCACAGCCGCGCTGGCCGCACGCAAAACTCCGCCGGGAATGGGCCGTCTCCGTCGCGTAATCTGTTTAGTCGGCACCGCTGATAGGATCAGGCTTGTGAAGTTTCTGCCGTCCTCGCCTTCTTTTGGGCGGCTTCTGGGCGTCGGCGGCCCGAGAGCCTCGTCGGCCGCATTTTCCCGCGTTGCCGGCGTCGTCTCTGGGCCGACGTCGTTGCCGCTCGCACAGACCGGCAGGGCCAGTCTTCGTCGTATCTCGCAGCTCGCCTCGGGTAGCGGCGACGGTGGCGCGGACGCGTCATCCCACAGTCCGCCGCGAGACACGCCCCCCCCCCCCCCTTCCCCTTCCCCGGCGTCGGACCGCCGGACGCTTTTCTGGCCGGCTGCGGCCGCCGTCCGGTTCCACGGGGTCCATAACGCGGCGGCGGTTGGGGCGGCGGCGCGGTCAGCCGACACCCGATGGGATTGTTTGTCGGCCGGCGCCGGCTCCGAGGCGGCGACAGCGGCGTTACGACGGCGCTATGACGGCTGGACGGCCGGCGCTCGTCCGGTCACGACCCCGGCGGCCACGTCGCGTCGCAGTCGTCCCGTTTCGCCCCGTCCTTGCTGCGATGTTTGAGTGGCCGCGGCGCTCAACCTGCGACGCTGGCGGTCAGTGGCGGCCGGTGACCTCCCGTGACGACCTGATATCTCCGAGTAGCCTGTCGGCGCGTGCCGCTTGACACTGATCGGCGCCTCTCTCCTGATGACACTGGCCCGAGGGCCGACGCTTGGCCTCGATCTGCGCTGGGGGGCACTCTTTACCTGACCAATGGCTTCTTCTATGCTTTTCTGTGACTTGATATGCTTTGTTCCAAAACACGGGGCAGCGCTGCGGTCAGACCCTCACAGGTTTATCCGTTGGCATGTCTGTGGTCTACCGGTCGCGTCCCCGTGCGTTATCGTCAGGTCGGCCGTGAGTCCTGCCATTACTGTGCATGTTGTGCGGTCTCAGCGGACACCACAGGGTCATGCAGTCATGACAGAACCGTACCATAGACATGACAGAACCGTACCGTACCATACTACCGAGTTACACCGCTTGGTGTTCCCTGCGTGCTTCTGCAGGACACAAACGGAACGAGTGTGGTGAGCCAGGTTCCAGCGCCTCCGGCGTGCTCCAGCAACAGTCCCCAGCGTCATAAGCAGCGTGACAGTGCGTATTCTGGCGTCTGGCCAGGCTCCCAGTCTCAGTGTGCGCGGAATTGACCTCGTCTGACCCGGCCTGAGCTGGCTGATTGTGACGATACTGCCGCTGCCCGCTGACCGGCGCGCCCTCCGCGTGCCCGCAGCAGCCGTGCCCCTGCGTCACGTGACGGCCGAGTCGCTGCAGCTGACCGGGGCGGGCCAGGTCCGACTGGGCCACTCACAGCTGTTGGCCGACGTCTACAGCGTGACGCCCGACCGACTGCAGGTGAGACGGCCTCGGACGCGCTCCGCCACCCCGTCCCCCGCCAGACGGTCCCGGACGTGCTCTTCTCTCGCCAGCCGACCACGGACACGCTCCTCTCCCGCCAGCCGGCCACGGACGCACCCCTCTCCCGCCAGCCGGCCCCGGACGCGCTCCTCTCCCGCCAGCCGGCCCCGGACGCGCTCCTCTCCCGCCAGCCGGCCCCGGACGCGCTCCTCTCCCGCCAGCCGGCCCCGGACACGCTCCTCTCCCGCCAGCCGACCCGGACACGCTCCTCTCCCGCCAGCCGACCCGGACACGCTCCTCTCCCGCCAGCCGACCCAAACACGCTCCTCTCCTGCCAGCCGACCCGAACGCGCTCCTCTCCCGCCAGCCGGGCCCGGACACGCTCCTCTCGCGCCAGCCGGCCCCGGACGCGCTCCTCTCCCGCCAGCCGGCCCCGGACACGCTCCTCTCCCGCCCAGCCGACCCGAAAGAGCTCCTCCCTCTCCTGCCAGCCGACCCGAACACGCTCCTCTCCCGCCAGCCGGGCCCGGACACGCCCCTCTCGCGCCAGCCGGGCAGGACACACGCACTACCGACCCGTTGACGATGCATCGCTGCTGTGCGGCGATTGCTGGGCAGCTGCCTGGCGCCAGGGCAGGCCGCGATCCCCGTGCTCTGTTCTGGTTCCGACTCACCGCCGGCCGGCCTCCTGTGTTCATGAGAGGGGCCTGGGTTCGCCGAATCGAATTAGTTGGGCAGGAGGGGAAGGGGGGGGGGCATGTTTGGTCAGAATGCCTTAACGAACATCCAAAAATTCGCCCCAGGATCTCCTTATTTGGCCACGCCCTGTTCATTGTTGGGGGAAAGGGCTTGGGAGCGGGGGCTGAAGTTGGCGTTGAGGGCTGGACCCACCCCCTCATACTGAATAGGAAATCACGCCCTTGGCTGTTGGCAACCACCCTGCAATGTGCGTGGTATTTGGATGTCTTGATGATAGGAGATGTCGAACGAATGCAGCAGCTGTGCGAGGGACGGGGCTTGTCACAGGCAGCGACCGCAGCTCTTTTCTCGGCTTGACGGTCCGCTATGTAAGTGACAAGTGTAAATGTCTCCGTTTCTTGTTCGTTCCCTTGTGCGTGCCCGCTATACGGCAGCCGTCACTGCCGCTCCTGACACAGCGCTTTTGGACGTCTGTGACCCTGGCGCGCCGAGTATGCTTGTGCACCATAGCCGTTGCTCACACGACAGTGCCGGTAACGACCTGTGCTTGGCGACAAGCATTCACATGTACGAACCGAAGGACGTTGTCCGTGGTAGTGCCAGCCATCCCCATCATGGCTGTGGCCCCGAGTGGGACGCAGTTGGCTGGCTCAGTTATCGTCTCTGAGCAGCTGTGCTCTTATCCCGCTCCATTTTTGCTGGTGGAGGATGGCCGTCGCCCACGCGTCGCGAGGACGTGACGAGGTTACTCTGGACGCTTTGATGGTGTCCAGACCAGTCTCTGGCTGTCCTCGGCAGTGGACACCGTCATGTCCAGACCAGTCTCTGGCTGTCCTCGGCAGTGGACACCGTCATGTCCAGACCAGTCTCCAGCTGTCCTCGGCAGTGGACACTGTCATGCCGCGTCATGTCCCGTTGTGATCGGCAGTGGACACTGTCATGCCGTGTCATGTCCTGTCGGGGGGTTGGGACAGGTGAATGTCGTTCTGCGATAGTCATATCGGCCTAGAGCATTTCTTTGCTGCACTTGAGCATTTTCTGTTTTTGGTCATTTACAGATTGTTTAGTAGATGTTCAGCGCCGTTGGTGGACTACATGCTCTGTTTTTGTTTTTATTGGCTGTGACGTCCCACACATATGGTAACGTCTTCCTAGCATATTTATCGTCTGAGTGAGTCTCCTTTTCCACAACACCGTTCGATATGTTTTGTGTTGCTTTGCCTTGTTATTGTGTCGACGTCCATAGTTTTGGGAGCACAAGTTCTACCGGGTTCCGAACACTGTTCCAGTCAGTTTTTTGTTTGCATATCCAGGAAAGAAGGCTTGAGACGTTGAACAAAAAACAGTGTCGTAATACGGCGTCGCCCGCCCTAATGCTGGCGTCATTTGCACGCAGCGTCGAGTCTGCATGCGGCCTTTGAGAGGCGGCCGCAGCGCCGAGTTCCCGGGGGGCCTCATCATGGCCTGTTACAGCCGCCTCCGAGAACCGCCGCCGCCTCGGGCCATTCGCCGCGCCAGCCGTAAAGCTGGCGGCGCCGTCGGCTGGCGCCGGCGAGTTATCGCCAGTCGGCGTGTTCGTTATCCCGCGACTGTCGCTCTCCGTCTGCGCGCGCGCGACCGACGCCGCGGACTGGAGCGCGGCGTGATCAAGTAGCTGACGAGTAGCTGGGGATGCTCCCCGGATCGCCTGGCCTAGATGCTCCCGCTGGAAGCCACGCGCGCCACACCTGTCTGCGAGCCTTCGGCCCACACACTCGACACGCCACCGAGCCCAGGCGGCCAGCCCACGCCGGCGCCTCCGGCCCGGCTGCCTCGGAGCGCGGGCGGTCCGGCGGTGGCGGCCCGCGCCCGCGCCGGGCTCTTCTGCCCGCCCGACTCACGCGTCTCGGCCCGGCGGCAGCGGCGGCAGCGGCGGCAGCTGCACGAGGCGGGATCTGGCCTGACGTCGCGGACGATTGATTGTATTGAGTGGATGGACTGCACGCCGCTGCTATTCCTGGCGCAGCGGAGTTCGGTGGTGCGGTCTATTGTGGGCGCGGCGTGGCATTGGGTGATGCATTGATTACGGCGTGCGATGCTGTATTTAGCTCCATCAGGCTAAGTGCAGAGAGAAGAGACTTTGAAGCTGAACACCTGCCTTAGATGCACTTGTTGGACACTTGTTGGGATGCACTTAGTGTGACGTGTCCCGCATTTTTCCGTGGAAGGCTTGAAGTTAGCTAGCTGCCGGGCCCAGGGTTGGGTGGCTGGTTTGATTGGTCGCCGCCCACGCTGCGTCCGGGCCGCCACTGAGGAATCAATTGCCTCACAGCTCCCCACGCCATGCTGGGTCCCACGCGCCCCCTCCCCTCCGCTCCCTCTGTACGATGTCGTGACTTAAGCCGCATGTTACGCTCCGCGTCAGACCACCGCCCCGTCAGACCGCCGCCCCGTCAGACCGCCCACTCCCGTTAGCGGTCCTTGCCACCCACGGTGACATGCCGCCCCTGATTACCCGCCCTGCGCTGCTGACCGCCACTCCCGTCAGACTGCCCTCCCCCCCCCCCTTCGCCGGTGACCGACGCTCCACCCCGCCGCCGGTGGTGCGTCGGCTGCGGACATGGCCTCGCTGGCCGGCGTCGCCCGGCACCACCGGAGATGAATGCAGTCTATTGTCATGCTGTCAGCCTGACGGCCACCCGACGCATCGCCCAGTGCACGTCTTTTGCCCTCATAATAACTTATGATAATGATACAGTGGTAATATTGATAATTAGTGCTCACTTTATTATATAAATGCCAATGGGATTTAAATTTGAATGCAATTAAATTCATTGTTAATACTATTTGATTGATCATTAACAGCAGTCACTAATAATATAATAACTTATATTGATGGGTCACGCGGCGAACATCCAACTGTTGTCATTTCCTGCCGCGATTTCGGACGTCGGTTGCAGCGAGGAGACGACGAAACGCCGGGGCAGTAGTGAGGTTCGAACCCATGGCCCGTAGGTTGATGTACGATCGACTCTGGGACTGCAGGCCACCTGCCTGGCTCCAGGTCACCGCGAGGTCACAAAACAATATTTCCCATCCAATGATGCTCAAATATAGCTGGATAGCATCTTGCATAAACGAATGTTTTCCTGCAGCGCATGTGTGATATCACCCCCTCCCCCCACCCCCTCTGACCTGCCTTGTGCCCCCAGGCGATCTTGCAGTCGCTCGGGGAGGTGATGTGTGCCGCAGCCCGCGGCGCCGCGCCCGAGCCCCTGGCCAGCCTGCTGACGTCACTTCGAGACGGTCACGTGACACTGGACGATCTGCCGCAGGTGAGTCTCGCCGCCGGCAACATAGTGCGTGACGTCACGGGTCATGTGGCGCCGGGCCGGCGCGTGACAAGCGAGACGATCACGGCGTCCCTGCATTTGGGGTGTACTCGCGGCGCACCAAGAATGTTGCTTTCTACGTGACTCCATGTAGAATCCTCGCTGGACGGCTCGCGGCGTGACCCGTGGTTTGTTCAAATCTGCCTGACTGGCGTGGCAATAACTGCGCGTGTAAAGACGTAAGATTTTCGTTTGCAGGTGTTTCGTGTGTTTCTAGGAAAGGGGCCTGCAGATCCCGCCTTTAACACACTAACCATCTGTTCGTCACCCGTGGCTGGTCCTGGGCACGCACGCTGACCTCGCTGTAATTCATTCTGTTGTGCCATTTCTGCCTTACTCCGGTCGAACCCCGAAAAGGTTCCGCGCGTCCGGCAGGGCTTCCACGTGACGTCACGCCGAATCTGTCTCGTCACGTGACGTCTCGTCCAGGCCGCTGCGGATACACCCTTGGGCTGCCGAGGGCCCGCCGCGCGGCGCGCCCATCGGGGCAGCAGCTCAGCGACCGGACGCGATGTCAGAGCTTGTACACGCTGTTGCGGCCCGGAGCGCGGTGTCAGAGCGCGTCGGCGACCGGGCCCGTGAGATACGGCACCGGAACATTGTACGCTGCGGGTCATTGGTGCGACAGTCGGCGGGGCTGGAGCGTGATGTTGGTCCGGAACGGCCGGGCCGGGCTAATCCGGGCCCGAAATACGCTCACCAGAGCACCGCATGTGGTCATGCTGGGTCGGTAGCTAGGGCTGCCAGCTCGCGCTGGTAACTTGCGTAACGAGGCCGCTGCCCGGGCGATTAGCCTTAGCCTCTGACCTTACCTCCGCGGCGAGTTAACGTATTGGAAACCGATGACATTGAACTTTTCTGCACACACGGCGTTGCCGTCCGCGTCCTGCTGAGCCGATCATCGGGCGGCGGCGACCCGCGGGGGGGGGGGGGGGCGGAGATCGGTCGGCGCGGGACTCAGGCGGCATCCGCCAAGCGTCGCCCAGTCCGCCGTCACTGACAACAGGAGCGATGGCGCCACTTTGTTCAGCCCCGGCGGTGGCGCGTGATTTACGCGGCACCGCCGGGGGCCGGGCTCGTGGCGGCGAAATATACGGCTTTCTGGTTAGGGAGTGTCCCAGCTCGCAGCGGCCCCGTCAGCGGTAGCTGCCGCCCGATGACGACGAACAAACGGGAGAATGCCGCTGGAGTAACTGGCAGAACCCCGCTTGGGAGACCCCAGCGTAGCGACGGCTGCCTGATTTGGCCCGCGTCGCGGTTGGGTCGCCCTGAGGTTTGCCGAGCAAGCGCCGCCGGCCGGCCGGGCTTTAAGTCCGGCGGCCGGCCTGATTCGGCGCGTTGAGCGGCCACGTCACGGCCGTCCAATCCCAGCTGATGACCCCAGCAGTGGTGGCATCCGACCTCATGTCGGATGTGCCGTGCGCTCCACCGCCCCCGGCAACACCTCTCCCCCGAGGTGGGTCCTCCGGCGCCGCTGAACCGCCCCCGGCAACACCTCTCCCCCCCAGGTGGGTCCTCCGGCGCCACTGGACCGCCCCCGGCAACACCTCTCCCCCGAGATGGGTCCTCCGGTGCCGCTGGACCGCCGCCGGGTAACACATCGAGACGTGGAGTAGAGCGCTCCCCGGCCCCACTCTGGTCCGGTGTGGTCCGGCGGGAGTCTGGAAGACGGCCGGCGGCCCGCGGGGACACATTTTTAGTGTGACCGTTGTGGAACTGGCTCAACACATCTCTGCGGCGCGGTGGAAGCCGTCTTCGCCCCAGCTCGGCCAGGAAATCCATGCAGTTTCTGGAAGATGCAAAGCTTATTCAAATGACGCCCACCGAAAGCGATGCCTGATGGTCCGGTGCATATTTTCTGCCTGTTGCCAGCCGGCCTGGGTCCCCACAGCCCACAGCCGTGATCTCCGCGTGCCGCTCACCCAGGCGGCTCCGGGCGGTAGCTGCGGCTGCGTTAGGTCGGCTGCGGCTGAGCGCTGCCGTCGACGTCGGCCGTGTGGCGGGCCCCGGGCCGTAGCTGCGGCTGCGTTAGGTCGGCTGCGGCTGAGCGCTGCCGTCGACGTCGGCCGTGTGGCGGGCCCCGGGCCGTAGCTGCGGCTGCGTTAGGTCGGCTGCGGCTGAGCGCTGCCGTCGACGTCGGCCGTGCGGCGGGTCCTGCCCGGAGTACCGCGGCAGCCGGTCTTTACGGCGCTCTCCACTGCGCCGGCCAGCCGTGACCAGCCCGATATTGTCGCCGTCGGGCGCTTGCCTTATGCTGCCAACGCCGCCGGGCGGCTGTCGGCCGCGCCGCGGCCAGGTCCTCGCCGGCCGGCGGCGCGAAATTGGCGCGGCAGCGGCGGCGCATCTCGGTGAACGGCGGCGCCGCCGCAGGGCAGCGGGTGACGTGGCCCGGGAATAGGAGCGCGGCTGGCCGGGTCGGCTTATCTCTGAGCGGCGCCGGCGGTGGCGTGTCATCCGCCAGTCCCGAGCGCCGGACGTGCCGCCTGGCCGCCGCTGATACCACACTGGTGACGTCATCGATGACGTCATCTATCGGGACGTCGAGGGCTGCTCCTCCGGCGGGCGAATAGTGGTGTCCCGTGGCCGTCGTCGTCGTCGACCGCTGCGGACGGCGGCGGCGGCCGGGCTGCCAGCGGCGGCTCGTCTGCGCGGCCCCTCGCCGGATGGTGGGCGGGCTGCCAGCGGCGGCTCGTTTGCGCGGCCCCTCGCCGGACGGTGGGCGGGTTGCCAGCGGCGGCTCGTTTGCGCGGCCCCTCGCCGGACGGTGGGCGGGCTGCCAGCGGCGGCTCGTTTGCGCGGCCCCTCGCCGGACAGTGGGCGGGCTGCCAGCGGCGGCTCGTCTGCGCGGCCCCTCGCCGGACGGTGGGCGGCGGCGGCGGCGGCGGTGGGCGGGCTGCCAGCGGCGGTTCGTCTGCGCGGCCCCTCGCCGGACGGCGGCGGCGACGGCGGCGGCGGCCGGGCTGCCAGCGGCGGCTCGTCTGCGCGGCCTCTCGCCGGACGGCGGGGCGGGCCCGCACGACGGATCAAGTTACCTACTCGGGGCCAATCGCTCCCGACGCGGGCAGATGTCGGCCGGCGTCGGTCTCCCGGCCGGCGGCGATCGGACCCGACTGGGGGCGAACCCTGACCGAGGCAGCGTCGCGCACCGCACCCACGCCTCACCTTTCAGTTGGTCGTCTTCTGAGGCCCGTTCTTCATTAACCAATGACAACCATTTTTTCCTTCGGGGTAATCTCGTTTCTTACCTGCGACGTCACAGCATAAGCCCATCCCGTGGTCGACCGAGAGGCGAGTTAGTGCGTTCGTTTATAAATGTGATTTGTCGGTTCTGATATAGCACGTATAGCGCTGGTCCATAACCTGCTGGCGGTCTCGCATGTCCGGCAAATAGGCAGGTGTCGATCCCATGTGGAAAATGGGATCGATAATAATGTGTTCAGCCACAGGTCACTTGCCAATAACTGCTATTCGACCAATATTCACGTGTGCCATTCCCATGCCCTTTATCTCCATAGGGCTGGATTAACTGATTCAACTGGTGCCCATGTGCACAACCAAAGGCGTTCTCCATTGGCGTGTATCCTGGCGCCGCCTTGACCGCGTCTTTCGAGCGCAGGTGGTGTTCGCCGGCGGCGATCATGAGCGCCGGCTCCGCCCAAATGTGCTCCGCTGGAGGCCAGCGCGCCATCAGGGCTTAGCGGCTGGGACACCGATAAGGGACGGGGAGGGGAGGGGGAGAGGGGCAAACCCAGAACTTAAGGGACCGTAATGTGGGAGCGGTAGGATCGGTGCGTAGAGGGCCACACATTACCCCAGAGGAGGTCATGCCCTTCCCCTCAAGCCACTGGTGACACCCCATGTTGCAGGCTGTTGCAGAAGCCGTGCAAAGTCTGGCTGCTGAAGGGTGGCCACGATCGTTACGCTGGCATCGCGGGGGAGGGGGGGGGGGGGCAATCGAGGGCCGCTCCACTCGGGCCGGTGAGGAGGCCCTCAGCAGGGCGGCGGCACTCTTTGTAGTGGGACTCGCGTCCGCGTGACCAGGTACGCCCACTCCGAGTGGGCCGAGCCAGGCTGCGGCAGCTACCACCGGCGCCGTCGAGGACTCCTATGTGGAGTGTAACGCTCCCACTCGAGCCCGGTCTCGGCACTGGGCCGGAGAGCCAGCCTCTGGGGGTAGGAGGGGGGGGGGAGGGGGGCGGGGGTGCGAGGGTGGCGGTTGTATCCTGAAAGGCTCGGATACATGGGCGTTATTTACATCAGCTGCCGGAGACCATCTGTGGGATGTGGCTTCAGCTCCTGTTAAACGGTGCGCTCGCGTAATCCCGGTGTGAGGACATATCTTCCAGTTCCGGGGGTTCCCGGAGGAGATAGTTTCGTTTCGGTACGACTTCCGACGGCCTTTGATAGGAGATTAGATGTGCGCTTGAAAGGTCTACCCGGATCATGCAACCTCGATCTTGAGTCGAGTAGGTGTCTTTGCAAAGGGTGGCGAAGATGGCGTAATAAAATTACGGGTCGTGGTCTTCAACATAAATGGGACATTATGAGCTGCACCTGGCACAGTGTGTGCGAATCTAACAGTTTCTTGGCTGCGAGTTCAGCTGCGGCTACGTCCTTCACTTCCAAACCAGACCGGTCCGCTGTTGATGTTCTGAGCGTTACATAGGTGATCCACACTCGCATGCGGCAGCGAACAGCTGTGCGGACAGGCCAACAAGTGAAACAGCACTAAATGCGTCTGTTTACGAATCGGTGCGACTGCCGTCTGTTTTCGCCATGCCCGGAGCGCAGAAAACCGAGCCCGCCGCCACTGCGAGGGTGCGCAGACAACAAACCATAATGGCAGGATCCACGGGGATCAGGGAGCGGAATCCAATTTGCCGGCCGCAAATGGAGCCGACTGTTGCGTGGGTCGCGGCCGCCGGCGCTGTTGACGCCGATTTGGCGCTGGCTCGCGGGGCTGTGCGGCGATAGTCCGGAAGATAGTCAACGACGCTGTGCTGGTGGCGGGAGTGGCCGTGCAACGAGCCGTCTGCCGGGGGGTCAAGCTGAGCACAGCAGCGCGTCCAGGTAAGGTGTGTGTGGCGGGGGGAGGCAGGAGCGGTATTGACACGTCATTAGGACAGCGCTGCAGCTCGGTGCTGTGAAGCCTCGACGGCTCCCTGTCGAACGCGACGGTCGCGAATGTCGCAGACCCTATAGCGCAGGCCCTATTCCCAGCCAGCAACGCGGGTGACGCGACACGAGGCGGCCGGTGCGCCCCCTCCTCCCTGCGCTCGCCCGTGTCTCGGGGCAGCGATATTGGCCGCCGGCGGAGCCTGGCATCGCGCCGGGCGCTTCCAGGGTGCCGTTGCCCAGTGGGTGGTCGTCGCGGCGGTGGCGGCCGTAGAGTGGACGCCCGTGTGGGGCGCCGCGGCCGGCCCGCTCGCCATTCCCGGCGGGTGCCGGCCGGCCCGAGCGGGCCCGTTCAGAGCGGCGCGCCGCAAATTGTCGCGCGCCACTCTGTGGGGACGTGACCTGGCTGCGGCGGAGAGTCGGGGGCGGCCTGCCGCTCCGGGGAGACGGGCGGAGGGCGTCACACGAGAGGGTCTCTATGGGACGTGACCTAGCTGCGGCGGTGGGCCGCGGGTGGTCTGCCGCTCCGGGGAGACGGGCGGAGGGCGTCACACGAGAGGGTCTCTATGGGACGTGACCTAGCTGCGGCGGTGGGCCGCGGGTGGTCTGCCGCTCCGGGGAGACGGACGGAGGGCGTCACACGAGAGGGTCTCTATGGGACGTGACCTAGCTGCGGCGGTGGGCCGCGGGTGGTCTGCCGCTCCGGGGAGACGGGCGGAGGGCGTCACACGAGAGGGTCCCTGTGGGACGTGACCTGGCTGCGGCGGTGGGCCGCGGGTGGTCTGCCGCTCCGGGGAGACGGGCGGAGGGCGTCACACGAGAGGGTCCCTGTGGGACGTGACCTGGCTGCGGCGGTGGGCCGCGGGGTGGTCTGCCGCTCCGGGGAGACGGGCGGAGGGCGTCACACGAGAGGGTCTCTATGGGACGTGACCTGGCTGCGGCGGTGGGCCGCGGGTGGTCTGCCGCTCCGGGGAGACGGGCGGAGGGCGTCACACGAGAGGGTCTCTATGGGACGTGACCTAGCTGCGGCGGTGGGCCGCGGGTGGTCTGCCGCTCCGGGGAGACGGGCGGAGGGCGTCACACGAGAGGGTCTCTATGGGACGTGACCTAGCTGCGGCGGTGGGCCGCGGGTGGTCTGCCGCTCCGGGGAGACGGGCGGAGGGCGTCACACGAGAGGGTCCCTGTGGGACGTGACCTGGCTGCGGCGGTGGGCCGCGGGTGGTCTGCCGCTCCGGGGAGACGGGCGGAGGGCGTCACACGAGAGGGTCCCTGTGGGACGTGACCTGGCTGCGGCGGTGGGCCGTGGGCGGCCTGCCGCTCAGCGGAGACGGGCGGGAGCAAGGGCGTCACACGACTGGCCCGCTGCGAACGCTCACGGCGAGCATCCGTAGTCAGGCGGAGGGGATGCAGATGAGAGGTGTGTATTTATTGCGACGGGAGCTTGTCGATATTCTTGCCGCCAGGAGCACTCAGACAGAATTTATCGCGCTGTCAGCTGAAATATGCTTCCTGTGATTCTATTTGCATGTGGAAAAGCCTCCGACGCTTCGACGCTCACTGATTGGATGAGTGAACGACGATTGAACTCAACTGATTGGGTGATTTTCAACCGTCATCCTACGTCACATCTAGAGATGCAACTTTCTTCAAAATATCAGCCCGCAGCCCAGCCCGCCACGCCTAACTAGTTATCCAACCCGCAGAGTCTGTTATGGTACAATTCTGCGCCGCCATTAGCCCGCGAATACTAATTTATTGCGATATGTATTTTATCATTTCACCATAATTTAGACCTTATATTAAAGCGTTCATAGAATAGCATGCTGCCATCTAATACATAGCACTGTTTTGCTAACGCCGGTGCTGCTCAGATATCAGCAGTACTCGCACAGTGAAATTTGTGATACACTGAAGTAGATCTTCAGCACCGTGATAACAGATTTCAACTTCAAGTGAGAAGGAAAAGAATGGATGTAAAATTTGTCCCACCAAAATGTTCCAAAGATTTCGCCCTTCTTCCTCATCTCAACAGACCACAGGCCATTTCGTCCAGAATTGCATGTTTCAACTGGTAGCCTTGCACTGCCAAGGTAAAAAATGCGGGTTGCGTCACGTCATGGCAGGTGTCACTTCATTACAATATTTCATTGCATTACAATATACATAAGCTCGATCATTATTCGACCGCGTTACAGCTGTCACCAGGTCAAAGAACTTATTGAAGAACCACAGCCAGCCTCCTATATTGCGTTTGCTGTCCTTAAATGGGTGCATTATGGAACAAAACCACATAAATACGCCGTGGTAGCGAATGATCCACATTTACCTCTTTATCACTATCCGCGATCCAGCCCACAACCATCACGGCGCGGTTGTCTGTAAGGTTGCGTGGAAGCCACTTTAAACAAGGATGACAATATTATTTTGTCCACGAATATTTGCCCCCCCCAGTGACATCATTGACATTTATCAATGCATCAAAAAACCATGCTTATTCTTTCTGCGTGTTGCATAACAATGTTGTGCAAAACACGAAAGGTGTCAAATCAATATCCAGGGAATCTTTCTGAAATTAACAAAGCCCGCAGCCAGCAAGTTTCGATCTTTATCGAATGCGTCATTGGACGCCATATGTTGATATAATTTTTTCACCCAGAACCGCACGCAGATATGATATTGGAAAAACTGAACAAAGCAGACAGAACAATACATTGCGTGAAAAAATATGTTGAATAGTAACCGCAGTCAGGGATAATCGTATTGCATAAGTACCCTGTGGTCGTTGTAATAAATTGCATCTTCCACACACATAAGCAAAAACTCTGTCACTACTTTTTTAACCTCGACAGCTGTTGCTTATTTGATACACCATTAACTGCTGGCTATGTCACCAAATGGGTAAAGCTGGGGCAATGAAAGGCTCACGGTTTCCCATGCATTTCATTAATCATGGGTATTGGTTGTGATTTGTGAGGTGTGGTTTTTGTATAAACCAAGAAAGGTTAAGTGCGACACGCCCTCCCAACAGCCAAATGCGGTGCGTTGTTGTGTTTATATTCAGGATAGACCTAAATGATGCTCAGTGAAATGAGGCGAAGGTTTTCAACATTTGTGTCCTTATTCTCGATTTTTTCCGCTGAAATTTTTGCATAGGGCTGTTGAATTGTGCAGCGGGGTTGACTGGTGTGTCATGTCTGTCATGTGTTTTCTGCCACTGGCGCTCTTGCTGTAAAACCATAAAGATATGTTTGTTTCATGATTGTTTTGTCTTCGGCTGGCAATCTGGCTTTTTTATGATTTTGAAACTTAAGGAACAACAAAAAATGCATTATTTTGCCCGCTAAAATTTCGCCTCGCAAGAGCCCACCAAGTCCGGCCCATAACCCAACCAAAAACCGGCGGGTTCTTGCAAGTCAGAATTTAGCGGATTAGCGGGCTGAAAGGTTGCGTCTGTAGTCGCAACTGATCGAAGGCGTTATCCAGGCGAGTGGGCGGTCTATGGCGGCCAAGCGGATTAGGTAGGAGTCCAACGACTGAGACGCGGTGATAGTTGCCCTCGCCTGGCCAATATATTGCTATTTTTACGCCTGGTATACTATTTTTGGTATAAATAAGTAAAAACTGTTACGTGAGTGATCCTGGGGCACCTTCTCCTCGCCCTCTGAAATTTCTCTTGAAACGCGGTGATGTCGCTGCGGTGCCGTCGGAGATCCTGGTCTGCTTTGTACTGAGATCCGAATAGTCGGCTTGTCCTGTGCCCACTGAGTCGGTTTGTCCTCTTCCCGGGACGGGCGTGAACCGAGGTCCGGAGTCCCGTGTCCTCTCTGGACCGGACAGGTGAACCACCAACTGCGCGTGGGGGTTTGCTCTCTCACTGGTAACTCCGGCACGTCTGTGTCTTCCCGTCTCGCTCCCCGGTATACCGACCCCGCTTCATCGCCCCGGCCGTGTTTCATGTGGGCCGCCCTACCGGCGTCCCCTACGTCGGCCGGCATTGCTCTCTGCTGGCCGCATCACCGGCCCGGCTCGTGTCGGCCGCTCCCGGCCCTGCCCCGGTCTGGCACTGCTCTCTTCTGGGCACCTCACCGGCCCGGCTCGTGTCGGCCGCTCCCGGCCAGAGCCAGGTCCCGCACTGCCCTCTGCTGGCCACCGCGCCGGCCCGGCGCCGCTGCATCTGCCGACCGCCCTCGGGGCCAGAGACGGCTATCCGCTGCATCTGCCGATCGCCCCAGGACCGCTGCTCTCGGGGCCAGAGAACGGCTATCGCGGCATCTGCCGATCGATCGTCCACCGGGCCAGAGACGCGTCCGCTGCATCTGCCGTCGCTCCCGGGGCCAGAGACGGCTCCGCTGCAATCCGCCGTCCGAGCGTGGCCGGAAGCGCACCGGACGCGCACCGGAAATGACGCGGCGGCCGGCGTGTGTCTTCTCCAGTGAGGTGTCGGGCCGCGCCCGCCCATCCGACGGCATGTCGGGTCCACCGACACGCAGTGGGTGGTAGCTCTCTGTGATGTCGGTAGTCGGCGTTGTCCTGGTGGTGTTGGTTTTCGGCTTGACGCTCGCGCTTTTGGTGATGTGTTTTGTGGTATTCGATTCCAATGTCCAAGAAGGGGAATGCGTTTTAGCACATATTTTGTTTCAGTGGGGCCTTTTTCAGAGACGTTTCAATAAGAGAAAAGAAGTTGTGCCTGACCTGGACAGGTCTGACCTGGTTAGGCTCGGCCTGAGCAGACCAGACCACCGCCGTGTGCATGCCGTGTGTGTGTGTGGGGGGGGGGGGGGTCTGCACGATCCGCCTCTGATGAACAGCCTCTGCGATTCGGCTGTCGTAGTCGGGATCTCGGCTCGGACAGCCTCCCGCACAAATCACAGCCGATTTCTGACATTTATATCTGGCCTGAATCCGCCCTTCACTTCATTTTATGATCTTCGAGTGCTCTAAAAGCGGAGAGCGATCGTTTTCCTTTCGCGGGAACGGCGCTGAAATGGCTCTCGACGGTCGTTTAGGACAATATAAATGTCGTCATGAGTCTGACCGACTACCTGATTCAGTAGGGTGAGTGGGCTTTCCCATGCAAACTCACGCGAGGCCGCCGTTTCGGCTGGAGCCTCTGGTGAGCCGCGGCGCCCCTGGTGTGTTCTGCCGCCTGCCTTCCTTAGGACATCCTGCCTTAGTGCAACTACAGCCTCAATGGCTTTGGGGGTGGACCCCAATACACGATGCCGGGATCGAAGCATACCTTCTGAGCAGCCATCGCGCCCAATTACCTCGCTACGTTGGCTTTTGGTGAGACCGTACGTGAATTGTTTGTCTTGATTATTTACCAATGATCCGCCGCGTGCCGGCTCACCGTGGGATTCAGGAGGACCCATTTTGTTGGCACGGCTGCACGCTTCCGACAAGTATCTATGTCATTGGCATTGATGGACATGGCTGTCTGTGCCACTAATCATGCGCAACGTTAAGTTTCGGATGGAGGGAACAGATAGTTTTACGCTGATATGTCGACAACGTTCAAAGAAACCAGCTCATAAACGGAAACATTTCGTTCCTGTACGGAATGTTGTTGTCCTGTCTGCTCTCCCATCACAGGCTGAAGTATGTGGGCGATCGCAGTCAGCAGCCGGAGCCGTCGCCGTGAGCACATGTTATCGGAGCGGGCCGGGTTTGACCTGTCAGCTCCCCCGGGACCCATTCCGGCCGAATGGCGGAGGTCGGCGGGTGAGCAGACTCTCCCGGCGGAGGAGGCGGCCGAAGCGACGCCTTCGGAGCGGCCGACTGCCAAGGCAGCACGGGTCCCTGCGCGCTGGATACATTCTCCCGAACGGAGGATCTCAGTGTCACTGTGAAAAAATCCTCTCGGACGGAGGATCTCAGTGCCACGGTCAAGGAGTTCTCCCGAACGGATGATCGCAGCATTACGGTGAACGTACGGAAGATTACTTGGAAAAATCCCCTCCCCCCCGACCGACGACACTCATTGCCACAGCAGCACGAGAGATGTTACTTCCGGCGGAGACGACCCAAGTACCGAATCAGCAGGCGGTCTGGTTAGTCTGCGCTGGTAATGCGAATCTTACCGAAGTGGTAACGGGGTCGTAAGCAGACATTCATGGACGCAGTCCGTTACCCATTCTCCGGTCGTCCTGCCGAGAGCCGACAAAACCTCTCCATGACGACATATCTGCGGATGTGCTCATGCAAAGCCGCCAACTGAACTCCAGAGCGTGCGTCCGGTTCTCATATGTTACTGAAGCCGACGTCATTCTTGTTGTCATTCGCCAGCTCCCTTACACTGTGCCGCTTTTGTCATCGTCCGTCGCTACATCGTGTCTGAAGTTGCGTGTCGTTGGATTGTGGGCCGACTTAATTTGTTCCGATTTAAAAATGAAACGAAGGAATTTGCTGTGCTCAATAACTGTAATTAAAATAGCTTCCGGGGATACTGAACTGCCGGGAAAGTTCAGTCAGTCCGTATTCCGTCGAAATATTCTGAGGCTCGCGCGGCGCGGTGAAATATGTAAGGGATGTAAGGTATGTAAGGTATGTCGTTCGTTGCACTTCTGCCAGAAATGACAGCCCTTAAATCAGGCTCTGAGCAAAGCGCACAGCTCGTCGTCGAACACCATCTCTCGGTGGTCATTTATTCACATGTCAGCCGCTTACAGTGCTGGGATGAATCTTTTCAAAAGACATTCCGTTGGACGACCATAACTTATCGTACAGGTGAGGGTCTGCATAAGCTGCCAGTTTCATTCAGGTCCAGAAGATGAAAAATGACTATCATGAGGGGAGATGACTTGGAATTCAAAACTGCAGAGAAAATATAGTAATACGTAGGTAACCTTGTGCTGTTATATGGCGTTAACGTCTAATTTTTTCATGGACACCCGATATATGCTAGTGTTTTGAAACCCAATCCCGCGAACCCAGTATGCGTTGGTGTTTTGGGACCCAGATCCCGCAGACCCGGTATGCGTTGGTGTTTTGGGACTCCAATCCCGCGGACCCGGTATACATTGGTGTTTGGGGACCCAGATCCCGCAAACCCGGTATACGTTGGTGTTTTGGGACCCAGATCCCGCAGACCCGGTATACGTTGGTGTTTTGGGACCCCAATCCCGCAGACCCGGTATACCTTGGTGTTTTGGGACCCAGATCCCGCAGACCCAGTATACGTTGGTGTTTTGGGACCCCAATCTCGCAGACCCGGTATACGTTGGTGTTTTGGGACCCCAATCCCGCAGACCCGGTATACGTTGGTGTTTTGGGACCCTAATCCCGCAGACCCAGTACACGTTGGTGTTTTGGGACCCAGGTCCCGCAGACCCGGTATACGTTGGTGTTTTGGGACCCAGATCCCGCAGACCCGGTATACGTTGGTGTTTTGGGACCCAGATTCCGCAGACCCGTTACACATTGGTGTCTTGGGACCCAAATCCCGCAGGCCCGGTATGCGTTGGTGTTTTGGACCCAGATCCCGCAGACTTTCGACTAGTTGCCCGGCCTTCCAAACCACGAGTTTCGAACTTTGTCATAGATTCGGCCAGTTTAACAAAAGTTCGGTGGTGCACGGCTGGAATTCTCAAGAATGTCGCACGGAATCCTCTATAAACGCATGATTTAGACATCGAAACCTCTCAACAGTGCCAGCAGTAGGCTGCGAACTCGCCACAAGGTGCGCACCGCGCCAGGTCAGTTGGTGTAACTGTCGGCGATTTTGCTCGCGCCCAAGGCCGCCGTGCCGTCCAGTTCACCGGGCCCCCGCGCCGGCTGCGGTCCGGCTGTCTGGTCTGGCTGTCTGGTCCGGCTACCCGTATCGGCTGTAGTCCGGCTGTCTGGTCCGACTGCCCGTGTGGGCTGTAGTCCGGCTGCCTGGTCCGGCTGCCCGTATCGGCTGTAGTCCGGCTGCCTGGTCCAGCTGCCCGTATCGGCTGTAGTCCGGCTGCCTGGTCCGGCTGCCCGTATCGGCTGTAGTCCGGCTGTCTGGTCCGACTGCCCGTGTCGGCTGTAGTCCGGCTGCCTGGTCCGGCTGCCCGTATCGGCTGCGGGCCGACTGCCTGGTCTGGGCCGCCCGTGTCGGCTGTAAGTCCGGCGCCTGGTCCAGCTGCCGTATCGGCTGCGGGCCGACTGCCTGGTCTGCGCCCGTATCGGCTGCGGGCCTGCCTGTCGGCCCTGTCGGCTGTAGTCCGGCTGCCGGTCCGCTGCCCGTATCGCTGCGGGCCGGCTCCTGGTCCGGCTGTGCCGCCATTGGTCCGCTGCCGCGTCTCGCCATGACGGCGGTGCGTCTGGCCGAAGCGGTGTGGCCATCGACGGGCCCGGGCGGAGACGCCTGCAGGCAGCCTGGGGGCACAGCGGGTTGGGGGTGGCCCTCTTCCCCCTCCCCCCCCCCCGGAACGCTGCCGTAGCGCGCGCGGTGGGGCGACGGGGGAGGCGGTTTCCGCGCTCCTTCATCGGCGAGCATCCGACCTTTGATAAGAAGGTTGTTTAAGTTTTTATGGAGGGCATCGATTTCAGAATCATTTCCTCGCCACTTTAATGGTCCGTGATCCAGGACAGCGGGTCGCTGATGAGTTGATTCCAGCACGATGAGTCAGTGCGGTCAGCGTGTGGCTTACTTCTGCGCGCAAATGAATTACCACCGCTTGGCGCAGAGGCGGTCGCCAAGTGACTGCTGCGATCGGAGCATCCCGAAGGCTCGAAATATCATCGGGAGGGTGCTGAACCTGGGGCCGAAGAGCTGAGGGGCGGTGGAGCTCGGGCTGCGCTCATTGAAGGGTGTGATATTGGCACTCTCCGGGTGGTCAGGGGGTGACGTTCCTGCCACGTTCGCCCTGAGCCCGTCCGAGACTGATGCGACTGGGGAGGACACCGGGCATGGACCTATGGAGAGCTCGTCGGCAGCTGGACGTCTCCCGGCTTTTTGCCTTGGCGTAGAAGATTTGCGATTTTTGGTGGCCGTTTGACGTTGGAACACGTTGAAAATTGTCATGATTATTACAAAAACTATTAACTTCTGTCATCTCATCAACTGATGCACGTGGCCGCTGTGTGCCCGTTTCCAAGCACCAAAGAGCGCCGCCGGATGACCCCAGCACCTTTTGAAAAGGCTACCTTTTCGGCTCAGTCGTCCATGTTTCATGTCGCCGAACACTACATTTTTCACATGCGGCGGATCCGGGACGTCCCGCGACGACACCTACCGCGATCAGAATGCACCCAGCGGCCCTCCATCTAGCCAACCCTGACTCGCTCCGACATATCAGACCAGCGGCGTTTCCATTTTTCATCTGCTGCACATGGCGACGCGGTAAATCTCGCATGTCGAGTCCGGTGTGGGGCCGCCGGCACGACTCCCCCGCGTCTGCGGCCCCCCCCCCCCCCCCCCGGCGACCCGTGACATTTGCCCCGGACAGCCGCAGCGCGCTCGCCGGTCGTTTTGTGCCGGCCGTTTAATAAAAGAGTCAACGCGCCTGGTGGAGCTGTAACGAAGTGGGCGGCGCGGGTCTGGCCGACGGCGGCGACGTCGCGCTGGGAGAGGGCGCCGGGGAAGAGGAGAGGTCACGCCGGGCGGAAGGGGACGCGAGCTCCTGAGGGAGGATGGCAGGGACATGACCTGGTGTCCTAATGAATTCACCCAACACTGTCGACCGACGAAGCCGTCGGCCGTCGGGGCCGTCACCCTGGCGGCCGACGGCTTTGTCTAGCGTGCTGGAATATAACATAGTTCAGTTTAAAGCAATGTCGCGTCATGGTCATTAGAATGATATAATTAAGACACATGTATGATAACATATATCAAAACCGAGTAGTTCTGTGGTAATCGTGTAGTTTTCCGTACACGAATGTGCCCGCTGTCCCGCCTGTCTCGCCGCATTCTTCCCTCCGGCGTCTCCGCAGTGCGCGGCGGCCCCGAGTCGAGACCACTGTGCGTGGGAGCTCCGGGGTGTGTGACGGACGTCCCGGGCGGCCCCTCCCCGTTGGGCCTGGCGGAAGGCACGGCCCGACAGGGAGGCACCGGCCGGATCTGGGCCCGTCTGGCCGGTCGCCTTGTACCGACCTCCCCGGGGCCCGCCTGGCCGGCCGCCTCGTCACCGGCCGGGCCGGGGCCCGTCTGGCCGGCCGCCTCGTCACCGGCCGGGGCCGGGGCCCGTCTGGCCGGTCGAGTTGTCACCGGCCGGGCCGGGGCCCGTCTGGCCGGCCGCCTCGTCACCGGCCGGGCCGAGGCCCGCCTGGCCGGTCGCCTTGTCACCGGCCGGGGCCGGGGCCCGTCTGGCCGCGGCGCGCGCCGAAGTCAGCTGTTATGTTGCCCTGTGCTCCACGTTAATTTCGATGCCGGGTGAAAGGCCAGGTACTATAAAAATTGTATATCACGCAAATGGAATCTTGATAAAACGGTTACCTGGGGTATTTGAAGCGCCTCGAGAAGTCAATACCGTGGTGGGACTGCCTGCCCTTTGGCGTGATTGAAGGAAGTGCGTTTAGATGAGAGGAGGTAGGGGGGGGGGGGGGGGGGTAGGAGAGGGATGGTGTAAGGCGTAGTTCTCTCGGGGACTGTCTGGATCGCAGCGGGGGTACACGCTCAGGCAGACCTTCTTGCCCCCTGCTAGGGCCGCGTTCTCTCGACGACGCCTCGCTCCGTCGGTCGACGGCGAGCCACCTCACTGACGCGTCGTTTTCGGCGCGCCGCCGGGCGTCGAACCGGACCGGATATTGAATCCGCCGCCCGCTGGCGCTGTGATCAGGCCGGCTTCCGGGCGGCCGAGTCCCCCGTAGGCCGGCCACGGCAGCAGCTCACGCGGGCTGGCGACACGGGGTCAGGCTGGTGTCGGTCCTGGCCACAGCGGCAGGTCACGTGCGCTGGCGACACGGGGTCAGGCTGGTGTCGGTCCTGGTCATGGCGGCAGGTGACGGCTGCTGGGTGGATGGTCAGGTTGGTGTCGGTCCTGGCCACGGCGGCAGGTGACGGCTGCTGGGTGGATGGTCAGGATCCCGTAACTCGTGACGTGGCGCACGACGCTAACAGTCAGCTCGCCCGCAATGAAGGCAGCTGACGCCGCGTCACCATGTAGCCCGTCGCCCAGCAATTGGCGGCGGCTTCGGTTCATCTCACACGTCTTGAATACGTCTTCAGAGGGAGGCAAGCCATTGGAAGGGTGTGGCGGTATAACGTTCGCATCCACCCCGCAACTGAATGCTGCTTAGCGATGGAGTGCGTCGTAAACGCGATGCCGCAGGGCTACGCTCTGTACCCCAAAGTTCTCCAGCTGGGTGTGTGTGCTGTGACAGTAACCCCTACCTCGTTCTCCACCCTAGACCCCAATCTGCCGGAGTCGGCGCGGCAGAGCACGAGCTCCCGTCATGAGCGGTGCTGCTCTCACCTGTCCCGGGTCGGCTTCGGTCCATTAATCGCGGCCATCATCGCGGCGCCGGCGGCCAGCTGGTGCCGCCGCCGGGCCGCATTCGAGCCCCTCATCTCATCACCATCAGCGGTGTTTTCGTCGCAGCCGCGCCGCGCGCCGCCGCCTGCCGTATTGACTACGGCACCACTCTCCAATGGCCAGCAGACTGTGGCCGCGTGGCTCGCGCGGCCCGCCTGCCGCGAGCGGTGACGGCAGCGTCGTTTGTCGGCGCTGAGCTCGCGCCTCCTATTTGTCGGCCGCCGGCCGCCGGGCACGCGTCTTTCTCATGTAGATTCGCTGGCCCATCGTTCATCGATAAAAACGTCAGCAGCGGCGGCGGCGGCGGCGGCGGCACAGAGCGATCGCCGGACGGCCGTTATTGGGTCGGCCCATTCAGGATGAAAATACTGGCGCCCGGGTGGTACAGTGCTGTGGCCGGGGGTGGGAAGGGGATGGGGGGGGGGGGGGGGAGCGCCGGCCCACGCCCTCCCCTGGGGCGAGGGGTCAGGGCGTGCCGACAGGAGGGGCTGGCCGGATAAAGACCCCCATGGCGAACAATAAGACCAGCCACGTGCCAGGTGCCCGTGATCTCCATGTCTCCGTGGCCTCCCTTCTGGTACTTTTTTCCAATATCTCCACTTCATGGACGTTCCCATTCTTTCTGCTTTCAGCATCCACCTGTTCTATTCTCACTCTTCTCATTGTCGACGATATCCATATATTTTTGCCGTTACCTAGCGTCTATTTTGTTTTGTTTTTTGTTCTCGTTCTATGATTCTGCAATTTTTTCGACACATTTGTTTTTTGTACCATTCCACATTGTCGTGTCCCCTTCCCTCCGCCTCCTCCCGCTGTGTACATACGTACATCATCTCTCCGCTTTCGCCGCCGCCGCCGCCGCCGCCGCCGCCGCCGCCGCCGCCGCCGCCAGGGACGGTGGCCCGTCTGTCCGGCCGCCGCCCGAGATATGACATCTCCGAGGCGGCTGGCCGTGAAATCGGGCTGCCGGCTGCTCCGATTGATTCACGGAAGCCGGCGCCGCGGAGCCGGCAGGTCATCCGTGGTCCGGTGTGAGCCCCGGAGCCGGCAGGGTCATCCGTGGCCCGGTGTGAGCCCCGGAGCCACCAGGGTCAGCTGTGGTCCGGTGTGAGCCCCGGAGCCGGCAGGTCATCCGTGGTCCAGTGTGAACCCCGGGGCCACCAGGGTCAGCTGTGGTCCGGTGTGAGCCCCGGAGCCGGCAGGTCATCCGTGGTCCAGTGTGAACCCCGGGGCCACCAGGGTCAGCTGTGGTCCGGTGTGAGCCCCGGAGCCTCCAGGGTCAGCTGTGGTCCGGTGTGAGCCCCGGAGCCGGCAGGTCATCCGTGGTCCGGTGTGAGCCCCGGAGCCGGCAGGGTCATCCGTGGTCCGGTGTGAGCCCCGGAGCCGGCAGGGTCATCCGTGGTCCGGTGTGAGCCCCGGAGCCGCCAGGGTCATCCGTGGTCCGGTGTGAGCCCCGGAGCCACCAGGGTCAGCTGTGGTCCGGTATGAGCCCTGGAGCCACCAGGGTCAGCTGTGGTCCGGTGTTGGCCCTGCAGGCCGGGCCGCGGCGGTGGGCGGCACGGTCGCGGGGTCGGCGCTCCGCCGGACTCGTGGTGACGCGCGTGAGTGACGGCTCGGGTGGGCTGCTGACAGCGCCACTCGCTCGGGCCCCGTGGGTTGACGCCTGCTGGCGGCCTGAGGCTGGCCGCCCAGCCCGGCGCCTGTGTGCGGTGTCTTTCCAGCAAACGATCCTGAATGTCCAGCAAATCCAGCCGTTATAAATGAGTCCAAATCCAATCGTTATAAATGAGTTTTGTCGTCGTTGGTTGCTGTTGGTCTCCACAGTTTGCTAGCGGTGTGCTTTACTGCTCTGTTTTCCCTTTGGTTGCTCTTGTCTGCTCTGCGGTCGTGCTACAGCGCTTAGGCAAACCGCGACCTCTGTCTCCCTCTCACGATCGTTGACAGAGCTGTTAGATATCGAGTTACCAATGACTCGCCCCAGGTCGGTCTCAAAGCGCCGAAACCCACACTACGAGGGACACAACCGCGGAGAGTTTCGTGAATGAGTCCGGTGCCAGGTGTAGCCTCCGCTCAGACGCACGGCAGGCGGTCTGTTGTCTCCCGGGTGGAAGGGCACCCCTTTCAGCGGCACCTGTCCACGTGCGATGCGGGCCATTTACGGCGGCGCCGTCCCGGCGGGCATCATAAGACGGCACGGGGGCGGCGCTGCGAGTCCCCCTGCATCGGCTGCGAGTCCCCCTGCATCGTCTGCGAGTCCCCCTGCATCGTCTGCGAGTCACCCTGCATCGTCTGCGAGTCCCCCTGCATCGGCTGCGAGGCCCCTGCATCGGCCGCGAGGCCCCTGCATCGGCTGCAAGTCACCTGCATCGGCCGTGAGTCCCCCTGCATCGGCTGCGAGACCCCCTGCATCGGCTGCAAGTCACCTGCATCGGCTGCGAGTCCCTCTGCATCGACTGCGAGTCCCCCTGCTTCGGCCGCGAGTTCCCCTGCATCGACTGCGAGTCCCCCTGCATCGGCTGCAAGTCACCTGCATCGGCTGTGAGTCCCCCTGCATCGACTGCGGGTCCCCCTGCATCGACTGCGGGTCCCCCTGCATCGGCTGCGGGTCCCCCTGCATCGGCTGCGAGTCCCCCTGCATCGGCTGCGAGTCCCCCTGCATCGGCTGCGAGTCCCCCTGCATCGGCTGCGAGTCCCCCTGCATCGGCTGCGAGGCCCCCTGCATCGGCGTGACGTGGCGTGACGTCCTGCCAGCTGGCGCGGGGGGACGACACTGTATGCCGTGCGGCGTCCTATCGGGGATGGAATATTCCGGCACGTTTGTTCTGCCGGATACCCGGCTTGCAATCAACGCCCGTGGAAGCTGTCCAATCGGACAACAATGCGTCACATGTAGGGGGGCAGCCCCTGGCCCTTTGGCCCGTGCGAAGCGGTCTGAGAGTTGGCTGACGCCGAGCACGTTCGGCTCCGCAGTGCCCCCACGAGCTCGCTGGCTGCTGCCCGCCCCCTCCCCCTCCCCTCGCCCCACCCGAGGAGCTCGCTGGCTGCCGTCTGCCCCCCCCTCCCCTCGCCCCTCCCGCTGAAGGCCTGGCAACAGCCCCAGGCAGCCCTGAAGCGCTTTCAAAGTGGCCGGAGATTGATTCGTCGAGCTGGGGCCGATACACAGTGACCCTCCGCAAAATCGTCTGGCGTCAGATCATGGCAGCATGTTGACAGAATTGATCGCGCCATAGGGCGCGTGATTGGTGAGCGCCAGTGCGGAGCGGACGGCCTCCCCCCCCCCCCCTCCCCCGCCCCCCTACCGTCCGTGACGGGCCGGCAGTCAAGAGCTCATTCCAATTCGCTGACACTAGCGACGGAAGTTCATCTCTATTTCCTGGGAGTGGCTGGGCGGACCTTGCCTTCACCTTTGTGAGTCCAGAGGTGCGGCTCCCGGGAAACTGCTGGTGATGCCCGGCTGGGACCCGAGAAAGGGCCTTCGTTCAAACCCTTAAAATGCTCTTAATTAGGTCACGGCTGTCCGGAGTGGGAGAGGTCGACCGTACCCGAGGTCAGCGTGCCATCTTCCACTCTGGCACTCCTTCCTTGGCCAGTTATCCATGGGCCGTCGCGAGAGCCAGGGTGGGAGTGCCGTCAGCTACTCCGGCATTCCCCCCCCCCCCCCCCCTAATCCTTGGTTTGTGGACGGGCGTGGTGCCGTGCCATACACCGAAGTGGATCGCTCTAGAAAACAAGACGGAAACACCAGCACGGGGACAGAGCGCGAGCACGGTGTGATCAGGTTCACGGACGGCAGTGACCTCACGGACGGCGTTAACCTCGTGTCTGACTGGTCACGTTTGACCCGAGCCCTCACAGATGTCGCGAGACCCGGAGCGTGTCCCACCCCGCTGTGGGTGCCCTCCCTGGTCGGCTGAAGAGCCCGGAGCGTGTCCCACCCCCGCTGTGGGTGCCCTCCCTGGTCTGACTGAAGACCGGAGCGCGTCCCACCCCCGCTGTGGGTGCCCTCCCTGGTCTGACTGAGAGCCTGGAGCGTGTCCCACCCCCGCTGTGGGTGCCCTCCTGTCTGGCTGAAGAGCCCGGAGCGCGTCCCACCCCCGCTGTGGGTGCCCTCCCTGGTCTGGCTGAAGAGCCCGGAGCGCGTCCCACCCCGCTGTGGGTGCCCTCCTGGTCTGACTGAAGAGCTCTGAGCGTGTCCCACCTCCGCTGGGTGCCCTCCCTGGTCTGACTGAAGAGCTCTGAGCGAGCCCACCCCCCGCTGTGGGTGCCCTCCTGGTCTGACTGAAGAGCCCGGAGCGTGTCCCACTCCCGCTGTGGGTGCCCTCCCTGGTCTGGCTGAAGAGCCCGGAGCGCGTCCCCACCCCCGCTGTGGGTGCCCTCCCTGGTTGGCTGAAGAGCCGGAGCGCGTCCACCCCCGCTGTGGGTGCCCTCCCTGGTCTGACTGAAGAGCTCTGAGCGTGTCCCACCCCCGCTGTGGGTGCCCTCCCTGGTCTGGCTGAAGAGCTCTGAGCGCGTCCCACCTCCGCTGTCGGTGCCTTCCCTGGTCTGGCTGAAGGGTGCGCTGGACGCGCTCGAGCGTGTGGGCAGCTGGAATGCCGGCTGTCGGCCGCCGGGGACGGGCGGTTTGATCAGCCCCGGTGCCCTCGTTGGGCGTCCGTCGAGCGTGACTGGGTCGGCAGTGTTCAGACGAAGCCGGCCGTTTTGGGGCCAGTCTCCGGCGGATGTACTGCCCGCCTGCAGAGAACGGCTCCCCTGAGCACTTTCTATGGGATCGCTCGATCGAAATGGAATCTGAAGCGATTTGTATTTGAGGTGCAGTCGTGTGCGAAGCGTTTTGACGATTGCTGTCAGGAGGAAGTACCTGGCCGCCCATTTTCACCCCAGCGCACGCTGATTTGTGACGCTCTGCTGACTGACTGGACTGTTGAGCCGTCTCAGGCGATAGGCGACGCTCTGCTGACTGACTGGACTGCTGAGCCACCTCAGGTGATAGACGAGACACATTGTCAATCAGCGGATCAGAGGCCAATCAACGGCACTGGAAGCCGAAGAAATGCTGGATATGAGACGATCGTTTCTGCTGAAACCGGCGGAAAGGAAAGGCTCTAGTGACAGCTTTTTTGGTAAGACATTAAAACAATCTCCGAATGCCGCACTCCGAAAGAAGAGCTTAATCTCTTCACATGGACATCCTTCTACGGCATAGTTTTTGCTCACCGCCAACCTTCTGCTACGACTGCTGTGCTCGTGCAGACGAGCAGGTGTGCAAATCCAGCCCCGTACCGGCCAACGGGACTGGCCGCACTGGACTGTCGCCTGCGTCTATCACACACCGGCTGTCTAGCTGTCCCGTGCGGCTGTCTAGCTGTCCCGTGCGGCTGTCCAGCTGTCCCGCGCGGCTGTCCAGCTGTCACGCGCGGCTGGCCAGCTGTCGCGTGCGGCTGTCCAGCTGTCGCGTGCGGCTGTCCAGCTGTTCCGTGCGGCCGCCCAGCTGTCCCGTGCGGTTGTCCAGCTGTCCCGTGCGGTTGTCCAGCTGTTACGCGCCGCTGTCCAGCTGCCACGTGCGGCAGTTTGCAAACACTGAGCTGCGCCGAGTTGCTGACGCTCAGTGTTTGCAAACAATAGACCTGGTGCACCTGTCGGGGCTACTGGCTTCACCGTGTACACTTCTGCGTATGCACCGGCTCGTGGCTGTGACCTGAGGCAGGGACCGTTCTGGCGTGACCTGAGGCAAGGTCGTCCTGGCGTGACCTGAGGCAGGACCGTTCTGGCGTGACCTGAGGCAAGGTCGTCCTGGCGTGACCTGAGGCAGGGCCGTCCTGGCGTGACCTGAGGCAGGACCGTTCTGGCGTGACCTGAGGCAAGGTCGTCCTGGCGGTGACATGAGGCAGGGCCGTTCTGGCGTGACCTGAGGCAGGACCGTTCTGGCGTGACCTGAGGCAAGGTCGTCCTGGCGTGACCTGAGGCAGGGCCGTCCTGGCGTGACCTGAGGCAGGGCCGTTCTGGCGTGACCTGAGGCCAGGACCGTTCTGGCGTGACCTGATGCAGGCACTCTACCGGCGTGACCTGAGGCAGGGCCCGTCCTGGCGTGACCTGAGGCAGAGCCGCTCTGGCGTGACCTGATTGCAAGGCCGCTCCCGGCGTGACCTGAGGCAGGGCCCGCTCTGGCGTGACCTGAGGCCAGAGCCGCTCTGGCGTGACCTGATGCAAGGCCGCTCCGGCGTGACCTGAGGCAGGGCCGCGCTGGCGTGACCTGAGGCAGGGCCGCTCTGGCTGTGACCTGATGCAAAGGCCGCTCCGGCGTGACCTGAGGCGAGGCCGCTCTGGCGTGACCTGAGGCAGGGCCGCTGTGGCTGACCTGATGCAGAGGCCGCTCGGGCGTGACCTGAGGCAGGGCCGCTGTGGCGTGGACCTGAGGTAGGGCGTCTCTCGTATGACCCGACTCGCACCCAGCGTCCAACGGCAGAATAAAGCCGCACAGACTCCATGCGTTCGTCTGGCGAGTAAGGCTGCAAGTACCGCGCATTCGGGCCAGTTCGCGTCGCTGGTGATGCGGTGGTCGCCTCTGGCATGTCTGTCCTTGCCGTTGTTACCGTTCCGACTCGTCTGGGAGGGTCCGTGCGGAGGCTGGTGCTGACGCCCGACTCCGGCGCCGCGCCCTGCCGTTCTGCTGAGTCGCCAGTCGTCGGCGGGACGCCCTGAGCCGCCGATGAGGCCAGGTTGGATGTGCAGCACGAGCCGCTGGTGTTATCGTCGCACGGCCGGCCGGCCCCCCCCCCCCCCCCCCCGGGGCCCCTGGCTGTGAATTATTGTGGCATGTCTGGTTTATTAAGTCGGAATCATGTCTGGCCGAATATGCGTGTGTGAAGCTGTGCGCACAGATGAGGCTCATTCTGGTATTCCAGATATGTTTCACTTCGCGGGAAATGCTCCTTTTCTCCTGCCTTATCTGTGAGGACACGTTTGAAATGATATGCTGCAGTTGTATGGTGCCACTCATCTCGGTTAATGGCGGAAAAGTTGGCCCTGCGAGAAATCGGACATCCGATGTTTTGCAATCGTGGCAGAAAAAACAAGATAGAAAAACATCACACTTGTCAACAGCCTTACCTGAGATAATCCGACCTTTTATTAACGCATCTCGATCATTGCAAAAAGGAAGTCGTCTTTACTGCATAGTGACTTCCGCTAAAACTGAGATAATTGGTGCAAACTCTGAATCTCACACTGCCGTGAACTGTCAGAGACGCTCCTGGGGGCTCACTGACGCTGGTGGAGTCGGTGGAGTCATCCCTGATGCCTACCGTATTCCAGCCCACCGTGCAGCAACCATGTGGAGCACCCCATCCTGCATCAGTGCCGCAGCACCACGGTGGTATTGCAGAGATGGTCGTGTCCAGGTGCGGCCGTTCCTCCTGGCCGGTGTTGTAACGCTTGCCCGCTGCCGTTGCAGAGGCTGTCGGAGGCGGCGACTGACGGTGCGGCCGGCCGGCCCCACCACGAGGTGGTGGCGCTGCTGCATGAGGAGCTGCTCGGCATGGACAGTCTGGTGAGTGCCCTGCGGCCGCGCTGCCAGTGGCGCCGGAGGGTGACCGGTAGCGCTCGGGAGGCTCGCTGCTTAGCTCTGGCAACCGATGTGTTTGTCTTTGTTTTTATGACTGTCCGAACCTTTCAATTGAGTGGATTTCTGGGATAAGCCCTCACTATCCAATCGTGAAATTCCAGGTGAACGGAAGAAATTGGTGGCGAAAGTTTAACGTGCCGCGGTCCTTGTCCGTCCCGCCCTCTGACCTCACCTGACATTTAGTGCGGCCGCTGCCACCAGCCGCAGGTCATTCCAGTCAGGGGCAAATAGCAAGCACCTAAAGTGATACGAACTCATCAGTTCAATGGAGGGTGGATCAGAAATGTACCGCTGCTGCTACTAAGCCACTATTTAAGTTATTGAGGTACTTCTACCACCACTACTACTATTAGCAGTAGTAGTAGTAGTGGTAGTAGTAGTAGTAGTAGTAGTAGTAGTTGTGGCAAAGCAACTTCTTTAACCACTAAGTTACCGTGGTGGATAAGTCGAGTTTCCTGCGAGTTGGGTTTACGGATAGCCAGGTCTTGAGTTATAATGTGTGACTGCGCAGGCGATGTGAAATCCTACACTTAATGCTGTCAGCGAGCTACTTGTTTTCCAAAGGAAGGTATCGTCGACAACCCGCCAAGGATGCGTGCAGAACCTCCAGAACGCTTTGTTGGCTGCTTCGTCTGTTATGCCCCCAACCTTGCTTGACGTTATCTTAAGGTCCCGGGCGTTTGCGTGGCTCTGTCACCCATACGTCGGGTGAAAGGGCTCTGCTGTCCACCTCCGCTCCCAGGTCAGCGATATAGACACACCGCAACAGGATGTTGATCCTGCCTTCGGTGATTGGTAAAGGCCTGGCGACGAGGTGTTTCTAGGAACGCATCAGTCGACTTGTCTGGAGTTAGTCCGGAATTTTCTGAATCCAAACTATCAAGCGTGTATTACCTCCGCTCCCCCCCCCACCCCCGGACGTGACCCTCCAGTGGGGTGTAAGATGGGACAGACGGGACCGGCCGGTCGGCCGGTACAACGGCTTCGAGCCGTCGCACATCGGCGGGGCGGGGGCCGCGCCGAGCGGCGAGCTTCCTCTGATCATTCACGGAGAAGTGTGCTAGGCGCCTGGCGAGGCGACACCATTAGACCTTCTTCATCGCTGCAAGGCGTCGCGGTGTGGAATATTGGGGCGATGATTGCAAATGCCGGCGCCGCTGTGGCGGAGGCCGCCGGTGATCTTGCCGGGGACTCTTGTGGCCCGTCCTCGCTCGGGTGTGCCGCGGCTGCTGGTGCCGGCGCCGCTGTGGCGGAGGGCCGCCGGTGATCTTGGCGGGGACTCCGTGGTCCGTCCTCCGCTCTGGTTGCCGCGGCTGCTGGTCCCGGGCTCCGCTTGGCGGAGGCCGCCGGTGATCTTGCCGGTGGACTCTGTTGGCCCGTCCTCGCTCGTGTGTTGCCGCGACTGCTGGTGCCGGCGCCGCGGTGGTGGAGGCCGCCGGCGATCTTGGCGGGGACTTTCCGTGGTCCGTCCTACGCTCGTGTGTGCCGCGGCTGCTGGCAGCAAGGGCCTGCTTACGAGCGCGGCCTGATGAGAGAAGACCCGAGCTGAGGAGTACGAGAATTTCCGTACGAGCGGGTCCCAATGTCCACGAATTCACCGCCAGGGCGGTTTAAAATAAAACTGCATTGGCCTTCAAAGTCGCTCGGCCAAGCATTGTCTCCGATGTAGGGGCAGTAATGAAGCTTACGATGTTCTGGTGGTGTCATTATACACATTTCCCAGACTAGAATGGCCGCTTCGGCATCCCTTTGGCGTGGCCTGTGCACCGCAGTGAGTCACCATCGCAGCCCCGCCCCGCGGTTTTGTGTGTCTGCTGTCCTGTGTGCTGTGCGGCTCCTCTTCGTGGTGTGCCGCTCCGTTTGGTCGGCACGGCAGCCATGGGCGAATGATTGCGGGCTGCAGCGTCACACCGGCCACACCAGCTGTCCAGCCGTGTTTGGTCGGCCCGGCGGCCGTGGGCGAATGATGCGGGCTGCAGCGTCACACCGGCCACACCAGCTGCCCAGCCGTGTTGGTCGGCCCGGCGGCCATGGGCGAATGATGCAGGCGCAGCGTCTACACACCGGCCACACCAAGCGTCCAGCCGTGTTTTTACCATCGCCAGCTGCCTGTGAGGGCGGCTCTGCCAGACAAAACCGTTCTCAGCGGTGCGCACCGGTGCCTGGGCCGTTCCGTCATAGCCTATCTGCACTGGGGCGCCTGCTCGCGACTATCGCAAGACCGATGTTCTCGCCAGATTGTCGTGCGGCGTTCCCTGAGTCCGCGCTGCCTCACTGCCGCTCAGTCCGCCCGGCAGCGGCTCTGTATGGTGAGACGTTTCCATCCTGTCTGCTGCTGTGATGTACTCGGCCTGTCCTGTGTCAAATCAGTTCGGCCCGTCGTGCAGCATGTCCGGGTGTTCTGCCCCGGCGCAGCTCCACCTCTGCCCCGGGGCAGCTCCACCTCTGCCCCGTGACAACTCCACCTCTGCCCCGTGACAACTCCACCTCTGCCCCGTGACAGCTCCACCTCTGCCCCGTGACGCTCCACCTCTGCCCTGGGGCAGCTCCACCTCTGCCCCGGGGCAGCTCCACCTCTGTCCCGGCGCAGCTCCACCTCTGTCCCAGCGCAGCTCCACCTCTGCCCCGGCGCAGCTCCACCCTTCCCCGGGGCAGCTCCGCCCTGTTTGCCGCCAGCGATGTATCCGCCTGGCCGCCGGGTGTGATTGCTGTTTGCGCCGCCGTTTGGGGCTGTAGCACACTGACGTGTTGACGGCGCGCGCGCGCGCCGATATCACGGCGGGTTAGCTCACGTGCTGAAGCGTCAGAACGCCGACAGCGATGTTTCCTTATCTGCTCGTGCGTCAGCGGAGAGCTTTTTAGGTCATTGGCGTGTCTTGTTTGCTTGAGTGGCCAGCGGGATGGTGGTGTTTGGTGCACGAAGTTGAAAAACCATTACTTGTAGTCCTGCTGATGGTGGCAGAATGTGCGTTGAATCTCGAAAGCGGTGGGTGAGGACACAAGTGGTAGTTGGATTTCTCTGAGGAAGTAGCCAAAAATGGAATCTGATAGAAGGAGGTTTGAAGGATGATCAAATGACAACTGTCTGGGAAGCATGGACTACACACAAGCCACTGACATTGTACGATGCATGCCTTTCATTCGATGCTGTAAATCCTGTCCACCAGGACCAGACCGGGCGGAGCGGTGCTGAAGACGGCATGCATTCCTCGCTCCACCCGCTACCACACCTGTTGACAGGGGTGGTGTGAGTGATGCACCTGTTGAGGGCGCGGCCTAGCCTATGGCGGCGTCCTCGAGCGCCACCCGTCACCACCCACGGCACCCTCTTCAGCGGCGACCTGTGTGCCGTTTGCCGGCCGGCTGTCGAGCGGCGCGCCACACCTCCGACTGGGCCGTCGGCCACGAGCGAGTCTCGCGCCCAGCCATCGCTCATCCCGCCACTGCCAGGGCGCTGAGCCGCAATTTATGACGTCGACAAAAAGCGGCCGGCGCGCCGCCGACGGCCGCCGTTTCATCGTCGCCGTCGACGCTGCCGTCCGGCCGACGGCGGCGTCGATATCACGCGCGTTCGCTGGCGTCATTGTCTCGGCGGCGGCGGTCGCGACCAATCAGCGCTGCTGAGACGCGCGCTCGGGTCGGCATGCCACGCGGGCCGCAGCGCGCCAGATTGGCCCGGGCGCGCGTTTTTTTACGGTGACGGGTCCGGGACGGTGCCAGGGTGATCGGCGCGGTTTTGCGGCACGGAGGAGGGCGCTAACAGTGGGTGTCGTTTCGTAGAGGGATGCGGCATTGAGCGGGAATCCAGGTTGATTGCACTTGATGGAAGTGCTCGGCTCTAGGTGTCAATTTTACTCGATGGAATCCCCCCCCCCCCCCCGCTCGCTGTTCTCTGTGTGTGTTGCTGTTACGACCGATGCTGCGACGAGCTGGTGGCGCACAATGGCCGGAGCCGGAGTCGGAGCCAGCTCAGCATCTGCCCGCCCTTCTCCGACTCACGGGCGCCGCCGCTCCCACGAAGCCGGCCGATCGCCGGGGTTGTTCCGTACCTGGGGTGCCGCGTCAGAGGTGTCAGAGCTCCGGCCTGGACCCCTCGGCCACCGGTGGGGTGTGGCCTCTCGGCGCTGCTGGGCGCGGGGCGCACACTGGGGCCCCTGCTCCGGACACGGCAGTGGTGGCACCGCTCCCCGCTTCAGACAGGGCAGTAGTGGCACCGCTCCCTGCTTCGGACAGGGCAGACTTGTGCTTTGCAGGACACCGTTAATTCTGCAGGCTTGGTAAATTCGTACCGATAGAAAACATGACTGATTTCAACAGCGACATCCTGCTGTGAAACAATGGTTTGTCCGTGCCACCGCTGCCGATGTGCCGAGAGTGGAAGGGGTTGAAAACAATGGACAGTCGCCAAATGTGCCGAGAGTGGAAGAGGTTGAAAACAATGGACAGTCGCCAAATGCTGGCCATATCCACAAATGGTTTTTCCACGTGAATGAGGTCGAACTTGACAATGATGGACATTGTGGGCAGGCTGAAGTGAGTGGCAGATTTATCAAACTCATTTCAGTTCCAACAGAAATTGACAGCTGTCCCAATTTTGTACGTGTGCCACGTTGTGACCTGTGCCTCGCGGGGGAACTGTAAGTAGGATCGAATCACTTGACTCAATAGCTCCTCATACGCATGTCCATATCAATTACAGGTATGCTGAAACACTATTGCTTGCATTTCATTCGAATCGTTCAGTATATGATAAGCTCTTATCCGCTTTGACTCTGTGCCTTACTTTGGTTCGTGGATGCAAGTCAAGTTCATCCTCCTGGCATAGCCTTCGTTCGCGCGTATGCCTTTTGAGCAGCTTATCATTCTTCGCATCACGTTCTTGGACACACTGTCACATTCTCAACTTTTAAAAGTCACAGAAGACTGCAGGCCAATTGAGGCCGGTCATTACTGGATATAACTGGAGATAACTGGTTAAAGCCACGGGCACGACGTTAGCTGACAAGAGCCGTGTCTTGTTTTACTGGCTGTGCTCCTTCCCACCTCTAGGTTGGTTATTTAACATGCATAATCTCCGTAACCATGCGAGTTTGGCTATTTGACTCGCGAACTGGTCGTTTAACACGCGACATTTACATCGTTCAGGTCGTCTTGCAGGCGTCATTTTGGTCGTTCGGTCGGCCGTTCGCCGCACGTCATGGCCATCAGCCTGAGCGGCGCTCGTGGCCGAGCCGATCGGTCATCTCGTGACCCGTCCACCCAAATCGGCGCCACGTGCCGATATTGGCGCGCCAGAGCGCTCAGCCGCGCCGCGTCTGTATTCATCGACACCGACGGGTCGAGCTAGGAGGCGAGCGACGCGCCGCCGCTGCCGCGCTGTCCCCTGGCCCCGCCGGGGTCGTTTGGACGGGCGCTGCCGGGATTGTCAGCGGCGCGGAGGCTTCGGCGCGTGCCCGGGGGTCGGTTGGTGGGCCTGAAGGCAGGAGATGGTGCGCAGCCGGTCCCAGCCGCCGCCGGTCGGCAGATCTGTCGGACCGACCGCGCCGCTGTCCTCCAGATTGGCCGTTCGTCCGTCTACTGGCGTCTGGACTGGCCAGCGGACCGAGCGGGACGAGGCTGTAGAACGGAGTTTGGGTCTGTTTCGGCCCAGTTTGGGTCTGTTTTGGCCCATGGGAGTGGTGAGACATGCATGGGGAGCACTCCCGAAGGGGTACGAATATTGCCCCTTTGACAGGATTTGGAACCACCTTGGGGGGGATAGGGGGACTTACGGTGCGTTCCTTCCTCTTTCTCATTCCTTCTTCTTCTTTTCTCATTCACTCTTCATCCTGCGTCCCCGTGGCGGCCTGAGCTGCATGCTGTAAGCTGCGTACACCGGCCGGGATCGGACTTGGCTGCCGCCCTGGGGCAAGCCCCCCCCCCCCTCCCCCCCAGCTCCCGCACGCGTCGCGAACAGGGGCTCCTAGGCGGGCGGAGTCCCGGGAGCGGAGGACTTCTTGGTGCGCGCAGCATTGCTCCTTACCTTCTTTTTTGCCTTCCTCCCACAGCTCTGAAAATGTCACTAATAGCCGAAACGGCTCTAATACAAACCAAGCCAAAAAGCTGACGGTGCTATGTGGGCTGATGCATTACGTGGGATGGGTGCGGATGGGGGGGGGGGGGGGAGAAGACTACTGTGGCCCGGACGCCAGCGACCGGGAAAGGTTTTCTGTCGACGTAACTCTCAGTGAATGTTTTAGCAGCCGGGGCGGCGGCGGCGGTAGTCGATAGGGGTCATTTTGGCGCGGGATGTGCGGCCTGGGACGGCCGTTACGGCCCATTTGGGCGGTAATGGGCTTTATTTTGGTGCTGATGTGCGTTGTACGGCGCTGTTTTTGTGTCGTTTGGCGTCGGAGAGACACTGGGTGGGGCTTAGTGACCCGCCGACGCGCCAAAATCGGCATTAGAAGCATTGGAGTCGAGCTCACCTCGGCGCAGATTTCTCTGTCGTCGTTGGGCGCTTTTCTGTTGAAGAAAACATATAAATGGATCGCTCGCATTGCGACGCATCTCCGTCATCGCGGATTTCATGACCCTCGTCTATCTTTGAGTTGCCTCCATTTGCGTATGCTATCCTGTGTGACCTGTGTTGACCTTGCAGCCGCTGAGGTCACCGGAGAGGTCACCGAGTCAGCTGGAGCTGACCCTCAACCCGAGCGTCTCGGACACGGCCGTGCTGAGCGAGACGCGTCTCGCTGGCGTGCTGCCGCCTCCTGACAGCCGGTCCGTCTCGCACGCCGGCTCGTTCCCGGAGGTGTCCGTGAACAGGGCGCCGCCGCACGAGACGCCCGCCGCGGCGCCCCGTCACAGGTCAAGGTCACCACCCGCCGCCGACTGCAGCGAGGTGAGGCGCGTGCGCCGCGGGAGACGCCGTGCGAGAGCGGGTGTAAGAAGGAGGGGGTCGCGGGAGAAATGAACGCTGCGGGACCATTTGCAGCCGACACGCCCGAAAACTCTAACTCGTGGTAGAATGTACACAATGGATGAGGCGCCAGAAACGCAACTCCTGCAAGAAGGACATGGGAGCAGGCTCGGCGAGATGACTGAAAGTAGTGAAAGCTGCGCCCCAAAGCAGATGCTCACCACGTTACGTTTCGTGGTGTTTTGAGTTAGTTCGGGCCTACGCCGGTAGGTGCGTGGAGGATGCAGTCGCCCGTTTTGTTTCGTTGAGCTGAGGCAGGTCGGTGATCTTTTCTGGCTCCTGGAGGGAAATGAACTGTGGTGAGCCCACTTCGCCACATGTGCGATAGCTCACGTGTACCGTACCGCCTCTGGTGCGGTACGGCCGCCGCTGGCGCGGTACGGCCGCTCTGGCGCGTACGCGCCGCTCTGCGCGGTACTGCGGTACCACTTGTACTGATCTGCACCGTTCTAGACCATGTGTAGACCACTTTGTGTGCGTGGCTGGTCTTCGGGACCATTTACTTACTGCCGTCTCACCTCGCTCGAGGTACAGGTGTCCCTGTGACCTGTCGATATACTGCCACTTCTAATGGGTCTCAAAAAAGTACTCCGGCGTCTTGAACCAGTCGAGGCGCCTGGCTCCCTCTCAGAGGCGGGACTGGGGCGCCGGCCCCCTCCCAGAGGCGGGACTGGGGTGCCGGCCCCCTCCCAGAGGCGGGACTGGGGTGCCGGCCCCCTCCCAGAGGCGGGACTGAGGTGCCGGCCCCCTCCCAGAGGCGGGCCTGGGGCGGCGCTGGCTGCTCGGTGTCTCTGCTGGGATTGGTGCGGCTCCCAGCGCGTGAGGCGGTGCCGCCGATCGGGGAACATCTCCCGACACATGTACCAGCCGGCCGGGCTGAATCGTCTCGTGAAGTGTCTACTGGAACATCTCCCGACACATGTACCGGCCGGCCGGGCTGAATGGTCTCGTGAAGTGTCTACTGGAACATCTCCCGACACATGTACCAGCCGGCCGGGCTGAATGGTCTCGTGAAGTGTCTACTGGAACATCTCCCGACACATGTACCAGCCGGCCGGGCTGAATCATCTCGTGAAGTGTCTACTGGAACATCTCCCGACACATGTACCAGCCGGCCGGGCTGAATGGTCTCGTGAAGTGTCTACTGGAACATCTCCCGACACATGTACCAGCCGGCCGGGCTGAATGGTCTCGTGAAGTGTCTACTGGAACATCTCCCGACACATGTACCAGCCGGCCGGGCTGAATGGTCTCGTGAGGTGTCTACTGGAACATCTCCTGACACATGTACCAGCCGGCCGGGCTGAATGGTCTCGGTGTCTACTGGAACATCTCCCGACACATGTACCAGCCGGCCGGGCTGAATGGTCTCGTGAGGTGTCTACTGGAACATCTCCTGACACATGTACCAGCCGGCCGGGCTGAATGGTCTCGTGAAGTGTCTACTGGAACATCTCACATACGGCCGCTGGGCACGTTGCTTAGCCACGTGTAGTTGGAAGCAGCGCGTCTCCCGGCTGCAAAATAACCAGTTGGAGGGAGTTGAACGTCGTTGGAATGGGCGCTTGTTACAGCTTATTGGTTCTAGCCGAGGCTAACGCTGGTGAGAGCGTTCATTATTGTGTGACAGGTCAGGTTGCTGGGATCGCAGCTCTTTCCCTTCATTTTTAGCGGCGTTGCCATGGTTGTAAGCAGAGCGGGCTAGTTATGCGGCGGCATAGAATAACGTATGATGGCCGTCACATGGTGCAGAATGGGATGGCGCGGTACGGCCGCCTCTGGCGCGGTACGGCCGCCTCTGGCGCGGTACGGCCGCCTCTGGCGCGGTACGGCCGCCTCTGGCGCGGTACGGCCGTCTCTGGCGCTAACGGCCGCCTCTGGCGCGGTACGGCGCCTCTGGCGCGGTACGTGCCGCCTCTGCGCGGTACGGCGCCGCCTCTGGCGCGTACGGCCGTCTCTGGCGCGGTACCCGCCTCTGGCGCGGTACGCCGC
>NW_023596805.1:16862933-16928173 GCF_011947565.3 Pollicipes pollicipes | reverse complement strand
GGTCTTGAACATCACTATGACTTCACCTCTCGGTCAGCTTCAACTCGTAAAAAAGCCGAAGGTCTCGGGTGGGAACGGGGTTAGGATCTCGAGCCCCAGCGTCGCAGCAACACGGTACTAAAACATCCTTGCGCAGGAGAGAATGGAGAGTTGGAAAGACAAAAATGGGAGCTGATGTGAGCAGATTGCTCCCGTGCCCAAGCCATGGCCCCACTCGCCCGCATAGCGCATATGTCGTTCATGAAACCGCCAGATGCCGTGACTGGGGCGCCCGGCCCCAACAAAGGGACGCGCCGGCGCACGAGATGTTCCGTTAGTGCTTGGCCCGTGCGTCCTCCGTCAGCCGTCCCGGCCGCTCCCCAATTTGTCGCGGGGCCGATTGTGTCTCGAAATGTCCGTGACCAGGGCCCGTTTCTGATCGATCCGATAACCCACATGCCTCCCCCACCGCTCTGCTATAGATAACTGTGCAGTGGCATTGATGTAGCATTTTCTTTAACGGCATTGTAATTGGCTAAACATCGGGCAATCTTGCCTCCACCGGCCAGCTGCCGCCGTCTCGACCAATCAGCGGCCCAGTAACAGCCGGCCCGGGCGCCGCACGCGCTACGCTCGACAGGGGACCTCCGGCGGCGCAGACCCGCGCAGAGTGGCGCCAGGTTGAATGTGCTGTGCTGAGCGCCCGAGCGCACGTGTTGTGGTGGTGCTACGCTGCTTATCAAGACGACCGAATGGTAATTGAAGAAACGCTATGACGGATTCCACTAATGCGGATGCTGAGGTGAGTGGCTGAGCACTCATTTGCAACAATAACGTAGGAGTTCAAAGTTCATAAAAACGCTAGACAAGGCATATTGCTTCGGTCACTGCCCGCGTGAAGAAGAAGTCGCATTGCGTTCACCACCATGCTTACATGGCTCCCGATAACTATATGCATTCCTTTATGTTATTGGTCATGGTTAAAAACACAATTCTACCTATCCTAGAGCAGCATCTGTCCTACTGTAGTACCAATCTAGGTACTACAGTATCCTAGAATAGTACCTAGCCTTTTTGAGCCGAATATATTTGTTTTTAAGTTATTTCAATGACCTTCACGAGAACGAGTTCTAAGTGTCAATCATTATTCATGGCGTAAAATCATATTTATGCGAAGTGCTCAGTCGTCTTCAGATAGCTTGGTAGGGTCTATAAATTAAGCAGACCATGACCATTAAGCAGACCAGCAGACCAATTAAGCAGAAATGTAAGAAAGCAGATAGCAATCGCTTCTTCTTCGATCTCTCTGTCATGTTAATCATTTCGAAGGACGCTTGCATTGTATCTGGCAGCAAACTCTATTTAAAAGGCATGTGCCACTGCGCACCAGGGTAGACCGGGCTACCTTTCATGGGCCGAAGATCCCGCTAACAAACATAACGAAGCCACCGGTTGTATCGGCAGTAGATCGGCAGCTGCAGGTGACCCTCCGGGGCACGGCAGGTGACGCATCCAGGGGCGGCACGCGTGCAGGGTCGTCGGCGGTGGAGACGCGACATATACCGCAGCTGGAAATGCAGTTAACTCATGTCTCAATCGCCACGTGAAAATACCACGTGTCTCTGGGACGCACACGTGGCTGCTGTGGCTTCACAGACGCCACAGGCCACCCCCACGCGCCTTCACTCCAGCGCAGCACTTACGTGGTCCACGCATCAGACCGCAGACCGTTCTCCTGGTCCCAGCGGACGGCGAACAGCGAAGAAAACCTCTCTTTGTCCGCGCGTTCAGACCGAGCGCGCGGGCTGCCAGCTCTCCACAGGCGGAGGTGCTGCGTCCCGGCGGAGGCGGTGGTTCAGAAGCCGTCGGGCGCGCGGGCTGCCAGCTCTCCACAGGCGGAGGCGCTGCGTCCCGGCAGAGGCGGTGGTTCAGAGGCCGCCGAGCGCGCGGGCTGCCAGCTCTCCACAGGCGGAGGCGCTGCGTCTCGGCAGAGGCGGTGGTTCAGAGGCCGCCGAGCGCGCGGGCTGCCAGCTCTCCACAGGCGGGGGCGTTGCGTCCCGGCAGAGGCGGTGGCTCAGAAGCCAGGCCATTCTCGGGAGCTGGCTGCATCCATCAACGGCCGACGGAGATGCTCCGAAACACGCTAATGGCCTATCCGGGCCGGCCCATTAATCACCACTTAACGGGCGGCGGGCTTAATAATGCGGTGGATCTGCGCCCATGGTCGGTCGCCCATTAGCAGACGGGGCCCGGCGCACACGGCCTGCATTGTGCCGCCCCGGGTCGGGTCGGCGGAGCAGCCCCCGCCGGTTCGAGGCGCTCGGCTACGCGTGCCGTGCGTGGAAGCGTGCTTGGGGATGGGGGGAGGGGGGGGGGGGGGCGAGCAACATCGCAGCCTTGTGGCTTCGAACCAGATATTGCAGGGGGCACAAGCTTCTGGCAATATTTTACACGTGAGTCGAAAAGGCCATTTCACGCAAAATCACCAGTAAAGCAAAGTTGTCGGCGTTTTTTTCCCCCTTTTGACGCAGTCGATCCAACCGACAGCCGACCCCTCATGCTGCATGCCTCAGATCAGCAGCGTCCTCCCCCTGGTGATCACATAAGGATGGAGTGTTGCACCTAAAAACTTATTCTAGCCGCTGCATATTTGTTAAGCGTCTCACCTGCAACAGATGCGATGCCTGCCGAGTTTAACGCTATTAATACCAAAAATGGCCCAGGCCAGTGTTTACCAGGGAACGGTGTTTGTTGAAAGGCTGTCAACACTAAACACGGAGACCCTGGGCTTTGCAAACGGAGAGACTTTTTCGCGGCTGTGAACTGCTGCTGCTGTGTGAACGGTGTTCGTGGAAAGGCTGTCAGCACTGAACACGGACACCCTGGGCTTTGCAAAGGGAGAGACTTTTTCGCGGCTGTTCGCCACTGCAGTAATTGCCTTCCGTTGTCCCGCTGTTTGACGACACTGCTGGCAAACCGCCAATGCCTTCTCCGTGTTGCATAACCATCGCATGTGTGTGGGGTTGGTGGCGCAAGGCCTGATAACTTTCAGATCGTCCGCTTGTGGCCAGGAAAAGACCGCAAAATTGGCTCCAGTTTCGACCCGGGCCGCAAGCCATCATTTAATCATGCAGGTGCTTGCATTCAACACTGGTACGCACTCAAACACATGACATCCTTGACTGTTTGTTGAGCGATGAGTGACGTGCATGTTTGGTGGGCTGTGAGTGGTGTGCACGTTTGGTGAGCTATGAATGGTGTGCACTGTGGTGAACTATGAGTGGTGTGCACTGTGCTGAGCTTTGAGTGGTGTGCACGTTTCGTTGTGCACAGATGAGTGGTGGCTTTAGTGAAGCATGGAGTGCTGTTTTTAGCGGTTCTGTGCCCTGCAGCTGAATAGGTTCATGTTCGTGCTGGTCCAATGGCCAGCCCTCTGTCAGCTGACCTGCCGTTGTGATCTCGCATTTCTTCTCTACGCCAGCTCGTCCCTCCATTTCACTCCCGTCACTTTCCTTTCCGTGGACGCAAATATAACACAGACGAACCTACAAACAAAGCGGACGTTCCGCGCTCTGCGAGGCTCCCACTGCGGTGGCTGTATTCGCTGTCATTTGCCCTATCAGATAACGCGGTGCGATCAATTTAACTGTCTGTTTTACCCCTGGATAATTGGGTAAACGGTGAGCGGCGGCGCCCCGGCGGTCCCGGCAGCGGCGACTGCATGCCTTATAAGCGAGCGGGGAGGTGGCGACGAACCACTGCTGTCCCCCCCCCCCCCCCCCCCCCGATGAAAGCCGTCCGGCCGCAGATGAATCGGTAGATAGGGCTTCATTTGCGTAATTAGCGGAGCACCAATCGACCTAGTCACGCTGCTGCACAACTGTTTGCCAGCGTGACAGCAGAAACAGCTGCACACAGAAATGGTATAAGCACCGGGCATCTATTTCGGCTTGTGCCTGTTCGTGGATGGCTTCTCTATCTTTGATGTCTCACTTATGATCCATGGCAATGGACCACTACATTACAGCTGCTTGCCTGTGGAGAGCGAGTGAGAGGGGATGAGGCCAGAGTCCGGGAACATTATGATGATATGTTGATAAGCGTAGGCAGTTCTGATGCCTGCTGGCAGGTGTAGATGGCGTCAGGGCCCATCCCCTTCTACATCTAGCTGGTTTCTAGATCCACCCGGAGTCTGGTCTCTCGGATTCGCGATGTTCCTTGATTCACCCTGGGATCTGGTATGTCAGTGATGCGTTGTTTCTTGATTCACCCTGGGATCTGGTATGTCTGTGATGCGCTGTTTCTTGATTCACCCCCGGGATCTGGTCTCTCGGTGATGCACTGTTTCTTGATTCACCCCGGGATCTGGCATGTCTGAGGTGCGCTGCTTCTGGATTCACCCCGGGGTCTGATCTCTCGGTGATGCGCTGTTTCTGGATTCACCCCGGGATCTGGTCTCTCGGTGATGCACTGTTTCTGGATTCACTCCTGGATCTGTTCTCTCGGTAATGTGCTGCCAGTTCCTATACAAATGCTTCGGACAGGCTGCGAATCTATGGACACGTGCGCCACGTGCCGATCACATTGGACGTGGCGCACGTGCGGCAAGGCTTCTCCGCCGATCGGGGGACATCACATGGTTCGGCGGACCGCATTTCCAGCCCAGTTGGGACAGACAGACGGCAGAAATATGGAGCTGTTCTCTATTCCGCAGGATTAGTATGGATTGGCTAACAGCTAACAGCTAACCTCTACTTTTGTCATTCCTCACTGAAGCCTGTCTGCGAAAGGCTCTATTTGACATCACCGACTTTATGGTGATCCTGGTTTAAGAGCCTTATGACGGTCTGGTTCATCAAAGGCAAACTTATTACGCAGAACCTGAAAATGATTAAAAGATTCATTTTCGCCGCTGCCGCACACAGGCTCAAAGTCAAATAAAGAGAAGCCCAGAGTTATAACGGAAGTTGCCAAATGAATATGGGACCTCCGCTAATGGCATGCCGAGTGCTCTTCGTCTCGTGACCCGTGCAAGGGCGCAGTCAGGGACCTTTAAATAGGAGGCCCAGTTTTTAGGCCTGCAGAGGCGACAGTCGTCCGGAAGGAAACGCTCGATGTGGCATGGCGTTTAGCCTCGAAGGTGATTGGCTTTTTACCCCCACCTCCGTGCTCTTCCACTCGCCCATGGCGGTGCGGAACAACACCTCGCCCTCTTGCCGCCTGTGCAAACAGCGCCGGTGAACTTCGTAACGTCGCCAACGCTCTGCAGCGTCTTCAGGCGACGGAGTGGGCGGTGGAGAGTACTCAGAGGAGCAGCAAACAGCAGTCCCACGGCAGATGACGGGTCGTTGGGGATGGCGCCGCCAAATGACGGATCTCCGCAGGCGACGCGGGGCACTGATGCATCTCCGGAGAATCCCGGCCGGACTGATAGTCTGCTCATATTATACGCCGGTCGAGATTAATGTGCCCCGCAGCGGCGTATGTCGCGCTGTGCGGTGTCACATTTTTGTTCATCCTTCCATTATATTGTTATTGGATAGCATTTTCTAGCATAATTGAAATTAATGTGAGGTACACTAAAACAGCTGTGCTCATGTAATAAAGATAGAGCCGTAGAAGTGTCTTTTTGGTCTCGCCGCTTAAAGAGCTTAACGCCCTTTGTGGGCTTTTTGTCTAAGACATGAACATAGGCTACTAAATCTACCTCACATTAATTTCTACCGCTTAGATGTTGCCATCGTCCAATCGACTGACTTTAGCCATACAGCCACGGAATATATTTTGAAGAACATCGTGACTTTCATTGGGCTGAATAGGCCAGCAGCTGGGTATCCGGCAGGTCCTAATCATATCCATCTCTCCGCCGCGCCCGTCTGCGGCGCGCGCCATCTAACGGCCACAGTGTCGGCGCGGTCCCCCGCCGCGTATGAGAACGTGCGGCGGCCAGCTCCCGGAGCACAAGCGGCCGTCGGCAGGGGGCAGGCCGGGGTGCCGGTTAACGACGTACCGGTCCGCGCCACCGTGCCCCGAACGGGTGCTGGCTTTCGTAAAAACCCGGCCCGGCCACTGTCTCTGTCAGGACTCGGCCCGGCCGCCGTACGGTGGCCCGCAGTAAAACGTGACGCTCGGGCGCGCAGGGGCGGCGAAGCGAGGTCGCTCGTAAAAGTGGTCCGAGTCTCACAAGGTTCTCACCGGCCTCACACCAGTTCGCACCCTCAGTAGACGTCGTTGGCGATTTCAAACGCTGCACTTTGCATGGGAACTGAACTTGGCCGGCGGCGCGTAACGTGCCGCCGCTGAGCGGAAACCGAGAATCACGGAGCGTAGAAACAATAGGAAACGGATACATCACCCTGCGACAGGAAACGGAACCCGCCACCGCGACTGACGGTGTTTTTCTCACACTTACACCTGCTCTCCGTCCGGTATCCTTCAAACTGGCATGGACGTCCGGCGTCTGTCACTGTTGCGACTCGTTCGGACCACGGCTCGGTCCCGCTCGACTCGCTGAGGCCGAAGCCCGGTCCTGCTCGACTCGCTCGGACCGGACCGAATCGCCCGGACCATGGCTCGGTTCCGCTCAGCTCGCTCGGACTGTGGCTCGGTCCGCTCAGCTCGCCCGGACCATGGCCCGGTCCCCCTCAGCTCGCTCGGACAATGGCTCGGTCCGCTCAGCTTGCTCGGACCATGGCCCGGTCCCCCTCAGCTCGCTGGGACCATGGCTCGGTCCCGCCTCAGCTCGCTCGGACCGTGGCTCTGTCCCGCCTAGCTCGCTCGGACCGTGGCTCGGTCCCGCTCAGCTCGCTCGGACCATGGTCCGGTCCCCTCTCAGCTTGCTCGGACCATGGCTCGGTCCCGCTCAGCTCCCTCGGACTATGGCTCGGTCCGCTCAGCTCGCTCGGACTATGGCTCGGTCCGCTCAGCTCGCTCGGACCATGGCCCGGTCTCCCTCAGCTCGCTCGGACCGTGGCTCGGTCCCGCTCAGCTCGCTCGGACCGTGGTCCGGTCCCCCTCAGCTTGCTCGGACCATGGCCCGGTTCCCCTCAGCTCGCTGTGACCATGGCTCGGTTTCCGCTCAGCTCAGCTCGCTCGGACCATGGCTCGGTCCCTCTCAGCTCGCTCGGACCGGAGCCTGGTCCGCTTAGCTCGCTCGGACCAGAGCCCGGGTCCCGCTCAGCTCGCTCGGACCATGGCTCGGTCCCGCTTAGCTCGCTCGGACCGTGGGCTCGGTCCCGCTCAGCTCGCTCGGACCGGAGCCTGGTCCCGCTCAGCTCGCTCGGACCAGAGCCCGGTCCCGCTCAGCTCGCTCGGACCATGGACCTGTCCCTCTCGGCCTGCTCGGACCTGAGTCCGGTCCGCTCGTCCTCCGGCTTCCGACACTGCCGGGCTCCTCGGCCGCGTGCTGGCTGCCGCCCCGTTGTACTTCGCTCACCACATGGTGCCCGGGATCACGCCGAGTTTTTTCAGGTTTCTTTCGCGGCCGGTTTGAAAGGCCCACAACGGCGCGACGGAGGGGAGCGACGGCTTCCTGATGCGGAAGTCTAGAATTACCTGTTCAGCGGCCGGCGCGTAAGGTGTCCTTGGACAGGTCTCGGCGATATTAGGAAACCGGGCCACCGCTTTCAGCAAACAAAAAATCGCGCTGACACCACATGCCCCTGACTGACATGGCTATTGGGACCTGCCCACCGCTGAATGGCTTGATAAAACCGCAGGGTCAAACGCTGGGAACTGCTGATCACCAGAAGTCAGCGGCTCATTATTTTCCGAACACGAGCCGAATGGCGCGCTTCAGTGGCCCGAGCCGCAAGTGAAATAACATCACCGAATGTGGGGGAGGGGGAGGGGAGCTGAAAAAACGGGCCGTTCGTCAACCACAGAGACAAGCCGCTTTTTAGCACCGCTTGATGAGCATCACGTACGGTGGGGAATTTGCCGTTGGCCGCTGCGTCTATTCCCATGATTCGGGCACCGCGCAGGTGTGCACGATTTCCCCACGATCTCTCGAAATTCCCATGCCCAAACCTGCTGGAGTGAAGCGCGCACTTGACCTCAAGTGGCCGTTACTCCCGTACCCCCTCCCCCCCCCCCCCCCCGCACTCCATCTACTCCCCTCTACTCGGGGGTTTGGCCCGGTTCGCCAGTAATTTTGGTGTTGGTCGCGTGCGGTCGAGTGCACCGCCACAAATAACAGGTTGGAGGCACCACGCGTGTCATATGGCGGGCGCCGGCTCCCCCCGCTGAGTGGGGGGGGGGGGGGGGGGCCGGCGGCTGCCGCGCCGCCGGCCCCCAGTCGACCGCCGCCGGACCCCCCAAGCGCTCTTGAACACTCAAGTGCCGTCTGTAATCAGCAGCCGGCCGCGCTGGTTTATTTAATTACTGCCTGCCGTGGTTGCGTGTTTGTAATTGGCGCAGCAGCGGCGCTCGCCGTGTCGTCTTCGCCGCTTTGGCGGCGATGCCCGCTGGGGGCGGCGCCTGCGGTGATGAGCGCGCGGCTCTGGGTGATGGACGGGACTAACGCGCTGAATTTGCACGTTCGTTAGTGGCAGGTGGAGCTTGAAAAGCGTCATAAGGTGTGAATGGCGCGGTGATTTGCATCTGTTGAGCGAAGAGAAAATGGCCAACGTCTAATTCATGCGTGCGAAATTATCAGTGGTTAATTTGACAAGTGAATGCAAATAGAATGATTGAGAGGTGGCGGGATTATTCGAACACAGCGCGTTATGATTAATTGTGCATTGACCATTTCCAAAAAATACACGTCGCAGCTGCTCGATAAGTTCTCGTCCATCCGCTGTTCAGCGAGACAGACCAGGGATTTTCGTGGAGCACGACCGTACATTTAGCCAGTGAAAACGGCAACAGATCTTCCTCGTCATTTCTACCCACAGGAACCGTAAGGACGAAATTAACGTGCAACCATATAGCCAAACTGGTGGAAACTGTGTCTGGCATTCGAGGATGACGGCCACTGAGAGCTGTTGCTGCTTATCTGATGTGTACCGAACTGTGGTGGGTTAACACTAGCAGGTCGATGCAAGGAAAAGGAAATTTAACTGGTAGCCAAGTTACTGATATATATATTATTATGTATCATATATTGTGTATACAGCTGCTTAGTTCTGAATCGCCAACCTCGTCCATCCTTTTCCTCAGCCAAGCCAAGGAGCCAGGCCTGGTGCTGAGTGCTAGGTGCTGTGAATGAAAAGCGATCAGTTCGAGCATTTTCCGCTAGATATTTGGTTCACACCATTGCTTTTTCATTTTCATCTCTCTGAGTAGGGAGAAAGCAATGTTGCAGAGAGCAACTTTTTAGCCGCAAAGAAGGGCGGAACATCGGGCATGATCGGCACTTTTGCGTGTATTTATTCCACTCCGGGAGTGCCAGGACTGGGGCCTGAAGTACTGCCGTAATGCTCGCACGCGACAGCCGTGCGCACCTTCCACATCGGTCGCCTTAAATGCGGAGTGACATTTCGTAAATTCCCATTCAGTAAACAACACGCCTTGAAAAGCCACAAAGTGTCAAATAAAGATAAGACTGTTACCGATTCCAACTGCATTTTGGTTTCCTGAATTTCGTCCTCGGCAGCGTACGCATGCTGTTTGAAACGGCAGCATATTACTAAACTGTGCCACCGGATTTTCATTTCATATTCATTGTTCCAATCAATTTTACATGCAATGGCAGTATACCTTGGTTTTATCCAACTGCTGTCCGCTTTTTTACAGTAAACTGAAGACCAAACAGTTTTTGTGATTAGCCGCATGATGCTTCATAATGCCCTATCTTAGTAAAAATACACTGCTTGGTAACGATGTAACTTCCCTGCATCCAGCAACACCGCAGCTTGGTCGTAACGCGGGCCGGCGCATTGGTCAGAGCCTCTCTAAAACATGTTCTACGACTGGCTTCGGGCCCAGCAGCCTGAAGTGGCGGCCATCTTGAAAGCGAGTTGGTAGTTTGCTGTTAACAGTTTTAACTGGTTTCGCAGACTTAAAGCTTGCTCGGAATGGGCTGCTTATGTAATGCTTTAAGCGATTCATGCACAGTTGCTATTATTACGTGTAGTGAGAAATTTGGCGTATTTATGGCGGCGGGTTGCTATGGCAGTTTCCAAAAGGTACCTCTAAGGTACCTGAAAAGGAAAAACTTGGCTTAAAAAGGGCAGCGCACAGGGCGGATAGCTGCCAAAATAAAGATCAGGTATCGTTTAAAGCCATTTGCCAATTCCAGTTATATCCCTCATACCCAACCATTGGTGGCCAACTTCCACTTGATTTTAAAGCACCCATTACCAGCGGTTGGAGCGTGGCCAGTGATAAAGTTAAAGTGCAGCGTATTTCAAAGCAACAAAACAATAGCTAAGTGTTTAGGCCGTCCAGGGCGGTGCTCTTTGTCGTTTCTCATCTCCTGCCAAACTTTTATCTATTTCCAAGACCTTGTCAAATTAATCAGGTGTGCACTTTCTTGGCTAGCTAGATTCCCCAGAAGTGTTTGTTAACGTGCCGTTAAGACACGCCTAGGCATAGCCACCACCTGGCGTGTCGAGTTGATGAAGGCGCTCGGTTAAGATATACCGCGCGAGATAGAATTATGTTGGGCGAGCGTTTTTCATTACTGCGGATCTGCTGAATAAAAGATGTTCCGTTGGTTTTATGAAACTCATCAGCAACGTACATACGAACGCCGAACGCACACCGGAAGGTTGAAAATATGCATGATTTAGCCCAGCCCCTTTGGTGAACAGCCGCGGAGCACATCACGTGCGCCATGATAATACCGCAGACAATTACCGGAATTACTGCGCGAACATCTGCTACGCTGCCACAGAGGATTTACGTTTGCCGGTCCCTCGCGCATCCGGCCCAGTGCACTGGGCAGCAGCCAGGGGCGTAGCCAGGGTGGTTGAGGACGTATTCTATCGCTCTTGTTGAGGACGAAGAGAGAACTCCGAAATCAGCAGCGCAAGATCACGGCCGCCAGTGCGGATATGTTAAGCATGTGAGAACATGCACAATGAATGACAATGCGTCTGGGAAAGCAGTAAATTGCTGTCGTTTGGTGAGAGCGGAAAGAGAGGGCGGCAGGGAAGCCTCCTCCGCTGAGTGCGGCTCTGCGTGTCACCGACCTAATTACCCCTGGTTCTGCATGGCGAGCGACGGTCACTGGCGCGGCCCCATGAGAACACGACGCCAACATGATGAAGCCGTCCGCTTCAGCCTCGCGGTCGATGCGCCCTGATCGGACGGGCCTCAGTCACGCCACGTGTGTCGGGGCGTGACGCCGCGGTCACGCTCCACCTCACGCCGCGTGCGCCGGGCGAAACACGGCCGGCCGTCGCGAGCCAGTCGTGGGATCGATGTCGGTGTTGGTCCGGACGGCTCGGCGGCCTGACGCCCGCCCGCCCGGCCCTGCGGTCTGTCGGCGGGACTGGGGAGGCTCGACGCCCGCCTGCCCGGCCCTGCGGTCTGTCGGCGGGACTGAAGCCAGGCTTAGACGGGGCGCGCGGGGCGCGATGTGATCGACAGGCCGACGCTCGCCACGGCCTCGTCGGAATCGACTTTGGATCCGGCTCTTGGCCGTGGTGTCGATTTCGATTCGGGCTTCAAGCAGCGTTGCATAACTCTCACTCGAGTCCGACTCAGGCTGAAGAACATCAGACGCAGTTATTAAATCGAATCCTGGACATATCACCTGAATTTCATTGGAAACGGGGGGCGTGGGAAACCGCATCTTCGTGTTACATCAGCGTTTAGACAGAGCGTTAATGAGTATAGGTAAGCACTAGAACATGGGTCGTAACTTAACGTTTTTACACGAATCAGTACAGAAAACAGAAGCGTTCACCCACGCAACGTTTTTTGGAGATTACCCGTTGACGACCAGACCGATACGCTGGGCTAACCCCAGCTCCGATGGATTCAAATTTGAAAGGAGTGGATTTAGTTCCACCCCGACCAAGGCGCTGTTGATCCGACGTGGGCTCTAACTCCAGCCAGAGACCGACACAAGTTTGCCAGCGCGCTCGCCGGCGACCGGTGGGCTCGCCGCGAGGCCTCGCCTCTTGAGGCGCGGCCGGCGGGGCGAGACGCCACCTCTCGAGACACGGCCGGCGAGGAGCGACGCCACCCTGGGAGCGAGTCCGCCGATATCTGACGCGACGCTCGCCGGTGACCTCCCTCACACAGCGGCGGGGGACGACACCGGTGACCTCCCTTACACAGTGGCGGGGGGCGACACCGGTGACCTCCCTTACACAGCGGCGGGGGACGACACCGGTGACCTCCCTCACACAGTGGCGGGGGACGACACTGGTGACCTCCCCCACACAGTGGCGGGGGACGACACCGGTGACCTCCCTTACACAGCGGCGGGGGACGACACCGGTGACCTCCCTTACACAGTGGCGGGGGACGACACCGGTGACCTCCCTTACACAGTGGCGGGGGACGACACCGGTGACCTCCCTTACACAGTGGCGGGGGACGACACCGGTGACCTCCCTCACACAGTGGCGGGGGACGACACTGGTGACCTCCCCCACACAGCGGCGGGAACGACACCGGTGACCTCCCTAACATAGTGGTAGGGAACGACGCCGGTGACCTCCCTCACATAGCGGCGGGGACGACGCCGGTGACCTCCCTAACATAGCGGTGGGGAACGACACCGATGACCTCCCTCACACAGTGGCGGGGGACGATACCCATGACCTCCCTCATACAGTGGCGGGGAGTGGCAGAGTGACATCCCTTACACAGTGGCGGGGGACGGCACAGTGACTTCCTTCACACAGTGGCGGGGGACGATACCCATAACCTCCCTCATACAGTGGCAGGGAATGGCAGAGTGACCTCCCTTACACAGTGGCGGGGGACGGCGCAGTGCTGAAGGGGCCTCGACATTGACAGGTGCATGCTTAGAATGCAGTCATTCGACGGACGTTAGATGCTGTTTGGGCTAGGCACGGGGAGCGGCGGGCAATGCCGATCCCGGCGGGTACCACGTGACATGCGGATACCACGTGACATAGGCACGGGGAGCGGCGGGTAATGCTGCCCCCGACGGATACCACGTGACATGCGGATACCATGTGACATAGGCACGGGGAGCGGCGGGCAATGCTGACCCCGACGGATACCACGTGACATGCGGACTCCATTGGAAAGAAAATACGGAGTGCTCCAATAGTTGTCAACGGTCCTAAGCAGACGCGTTGCTGCTCGTGGTTGCGGCAGGACTTATATCGACGGTGTCATATATATATATATATATATATATATATATATATATATATAAACACTCAAATATAGTTTAATATACCCCGAAAGAGACGGCCTGTGCGCATGAAGTGAAGTGCACGGCTGTTCTCCGGCCTGGTCAGCCAACATCCAGGTCGTTCTCCGGCCTGGTCAGCAGATGTCCAGGCTGTTCTCCGGCATAGTCAGCCGGTGTCCAGTGTGTTCTCTGGCCTGGTGGCCGATGTCCCGCTTCGGGTTTTCTCCTGCTTGCTTGTTTCGTCAGGCGCCGCCTCTTAGACGCGTGCTCGCTGCTGATGTGGCCATCATCCGAGGTGGAGCGCGACCTCCACTACTCGCTGGTTCGTTGTGCTGGTTTATACGCAAATGAGATGTGGTCTGTAAACGCAGCGGTCGGCTGACAAACAAAGGCGTGCCAGCGGGGACGATAAATGCGGATGAATTAATCAAAGCTGTCCGCTGCAAAGGAACACAAACACCACACATCCCTATGCTGTTATTTATCCACGTTGAATGTATTCATCCGTACCTTACGCAATATGCAGATGCATATGCATAAAAGTTATGCAAGAATTATAGCATAGTTATTGGCGCTGAAACTATTATTCGCGCTCTGGGACAGGATGAAAATGCAGAAAGTTGTAGAGGGTGACTGAAGTAAGATGGGTAGCATAATGCGCGGTGAATGTGGCCGCTATTTATTGGGCTGCTCTGTTCTTCTGAAGAGCTTTACCACCTCAGGCTTTGAGGACACGGACTGATTCTGGTTTCGGTGGTGGTGAAGGAGGGATCAGATGTCCAGGGTTATTTCGACGAGTTGGGACGACAACGTGCCCCAAGCAAACCGGCGCATCTTGATTGCTTCTGCAGGCAGTCAACTAGAACAGTACGCAACAGGTGCAAAATATGAGAAGCATTGACACGCTAAATACTCTCAAAGCGTGAGTGCTGATGCCTGCAGGTACCTCGCATGGCGGCGATTGCACTCTTAGCATTCATCGGTCCATTTATCCAGCAATCCATCGTAACATCCATCTATCCAACGATCCATCGAATCATCGATCTATCCAACGATCCATCGTAACAATCACGAAATCACCAATGGTGGCAGGCTGCGCTGAAGCTGAATGGCATGGTAACTAGATTAGCGTCATGGCTCGTGGCAACTGATAGATACCGCAAAGGTCGGACATTTCTTTTCAAAGCTGGAATACTAATTTACCTGTGAATGAAGCCCAAAAAATTAGTTTTTCAAGCTGCTTCGTGGAAGCCACTTAAGATAACACCGTAGCTGTTTTGCTTGTTAATCCGAACATGACAAAAGCAACCCAGTATTTGGGCTTAAGTTAAAATAAATATAAATGTTATACATATATATATATATATATATATATATATAGCTTTCTCTTTCACATTATCTCTACCGTCCAATGTCACATATGCTCTTATCAAACTGTCCCCCATGTACTGTTATGTTGCAAGCTCATGGGCCAGATAGCCGTCATGTCTTGTGATGCAGTAAAGAAATTTGGACCACAAGGTCAGAGATAAGGCTGAGAAATGTTCATGCTCACTCGCTAGCTTTATGGATCGCATTCATGAAGTATGAACACCACACTGCCTTGCATCGTAACCTTCCATGAATGAATGCAGGTGGCAGGCCCTGAGAGAACGTTGTTTCATGCGAAAAACGGCGCGTGTCTGCCACCGAGGGCTATTTTACAGGCTTTAAAAGTTTCACGACCTTTCATTTAAGTGATGTTGGCTATTGAATGGTTATTTCCAAACGAGATTCTTGAGTATGCTCAATTTTAGGCTGGGCAGAATGGTCGGAATTTCGCGAATGCATCGGAACGCTGAGCACGAAATCCGAAAAATGAGTGTTGCAAACTTGGGCAACAGCAAGTGTCTGAGATGTTAACCAGGTCAACTTGTTAAATTCTTGGTGCGGAAGAACGTTTAGAGAATGCAGCAGCACGGAAAGTGCGTCAGCAACCACAGCAACTTTCCTAACAATTGGCATGATTCCAGCATTTCGCTTTCGACAGGTGCTCGTTCCGGGAGTTTCGCCGCGCTAACTTCTCTCAGCATTGTTCAGCCGTATGCAGAAATTGCAAGTCGACTCACAGCGTGCAGCTCAGCGCCGCGTCTGTCACAGCGCCGCGTCTGCCGCAGCGCTGCGTCTGCCAGATCGCCGCGTCTGCCGCAACGCTGCGTCTGTCGAAGCGCCGCGTCTGTCACAGCGCTGCGTCTGCCGCAGCGCCACGTCTGCCGCAGTCCCATGCAGCCGACAAGCTGTCTATCCTCCCCTCGCCCCCATGCCCCAGCCCAGGGCATACAGCCCGCTCTCAGTCGGCTGACGTCTCCCCAGCGGCACTTACTGCTGACCTCGGCAGGCTGGGGCTCGGGAGCGCCGGCCGCGGTGGCCGCCGTGACCTGGCCGTCGCCTGCGGCACTCGGTCGCCGTCGGCTCTAATTTACCAGCGAAATCGGGAAAGTTCAAGCGCCACAGGCCGGTGGCCCGCGGCGGACGTGTAGTTTGGACCAGCCGCAGAGGGGATTTCGCAGGTTTTGCGTTTACATATTAAAATGATGTGCCTCTATGCAATCTGGTTTAAATCATTCTCATGCATAAAAGCGTTAGGATTCAAACAAAAAAGGATATTTCATTTGTTCAGCCAGGATAAGAGTTTGTGTGATGATGACTACCGTCTCTGCTTATTGTCAGAATGACGGTTTGGACATGCTTTTCGGGCAACGCGGGACTCTCAGTCTTGGCCCGTTCCTTAAGTTTGGTCTCCATTCATGAAAATATTTCCGCTGTGTTCAGTCTCCTCCGGGCTTTGGCGGAGGGATTTCGTCTTCCACGCCAGCTTTTGCTCAGACGATTTATACCCACCAGTTTGAGAAGGATGCGCGGTCAGCGGCTGGCAGTCGCAGGGAAGCCGCAGGGCGCATCGGGGAAGGGGGGGGGGGGGCAACTGGCGGCACCCGCTGAGATGCTGCAGTCCGCTTCCACCAGGGTCCCCTGACGTGGCGCCGGGTCATGGGTGGGGTGTGGAACGGACCGTGGGCGAGGTTATGGACGCTGTCTGGGATGCGGGGGAATAAAGTCGATCGGCGCAGTCGAGCAAGTAATGGTACATTCTGTGATTCTGTCGGATGCATGAAACACTTGATTTATCTAAGTATAATCCGGGTGAAGTTGAATCCCGAAAACACGCATCCGATAGGCCCAAGAGGCTTATAAGTCATGTTAAAAAGCTCGCATTTTAGGTTTAACGTACTCGACTCCTTTCCATCCATCACCCAGGTGTACTACGAGGCAATTTTAAGCGCGGCTCACATAGATCCAGACTTACAGGCCACTCACAGCTAGTCAAGTGAAATCATAGATGTTTCAGCTATATGGAAATTGTAGGAACACACGCGTATTTCATGCTCATATTGACATGCGTCTAGAGAATCTTACATGGTGTCGCTAGATAACAGTGCACAAAATGTGTTTCCCCTCCATATTCTGTTGTTCTCTGCCGTCCTCTCTTACACAAGACGAGCGCTCAGGAAATAACGTCGGAGGGCAGGTCAATACTGACTTGCTAGGTTCATCGCATGGTTAGCTCGCACTACCTGTCGTGCGTCCGCACAGTTCCGCAGTTGTTCGAGCAGCAGCATTGCCTTTGTGAGGCATGTGCAGGATATCCTTTGGTTACATGCTATTTGGACTGGGTGAGCACAAAAACAACGACCATTGCCGGCAACGGCCGTTCGTTCTTTGGTTACATGCTATTTGGACTGGGTGAGCACAAAAACAACGACCATTGCCGGCAACGGCCGTTCGTTCTTGGTCGTTGCGCAAGAGGCATTCGTGCTGGCAAGCCAAACACTCGGGTATTGATCTGATCCGACCAAATCAGGCTAATATCGCGGGCTTGCCCGACTGTGAACGTGACTATGCATCGCCCAGTCAGCTACTGCTGCCTGCCAGAAAATGATGCGCTCCCGGGTTTTTGTGGTCGGGTTTGTCGATCTGATTTTATTTAGAAATCATCCGGGTTGTGGGGAGCCTTTTCTGTCTTCTCTGTTCCTCTGCTCATACTTTTCAGTTTCGTATGTCATCGCTGTAAAATATTTGTAGTGATCTTGTAAATGTCGTGTGTTTGTGTGTTTTTAAAATATGGAAGAATCTACTTATCACACGAATTAAGTGAAAATGCCTCCGCCTCCGTAACTGTTTCTATAATGACGCAGCTTTTAGATACTAAATGAAATGCAATTTGCGAGCTGAACATTTGGGCACGGACCTTGATCATCCAAAACTTAAATTGCAAATACCATTACTGAAGAGAAAATACAAATTGATGTGCGCATGTTGTATGAGGAATATTTGTTGCCGAAATTTGTCGTCAAGAACACGCATCGCAACACAGCTTAAACATATAGTATTAATGTACTTCATGTTTCCTCATAATCCACATTTTTCTTCGTTGTCATTATCAACATACCTTGCTTTGCACAAACACTAAATCATACAACGCCAACGGGTAAGTTTAATTTCCAAAGGAAGAAACGATAGCCTGATCACTACAGGAGCAGGCACGGACTGGACGCTTCTCGTTGCTGGTCGAGAGCATGGTGGGGAGTGCGTGAAGCGGTCATTTATTCAGATGAAGTGGTCTGCTCCGAACCACCGGGCGCGATTTCATCCGATCTGGGCCAATTCAATCAAGCCGAACCGGAGACCATCCGAACCGACCCAGCGCGACGCTGCTGACAATAGCGCGGTTTGTAAAGAACATGCCCTCGGCGGGCCTTATGTCCAGGCATCGGGAGCCAAAGATATTTCCGAGATAGTGAACCTGACACAAGATGTTAGCCTTTCTTTTTCAAGGAAGATGAATCAACTGGGACTTGAATGCTTTACAGCGGCGTATCGGCCCCAATGAATGCAGAACAAGTAGGACGTTGCCACTTTAGTACTGTTTTCTTCCATTCAGCGCCCGGTAAGTCCATCGCCGTCTAAAGGACTGTTACGGTGCTGGCAGTGACATAGTAACATCATCTTGATTGCGCAGGAATTTTAAAAATTGCGACAAAAACCGTATTAAGCAATGAAAGGTGTAAGGGTATGAAGCTAACGGTTGGCAAACAAAGTCGGTGGCAGGCGCAGTACATCAACCAGACTTTAGAAGAAGTGCTCCACATTTGTATGGGGTTTTAATTAAAATAGCTAGCTAGAAGATCATTTGGTGCAGTTCATATCCCTGCCCTTCTTAAGCCCTAAGACCCTCTAGTTTCTGAGCTACAACCCTGCGAAGGTGTGGACTATTTCGTGTACACGATTTCAAGGCCACCCAGGTATCCATGGCGCCCTAATTATGTCATTCACATCCTGTCATTCCATTATTTATGCGTCGATCAAGGCCAATAAAAAATTGTTGAGTCTTGGTGTTCTTGAGCACGATTTCCAGATATAATGACCGTCAACTGGCTCTCCATCAATGCTGTGCAAACTACGATGATGCAATCAAACAATGACGCATTGAGGAGCAAATTTTCTAAAAACAGAAATTGTGTTTCTAGAGCAGTCTTTTCAACTTAAAAGTATATTAGTAGTTTAAAGTGTACTTATTTCATCGCATCTGATGCTTGCCTCAGTATCTTGAAATGTGAATCATTCCCTTTAACTATGCCACCACATTGTGATATTGCCCTTTTTTAATCCAAACCAGGCATTTTGTTCAACTGCTAGCCCGCGATGCTGTCTCCTTCTTTGCTTCTCGAGTCCCCCCCCCCCCCCGCTGCTCCACCCTCCCCAAATCAGATATTAGTTTGGCACGGGTGGTTTTGTGTTTATAACACTTGTTAGCCGCCTAAGCGTCTAAGCGTGGAGCTTGTTACGTGTTCCCTGAGCGTACTACTGAAAGTTAAGCTGATCCAATTCATCGGGTAACTTTCTCTGCGACCTTCTCGCCAAACAGGACTGTAGCGAGATCGTGGTGAGCTGATCCAGTTCATCGGGTAACTTTCCCTGCGGCCTTCTCGCCAAACAGGACTGTAGCGAGTTCGCACGCCGAACGGTACTCGGACACAACCGCGTTGGTGAGGTTAGCTCGGTTTGACCAGTTTCCAGCAGACGTCTCTTCGTCAGTCCATCAAACACCCTACGCGGCTGCGGGGCTTGGCTGACCCAGTGCGGCCAGCCGCCAACGAGCCTTTCTTCGACAGCGGAGCACAACAATGCGCCCGCCCCGCGCCTTTGCCCAGCACCGCTGCATTGCAAGCCCGATGTCCTTTCATAAGACCACGGGGATCCCGTGTGTTGTACGTATAACAAAGCTGGCGCTGTGCCAATATTCCTGCTCCCTGGCCTGAATTGCATACACGGACCAAATGCAAGCTGTGAACTGTGTCAACCAAGTTCAAATGAAATTGATGTTCATTGGACTGCGTTGTTCGCGTCTTTGTGTCAAAGCGGAAGCATGAAAATGATATGAAATGAATCGAAATTTTATATGGCAACCACTGGTCTTTAGTGATGTAAAAGTAGTTGAGCAGGCGCAGACGGTCTGCTGCACTGCTTGGTGTTTGAGGAAGACTAATGACCGAAATACATCATTTGGTTTAATGTACATCTTTCCTTTTTGGCATTATTACGAGAAAACCACAGACAGCCGATCATCGACTTAATGAGAATCATGTTTCCTCGAAACAGTGGTGAAACAAGTAACCAGCCAAGCTTTAACTTACTGAACCTAAGCAGACCTTGGCCGCCATGCATCCTTTTCCATTGACTGCAACACTTCCGCCCACTGGCGCCCGCATGGCAGAATCCCTCTCCGCACTAGGCAGTGTTAGTGTTTATATCCCGTCTGAGACGCAGGCAGCGGGCGGAGCCCTATATATTCACCGATATCGAAATCCGCGATCCGCCAATACCTAGGCTTTGCTGACGCGCTGTTCCGCCAGCCCTTCTCCCACCGCACTTTAAATGCGCCGCTGTGGACGAAAGCCCGCAGCAGAATAGTATTTTTCCAAGAACAAAAATAACTTCTGCTCAATTTCCAATGGTCCGAAATGATTGCTATGTCGTTGGTTTGGTTGTTGGCATGCATCGCAAATTTGTTTCACTTAAGGTACATGAACCTTTGTGCGTTGTATTTTAGCCCTTTTCTACTCTACCACAGTTCGTTAGTTCTCCAAACGACACGTGCAGCATCTTACATGATTGCCGTTCTGAAGACCCCACGGTACTTTTAAGCTGCTCTCACCCGGTTTTCAGAATTCCGTACGGGTGGCGAAAAAATGGCAAATTTTTCGGCTGCTCACACGTGAAGGAAAAGAGATTAGTGGATCGCGGAAACGGTGCCAGCTGTTATATCAGATGACAAATAGCTTGTTGACTGGAGGAATCGAGCAAAAGAACGCAGGATGCTTCTGGTAATTGGTAGGATAAAGACTGAAAGGAAGAGTACACATTTATCATTGAACAATGGAAGCTAGCTGGTACATTACTGCCGTTTTATGCAGCCACCGATTTTCGAGCTTGCATGAGCCGCAGAATGCGCCAGAATTTAACACAGTATAACGACTGCACAGCGATATAGGATGCAACCACCCTTGCGGGCCACTGGCTGCACCACTGGTGGACGACACAATATTTTGCGCGTGCAATTGAAACACATTTAGTGGACTTGATTGCAAAAAGCATGCAGCGGGTTCAGTGGGCTTTCAAATGATAAGGAATGGTGGTATGGGTGCTGGACAGCTTAGCACCCGAAACGTTCGCCCATAACGATCCACCGTCTTGTGGGCTCGAGGTTGAAGTCGTGTAATCGGTGTTTCGTCGCTTCTCTCGACATACAAAATTAGCGTGCAAAAAGACTGCAACACTAGGCGGCCAAAAAGCTGCACGCGTTGTAGCATGGCGGTGTGCATCATAGACGTGAGGCGTGAAGGCGGGTAGCGTAGAGGCGGTAGTAGGTGGTGGTAGGAGGTGGTTAGCGTAGGTAAATTTGTGATTCTGCCATTTTCCCTTAGGATGTCATTCTATTGTTGGCGAACAGCTTTCCACCGACAGCACTGCGCATAAGAAGACGAATAAGAAAAGGCTCTGAAGCCAAGCTGAGTAACTCTATGTAATAAGCTTAATTTCATTTATTACAATAATATATACTCCAATAAGCGTAAATGTTAACAAACGTTTCAGGACGTTGTGAAGCTTCAGCCCTATGATCAACGCGGTTCTCGCGCCCAGGGAGGGGAAGGAAACACACGCCTCTTTTGTGAAATTTGCGAAAGTGTTGTACAGTATCCAGCATCTACTGGACTTCATAGTTTTACGAACGGAAGATGTTCGTGTGTCGTGCACGACACTACCCTGTATTTGGTGAAGCTTTACACTGTTCCCACGACCGCGATGCATACAGAGCTTGCTGAAACCGTGGGTGTAATCCCGATTTTGGAAAATTCTTTCTCGGTTCACCTCAGCTGGAAAAAAACTTCAACAAAATACAGATGACTGCCTGAGGAGCTTTCCGTCTGAATAAGCAACCCGGCAGCTTTCATTTAGGCCTTGCCTACTTGCAAGCGCTAGCGTTTCCTTTGCAACACTTTGCTGACTCGCTCCGAGCGAGCGTGACAAACAAGCCACTCGTCGCGTGTCATATTGGGTGCGTTCAATTCAACTATTTGAGTTACGCTTCTCCCCCATTGTAAAGTCCGGCGTGCGCTCATGGGTCGCCGGTTACGAACGCTCGTAATCGCTCAGCCGGTCGAGTCTGCGCGGCGCGCCGGCTCTCCGGCAGTCGTCCCTCCGTTCATTGGTGCGCCCGAGCCTCAGAGGGAACAGCTGATTTTTGAACGCTGCCCGCAATACGAGGCGTTCATGGCGCGTGTCGGGCGTTGTTATGGCGTGAAAGGAACTGGACGGAGGGGAATCTATATTGCATTGTTGCTTTGTTTGGGGCTTATTGTGGTTTCCTGATTGTGTGAAGTGTTCCGGGCCCTCGGGCCTACCGTTCTGTGCAGCGGGGAGTGTTGTGCCTGATCAGCAAAAGTTGTGTGAATGGAAAATGGCAAGAGTAAGAACCACCAGTGTTTTTAGCTTGAAAGTTGTCATGAATAACTCTCTGTTTACTTTATTTGTGCATTACCTAAACGTGGATGCAGAAAATTTGTATCCCTTGTTTAAGTTGAGAGCTAGAATGTTGCTTTATTCTAGAAGAGGATTCACTTAGAGTATGTTAACATTTTGAGTTACTGTTTCCCTCAATTTCAGTGCATGGAGCCATTGTTTCAGGGAACTGTGGAACTACAAAACTAGGAACTACAAAATGCTCAATGCTTTTAATTGATCCTAATGTTTATAGCATTTCACACTGAAATAATTTAAAAGTTCGGTACAATTTGGCATCTCTGGAGCGTGGTAGGGGCAAATGCAAGTTTCCACACATTGATGCAAAGGTGTCTGGCAGAGTGATTTCTTTCTATATTCTAATGCTTTTAGCACTGAACAAGTAGGTATTTCAATTAAGAGGATTATTTTGAATCCCTGGTAATTTTTTGAGCACTTAAATCATCTTGAAATGCTGAAAGATCCCTCACAGTTTGTTAGTTTTACCCTCTTGTCAGCTGTTATGCTGTGGAACAAAGAATTGTGCATGAAAATAACAACCATTTCTTTTTGGGTCATTTTTAAGGCCAAGGTATTGCAGAGTTAGTGCTGAATTGTGGAGAAACCCAAGGCAAATGGAAAGATGACTAGCTGAATGTGACTTTGTCAGAGTGTTGGTCGTTGGGCGCAATGTCACAGCATTTGGTCACAGCATCTCAGGTGCAACGATTGTTCATGCCCAGGGAACCACAGTGTGCAGTACTGCTACATATTTAATAAGAAATGTATGCCTTGGCAGACTCTCCACCCCAGACAGGTATCATAAAAATGGAAACTTCATTGTTTGCAGGCCCCTGCCAGGCAGGGCTCCATTTTGTGAGAATAATGCTAGGTATGAAAGTAATGTTTCACAAATTTTTGAGCTCGTGGAGCAATGTTGGCTTTCAGCAAAACCCTGAATGTTTCTTTTCTGGGTACATCCCTCATGGTTGCTGCAGCAGGCAGGTAAATTATTTTTTCACCATCTCTTTTAATACTTATATGAGAGTGATTACAGATAAAAATAGCTGTACCAAGGAGCAAGTTGTAGCTTTTCACATCCATAAGGGGGATGGATCGATGGTACAATAATGCCATCAAATAGTAGTACTGTGTCATGCTGCAATGTGAGAACTGTAAGCTGAAGCTGAAGGACTCGGTCCCTCCAGCATCAATCATTTGGGGCTATAATGGGCACTGCAACATACCCTCCTGCTTCATATGGTGCAGATGACCAGTACCAGCTTTTGGCATGGTGCAATGCCAGTTTTGTGGTTAATGGCATTAAGGGCAAAGTTGAGAGAGAAAAGTGACAATATTCCATCACTTGGGTTTTTTAGAATTAGAGACCTGTTGTAATCTGCATTTTCTGCTTGATTCAGGAAGACACAGCATGTTAAGTGTTTTTGGAGATGTGATTCCCTCAAGTACAATATACCAGTTGGTCATTTGTGGCAGCTTGAACAGTGGGATCCCTCTGATGAGCATCATAAATCATTTAACCCTATTATAAGCATACTTCCTAATTGTGTAGTGCGGAGGTGTGGCTTAGCGCATTCCCTATGCCATCTGTCATGTAGATATGTCTTATGTGTTTGCTGGTATAAACTTTGTGGCATAACTTTTATATTGATGCTTTTGACTGAGCTGCAGAGCTCAGGTCACATTTTTTGCATGTTCAAAAGCTGCAGTTTGTAGTTCCGAGAAGGATAAATAACTTACCCTGCCCAAAATGTTAGTTATTGGCTTTAGATATTAAATTGCCACATGCATAGAAACATGAGCCCAAAGTGTATCTGCACTTTGGGGTTATACAATTACCATCACTACATCCCTGAGATAAGAGGCTAGTATTCATGCATTGTGCAGAACAGACGACCAGTACATGTGTTTTCCAACAGATACCACCATGAAAGTAAGGTAATGCTAAAGCTAGACCTCTGTTAGCATGTGGTGGACAAATGCCAAGCATGCTGCTATTCTAGGAGCATTGAATAGTGCGTAGTTTTCACATGTATGGTTGCCATTTTTTTAAAAAAGCATGTAGGCAGGGAGCGTGTCCGTATGCCACCTTTTGTCTGCATGCAAGTCAAGTGACATGTGTTTTACACCACTTAGCCAGATCATCTGTCCACCCATTCTGCTAGACTGGTGTGACACATCTACATTCAGACCTTTGGCATATGCTGTTAACTACTTGCGCATGGAACCGCTTAGACAGCAGTGATATAGATCGTATCATTCTAACATTCCCACACTTGTGTAAAGTATTAAATATTGTAACTAATTTTGTGTTCACCGCCCTTTCCAAGTGGATGTTTCCGCGACATGAATGCATCATGTGGCGACACACTTTGCCTTTGAAATTCTCCACTGCATTTGGTGTGCTACTTTTTGGTGACTAGATTTGGCCTGGCGGCGAGTGACACGCCACTGTCGCCTTCTGCTGGGGCTGCCGATCACTGCGGCCTCTGAACCCTGGCACGGGTGACCACCTGGCACAGGCAAGGCTGAGCTGACCTGTGAGAGCATGCGGACTCCTGCTGCCCTGTCTGCCCTGAACGTTGTCGCTGAGCTGACCTGTGAGAGCAGGCGGACTCCTGCTGCCCTGTCTGCCCTGAACGGTGGCAGCTGACTACTGCCCTCCGCTGCCCTGCTGCCCTGTCTGCCCTGAACGGTGTCAGCTGACTACTGCCCTCCGCCGCCACCACACCCGCCATTGTCGGACTGCCGACCTCCTCGAGGGGATTCCAAGTCCTCCGCTGCCTTGTGCGCCCGGCAGTGTTGGGCTGCCGACCTCCTCGAGAGGACCGCGAGTCCTCCTGCCATGCCTGCGAGATGGCGGCGGACAGTGACGAGAGCCCCCTTCCCCTCCCCCTCCCCGGTGACGGCCACCTCGCTGACGCCCGGGTCCGCCTCCGCCAGATGGCGGCGCTGGTGTCGCTGCCGGTGACGCTGGCAGAGCTGCTGGAGGCGCGCCGGCCGGCCGGCCTGGCGCCGCACGAGCTGCGCGCCGTCACCGCCCAGACCGCGCGCCACCTGGCGGCTCTGCTGCCAGCGGACCACGGCGCCATCTGTGAGTGACCGGACTTACTAACGGGCACGGCCGCGCCGGGAGCGGCGTGCTCGCTGCGCGGTGTTCATCGAGATCATTGCCTTAGGATTAACTGGTGTCGCTATGGCAGGTTGTTCTCAGAACAGAGTATGTTGCCTTTGCTGTCTGGCATGCTCATGACTTTTTGGAGGGTGGTTGGGGGTAACGTGCAGCAGGTGTTGCGTTGCTTACAATAAGTTGTGTTTGTAGGTATGATGAAGTGGGTGCAACTTGTATCTGTCGTTCAAGCGTGTTCCGAACGCTGGGCATGAGCGTCCAGCGTTTCGTACCGCGGCCACACGGTCGCGCGCCGTTGTGTGCGTGTTGCCTTATGATGGGCGTTTAGGTGTGTCTGGTGTCTGGTTGTAGTGCTCGGACGCGCTGCTCCCCGTCTCGTCAGGTCGGTGCGGCCACCACGTGTCACCATGTGAACCTCCGTGGACTCAAGGCCTTACCTTGCATTGGTTGTAAACATTGTCTCACAGCCTTATTTTCATTATAACCATTTTCAGCGCGCGCGTGGGCTGTCGATTTTCTTGGATCGTGACTAAGCAGGCTACACATTGGTAATTTCGACGTATATGTGCTCGTTCAGTTTATTTGAGGAGACTGTTCAGTTTGTGACCACCCATTTTTAGTACCCACTTTTATTCATGCATCAGTCACCAAATTTTTTCTTCCGTCGCCTTCCTGTTTGTCTTGCTGCACAAAATTGGTATTTCACCTTACCTACGGCAAACTCCATGCTGCTACTATAGGATTTCCCCTCCTCGCTGTAATTTGTCTCGGGCCTGGAAATGTGAAGCACGTCTGGGCATCTAAAGTTACATGCCACATCCATTATTCATGCCTATCCAAATCACTTAACATTCTCAGCGCGCAAAACCGTGCAATGTTTTCCGAAACAAAAGTCATTGGATTACTAGTCCCAGAAGCGGCTTTTTTGCCAGCGATGCCACCATGGCTGCCTGTTCGCACCCAACGGGTCGCCTCGCTCCTGCCTCGGCAGACGGGGACGGGGAGTTTCCCGGCCCCTGCCTCGGCAGACGGGGACGGGGAGTTTCCCGGCCCCTGCCTCGGCAGACGGGGACGGGGAGTTTCCCGGCCCCTGCCTCGGCAGACTGGGACGGGGAGTTTCCCGGCCCCTGCCTCGGCAGACTGGGACGGGGAGTTTCCCGGCCCCTGCCTCGGCAGACGGGGACGGGGAGTCTCCCGGCCCCTGCCTCGTCAGACGGGGACGGGGAGTTTCCCGGCCCCTGCCTCGTCAGACGGGGACGGGAGTTTCCCGGCCCCTGCGTCGGCAGACGGGGGCGAGGAGTTTCCTGGGAGGGAGGCGACTGTTCCCTTTATCATTGGCCAAGTTTGACGTTGCTATTTCGGAAGGTAAACAGGAGCTGATCGAGAAGTAGTTCAGTTTTAAACGATTCGCCGGCAAACTTTCCCGAGACGGAAAGCTGCGCAGCCCGCTGAGATCCTTTCGTCCGGCCTCCGCAGCTACACGTCGCGTGCCGAGAATTGAAACAGAATGCGACCATTGCGGCGCGCAGCGCCGGGAGAACCATCCAGCGTAACGAACGCGCCCATTCCCGACCGTCAGACACTCTGCGACGAGCATCGCCGCCGTTCTGGAGATTTACCGCCGCCGCGGCCAGAGGGCTCCTCCGATTCCGCAGATCACCGTGGCACGCCGGGCAAAAATCGCCGTCGGCGGCGGCTGTGATGTTGGCCGTGGGAGCGAGAGGGCCGACGATCGGGCGGGAGTGGTCACGACACGCGAGCCGCCGCCGCGCCGCCTCCTCCCGTCGCCGTCGCCCGGCCACCGCCGCTTTCCGTCGCCGTCGCCCGGCCGCCAGTGCTGCCTCCCGTCGCTGTTACTCGGCCGCCGTCGCCGTCGCCCGGCCGCCAGTGCTGCCTCCCGTCGCTATTACTCGGCCGCCAATGCTGCCTCCCGTCGCCGTCGCCCGGCCGCCAGTGCTGCCTCCCGTCGCTGTTACTCGGCCGCCGTCGCCGTCGCCTGGCTGCCAGTGCTGCCTCCCGTCGCCGTCGCTCGGCCGCCAGTGCTGCCTCCCGTCGCCGTCGCTCGGCCGCCAGCGGTTGCCGTCAGAGTTACGCAAGGGCTTGGGATTGCGCAGTCACCGTGGGCAGCCCATGAATGGCCCGTGATTACTAGGTTGTCCGATACATTACTTTACGTCGGAAAAGGGCACAGGGGAAGCTGCGATCGAGCATTGACAGCAGACTGGCGCCGGCGTCAGAGCGCGGGGTCCACGCGACGCTGCGGCATCAGCCGTGCCGCGGCAGAGACCAGCTGCGGCCAAGGCCACAGCCGCGCTGGCCGCACGCAAAACTCCGCCGGGAATGGGCCGTCTCCGTCGCGTAATCTGTTTAGTCGGCACCGCTGATAGGATCAGGCTTGTGAAGTTTCTGCCGTCCTCGCCTTCTTTTGGGCGGCTTCTGGGCGTCGGCGGCCCGAGAGCCTCGTCGGCCGCATTTTCCCGCGTTGCCGGCGTCGTCTCTGGGCCGACGTCGTTGCCGCTCGCACAGACCGGCGGGGCCAGTCTTCGTCGTATCTCGCAGCTCGCCTCGGGTAGCGGCGGCGGTGGCGCGGACGCGTCATCCCACAGTCCGCCGCGAGACACGCCCCCCCCCCCCCCCTTCCCCTTCCCCGGCGTCGGACCGCCGGACGCTTTTCTGGCCGGCCGCGGCCGCCGTCCGGTTCCACGGGGCCCATAACGCGGCGGCGGTTGGGCGGCGGCGCGGTCAGCCGGCACCCGATGGGATTGTTTGTCGGCCGGCGCCGGCTCCGAGGCGGCGACAGCGGCGTTACGACGGCGCTATGACGGCTGGACGGCCGGCGCTCGTCCGGTCACGACCCCGGCGGCCACGTCGCGTCGCAGTCGTCCCGTTTCGCCCCGTCCTTGCTGCGATGTTTGAGTGGCCGCGGCGCTCAACCTGCGACGCTGGCGGTCAGTGGCGGCCGGTGACTTCCCGTGACGACCTGATATCTCCGAGTAACCCGTCGGCGCGTGCCGCTTGACGCTGATCAGCGCCTCTCTCCTGATGACACTGGCCCGAGGACCGACGCTTGGCCTCGATCTGCGCTGGGGGGCACTCTTTACCTGACCAATGGCTTCTTCTATGCTTTTCTGTGACTTGGTATGCTTTGTTCCAAAACACGGGGCAGCGCTGCGGTCAGACCCTCACAGGTTTATCCGTTGGCATGGCTGTGGTCTATCGGTCGCGTCCCCGTGCGTTATCGTCAGGTCGGCCGTGAGTCCCGCCATTACTGTGCATGTTGTGCGGTCTCAGCGGACACCACAGGATCATGCAGTCATGACAGAACCGTACCATAGACATGACAGAACCGTACCGTACCATACTACCGAGTTACACCGCTTGGTGTTCCCTGCGTGCTTCTGCAGGACACAAACGGAACGAGTGTGGTGAGCCAGGTTCCAGCGCCTCCGGCGTGCTCCAGCAACAGTCCCCAGCGTCATAAGCAGCGTGACAATGCGCATTCTGGCGTCTGGCCAGGCTCCCAGTCTCAGTATGCGCGGGATTGACCTCGTCTGACCCGGCCTGAGCTGGCTGATTGTGACGATACTGCCGCTGCCCGCTGACCGGCGCGCCCTCCGCGTGCCCGCAGCAGCCGTGCCCCTGCGTCACGTGACGGCCGAGTCGCTGCAGCTGACCGGGGCGGGCCAGGTCCGACTGGGCCACTCACAGCTGCTGGCCGACGTCTACAGCGTGACGCCCGACCGACTGCAGGTGAGACGGCCTCGGACGCGCTCCACCACCCCGTCCCCCGCCAGCCGGTCCCGGACGTGCTCCTCTCTCGCCAGCCGACCCCGGACGTGCTCCTCTCCCGCCAGCCAGCCCCGGACACGCTCCTCTCCTGCCAGCCGACCCCGAACGTGCTCCTCTCCCGCCAGCCGACCCCGGACACGCTCCTCTCCTGCCAGCCGACCCCGGACGCGCTCCTCTCCCGCCAGCCGGTCCCGGACACGCTCCTCTCCCGCCAGCCGGCCCCGGACACGCTCCTCTCCTGCCAGCCGACCCCGGACACGCTCCTCTCCCGCCAGCCGGCCCCGGACACGCTCCTCTCCTGCCAGCCGACCCGAACGCGCTCCTCTCCCGCCAGCCGACCCGAACACGCTCCTCTCCCGCCAGCCGGCCCCGGACGCACCCCTCTCCCGCCAGCCGACCCAAACATGCTCCTCTTCCGCCAGCCGGGCCCGGACACGCTCCTCTCGCGCCAGCCGGGCGGGACACACGCGCTACCGACCCGTTGACGATGCATCGCTGCTGTGCGGCGATTGTTGGCCAGCTGCCTGGCGCCAGGGCAGGCCGCGATCCCCGTGCTCTGTTCTGGTTCCGACTCACCGCCGGCCGGTCTCCTGTGTTCATGAAAGGGGCCTGGGTTCGCCAAATCGAATTAGTTGAGCAGGAGGGGAGGGGGGGGGGGGGGTTGAGCATGGTTGGTCAGAATGTCTTAAAGAACATCCAAAAATTCGCCCCAGGATCTCCTTATTTGGCCACGTCCTGTTCATTGTTGGGGGAAAGGGCTCGGGAGCGGGGGCTGAAGTTGGCGTTGAGGGCTGGACCCACCCCCTCAAACTGAATAGAAAATCACGCCCTTGGCTGTTGGCAACCGCCCTGCAATGTGTGTGGTATTTGGATGCCTTGATGATAGGAGATGTCGAACGAATGCAGCAGCTGTGCGAGGGACGGGGCTTGTCACAGGCAGCGACCGCAGCTCTTTTCTCGGCTTGCCGATCCGCTATGTAAGTGACAAGTGTGAATGTCTCCGTTTCTTGTTCGTTCCCTTGTGCGTGCTCGCTATACGGCAGCCGTCACTGCCGCTCCTGACACAGCGCTTTTGGACATCTGTGACCCTGGCGCGCCGGGTATGCTTGTGCACCATAGCCGTTGCTCACACGACAGTGCCGGTAACGACCTGTGCTTGGCAACAAGCCTCCACATGTACGAACCGAAGGACGTTGTCCGTGGTAGTGCCAGCCATCCCCATCATGGCTGTGGCCCCGAGTGGGACGCAGTTGGCTGGCTCAGTTATCGTCTCTGAGCAGCTGTGCTCTTATCCCGCTCCATTTTTGCTGGTGGAGGATGGCCGTCGCCCACGCGTCGCGAGGACGTGACGAGGTTACTCTGGACGCTTTGATGGTGTCCAGACCAGTCTCTGGCTGTCCTCGGCAGTGGACACCGTCATGTCCAGACCAGTCTCTGGCTGTCCTCGGCAGTGGACACCGTCATGTTCAGACCAGTCTCCAGCTGTCCTCGGCAGTGGACACTGTCATGCCGCGTCATGTCCCGTTGTGATCGGCAGTGGACACTGTCATGCCGTGTCATGTCCTGTCGGGGGTTGGGACAGGTGAATGTCGTTCTGCGATAGTCATATCGGCCTAGAGCATTTCTTTTCTGCACTTGAGCATTTTCTGTTTTTGGTCATTTACAGATTGTTTAGTAGATGTTCAGCGCCGTTGGTGGACTACATGCGCTGTTTTTGTTTTTATTGGCTGTGACGTCCCACACACATATGGTAACGTCTTCCTAGCATATTTATCGTCTGAATGAGTCTCCTTTTCCACAACACCGTTCGATATGTTTTGTGTTGCTTTGCCTTGTTATTGTGTCGACGTCCATAGTTTTGGGAGCACAAGTTCTACCGGGTTCCGAACACTGTTCCAGTCAGTTTTTTGTTTGCATATCCAGGAAAGAAGGCTTGAGACGTTGAACAAAAAACAGTGTCGTAATACGGCGTCGCCCGCCCTAATGCTGGCGTCATTTGCACGCAGCGTCGAGTCTGCATGCGGCCTTTGAGAGGCGGCCGCAGCGCCGAGTTCCCGGGGGGCCTCATCATGGCCTGTTACAGCCGCCTCCGAGAACCGCCGCCGCCTCGGGCCATTCGCCGCACCAGCCGTAAAGCTGGCGGCGCCGTCGGCTGGCGCCGGCGAGTTATCGCCAGTCGGCGTGTTCGTTATCCCGCGACTGTCGCTCTCCGTCTGCGCGCGCGCGACCGACGCCGCGGACTGGAGCGCGGCGTGATCAAGTAGCTGACGAGTAGCTGGGGATGCTCCCCGGATCGCCTGGCCTGGATGCTCCCGCTGGAAGCCACGCGCGCCACACCTGTCTGCGAGCCATCGGCCCACACACTCGACACGCCACCGAGCCCAGGCGGCCAGCCCACGCCGGCGCCTCCGGCCCGGCTGCCTCGGAGCGCGGGCGGTCCGGCGGTGGCGGCCCGCGCCCGCGCCGGGCTCTTCTGCCCGCCCGACTCACGCGTCTCGGCCCGGCGGCAGCGGCGGCAGCGGCGGCAGCTGCACGAGGCGGGATCTGGCCTGACGTCGCGGACGATTGATTGTATTGAGTGGATGGACTGCACGCCGCTGCTATTCCTGGCGCAGCGGAGTTCGGTGGTGCGGTCTATTGTGGGCGCGGCGTGGCATTGGGTGATGCATTGATTACGGCGTGCGATGCTGTATTTAGCTCCATCAGGCTAAGTGCAGAGAGAAGAGACTTTGAAGCTGAACACCTGCCTTAGATGCACTTGTTGGACACTTGTTGGGATGCACTTAGTGTGACGTGTCCCGCATTTTTCCGTGGAAGGCTTGAAGTTAGCTAGCTGCCGGGCCCAGGGTTGGGTGGCTGGTTTGATTGGTCGCCGCCCACGCTGCGTCCGGGCCGCCACTGAGGAATCAATTGCCTCACAGCTCCCCACGCCATGCTGGGTCCCACGCGCCCCCTCCCCTCCGCTCCCTCCGTACGATGTCGTGACTTAAGCCGCATGTTACGCTCCGCGTCAGACCACCGCCCCGTCAGACCGCCGCCCCGTGAGGCCGCCCACTCCCGTTGGCGGTCCTTGCCACCCACGGTGACATGCCGCCCCTGATTACCCGCCCTGCGCTGCTGACCGCCACTCCCGTCAGACTGCCCTCCCCCCCACCCCCTTCGCCGGTGACCGACGCTCCACCCCGCCGCCGGTGGTGCGTCGGCTGCGGACATGGCCTCGCTGGCCGGCGTCGCCCGGCACCACCGGAGATGAATGCAGTCTATTGTCATGCTGTCAGCCCGACGGCCACCCGACGCATCGCCCAGTGCACCTCTTTTGCCCTCATAATAACTTATGATAATGATACGGTGGTAATATTGATAATTAGTGCTTACTTTATTATATAAATGCCAATGGGATTTAAATTTGAATGCAATTAAATTCATTGTTAATACTATTTAATTGATCATTAACAGCAGTCACTAATAATATAATAACTTATATTGATGGGTCACGCGGCGAACATCCAACTGTTGTCATTTCCTGCCGCGATTTCGGACGTCGGTTGCAGCGAGGAGACGACGAAACGCCGGGGCAGTAGTGAGGTTCGAACCCATGGCCCGTAGGTTGATGTACGATCGACTCTGGGACTGCAGGCCACCTGCCTGGCTCCAGGTGACCGCGAGGTCACAAAACAATATTTCCCATCCATTTATGCTCAAATATAGCTGGATAGCATCTTGCATAAACGAATGTTTTCCTGCAGCGCATGTGTGATATCACCCCCTCCCCCCACCCTCTCTGACCTGCCTTGTGCCCCCAGGCGATCTTGCAGTCGCTCGGGGAGGTGATGTGTGCCGCAGCCCGCGGCGCCGCGCCCGAGCCCCTGGCCAGCCTGCTGACGTCACTTCGAGACGGTCACGTGACACTGGACGATCTGCCGCAGGTGAGTCTCGCCGCCGGCAACATAGTGCGTGACGTCACGGGTCATGTGGCGCCGAGCCGGCGCGTGACAAGCGAGACGATCACGGCTTCCCTGCATTTGGGGTGTATTCGCGGCGCATCAAGAATGTTGCTTTCTACGTGACTCCATGTAGAATCCTCGCTGGACGTGCTCGCGGCGCGACCCGTGGTCTGTTCAAATCTGCCTGACTGGCGTGGCAATAACTGCGCGTGTAAAGACGTAAGATTTTCGTTTGCAGGTGTTTCGTGTGTTTCTAGGAAAGGGGCCTGCAGATCCCGCCTTTAACACACTAACCATCTGTTCGTCACCCGTGGCTGGTCCTGGGCACGCACGCTGACCTCGCTGTAATTCATTCTGTTGTGCCATTTCTGCCTTACTCCGGTCGAACCCCGAAAAGATTCCGCGCGTCCGGCAGGGCTTCCACGTGACGTCACGCCGAATCTGTCACGTCCAGGCCGCTGCGGATACACCCTTGGGCTGCCGAGGGCCCGCCGCGCGGCGCGCCCATCGGGGCAGCAGCTCAGCGACGGGACGCGATGTCAGAGCTTGTACACGCTGTTGCGGCCCGGAGCGCGGTGTCAGAGCGCGTCGGCGACCGGGCCCGTGAGATACGGCACCGGAACATTGTACGCTGCGGGTCATTGGTGCGACAGTCGGCGGGGCTGGAGCGTGATGTTGGTCCGGAACGGCCGGGCCGGGCTAATCCGGGCCCGAAATACGCTCACCAGAGCACCGCATGTGGTCATGCTGGATCGGTAGCTAGGGCTGCCAGCTCGCGCTGGTAACTTGCGTAACGAGGCCGCTGCCCGGGCGATTAGCCTTAGCCTCTGACCTTACCTCCGCGGCGAGTTAACGTATTGGAAACCGATGACATTGAACTTTTCTGCACACACGGCGTTGCCGTCCGCGTCCTGCTGAGCCGATCATCGGGCGGCGGCGACCCGCGGGGGGGGGGGGGGGGCGGAGATCGGTCGGCGCGGGACTCAGGCGGCATCCGCCAAGCGTCGCCCAGTCCGCCGTCACTGACAACAGGAGCGATGGCGCCACTTTGTTCAGCCCCGGCGGTGGCGCGTGATTTACGCGGCACCGCCGGGGGCCGGGCTCGTGGCGGCGAAATATACGGCTTTCTGGTTAGGGAGTGTCCCAGCTCGCAGCGGCCCCGTCAGCGGTAGCTACCGCCCGATGACGACGAACAAACGGGAGAATGCCGCTGGAGTAACTGGCAGAACCCCGCTTGGGAGACCCCAGCGTAGCGACGGCTGCCTGATTTGGCCCGCGTCGCGGTTGGGTCGCCCTGAGGTTTGCCGAGCAAGCGCCGCCGGCCGGCCGGGCTTTAAGTCCGGCGGCCGGCCTGATTCGGCGCGTTGAGCGGCCACGTCACGGCCGTCCAATCCCACCTGATGACCCCAGCAGTGGTGGCATCCGACCTCATGTCGGATGCGCCGTGCGCTCCACCGCCCCGGTGACGCCCCTCCCCCTTCTTCCCCCCCCCCCCCCCGAGGTGGGAACACCTCTCCCCCGAGGTGGGTCCTCCGGCGCTGCTGGACCGCCCCCGGCAACACCTCTCCCCCGAGGTGGGTCCTCTGGCGCCGCTGAACCGCCCCCGGCAACACCTCTCCCCCCAGGTGGGTCCTCCGGCGCCGCTGGACCGCCCCCGGCAACACCTCTCCCCCGAGGTGGGTCCTCCGGCGCCGCTGAACCGCCCCCGGCAACACCTCTCCCCCGAGATGGGTCCTCCGGCGCCGCTGGACCGCCGCCGGGTAACACATCGAGACGTCGAGTAGAGCGCTCCCCCGGCCCCACTCTGGTCCGGTGTGGTCCGGCGGGAGTCTGGAAGACGGCCGGCGGCCCGCGGGGACACATTTTTAGTGTGACCGTTGTGGAACTGGCTCAACACATCTCTGCGGCGCGGTGGAAGCCGTCTTCGCCCCAGCTCGGCCAGGAAATCCATGCAGTTTCTGGAAGATGCAAAGCTTATTCAAATGACGCCCACCGAAAGCGATGCCTGATGGTCCGGTGCATATTTTCTGCCTGTTGCCAGCCGGCCTGGGTCCCCACAGCCCACAGCCGTGATCTCCGCGTGCCGCTCACCCATGCGGCTCCGGGCGGTAGCTGCGGCTGCGTTAGGTCGGCTGCGGCTGAGCGCTGCCGTCGACGTCGGCCGCGTGGCAGGCCCCGGGCCGTAGTTGCGGCTGCGTTAGGTCGGCTGCGGCTGAGCGCTGCCGTCGACGTCGGCCGTGTGGCGGGCCCCGGGCCGTAGTTGCGGCTGCGTTAGGTCGGCTGCGGCTGAGCGCTGTCGTCGACGTCGGCCGTGCGGCGGGTCCTGCCCGGAGTACCGCGGCAGCCGGTCTTTACGGCGCTCTCCACTGCGCCGGCCAGCCGTGACCAGCCCGATATTGTCGCCGTCGGGCGCTGCCTTATGCTGCCAACGCCGCCGGGCGGCTGTCGGCCGCGCCGCGGCCAGGTCCTCGCCGGCCGGCGGCGCGAAATTGGCGCGGCAGCGGCGGCGCATCTCGGTGAACGGCGGCGCCGCCGCAGGGCAGCGGGTGACGTGGCCCGGGAATAGGAGCGCGGCTGGCCGGGTCGGCTTATCTCTGAGCGGCGCCGGCGGTGGCGTGTCATCCGCCAGTCCCGAGCGCCGGACGTGCCGCCTGGCCGCCGCTGATACCACACTGGTGACGTCATCGATGACGTCATCTATCGGGACGTCGAGGGCTGCTCCTCCGGCGGGCGAATAGTGGTGTCCCGTGGCCGTCGTCGTCGTCGACCGCTGCGGACGGCGGCGGCGGCCGGGCTGCCAGCGGCGGCTCGTCTGCGCGGCCCCTCGCCGGATGGTGGGCGGGCTGCCAGCGGCGGCTCGTTTGCGCGGCCCCTCGCCGGACGGTGGGCGGGTTGCCAGCGGCGGCTCGTTTGCGCGGCCCCTCGCCGGACGGTGGGCGGGCTGCCAGCGGCGGCTCGTTTGCGCGGCCCCTCGCCGGACAGTGGGCGGGCTGCCAGCGGCGGCTCGTCTGCGCGGCCCCTCGCCGGACGGTGGGCGGCGGCGGCGGCGGCGGTGGGCGGGCTGCCAGCGGCGGTTCGTCTGCGCGGCCCCTCGCCGGACGGCGGCGGCGGCCGGGCTGCCAGCGGCGGCTCGTCTGCGCGGCCTCTCGCCGGACGGCGGGCGGGCCCGCACGACGGATCAGTTACCTACTCGGGGCCAATCGCTCCTGACGCGGGCAGATGTCGGCCGGCGTCGGTCTCCCGGCCGGCGGCGATCGGACCCGACTGGGGGCGAACCCTGACCGAGGCAGCGTCGCGCACCGCACCCACGCCTCACCTTTCAGTTGGTCGTCTTCTGAGGCCCGTTCTTCATTAACCAATGACAGACCATTTTTTCCTTCGGGGTAATCTCGTTTCTTACCTGCGACGTCACAGCATAAGCCCATCCCGTGGTCGACCGAGAGGCGAGTTAGTGCGTTCGTTTATAAATGTGATTTGTCGGTTCTGATATAGCACGTATAGCGCTGGTCGATAACCTGCTGGCGGTCTCGCATGTCCGGCAAATAGGCAGGTGTCGATCCCATGTGGAAAATGGGATCGATAATAATGTGTTCAGCCACAGGTCACTTGCCAATAACTGCTATTCGACCAATATTCACGTGTGCCATTCCCATGCCCTTTATCTCCATAGGGCTGGATTAACTGATTCAACTGGTGCCCATGTGCACAACCAAAGGCGTTCTCCATTGGCGTGTATCCTGGCGCCGCCTTGACCGCGTCTTTCGAGCGCAGGTGGTGTTCGCCGGCGGCGATCATGAGCGCCGGCTCCGCCCAAATGTGCTCCGCTGGAGGCCAGCGCGCCATCAGGGCTTAGCGGCTGGGACACCGATAAGGGACGGGGAGGGGAGGGGGAGAGGGCAAACCCAGAACTTAAGGGACCGTAATGTGGGAGCGGTAGGATCGGTGCGTAGAGGGCCACACATTACCCCAGAGGAGGTCATGCCCTTCCCCTCAAGCCACTGGTGACACCCCATGTTGCAGGCTGTTGCAGAAGCCGTGCAAAGTCTGGCTGCTGAAGGGTGGCCACGATCGTTACGCTGGCATCGCGGGGGAGGGGGGGGGGGGGGGCAATCGAGGGCCGCTCCACTCGGGCCGGTGAGGAGGTCCTCAGCAGGGCGGCGGCACTCTTTGTAGTGGGACTCGCGTCCGCGTGACCAGGTACGCCCACTCCGAGCGGGCCGAGCCAGGCTGCGGCAGCTACCACCGGCGCCGTCGAGGACTCCTATGTGGAGTGTAACGCTCCCACTCGAGCCCGGTCTCGGCACTGGGCCGGAGAGCCAGCCTCTGGGGGTAGGAGGGGGGGGGGGAGGGGGGCGGGGGTGCGAGGGTGGCGGTTGTATCCTGAAAGGCTCGGATACATGGGCGTTATTTACATCAGCTGCCGGAGACCATCTGTGGGATGTGGCTTCAGCTCCTGTTAAACGGTGCGCTCGCGTAATCCCGGTGTGAGGACATATCTTCCAGTTCCGGGGGTTCCCGGAGGAGATAGTTTCGTTTCGGTACGACTTCCGACGGCCTTTGATAGGAGATTGGATGTGCGCTTGAAAGGTCTACCCGGATCATGCAACCTCGATCTTGAGTCGAGTAGGTGTCTTTGCAAAGGGTGGCGAAGATGGCGTAATAAAATTACGGGTCGTGGTCTTCAACATAAATGGGACATTATGAGCTGCACCTGGCACAGTGTGTGCGAATCTAACAGTTTCTTGGCTGCGAGTTCAGCTGCGGCTACGTCCTTCACTTCCAAACCAGACCGGTCCGCTGTTGATGTTCTGAGCGTTACATAGGTGATCCACACTCGCATGCGGCAGCGAACAGCTGTGCGGACAGGCCATCAAGTGAAACAGCACTAAATGCGTCTGTTTACGAATCGGTGCGACTGCCGTCTGTTTTCGCCATGCCCGGAGCGCAGAAAACCGAGCCCGCCGCCACTGCGAGGGTGCGCAGACAACAAACCATAATGGCAGGATCCACGGGGATCAGGGAGCGGAATCCAATTTGCCGGCCGCAAATGGAGCCGACTGTTGCGTGGGTCGCGGCCGCCGGCGCTGTTGACGCCGATTTGGCGCTGGCTCGCGGGGCTGTGCGGCGATAGTCCGGAAGATAGTCAACGACGCTGTGCTGGTGGCGGGAGTGGCCGTGCAACGAGCCGTCTGCCGGGGGGGTCAAGCTGAGCACAGCAGCGCGTCCAGGTAAGGTGTGTGTGGCGGGGGGAGGCAGGAGCGGTATTGACACGTCATTAGGACAGCGCTGCAGCTCGGTGCTGTGAAGCCTCGACGGCTCCCTGTCGAACGCGACGGTCGCGAATGTCGCAGACCCTATAGCGCAGGCCCTATTCCCAGCCAGCAACGCGGGTGACGCGACACGAGGCGGCCGGTGCGCCCCCTCCTCCCTGCGCTCGCCCGTGTCTCGGGGCAGCGATATTGGCCGCCGGCGGAGCCTGGCATCGCGCCGGGCGCTTCCAGGGTGCCGTTGCCCAGTGGGTGGTCGTCGCGGCGGTGGCGGCCGTAGAGTGGACGCCCGTGTGGGGCGCCGCGGCCGGCCCGCTCGCCATTCCCGGCGGGTGCCGGCCGGCCCGAGCGGGCCCGTTCAGAGCGGCGCGCCGCAAATTGTCGCGCGCCACTCTGTGGGGACGTGACCTGGCTGCGGCGGAGAGTCGGGGGCGGCCTGCCGCTCCGGGGAGACGGGCGGAGGGCGTCACACGAGAGGGTCTCTATGGGACGTGACCTAGCTGCGGCGGTGGGCCGCGGGTGGTCTGCCGCTCCGGGGAGACGGGCGGAGGGCGTCACGCGAGAGGGTCTCTATGGGACGTGACCTAGCTGCGGCGGTGGGCCGCGGGTGGTCTGCCGCTCCGGGGAGACGGGCGGAGGGCGTCACACGAGAGGGTCTCTATGGGACGTGACCTAGCTGCGGCGGTGGGCCGCGGGTGGTCTGCCGCTCCGGGGAGACGGGCGGAGGGCGTCACGCGAGAGGGTCTCTATGGGACGTGACCTAGCTGCGGCGGTGGGCCGCGGGTGGTCTGCCGCTCCGGGGAGACGGGCGGAGGGCGTCACACGAGAGGGTCCCTGTGGGACGTGACCTGGCTGCGGCGGTGGGCCGTGGGCGGCCTGCCGCTCAGCGGAGACGGGCGGGAGCAAGGGCGTCACACGACTGGCCCGCTGCGAACGGTCACGGCGAGCATCCGTAGTCAGGCGGAGGGGATGCAGATGAGAGGTGTGTATTTATTGCGACGGGAGCTTGTCGATATTCTTGCCGCCAGGAGCACTCAGACAGAATTTATCGCGCTGTCAGCTGAAATATGCTTCCTGTGATTCTATTTGCATGTGGAAAAGCCTCCGACGCTTCGACGCTCACTGATTGGATGAGTGAACGACGATTGAACTCAACTGATTGGGTGATTTTCAACCGTCATCCTACGTCACATCTAGAGATGCAACTTTCTTCAAAATATCAGCCCGCAGCCCAGCCCGCCACGCCTAACTAGTTATCCAACCCGCAGAGTCTGTTATGGTACAATTCTGCGCCGCCATTAGCCCGCGAATACTAATTTATTGCGATATGTATTTTATCATTTCACCATAATTTAGACCTTATATTAAAGCGTTCATAGAATAGCATGTGCCATCTAATACATAGCACTGTTTTGCTAACGCCGGTGCTGCTCAGATATCAGCAGTACTCGCACAGTGAAATTTGTGATACACTGAAGTAGATCTTCAGCACCGTGATAACAGATTTCAACTTCAAGTGAGAAGGAAAAGAATGGATGTAAAATTTGTCCCACCAAAATGTTCCAAAGATTTCGCCCTTCTTCCTCATCTCAACAGACCACAGGCCATTTCGTCCAGAATTGCATGTTTCAACTGGTAGCCTTGCACTGCCAAGGTAAAAAATGCGGGTTGCGTCACTTCATGGCAGGTGTCACTTCATTACAATATTTCATTGCATTACAATATACATAAGCTCGATCATTATTCGACCGCGTTACAGCTGTCACCAGGTCAAAGAACTTATTGAAGAACCACAGCCAGCCTCCTATATTGCGTTCGCTGTCCTTAAATGGGTGCATTATGGAACAACACCACATAAATACGCCGTGGTAGCGAATGATCCACATTTACCTCTTTATTACTATCCGCGATCCAGCCCACAACCATCACGGCGCGGTTGTCTGTAAGGTTGCGTGAAAGCCACTTTAAACAAGGATGACAATATTATTTTGTCCACGAATATGTGCCCCCCCCCCCCCCCCCCCAGTGACATCATTGACATTTATCAATGCATCAAAAAACCATGCTTATTCTTTCTGCGTGTTGCATAACAATGTTGTGCAAAACACGAAAGGTGTCAAATCAATATCCAGGGAATCTTTCTGAAATTAACAAAGCCCGCAGCCAGCAAGTTTCGATCTTTATCGAATGCGTCATTGGCGCCATATGTTGATATAATTTTTTCACCCAGAACCGCACGCAGATATGATATTGGAAAAACTGAACAAAGCAGACAGAACAATACATTGCGTGAAAAAATATGTTGAATAGTAACCGCAGTCAGGGATAATCGTATTGCATAAGTACCCTGTGGTCGTTGTAATAAATTGCATCTTCCACACACATAAGCAAAAACTCTGTCACTACTTTTTTAACCTCGACAGCTGTTGCTTATTTGATACACCATTAACTGCTGGCTATGTCACCAAATGGGTAAAGCTGGGGCAATGAAAGGCTCACGGTTTCCCATGCATTTCATTAATCATGGGTATTGGTTGTGATTTGTGAGGTGTGGTTTTTGTATAAACCAAGAAAGGTTAAGTGCGACACGCCCTCCCAACAGCCAAATGCGGTGCGTTGTTGTGTTTATATTCAGGATAGACCTAAATGATGCTCAGTGAAATGAGGCGAAGGTTTTCAACATTTGTGTCCTTATTCTCGATTTTTTCCGCTGAAATTTTTGCATAGGGCTGTTGAATTGTGCAGCGGGGTTGACTGGTGTGTCATGTCTGTCATGTGTTTTCTGCCACTGGCGCTCTTGCTGTAAAACCATAAAGATATGTTTGTTTCATGATTGTTTTGTCTTCGGCTGGCAATCTGGCTTTTTGATGATTTTGAAACTTAAGGAACAACAAAAAATGCATTATTTTGCCCGCTAAAATTTCGCCTCGCAAGAGCCCACCAAGTCCGGCCAACCCAACCAAAAACCGGCGGGTTCTTGCAAGTCAGAATTTAGCGGATTAGCGGGCTGAAAGGTTGCGTCTGTAGTCGCAACTGATCGAAGGCGTTATCCAGGCGAGTGGGCGGTCTATGGCGGCCAAGCGGATTAGGTAGGAGTCCAACGACTGAGACGCGGTGATAGTTGCCCTCGCCTGGCCAATATATTGCTATTTTTACGCCTGGTATACTATTTTTGGTATAAATAAGTAAAAACTGTTACGTGAGTGATCCTGGGGCACCTTCTCCTCGCCCTCTGAAATTTCTCTTGAAACGCGGTGATGTCGCTGCGGTGCCGTCGGAGACCCTGGTCTGCTTTGTACTGAGATCCGAATAGTCGGCTTGTCCTGTGCCCACTGAGTCGGTTTGTCCTCTTCCCGGGACGGGCGTGAACCGAGGTCCGGAGTCCCGTGTCCTCTCTGGACCGGACAGGTGAACCACCAACTGCGCGTGGGGGTTTGCTCTCTCACTGGTAACTCCGGCACGTCTGTGTCTTCCCGTCTCGCTCCCCGGTATACCGACCCCACTTCATCGCCCCGGCCGTGTTTCATGTGGGCCGCCCTACCGGCGTCCCCTACGTCGGCCGGCATTGCTCTCTGCTGGCCGCATCACCGGCCCGGCTCGTGTCGGCCGCTCCCGGCCCTGCCCCGGTCTGGCACTGCTCTCTTCTGGGCACCTCACCGGCCCGGCTCGTGTCGGCCGCTCCCGGCCAGAGCCAGGTCCCGCACTGCCCTCTGCTGGCCACCGCGCCGGCCCGGCGCCGCTGCATCTGCCGACCGCCCTCGGGGCCAGAGACGGCTATCCGCTGCATCTGCCGATCGCTCCCGGGGCCAGAGACGGCTGTCCGCTGCATCTGCCGACCGCTCCCGGGGCCAGAGACGGCTGTCCGCTGCATCTGCCGTCCGCTCCCGGGGCCAGAGACGGCTGTCCGCTGCATCTGCCGTCCGCTCCCGGGGCCAGAGACGGCTGTCCACTGCATCTGCCGACCGCTCCCGGGGCCAGAGACGGCTATCCGCTGCATCTGCCGACCGCTCCCGGGGCCAGAGACGGCTGTCCACTGCATCTGCCGTCCGCTCCCGGGGCCAGAGACGGCTCTCCGCTGCATCCGCCGTCCGAGCGTGGCCGGAAGCGCACCGGACGCGCACCGGAAATGACGCGGCGGCCGGCGTGTGTCTTCTCCAGTGAGGTGTCGGGCCGCGCCCGCCCATCCGACGGCATGTCGGGTCCACCCGACACGCAGTGGGTGGTAGCTCTCTGTGATGTCGGTAGTCGGCGTTGTCCTGGTGGTGTTGGTTTCCGGCTTGACGCTCGCGCTTTTGGTGATGTGTTTTGTGGTATTCGATTCCAATGTTCAAGAAGGGGAATGCGTTTTAGCACATATTTTGTTTCAGTGGGGCCTTTTTCAGAGACGTTTCAATAAGAGAAAAGAAGTTGTGCCTGACCTGGACAGGTCTGACCTGGTTAGGCTCGGCCTGAGCAGACCAGACCACCGCCGTGTGCATGCCGTGTGTGTGTGGGGGGGGGGGGGGGGTCTGCACGATCCGCCTCTGATGAACAGCCTCTGCGATTCGGCTGTCGTAGTCGGGATCTCGGCTCGGACAGCCTCCCGCACAAATCACAGCCGATTTCTGACATTTATATCTGGCCTGAATCCGCCCTTCACTTCATTTTATGATCTTCGAGTGCTCTAAAAGCGGAGAGCGATCGTTTTCCTTTCGCGAGAACGGCGCTGAAATGGCTCTCGACGGTCGTTTAGGACAATATAAATGTCGTCATGAGTCTGACCGACTACCTGATTCAGTAGGGTGAGTGGGCTTTCCCATGCAAACTCACGCGAGGCCGCCGTTTCGGCTGGAGCCTCTGGTGAGCCGCGGCGCCCCTGGTGTGTTCTGCCGCCTGCCTTCCTTAGGACATCCTGCCTTAGTGCAACTACAGCCTCAATGGCTTTGGGGGTGGACCCCAATACACGATGCCGGGATCGAAGCATACCTTCTGAGCAGCCATCGCGCCCAATTACCTCGCTACGTTGGCTTTTGGTGAGACCGTACGTGAATTGTTTGTCTTGATTATTTACCAATGATCCGCCGCGTGCCGGCTCACCGTGGGATTCAGGAGGACCCATTTTGTTGGCACGGCTGCACGCTTCCGACAAGTATCTATGTCATTGGCATTGATGGACATGGCTGTCTGTGCCACTAATCATGCGCAACGTTAAGTTTCGGATGGAGGGAACAGATAGTTTTACGCTCATATGTCGACAACGTTCAAAGAAATCAGCTCATAAACGGAAACATTTCGTTCCTGTACGGAATGTTGTTGTCCTGTCTGCTCTCCCATCACAGGCTGAAGTATGTGGGCGATCGCAGTCAGCAGCCGGAGCCGTCGCCGTGAGCACATGTTATCGGAGCGGGCCGGGTTTGACCTGTCAGCTCCCCCGGGACCCATTCCGGCCGAATGGCGGAGGTCGGCGGGTGAGCAGACTCTCCCGGCGGAGGAGGCGGCCGAAGCGACGTCTTCGGAGCGGCCGACTGCCAAGGCAGCACGGGTCCCTGCGCGCTGGATACATTCTCCCGAACGGAGGATCTCAGTGTCACTGTGAAAAAATCCTCTCGGACGGAGGATCTCAGTGCCACAGTCAAGGAGTTCTCCCGAACGGATGATCGCAGCATTACGGTGAACGTACGGAAGATTACTTGGAAAAATCCCCCCCCCCCCCGACCGACGACACTCATTGCCACAGCAGCACGAGAGATGTTACTTCCGGCGGAGAAGACCCAAGTACCGAATCAGCAGGCGGTCTGGTTAGTCTGCGTTGGTAATGCGAATCTTACCGAAGTGGTAACGGGGTCGTAAGCAGACATTCATGGACGCAGTCCGTTACCCATTCTCCGGTCGTCCTGCCGAGAGCCGACAAAACCTCTCCATGACGACATATCTGCGGATTTGCTCATGCAAAGCCGCCAACTGAACTCCAGAGCGTGCGTCCGGTTCCCATATGTTACTGAAGCCGACGCCATTCTTGTTGTCATTCGCCAGCTCCCTTACACTGTGCCGCTTTTGTCATCGTCCGTCGCTACATCGTGTCTGAAGTTGCGTGTCGTTGGATTGTGGGCCGACTTAATTTGTTCCGATTTAAAAATGAAACGAAGGAATTTGCTGTGCTCAATAACTGTAATTAAAATAGCTTCCGGGGATACTGAACTGCCGGGAAAGTTCAAAGTCAGTCCGTATTCCGTCGAAATATTCTGAGGCTCGCGCGGCGCGGTGAAATATGTAAGGGATGTAAGGTATATAAGGTATGTCGTTCGTTGCACTTCTGCCAGAAATGACAGCCCTTAAATCAGGCTCTGAGCAAAGCGCACAGCTCGTCGTCGAACACCATCTCTCGGTGGTCATTTATTCACATGTCAGCCGCTTACAGTGCTGGGACGAATCTTTTCAAAAGACATTCCGTTGGACGACCATAACTTATCGTACAGGTGAGGGTCTGCATAAGCCGCCAGTTTCATTCAGGTCCAGAAGATGAAAAATGACTATCATGAGGGGAGATGACTTGGAATTCAAAACTGCAGAGAAAATATAGTAATACGTAGGTAACCTTGTGCTGTTATATGGCGTTAACGTCTAATTTTTTCATGGACACCCGATATATGCTAGTGTTTTGAAACCCAATCCCGCGAACCCAGTATGCGTTGGTGTTTTGGGACCCAGATCCCGCAGACCCGGTATGCGTTGGTGTTTTGGGACTCCAATCCCGCGGACCCGGTATACATTGGTGTTTGGGGACCCAGATCCCGCAAACCCGGTATACGTTGGTGTTTTGGGACCCAGATCCCGCAGACCCGGTATACGTTGGTGTTTTGGGACCCCAATCCCGCAGACCCGGTATACATTGGTGTTTTGGGACCCAGATCCCGCAGACCCAGTATACGTTGGTGTTTTGGGACCCCCAATCTCGCAGACCCGGTATACGTTGGTGTTTTGGGACCCCAATCCCGCAGACCCGGTATACGTTGGTGTTTTGGGACCCTAATCCCGCAGACCCAGTACACGTTGGTGTTTTGGGACCCAGGTCCCGCAGACCCGGTATACGTTGGTGTTTTGGGACCCAGATCCCGCAGACCCGGTATACGTTGGTGTTTTGGGACCCAGATTCCGCAGACCCGTTACACATTGGTGTCTTGGGACCCAAATCCCGCAGGCCCGGTATGCGTTGGTGTTTTGGACCCAGATCCCGCAGACTTTCGACTAGTTGCCCGGCCTTCCAAACCACGAGTTTCGAACTTTGTCATAGATTCGGCCAGTTTAACAAAAGTTCGGTGGTGCACAGCTGGAATTCTCAAGAATGTCGCACGGAATCCTCTATAAACGCATGATTTAGACATCGAAACCTCTCAACAGTGCCAGCAGTAGGCTGCGAACTCGCCACAAGGTGCGCACCGCGCCAGGTCAGTTGGTGTAACTGTCGGCGATTTTGCTCGCGCCCAAGGCCGCCGTGCCGTCCAGTTCACCGGGCCCCCGCGCTGGCTGCGGTCCGGCTGTCTGGTCTGGCTGTCTGGTCCGGCTACCCGTATCGGCTGTAGTCCGGCTGTCTGGTCCGACTGCCCGTGTGGGCTGTAGTCCGGCTGCCTGGTCCGGCTGCCCGTATCGGCTGTAGTCCGGCTGCCTGGTCCAGCTGCCCGTATCGGCTGTAGTCCGGCTGCCTGGTCCGGCTGCCCGTATCGGCTGTAGTCCGGCTGTCTGGTCCGACTGCCCGTGTCGGCTGTAGTCCGGCTGCCTGGTCCGGCTGCCCGTATCGGCTGCGGGCCGACTGCCTGGTCTGGCCGCCCGTGTCGGCTGTAGTCCGGCTGCCTGGTCCAGCTGCCCGTATCGGCTGCGGGCCGGCTGCCTGGTCCGGCTGTGCCGCCATTGTCCGCTCGCGTCTCGCCATGACGGCGGTGCGTCTGGCCGAAGCGGTGTGGCCATCGACGGGCCCGGGCGGAGACGCCGCAGGCAGCCTGGGGGCACAGCGGGTTGGGGGTGGCCCTCTTCCCCCTCCCCCCCCCCGGAACGCTGCCGTAGCGCGCGCGGTGGGGCGACGGGGGAGGCGGTTTCCGCGCTCCTTCATCGGCGAGCATCCGACCTTTGATAAGAAGGTTGTTTAAGTTTTTATGGAGGGCATCGATTTCAGAATCATTTCCTCGCCACTTTAATGGTCCGTGATCCAGGACAGCGGGTCACTGATGAGTTGATTCCAGCACGATGAGTCAGTGCGGTCAGCGTGTGGCTTACTTCTGCGCGCAAATGAATTGCCACCGCTTGGCGCAGAGGCGGTCGCCAAGTGACTGCTGCGATCGGAGCATCCCGAAGGCTCGAAATATCATCGGGAGGGTGCTGAACCTGGGGCCGAAGAGCTGAGGGGCGGTGGAGCTCGGGCTGCGCTCATTGAAGGGTGTGATATTGGCACTCTCCGGGTGGTCAGGGGTGACGTTCCTGCCACGTTCGCCCTGAGCCCGTCCGAGACTGATGCGACTGGGGAGGACACCGGGCATGGACCTATGGAGAGCTCGTCGGCAGCTGGACGTCTCCCGGCTTTTTGCCTTGGTGTAGAAGATTTGCGATTTTTGGTGGCCGTTTGACGTTGGAACACGTTGAAAATTGCCATGATGATTACAAAAACTATTAACTTCTGTCATCTCATCAACTGATGCACGTGGCCGCTGTGTGCCCGTTTCCAAGCACCAAAGAGCGCGGCCGGATGACCCCAGCACCTTTTGAAAAGACTACCTTTTCGGCTCAGTCGTCCATGTTTCATGTCACCGAACACTACATTTTTCACATGCGGCGGATCCGGGACGTCCCGCGACGACACCTACCGCGATCAAAATGCACCCAGCGGCCCTCCATCTAGCCAACCCTGACTCGCTCCGACATATCAGACCAGCGGCGTTTCCATTTTTCATCTGCTGCACATGGCGACGCGGTAAATCTCGCATGTCGAGTCCGGTGTGGGCCGCCGGCACGCCTCCCCCGCGTCTGCGGCCCCCCCCCCCCCCCCCCCCCCCCGGCGACCCGTGACATTTGCCCCGGACAGCCGCAGCGCGCTCGCCGGTCGTTTTGTGCCGGCCGTTTAATAAAAGAGTCAACGCGCCTGGTGGAGCTGTAACGAAGTGGGCGGCGCGGGTCTGGCCGACGGCGGCGACGTCGCGCTGGGAGAGGGCGCCGGGGAAGAGGAGAGGTCACGCCGGGCGGAAGGGGACGCGAGCTCCTGAGGGAGGATGGCAGGGACATGACCTGGTGTCCTAATGAATTCACCTAACACTGTCGACCGACGAAGCCGTCGGCCGTCGGGGCCGTCACCCTGGCGGCCGACGGCTTTGTCTAGCGTGCTGGAATGTAACGTAATTCAGTTTAAAGCAATGTCGTGTCATGGTCATTAGAATGATATAATTAAGACACATGTATGATAACATATATCAAAACCGAGTAGTTCTGTGGTAATCGTGTAGTTTTCCGCACACGAATGTGCCCACTGTCCCGCCTGTCTCGCCGCATTCTTCCCTCCGGCGTCTCCGCAGTGCGCGGCGGCCCCGAGTCGAGACCACTGTGCGTGGGAGCTCCGAGGTGTGTGACGGACGTCCCGGGCGGCCCCTCCCCGTTGGGCCTGGCGGAAGGCACGGCCCGACAGGGAGGCACCGGCCGGATCTGGGCCCGTCCGGCCGGTCGCCTTGTACCGACCTCCCCGGGGCCCGCCTGGCCGGCCGCCTCGTCACCGGCCGGGCCGGGGCCCGTCCGGCCGGCCGCCTCGTCACCGGCCGGGGCCGGGGCCCGTCTGGCCGGTCGAGTTGTCACCGGCCGGGCCGGGGCCCGTCTGGCCGGCCGCCTCGTCACCGGCCGGGCCGAGGCCCGCCTGGCCGGTCGCCTTGTCACCGGCCGGGGCCGGGGCCCGTCTGGCCGCGGCGCGCGCCGAAGTCAGCTGTTATGTTGCCCTGTGCTCCACGTTAATTTCGATGCCGGGTGAAAGGCCAGGTACTATAAAAATTGTATATCACGCGAATGGAATCTTGATAAAACGGTTACCTGGGGTATTTGAAGCGCCTCGAGAAGTCAATACCGTGGTGGGACTGCCTGCCCTTTGGCGTGATTGAAGGAAGTGCGTTTAGATGAGAGGAGGTAGGGGGGGGGGGGGGGGGGGAGGAGAGGGATGGTGTAAGGCGTAGTTCTCTCGGGGACTGTCTGGATCGCAGCGGGGGTACACGCTCAGGCAGACCTTCTTGCCCCCTGCTAGGGCCGCGTTCTCTCGACGACGCCTCGCTCCGTCGGTCGACGGCGAGCCACCTCACTGACGCGTCGTTTTCGGCGCGCCGCCGGGCGTCGAACCGGACCGGATATTGAATCCGCCGCCCGCTGGCGCTGTGATCAGGCCGGCTTCCGGGCGGCCGAGTCCCCCGTAGGCCGGCCACGGCGGCAGCTCACGCGGGCTGGCGACACGGGGTCAGGCTGGTGTCGGTCCTGGCCACGGCGGCAGCTCACGCGGGCTGACGACACGGGGTCAGGCTGGTGTCGGTCCTGGCCACGGCGGCAGCTCACGCGGGCTGACGACACGGGGTCAGGCTGGTGTCGGTCCTGGCCACGGCGGCAGGTGACGGCTGCTGGGTGGATGGTCAGGCTGGTGTCGGTCCTGGTCATGGCGGCAGGTGACGGCTGCTGGGTGGATGGTCAGGCTGGTGCCGGTCCTGGCCACGGCGGCAGGTGACGGCTGCTGGGTGGATGGTCAGGCTGGTGTCGGTCCTGGCCACGGCGGCAGGTGACGGCTGCTGGGTGGATGGTCAGGCTGGTGCCGGTCCTGGCCACGGCGGCAGATGACGGCTGCTGGGTGGATGGTCAGGCTGGTGCCGGTCCTGGCCACGGCGGCAGGTGACGGTTGCTGGGTGGATGGTCAGGCTGGTGTCGGTCCTGGCCACGGCGGCAGGTGACGGTTGCTGGGTGGATGGTCAGGCTGGTGTCGGTCCTGGCCACGGCGGCAGGTGACGGCTGCTGAGTGGATGGTCAGGCTGGTGCCGGTCCTGGCCACGGCGGCAGGTGACGGCTGCTGGGTGGATGGTCAGGCTGGTGTCGGTCCTGGCCACGGCGGCAGGTGACGGCTGCTGGGTGGATGGTCAGGCTGGTGCCGGTCCTGGCCACGGCGGCAGGTGACGGCTGCTGGGTGGATGGTCAGGCTGGTGTCGGTCCTGGCCACGGCGGCAGATGACGGCTGCTGGGTGGATGGTCAGGCTGGTGTCGGTCCTGGCCACGGCGGCAGGTGACGGCTGCTGGGTGGATGGTCAGGCTGGTGCCGGTCCTGGCCACGGCGGCAGATGACGGTTGCTGGGTGGATGGTCAGGCTGGTGTCGGTCCTGGCCACGGCGGCAGGTGACGGTTGCTGGGTGGATGGTCAGGCTGGTGTCGGTCCTGGCCACGGCGGCAGGTGACGGCTGCTGGGTGGATGGTCAGGCTGGTGCCGGTCCTGGCCACGGCGGCAGGTGACGGCTGCTGGGTGGATGGTCAGGCTGGTGTCGGTCCTGGCCACGGCGGCAGGTGACGGCTGCTGGGTGGATGGTCAGGCTGGTGTCGGTCCTGGTCATGGCGGCAGGTGACGGCTGCTGAGTGGATGGTCAGGCTGGTGTCGGTCCTGGCCACGGCGGCAGGTGACGGCTGCTGGGTGGATGGTCAGGCTGGTGTCGGTCCTGGCCACGGCGGCAGGTGACGGCTGCTGGGGTGGATGGTCAGGCTGGTGTCGGTCCTGGTCATGGCGGCAGGTGACGGCTGCTGGGTGGATGGTCAGGCTGGTGTCGGTCCTGGTCATGGCGGCAGGTGACGGCTGCTGAGTGGATGGTCAGGCTGGTGTCGGTCCTGGCCACGGCGGCAGGTGACGGCTGCTGGGTGGATGGTCAGGCTGGTGTCGGTCCTGGCCACGGCGGCAGGTGACGGCTGCTGGGTGGATGGTCAGGCTGGTGTCGGTCCTGGCCACGGCGGCAGGTGACGGCTGCTGGGTGGATGGTCAGGCTGGTGCCGGTCCTGGCCACGGCGGCAGGTGACGGCTGCTGGGTGGATGGTCAGGCTGGTGCCGGTCCTGGCTACGGCGGCAGGTGACGGCTGCTGAGTGGATGGTCAGGCTGGTGTCGGTCCTGGTCATGGCGGCAGGTGACGGCTGCTGGGTGGATGGTCAGGCTGGTGTCGGTCCTGGTCATGGCGGCAGGTGACGGCTGCTGGGTGGATGGTCAGGCTGGTGCCGGTCCTGGTCATGGCGGCAGGTGACGGCTGCTGAGTGGATGGTCAGGCTGGTGTCGGTCCTGGCCACGGCGGCAGGTGACGGCTGCTGGGTGGATGGTCAGGCTGGTGTCGGTCCTGGTCATGGCGGCAGGTGACGGCTGCTGGGTGGATGGTCAGGCTGGTGCCGGTCCTGGCCACGGCGGCAGGTGACGGCTGCTGGGTGGATGGTCAGGATCCCGTAACTCGTGACGTGGCGCACGACGCTAACAGTCAGCTCGCCCGCAATGAAGGCAGCTGACGCCGCGTCACCATGTAGCCCGTCGCCCAGCGATTGGCGGCGGCTTCGGTTCATCTCACACGTCTTGAATACGTCTTCAGAAGGAGGCAAGCCATTGGAAGGGTGTGGCGGTATAACGTTCGCATCCACCCCGCAACTGAATGCTGCTTAGCGATGGAGTGCGTCGTAAACGCGATGCCGCAGGGCTACGCTCTGTACCCCAAAGTTCTCCAGCTGGGTGTGTGTGCTGTGACAGTAACCCCTACCTCGTTCTCCACCCTAGACCCCAATCTGCCGGAGTCGGCGCGGCAGAGCACGAGCTCCCGTCATGAGCGGTGCTGCTCTCACCTGTCCCGGGTCGGCTTCGGTCCATTAATCGCGGCCATCGTCGCGGCGCCGGCGGCCAGCTGGTGCCGCCGCCGGGCCGCATTCGAGCCCCTCATCTCATCACCATCAGCGGTGTTTTCGTCGCAGCCGCGCCGCGCGCCGCCGCCTGCCGTATTGACTACGGCACCACTCTCCAATGGCCAGCAGACTGTGGCCGCGCGGCCCGCCTGCCGCGAGCGGTGACGGCAGCGTCGTTTGTCGGCGCTGAGCTCGCGCCTCCTATTTGTCGGCCGCCGGCCGCCGGGCACGCGTCTTTCTCATGTAGATTCGCTGGCCCATCGTTCATCGATAAAAACGTCAGCAGCGGCGGCGGCGGCGGCGGCGGCACAGAGCGATCGCCGGACGGCCGTTATTGGGTCGGCCCATTCAGGATGAAAATACTGGCGCCCGGGTGGTACAGTGCTGTGGCCGGGGGTGGGAAGGGGATGGGGGGGGGGGCGCCGGCCCACGCCCTCCCCTGGGGCGAGGCGTCAGGGCGTGCCGACAGGAGGGGCTGGCCGGATAAAGACCCCCATGGCGAACAATAAGACCAGCCACGTGCCAGGTGCCCGTGATCTCCATGTCTCCGTCGCCTCCCTTCTGGTACTTTTTCCAATATCTCCACTTCATGGACGTTCCCATTCTTTCTGCTTTCAGCATCCACCTGTTCTATTCTCACTCTTCTCATTGTCGACGATATCCATATATTTTTGCCGTTACCTAGCGTCTATTTTGTTTTGTTTTTTGCTCTCGTTGTATGATTCTGCAATTTTTTCAACACATTTGTTTTTTGTACCATTCCACATTGTCGTGTCCCCTTCCCTCCGCCTCCTCCCGCTGTGTACATACGTACATCATCTCTCCGCTTTCGCCGCCGCCGCCGCCGCCGCCGCCGCCGCCGCCAGGGACGGTGGCCCGTCTGTCCGGCCGCCGCCCGAGATATGACATCTCCGAGGCGGCTGGCCGTGAAATCGGGCTGCCGGCTGCTCCGATTGATTCACGGAAGCCGGCGCCGCGGAGCCGGCAGGTCATCCGTGGTCCGGTGTGAGCCCCGGAGCCGGCAGGGTCATCCGTGGCCCGGTGTGAGCCCCGGAGCCACCAGGGTCAGCTGTGGTCCGGTGTGAGCCCCGGAGCCGCCATGGTCATCCGTGGTCCGGTGTGAGCCCCGGAGCCGGCAGGTCATCCGTGGTCCAGTGTGAACCCCGGGGCCACCAGGGTCATCCGTGGTCCGGTGTGAGCCCCGGAGCCGGCAAGGTCATCCGTGGTCCGGTGTGAGCCCCGGAGCCGCCAGGGTCATCCGTGGTCCGGTGTGAGCCCCGGAGCCACCAGGGTCAGCTGTGGTCCGGTATGAGCCCTGGAGCCACCAGGGTCAGCTGTGGTCCGGTGTGAGCCCCGGAGCCGCCAGGGTCAGCTGTGGTCCGGTGTGAGCCCCGGAGCCGCCAGGGTCAGCTGTGGTCCGGTGTGAGCCACGGAGCCGCCAGGGTCAGCTGTGGTCCGGTGTTGGCCCTGCAGGCCGGGCCGCGGTGGTGGGCGGCACGGTCGCGGGGTCGGCGCTCCGCCGGACTCGTGGTGACGCGCGTGAGTGACGGCTCGGGTGGGCTGCTGACAGCGCCACTCGCCCGGGCCCCGTGGGTTGACGCCTGCTGGCGGCCTGAGGCTGGCCGCCCAGCCCGGCGCCTGTGTGCGGTGTCTTTCCAGCAAACGATCCTGAATGTCCAGCAAATCCAGCCGTTATAAATGAGTCCAAATCCAATCGTTATAAATGAATTTTGTCGTCGTTGGTTGCTGTTGGTCTCCACAGTTTGCTAGCGGTGTGCTTTACTGCTCTGTTTTCCCTTTGGCTGCTCTTGTCTGCTCTGCGGTCGTGCTACAGCGCTTAGGCAAACCGCGACCTCTGTCTCCCTCTCACGATCGTTGACAGAGCTGTTAGATATCGAGTTACCAATGACTCGCCCCAGGTCGGTCTCAAAGCGCCGAAACCCACACTACGAGGGACACAACCGCGGAGAGTTTCGTGAATGAGTCCGGTGCCAGGTGTAGCCTCCGCTCAGACGCACGGCAGGCGGTCTGTTGTCTCCCGGGTGGAAGGGCACCCCTTTCAGCGGCACCTGTCCACATGCGATGCGGGCCATTTACGGCGGCGCCGTCCCGGCGGGCATCATAAGACGGCACGGGGGCGGCGCTGCGAGTCCCCCTGCATCGGCTGCGAGTCCCCCTGCATCGGCTGCGAGTCCCCCTGCATCGTCTGCGAGTCCCCCTGCATCGTCTGCGAGTCCCCCTGCATCGTCTGCGAGTCCCCCTGCATCGGCTGCGAGGCCCCTGCATCGGCCGCGAGGCCCCTGCATCGGCTGCAAGTCACCTGCATCGGCCGTGAGTCCCCCTGCATCGGCTGCGAGGCCCCCTGCATCGGCTGCAAGTCCCCCTGCATCGGCTGCGAGTCCCCCTGCATCGACTGCGAGTCCCCCTGCATCGACTGCGAGTCCCCCTGCATCCACTGCGGGTCCCCCTGCATCGGCTGCGAGTCCCCCTGCATCGACTGCGGGTCCCCCTGCATCGGCTGCGAGTCCCCCTGCATCGGCTGCGAGGCCCCTGCATCGGCCGCGAGGCCCCTGCATCGGCTGCAAGTCACCTGCATCGGCCGTGAGTCCCCCTGCATCGGCTGCGAGGCCCCCTGCATCGGCTGCAAGTCACCTGCATCGGCTGCAAGTCCCCCTGCATCGGCTGCGAGGCCCCCTGCATCGGCTGCAAGTCACCTGCATCGGCTGCAAGTCCCCCTGCATCGGCTGCGAGTCCCCCTGCATTGGCGTGACGTGACGTGACGTCCCGCCAGCTGGCGCGGGGGACGACACTGTATGCCGTGCGGCGTCCTATCGGGGATGGAATATTCCGGCACGTTTGTTCTGCCGGATACCCGGCTTGCAATCAACGCCCGTGGAAGCTGTCCAATCGGACAACAATGCGTCACATGTAGGGAGGCAGCCCCTGGCCCTTTGGCCCGTGCGAAGCGGTCTGAGAGTTGGCTGACGCCGAGCACGTTCGGCTCCGCAGTGCCCCCACGAGCTCGCTGGCTGCTGCCCGCCCCCTCCCCCTCCCCTCGCCCCACCCGAGGAGCTCGCTGGCTGCCGTCTGCCCCCCCCCCCCCTCCCCTCGCCCCTCCCGCTGAAGGCCTGGCAACAGCCCCAGGCAGCCCTGAAGCGCTTTCAAAGTGGCCGGAGATTGATTCGTCGAGCTGGGGCCGATACACAGTGACCCTCCGCAAAATCGTCTGGCGTCAGATCATGGCAGCATGTTGACAGAATTGATCGCGCCATAGGGCGCGTGATTGGTGAGCGCCAGTGCGGAGCGGACGGCCTCCCCCCCCCCCCTCCCCCGCCCCCCTACCGTCCGTGACGGGCCGGCAGTCAAGAGCTCATTCCAATTCGCTGACACTAGCGACGGAAGTTCATCTCTATTTCCTGGGAGTGGCTGGGCGGACCTTGCCTTCACCTTTGTGAGTCCAGAGGTGCGGCTCCCGGGAAACTGCTGGTGATGCCCGGCTGGGACCCGAGAAAGGGCCTTCGTTCAAACCCTTAAAATGCTCTTAATTAGGTCACGGCTGTCCGGAGTGGGAGAGGTCGACCGTACCCGAGGTCAGCGTGCCATCATCCACTCTGGCACTCGTTCCTTGGCCAGTTATCCATGGGCCGTCGCGAGAGCCAGGGTGGGAGTACCGTCAGCTACTCCGGCATTCCCCCCCCCCCCCCCTAATCCTTGGTTTGTGGACGGGCGTGGTGCCGTGCCATACACCGAAGTGGATCGCTCTAGAAAACAAGACGGAAACACCAGCACGGGGACAGAGCGCGAGCACGATGTGATCAGGGTCACGGACGGCAGTGACCTCACGGACGGCGGTAACCTCGTGTCTGACTGGTCACGTTTGACCCGAGCCCTCACAGATGTCGCGAGCGACCAGGAGCGTGTCCCACCCCGCTGTGGGTGCCCTCCCTGGTCTGGCTGAAGAGCACTGAGCGTGTCCCACCTCCGCTGTGGGTGCCCTCCCTGGTCTGACTGAAGAGCCCGGAGCGTGTCCCACCCCGCTGTGGGTGCCCTCCCTGGTCTGACTGAAGAGCTCTGAGCGTGTCCCACCCCGCTGTGGGTGCCCTCCCTGGTCTGACTGAAGAGCCCGGAGCGCGTCCCACCCCCGCTGTGGGTGCCCTCCCCGGTCTGACTGAAGAGCCCGGAGCGCGTCCCACCCCCGCTGTGGGTGCCCTCCCTGGTCTGACTGAAGAGCCCGGAGCGCGTCCCACCCCCGCTGTGGGTGCCCTCCCTGGTCTGACTGAAAAGCATTGAGCGCGTCCCACCCCCGCTGTCGGTGCCTTCCCTGGTCTGGCTGAAGAGCACTGAGCGCGTCCCACCCCCGCTGTCGGTGCCTTCCCTGGTCTGGCTGAAGAGCACTGAGCGCGTCCCACCCCGCTGTCGGTGCCTTCCCTGGTCTGACTGAAGAGCCCGGAGCGCGTCCCACCCCCGCTGTCGGTGCCTTCCCTGGTCTGGCTGAAGAGCCCGGAGCGCGTACCACCTCCGCTGTGGGTGCCCTCCCTGGTCTGACTGAAAAGCATTGAGCGCGTCCCACCCCCGCTGTCGGTGCCTTCCCTGGTCTGGCTGAAGAGCCCGGAGCGCGTACCACCTCCGCTGTGGGTGCCCTCCCTGGTCTGACTGAAAAGCATTGAGCGCGTCCCACCCCCGCTGTCGGTGCCTTCCCTGGTCTGGCTGAAGAGCCCGGAGCGCGTACCACCTCCGCTGTGGGTGCCCTCCCTGGTCTGACTGAAAAGCATTGAGCGCGTCCCACCCCCGCTGTCGGTGCCTTCCCTAGTCTGGCTGAAGAGCCCGGAGCGCGTACCACCTCCGCTGTGGGTGCCCTCCCTGGTCTGACTGAAAAGCATTGAGCGCGTCCCACCCCCGCTGTCGGTGCCTTCCCTGGTCTGGCTGAAGAGCCCGGAGCGCGTCCCACCCCCGCTGTGGGTGCCCTCCCTGGTCTGGCTGAAGAGCATTGAGCGCGTCCCACCCCCGCTGTGGGTGCCCTCCCTGGTCTGGCTGAAGAGCACTGAGCGCGTCCCACCCCCAGCTGTGGGTGCCTTCCCTGGTCTGGCTGAAGAGCCCGGAGCACGTCCACCTCCGCTGTGGGTGCCCTCCCTGGTCTGACTGAAAAGCATTGAGCGCGTCCCACCCCCGCTGTCGGTGCCTTCCCTGGTCTGACTGAAGAGCCCGGAGCGCGTCCCACCCCCGCTGTCGGTGCCCTCCCTGGTCTGACTGAAAAGCATTGAGCGCGTCCCACCCCGCTGTCGGTGCCTTCCCTGGTCTGACTGAAGAGCCCGGAGCGCGTACCACCTCCGCTGTGGGTGCCCTCCCTGGTCTGACTGAAGAGCCCGGAGCGCGTCCCACCCCCGCTGTGGGTGCCCTCCCTGGTCTGACTGAAGAGCCCGGAGCGCGTCCCACCCCCGCTGTGGGTGCCCTCCCTGGTCTGACTGAAGAGCATTGAGCGCGTCCCACCCCCGCTGTCGGTGCCTTCCCTGGTCTGACTGAAGAGCCCGGAGCGCGCCCCACCCCCGCTGTCGGTGCCCTCCCTGGTCTGACTGAAAAGCATTGAGCGCGTCCCACCCCCGCTGTCGGTGCCTTCCCTGGTCTGACTGAAGAGCTCTGAGCGCGTCCCACCCCCGCTGTGGGTGCCTTCCCTGGTCTGGCTGAAGAGCTCTGAGCGCGTCCCACCCCCGCTGTGGGTGCCTTCCCTGGTCTGGCTGAAGAGCTCTGAGCGTGTCCCACCCCCGCTGTGGGTGCCTTCCCTGGTCTGGCTGAAGAGCTCTGAGCGTGTCCCACCCCCGCTGTGGGTGCCTTCCCTGGTCTGGCTGAAGAGCTCTGAGCGTGTCCCACCCCCGCTGTGGGTGCCTTCCCTGGTCTGGCTGAAGAGCTCTGAGCGTGTCCCACCCCCGCTGTGGGTGCCCTCCCTGGTCTGGCTGAAGAGCTCTGAGCGTGTCCCACCCCCGCTGTGGGTGCCCTCCCTGGTCTGGCTGAAGAGCCCGGAGCGCGTCCCACCCCGCTGCGGGTGCCCTCCCTGGTCTGGCTGAAGGGTGACGCTGGACGCGCTGGAGCGTGTGGCAGCTGGAATGCCGGCTGTCGGCCGCCGGGGACGGGCGGTTTGATCAGCCCCAGTGCCCTCGTTGGGCGTCCGTCGAGCGTGACTGGGTCGGCAGTGTTCAGACGAGCCGGCCATTCTGGGGCCAGTCTCCGGCCGGATGTACGCCCGCCTGCAGAGAACGGCTCCCTGAGCACTTTCCTATGGGATCGCTCGATCGAATGGCATCTGAAGCGATTTGTATTTGAGGTGCAGTCGTGTGCGAAGCGTTTTGACGATTGCTGTCAGAAGGAAGTACCTGGCCGCCCATTTTCACCCCAGCGCACGCTGATTTGTGACGCTCTGCTGACTGACTGGACTGTTGAGCCATCTCAGGCGATAGGCGACGCTCTGCTGACTGACTGGACAGCTGAGCCACCTCAGGCGATAGACGACGCTCTGCTGACGACTGGACAGCTGAGCCATCTCAGGCGATAGGCCACGCTCTGCTGACGACTGGATAGCTGAGCCATCTCAGGCGATAGGCCACGCTCTGCTGACTGACTGCACTGCTGAGCCACCTCAGGCGATAGGCGACGCTTTGCTGACTGACTGGACAGCTGAGCCATCTCAGGCGATAGGCGACGCTCTGCTGACTGACTGGACTGCTGAGCCACCTCAGGCAATAGGCGACGCTCTGCTGACTGACTGGACTGCTGAGCCACCTCAGGTGATACACGAGACACATTGTCAATCAGCGGATCAGAGGCCAATCAACGGCACTGGAAGCCGAAGAAATGCTGGGTATGAGACGGTCGTTTCTGCTTAAACCGGCGGAAAGGAAAGGCTCTAGTGACAGCTTTTTTGGTAGGACATTAAACCATCTCCGAATGCCGCACTCCGAAAGAAGAGCTTAATCTCTTCACATGGACATCCTTCTACGGCACAGTTTTCGCTTACCGCCAACCTTCTGTTACGACTGCTGTGCTCGTGCAGACGAGCAGGCGTGCAAATCCAGCCCCGTACCGGCCAACGGGACTGGCCGCACTGGACTGTCGCCTGCGTCTATCACACACCGGCTGTCTAGCTGTCCCGTGCGGCTGTCCAGCTGTCCCGTGCGGCTGTCCAGCTGTCCCGTGCGGCTGTCCAGCTGTCCCGTGCGGCTGGCCAGCTGTCGCGTGCGGCTGTCCAGCTGCTCCGTGCGGCCGCCCAGCTGTTCCGTGCGGTTGTCCAGCTGTTACGCGCCGCTGTCCAGCTGCCACGTGCGGCAGTTTGCAAACACTGAGCTGCGCCGAGTTGCTGACGCTCAGTGTTTGCAAACAATAGACCTGGTGCACCTGTCGGGGCTACTGGCTTCACCGTGTACACTTCTGCGTATGCACCGGCTCGTGGCTGTGACCTGAGGCAGGGCCGTTCTGGCGTGACCTGAGGCAGGGCCGTCCTGGCGTGACCTGAGGCAGGGCCGTCCTGGCGTGACCTGAGGCAAGGTCGTTCTGGCGTGACCTGAGGCAAGGTCGTTCTGGCGTGACCTGAGGCAGGGCAGTCCTGGCGTGACCTGAGGCAGGGCGTCTCTCGTATGACCCGACTCGCACCCAGCGTCCAACGGCAGAATAAAGCCGCACAGACTCCATGCGTCGTCTGGCGAGTAAGGCTGCAGTACCGCCGCATTCGGGCCGTTCGCGTCGCTGGTGATGCGGTGGTCGCCTCTGGCATGTCTGTCCTTGCCGTTGTTACCGTTCCGACTCGTCTGGGGAGGGTCGTGCGGAGGCTGGTGCTGACGCCGACTCCGGCGCCGCGCCCTGCCGTTCTGCTGAGTCGCCAGTCGTCGGCGGACGCCTGAGCCGCCGATGAGGCCGGTTGGATGTGCAGCACGAGCCGCTGGTGTTATCGTCGCACGGCGGCCGCCCCCCCCCCCCCCTCCCCCCCCCGGGGCCCCTGGCTGAATTATTGTGGCATGTCTGGTTAAAGTCGGAATCATGTCTGGCCGAATATGCGTGTGTGAAGCTGTGCGCACAGATGAGGCTCATTCTGGTATTCCAGATATGTTTCACTTCGCGGGAAATGCTCCTTTTCTCCTGCCTTATCTGTGAGGACAACGTTTGAAATGATATGCTGCAGTTGTATGGTGCCACTCATCTCGGTTAATGGCGGAAAAGTTGGCCCTGCGAGAAATCGGACATCCGATGTTTTGCAATCGTGGCAGAAAAAAAACAAGATAGAAAAACATCACACTTGTCAACAGCCTTAGCTGAGATAATCCGACCTTTTATTAACGCATCTCGATCATTGCAAAAAGGAAGTCGTCTTTACTGCATAGTAACTTCCGCTAAAACTGAGATAATTGGTGCAAACTCTGAATCTCACACTGCCGTGAACTGTCAGAGACGCTCCTGGGGGCTCACTGACGCTGGTGGAGTCAGTGGAGTCATCCCTGATGCCTACCCTATTCCAGCCCACCGTGCAGCACCATGTGGAGCACCCCACCCTGCATCAGTGCCGCAGCACCACGGTGGTATTGCAGAGATGGTCGTGTCCAGGTGCGGCCGTTCCTCCTGGCCGGTGTTGTAACGCTGCCCGCTGCCGTTGCAGAGGCTGTCGGAGGCGGCGACTGACGGTGCGGCCGGCCGGCCCCACCACGAGGTGGTGGCGCTGCTGCATGAGGAGCTGCTCGGCATGGACAGTCTGGTGAGTGCCCTGCGGCCGCGCTGCCAGTGGCGCCGGAGGGTGACCGGTGGCGCTCGGGAGGCTCGCTGCTTAGCTCTGGCAACCGATGTGTTTGTCTTTGTTTTTATGACTGTCCGAACCTTTCAATTGAGTGGATTTCTGGGATAAGCCCTCACTATCCAATCGTGAAATTCCAGGTGAGCGGAAGAAATTGGTGGCGAAAGTTGAACGTGCCGCGGTCCTTGTCCGTCCCGCCCTCTGACCTCACCTGACATTTAGTGCGGCCGCTGCCACCAGCCGCAGGTCATTCCAGTCAGGGGCAAATAGCAAGCACCTAAAGTGATACGAACTCATCAGTTCAATGGAGGGTGGATCAGAAATGTACCGCTGCTGCTACTAAGCCACTATTTAAGTTATTGAGGTACTTCTACCACCACTACTACTATTAGTAGTAGTAGTAGTAGTGGTAGTAGTAGTAGTAGTAGTAGTAGTTGTGGCAAAGCCACTTCTTTAACCAACTGAGTTACCGTGGTGGATAAGTCGAGTTTCCTGCGAGTTGGGTTTACGGATAGCCAGGTCTTGAGTTATAATGTGTGACTGCGCAGGCGATGTGAAATCCTAAACTTAATGCTGTCAGCGAGCTACTTGTTTTCCAAAGGAAGGTATCGTCGACACCCGCCAAGGATGCGTGCAGAACCTCCAGAACACTTTGTTGGCTGCTTCGTCTGTTATGCCCCCAACCTTGCTTGACGTTATCTTAAGGTCCCGGGCGTTTGCGTGGCTCTGTCACCCATACGTCGGGTGAAAGGGCTCTGCTGTCCACCTCCGCTCCCAGGTCAGCGATATAGACACACCGCAACAGGATGTTGATCCTGCCTTCGGTGATTGGTAAAGGCCTGGCGACGAGGTTGTTTCTAGGAACGCATCAGTCGACTTGTCTGGACTTAGTCCGGAATTTTGTGAATCCAAACTATCAAGCGTGTATTACCTCCGCCCCCCCCCCCCTCCGGACGTGACCCTCCAGTGGGGTGTGAGATGGGACAGACGGGACCGGCCGGTCGGCCGGTACACGGCTTCGAGCCGTCGCACATCGGCGGGGCGGGGGCCGCGCCGAGCGGCGAGCTTCCTCTGATCATTCACGGAGAAGTGTGCTAGGCGCCTGGCGAGGCGACACCATTAGACCTTCTTCATCGCTGCAAGGCGTCGCGGTGTGGAATATTGGGGCGATGATTGCAAATGCCGGCGCCGCTGTGGCGGAGGCCGCCGGTGATCTTGCCGGGGACTCTGTGGCCCGTCCTCGCTCGGGTGTGCCGCGGCTGCTGGTGCCGGCGCCGCTGTGGCGGAGGCCGCCGGTGATCTTGGCGGGGACTCCGTGGTCCGTCCTCGCTCGTGTGTGCCGCGACTGCTGGTGCCGGCGCCGCTGTGGTGGAGGCCGCCGGTGATCTTGGCGGGGACTCCGTGGTCCGTCCTCGCTCGTGTGTGCCGCGGCTGCTGGCAGCAAGGGCCTGATTACGAGCGCGGCCTGATGAGAGAAACCCGAGCTGAGGAGTAGCGAGAATGTCCGTAACGAGCGGTCCCAATGTCCACGAATTCACCGCCAGGGCGGTTTGAAAATAAAACTGCATTGCCTTCAAGTCGCTCGGGCCAAGCATTGTCTCCGATGTAGGGGAGTAATGAAGCTTATCGATGTTCTGGTGGTGTCATTATACACATTTCCCAGACTATAATGGCCGCTTCGGCATCCCTTCGGCGTGGCCTGTGCACCGCGTGAGTCACCATCGCAGCCCCGCCCCGCGGTTTTGTGTGTCTGCTGTCTGTCTGCTGCGCGTCTCCTCTTCGTGGTGTGCCGCTCCGTTTGGTCGGCCCGGCGGCCATGGGCGAATGATGCGGCCTGCAGCGTCACACCGGCCACACCAGCTGCCCAGCCGTGTTTGGTCGGCCCGGTGGCCATGGGCGAATGATGCGGGCTGCAGTGTCACACCGGCCACACCAGCTGTCCAGCCGTGTTTGGTCGGCCCGGCGGCCGTGGGCGAATGATGCGGGCTGCAGTGTCACACCGGCCACACCAGCTGTCCAGCCGTGTTTTTCCATCGCCAGCTGCCTGTGAGGGCGGCTCTGCCAGACAAACTGTTCTCAGCGGTGCGCACCGGTGCCTGGGCCGTTCCGTCATAGCCTATCTGCCCTGGGGCGCCTGCTTGCGACTGTCGCCGCCGATGTTCTCGCCAGCTTGTCGTGCGGCGTTCCCTGAGTCCGCGCTGCCTCACTGCCGCTCAGTCCGCCCGGCAGCGGCTCTGTATGGTGAGACGTTTCCATCCTGTCTGCTGCTGTGATGTACTCGGCCTGTCCTGTGTCAGTTCAGTTCGGCCCGTCGTGCAGCATGTCCGGGTGTTCTGCCCCGGCGCAGCTCCACCTCTGCCCCGGCGCAGCTCCACCCTTCCCCGGGGCAGCTCCGCCCTGTTTGCCGCCAGCGATGTGTCCGCCTGGCCGCCGGGTGTGATTGCTGTTTGCGCCGCCGTTTGGGGCTGTAGCACACTGGCGTGTTTACGGCGCGCGCCGATATCACGGCGGGTTAGCTCACGTGCTGAAGCGTCAGAACGCCGACAGCGATGTTTCCTTATCTGCTCGTGCGTCAGCGGAGAGCTTTTTAGGTCATTGGCGTGTCTTGTTTGCTTGAGTGGCCAGCGGGATGGTGGTGTTTGGTGCACGAAGTTGAAAAACCATTACTTGTAGTCCTGCTGATGGTGGCAGAATGTGCGTTGAATCTCGAAAGCGGTGGGTGAGGACACAAGTGGTAGTGGATTTCTCTGAGGAAGTAGCCAAAAATGGAATCTGATAGAAGGAGGTTTGAAGGATGATCAAGATGACAACTGGTCTGGGAAGCATGGACTACACACAAGCCACTGACATTGTACGCTGCATGCCTTTCATTCGATGCTGTAAATCCTGTCCACCAGGACCAGACCGGGCGGAGCGGTGCTGAAGACGGCATGCATTCCCTCGCTCCACCGCTACCGACCACCTGTTGACAGGGGTGGTGTGAGTGATGCACCTGTTGAGGGCGCGGCCTATGCCTATGGCGGCGTCCTCAAGCGCCACCCGTCACCACACCCACCGGCAACCCTCTTCAGCGTGCGACCTGTGGTGCCGTTTGCCGGCCGGCTGTCGAGCGCGCGCCACACCTCTCGACCTGGGCCGTCGGCCACGAGCGAGTCTCGCGCGCCAGCCATCAGCTCATCCCCCACTGCCAGGGAGCTGAGCCGCAATTTATGACGTCGACAAAAGCGGGCCGGCGCGCCGCCGACGGCCGCCGTTTCAAAAAGCATCGTCGCCGTCGAACGCGGCCGTTCCGCCCGACGGCGGCGGTCGATATCCAAAAAAAAAACGGCGCGTTCGCTGGCGTCATTGTCTCGGGCGGCGGCTGGTCGCGACCAAGTCAGCGCTGCTGAGACGCGCGCATCGGGTCGGCATGCCACGCGGGCCGCAGCGCGCCAGATGGCCCGGGCGCGCGTTTTTTACGGTGACGGGTCCGGGACGGGTGCCAGGGTGATCGGCGCGGTTTTGCGGCACGGAGGAGGGGCCGCTAACAGTGGGTGTCGTTTCGTAGAGGGATGCGCATTGAGCGGAATCCAGGTTGATTGCACTTGATGGAAGTGCTCGGCTCGAGGTGTCAACTGTACTCGATGGAATCCCCCCCCCCCCCTCCCCGCTCGCGTGTTCTGTGTGTGTGTTGCTGTTACGACCGATGCTGCCGAGCTTGGTGGCGCACCAATGGCCGGAGCCCGGAGGTCGGAGCCAGTCTCAGCGTCTGCCCGCCACTCTTCTCCGACTCACGGGCGCCGCCGCTCCCCACGAAGCCGGCCGATCGCCGGGTTGTTCCGTACCTGGGGTGCCGGGCGTCAGAGGTGGTCAGAGCTCCGGCCTGGACCCATCGGCCACCGGTGGGGTGTGGCCTCTCGGCGCTGCTGGGCGCGGGGGCGCACACTGGGGCCCCTGCTCCGGACACGGCAGTGGTGGCACCGCTCCCCGCTTCAGACAGGGCAGTAGTGGCACCGCTCCCTGCTTCGGACAGGGCAGACTTGTGTGCTTTGCAGGACACCGTTAATTCTGCAGGCTTGGTAAATTCGTACCGATAGAAAACATGACTGATTTCAACAGCGACATCTTGCTGTGAAACAATGGTTTGTCCGTGCCACCGCTGCCGATGTGCCGGGAGTGGAAGGGGTTGAAAACAATGGACAGTCGCCAAATGTGCCGAGAGTGGAAGGGGTTGAAAACAATGGACAGTCGCCAAATGCTGGCCATATCCACAAATGGTTTTTCCACGTGAATGAGGTCGAACTTGACAATGATGGACATTGTGGGCAGGCTGAAGTGAGTGGCAGATTTATCAAACTCATTTCAGTTCCAACAGAAATTGACAGCTGTCCCAATTTTGTATGTGTGCCACGTTGTGACCTGTGCCTCGCGGGGGAACTGTAAGTAGGATCGAATCACTTGACTCAATAGCTCCTCATACGCATGTCCATATCAATTACAGGTATGCTGAAACACTATTGCTTGCATTTCATTCGAATCGTTCAGTATATGATAAGCTCTTATCCGCTTTGACTCTGTGCCTTACTTTGGTTCGTGGATGCAAGTCAAGTTCATCCTCGTGGCATAGCCTTCGTTCGCGCGTATGCCTTTTGAGCAGCTTATCATTCTTCGCATCACGTTCTTGGACACACTGTCACATTCTCAGCTTTTAAAAGTCACAGAAGACTGCAGGCCAATTGAGGCCGGTCATTACTGGATATAGCTGGAGATAACTGGTTAAAGCCACGGGCACGACGTTAGCTGACAAGAGCCGTGTCTTGTTTTACTGGCTGTGCTCCTTCCCACCTCTAGGTTGGTTATTTAACATGCATAATCTCCATAACCATGCGAGTTTGGCTATTTGACTCGCGAACTGGTCGTTTAACACGCGACATTTACATCGTTCAGGTCGTCTTGCAGGCGTCATTTTGGTCGTTCGGTCGGCCGTTCGCCGCACGTCATGGCCATCAGCCTGAGCGGCGCTCGTGGCCGAGCCGATCGGTCATCTCGTGACCCGTCCACCCAAATCGGCGCCACGTGCCGATATTGGCGCGC
>NW_023596805.1:16727240-16862503 GCF_011947565.3 Pollicipes pollicipes | reverse complement strand
CCCCTGGGGCGAGGCGTCAGGGCGTGCCGACAGGAGGGGCTGGCCGGATAAAGACCCCCATGGCGAACAATAAGACCAGCCACGTGCCAGGTGCCCGTGATCTCCATGTCTCCGTCGCCTCCCTTCTGGTACTTTTTCCAATATCTCCACTTCATGGACGTTCCCATTCTTTCTGCTTTCAGCATCCACCTGTTCTATTCTCACTCTTCTCATTGTCGACGATATCCATATATTTTTGCCGTTACCTAGCGTCTATTTTGTTTTGTTTTTTGCTCTCGTTGTATGATTCTGCAATTTTTTCAACACATTTGTTTTTTGTACCATTCCACATTGTCGTGTCCCCTTCCCTCCGCCTCCTCCCGCTGTGTACATACGTACATCATCTCTCCGCTTTCGCCGCCGCCGCCGCCGCCGCCGCCGCCGCCGCCAGGGACGGTGGCCCGTCTGTCCGGCCGCCGCCCGAGATATGACATCTCCGAGGCGGCTGGCCGTGAAATCGGGCTGCCGGCTGCTCCGATTGATTCACGGAAGCCGGCGCCGCGGAGCCGGCAGGTCATCCGTGGTCCGGTGTGAGCCCCGGAGCCGGCAGGGTCATCCGTGGCCCGGTGTGAGCCCCGGAGCCACCAGGGTCAGCTGTGGTCCGGTGTGAGCCCCGGAGCCGGCAGGTCATCCGTGGTCCAGTGTGAACCCCGGGGCCACCAGGGTCAGCTGTGGTCCGGTGTGAGCCCCGGAGCCGGCAGGTCATCCGTGGTCCAGTGTGAACCCCGGGGCCACCAGGGTCAGCTGTGGTCCGGTGTGAGCCCCGGAGCCTCCAGGGTCAGCTGTGGTCCGGTGTGAGCCCCGGAGCCGGCAGGTCATCCGTGGTCCGGTGTGAGCCCCGGAGCCGGCAGGGTCATCCGTGGTCCGGTGTGAGCCCCGGAGCCGGCAGGGTCATCCGTGGTCCGTGTGTGTGAGCCCCGGAGCCGCCAGGGTCATCCGTGGTCCGGTGTGAGCCCCGGAGCCACCAGGGTCAGCTGTGGTCCGGTATGAGCCCTGGAGCCACCAGGGTCAGCTGTGGTCCGGTGTTGGCCCTGCAGGCCGGGCCGCGGCGGTGGGCGGCACGGTCGCGGGGGTCGGCGCTCCGCCGGACTCGTGGTGACGCGCGTGAGGACGGCTCGGGTGGGCTGCTGACAGCGCCACTCGCTGGGCCCCGTGGGTTGACGCCTGCTGGCGGCCTGAGGCTGGCCGCCCAGCCCGGCGCCTGTGTGCGGTGTCTTTCCAGCAAACGATCTGAATGTCCAGCAAATCCAGCCGTTATAAATGAGTCCAAATCCAATCGTTATAAATGAGTTTTTGTCGTCGTTGGTTGCTGTTGGCTTCCACAGTTTGCTAGCGGTGTGCTTTACTGCTCTGTTTCCCCTTTGGTTGCTCTTGTCTGCTCTGCGGTCGGCTAAACAAGCGCTTAGGCAAACCGCGACCTCTGTCTCCCTCTCACGATCGTTGACAGAGCTGTTAGATTATCGAGTTACCAATGACTCGCCCCAGGTCGGTCTCAAAGCGCCGAACCCCACACTACGAGGGACACAACCGCGGAGAGTTTCGTGAATGAGTCCGGTGCCAGGTGTGAGCCTCCGCTCAGACGCACGGCAGGCGGTCTGTTGTCTCCCGGGTGGAGGGCACCCCCTTTCAGCGGCACCTGTCCCACGTGCGATGCGGGCCATTTACGGCGGGCGCCGTCCCGGCGGGCATCATAAGACGGCACGGGGGCGGCGCTGCGAGTCCCCCTGCATCGGCTGCGAGTCCCCCTGCATCGTCTGCGAGTCCCCCTGCATCGTCTGCGAGTCACCCTGCATCGTCTGCGAGTCCCCTGCATCGGCTGCGAGGCCCCTGCATCGGCCGCGAGGCCCCTGCATCGGCTGCAAGTCACCTGCATCGGCCGTGAGTCCCCCCTGCATCGGCTGCGAGACCCCCCTGCATCGGCTGCAAGTCACCTGCAATCGGCTGCGAGTCCCTCTGCATCGACTGCGAGTCCCCCTGCTTCGGGCCGCGAGTTCCCCTGCATCGACTGCGAGTCCCCCTGCATCGGCTGCAAGTCACCTGCATCGGCTGTGAGTCCCCCTGCATCGACTGCGGGTCCCCCTGCATCGACTGCGGGTCCCCCTGCATCGGCTGCGGGTCCCCCTGCATCGGCTGCGAGTCCCCCTGCATCGGCTGCGAGTCCCCCTGCATCGGCTGCGAGTCCCCTGCATCGGCTGCGAGTCCCCCTGCATCGGCTGCGAGGCCCCCTGCATCGGCGTGACGTGGCGTGACGTCCTGCCAGCTGGCGCGGGGGGGACGACACTGTATGCCGTGCGGCGTCCTATCGGGGATGGAATATTCCGGCACGTTTGTTTCTGCCGGATACCCGGCTTGCAATCAACGCCCGTGGAAGCTGTCCAATCGGACAACAATGCGTCACATGTAGGGGGGCAGCCCCTGGCCCTTTGGCCCGTGCGAAGCGGTCTGAGAGTTGGCTGACGCCGAGCACGTTCGGCTCCGCAGTGCCCCCACGAGCTCGCTGGCTGCTGCCCGCCCCCTCCCCCTCCCCTCGCCCCACCCGAGGAGCTCGCTGGCTGCCGTCTGCCCCCCCCCCCTCCCCTCGCCCCTCCCGCTGAAGGCCTGGCAACAGCCCCAGGCAGCCCTGAAGCGCTTTCAAAGTGGCCGGAGATTGATTCGTCGAGCTGGGGCCGATACACAGTGACCCTCCGCAAAATCGTCTGGCGTCAGATCATGGCAGCATGTTGACAGAATTGATCGCGCCATAGGGCGCGTGATTGGTGAGCGCCAGTGCGGAGCGGACGGCCTCCCCCCCCCCCCCTCCCCCGCCCCCTACCGTCCGTGACGGGCCGGCAGTCAAGAGCTCATTCCAATTCGCTGACACTAGCGACGGAAGTTCATCTCTATTTCCTGGGAGTGGCTGGGCGGACCTTGCCTTCACCTTTGTGAGTCCAGAGGTGCGGCTCCCGGGAAACTGCTGGTGATGCCCGGCTGGGACCCGAGAAAGGGCCTTCGTTCAAACCCTTAAAATGCTCTTAATTAGGTCACGGCTGTCCGGAGTGGGAGAGGTCGACCGTACCCGAGGTCAGCGTGCCATCTTCCACTCTGGCACTCCTTCCTTGGCCAGTTATCCATGGGCCGTCGCGAGAGCCAGGGTGGGAGTGCCGTCAGCTACTCCGGCATTCCCCCCCCCCCCCCCCTAATCCTTGGTTTGTGGACGGGCGTGGTGCCGTGCCATACACCGAAGTGGATCGCTCTAGAAAACAAGACGGAAACACCAGCACGGGGACAGAGCGCGAGCACGGTGTGATCAGGTTCACGGACGGCAGTGACCTCACGGACGGCGTTAACCTCGTGTCTGACTGGTCACGTTTGACCCGAGCCCTCACAGATGTCGCGAGCGACCCGGAGCGTGTCCCACCCCGCTGTGGGTGCCCTCCCTGGTCTGGCTGAAGAGCCCGGAGCGTGTCCCACCCCCGCTGTGGGTGCCCTCCCTGGTCTGACTGAAGAGCCTGGAGCGTGTCCCACCCCCGCTGTGGGTGCCCTCCCTGGTCTGGCTGAAGAGCTCTGAGCGCGTCCCACCTCCGCTGTCGGTGCCTTCCCTGGTCTGGCTGAAGGGTGGCGCTGGACGCGCTCGAGCGTGTGGCAGCTGGAATGCCGGCTGTCGGCCGCCGGGGACGGGCGGTTTGATCAGCCCCGGTGCCCTCGTTGGGCGTCCGTCGAGCGTGACTGGGTCGGCAGTGTTCAGACGAGCCGGCCGTTTTGGGGCCAGTCTCCGGCCGGATGTACGCCCGCCTGCAGAGAACGGCTCCCTGAGCACTTTCCTATGGGATCGCTCGATCGAATGGCATCTGAAGCGATTTGTATTTGAGGTGCAGTCGTGTGCGAAGCGTTTTGACGATTGCTGTCAGGAGGAAGTACCTGGCCGCCCATTTTCACCCCAGCGCACGCTGATTTGTGACGCTCTGCTGACTGACTGGACTGTTGAGCCGTCTCAGGCGATAGGCGACGCTCTGCTGACTGACTGGACTGCTGAGCCACCTCAGGTGATAGACGAGACACATTGTCAATCAGCGGATCAGAGGCCAATCAACGGCACTGGAAGCCGAAGAAATGCTGGATATGAGACGATCGTTTCTGCTGAAACCTGCGGAAAGGAAAGGCTCTAGTGACAGCTTTTTTGGTAAGACATTTAAAACAATCTCCGAATGCCGCACTCCGAAAGAAGAGCTTAATCTCTTCACATGGACATCCTTCTACGGCATAGTTTTTGCTCACCGCCAACCTTCTGCTACGACTGCTGTGCTCGTGCAGACGAGCAGGTGTGCAAATCCAGCCCCGTACCGGCCAACGGGACTGGCCGCACTGGACTGTCGCCTGCGTCTATCACACACCGGCTGTCTAGCTGTCCCGTGCGGCTGTCTAGCTGTCCCGTGCGGCTGTCCAGCTGTCCCGCGCGGCTGTCCAGCTGTCACGCGCGGCTGGCCAGCTGTCGCGTGCGGCTGTCCAGCTGTCGCGTGCGGCTGTCCAGCTGTTCCGTGCGGCCGCCCAGCTGTCCCGTGCGGTTGTCCAGCTGTCCCGTGCGGTTGTCCAGCTGTTACGCGCCGCTGTCCAGCTGCCACGTGCGGCAGTTTGCAAACACTGAGCTGCGCCGAGTTGCTGACGCTCAGTGTTTGCAAACAATAGACCTGGTGCACCTGTCGGGGCTACTGGCTTCACCGTGTACACTTCTGCGTATGCACCGGCTCGTGGCTGTGACCTGAGGCAGGACCGTTCTGGCGTGACCTGAGGCAAGGTCGTCCTGGCGTGACCTGAGGCAGGACCGTTCTGGCGTGACCTGAGGCAAGGTCGTCCTGGCGTGACCTGAGGCAGGGCCGTCCTGGCGTGACCTGAGGCAGGACCGTTCTGGCGTGACCTGAGGCAAGGTCGTCCTGGCGTGACCTGAGGCAGGGCCGTTCTGGCGTGACCTGAGGCAGGACCGTTCTGGCGTGACCTGAGGCAAGGTCGTCCTGGCGTGACCTGAGGCAGGGCCGTCCTGGCGTGACCTGAGGCAGGGCCGTTCTGGCGTGACCTGAGGCAGGACCGTTCTGGCGTGACCTGATGCAAGGCCGCTCCGGCGTGACCTGAGGCAGGGCCGTCCTGGCGTGACCTGAGGCAGAGCCGCTCTGGCGTGACCTGATGCAAGGCCGCTCCGGCGTGACCTGAGGCAGGGCCGCTCTGGCGTGACCTGAGGCAGAGCCGCTCTGGCGTGACCTGATGCAAGGCCGCTCCGGCGTGACCTGAGGCAGGGCCGCTCTGGCGTGACCTGAGGCAGGGCCGCTCTGGCGTGACCTGATGCAAGGCCGCTCCGGCGTGACCTGAGGCAGGGCCGCTCTGGCGTGACCTGAGGCAGGGCCGCTGTGGCGTGACCTGATGCAAGGCCGCTCTGGCGTGACCTGAGGCAGGGCCGCTGTGGCGTGACCTGAGGTAGGGCGTCTCTCGTATGACCCGACTCGCACCCAGCGTCCAACGGCAGAATAAAGCCGCACAGACTCCATGCGTCGTCTGGCGAGTAAGGCTGCAGTACCGCCGCATTCGGGCCGTTCGCGTCGCTGGTGATGCGGTGGTCGCCTCTGGCATGTCTGTCCTTGCCGTTGTTACCGTTCCGACTCGTCTGGGGAGGGTCGTGCGGAGGCTGGTGCTGACGCCGACTCCGGCGCCGCGCCCTGCCGTTCTGCTGAGTCGCCAGTCGTCGGCGGACGCCTGAGCCGCCGATGAGGCCGGTTGGATGTGCAGCACGAGCCGCTGGTGTTATCGTCGCACGGCGGCCGCCCCCCCCCCCCCCCCCGGGGCCCCTGGCTGAATTATTGTGGCATGTCTGGTTAAAGTCGGAATCATGTCTGGCCGAATATGCGTGTGTGAAGCTGTGCGCACAGATGAGGCTCATTCTGGTATTCCAGATATGTTTCACTTCGCGGGAAATGCTCCTTTTCTCCTGCCTTATCTGTGAGGACACGTTTGAAATGATATGCTGCAGTTGTATGGTGCCACTCATCTCGGTTAATGGCGGAAAAGTTGGCCCTGCGAGAAATCGGACATCCGATGTTTTGCAATCGTGGCAGAAAAAAACAAGATAGAAAAACATCACACTTGTCAACAGCCTTACCTGAGATAATCCGACCTTTTATTAACGCATCTCGATCATTGCAAAAAGGAAGTCGTCTTTACTGCATAGTGACTTCCGCTAAAACTGAGATAATTGGTGCAAACTCTGAATCTCACACTGCCGTGAACTGTCAGAGACGCTCCTGGGGGCTCACTGACGCTGGTGGAGTCGGTGGAGTCATCCCTGATGCCTACCGTATTCCAGCCCACCGTGCAGCACCATGTGGAGCACCCCATCCTGCATCAGTGCCGCAGCACCACGGTGGTATTGCAGAGATGGTCGTGTCCAGGTGCGGCCGTTCCTCCTGGCCGGTGTTGTAACGTTGCCCGCTGCCGTTGCAGAGGCTGTCGGAGGCGGCGACTGACGGTGCGGCCGGCCGGCCCCACCACGAGGTGGTGGCGCTGCTGCATGAGGAGCTGCTCGGCATGGACAGTCTGGTGAGTGCCCTGCGGCCGCGCTGCCAGTGGCGCCGGAGGGTGACCGGTAGCGCTCGGGAGGCTCGCTGCTTAGCTCTGGCAACCGATGTGTTTGTCTTTGTTTTTATGACTGTCCGAACCTTTCAATTGAGTGGATTTCTGGGATAAGCCCTCACTATCCAATCGTGAAATTCCAGGTGAGCGGAAGAAATTGGTGGCGAAAGTTGAACGTGCCGCGGTCCTTGTCCGTCCCGCCCTCTGACCTCACCTGACATTTAGTGCGGCCGCTGCCACCAGCCGCAGGTCATTCCAGTCAGGGGCAAATAGCAAGCACCTAAAGTGATACGAACTCATCAGTTCAATGGAGGGTGGATCAGAAATGTACCGCTGCTGCTACTAAGCCACTATTTAAGTTATTGAGGTACTTCTACCACCACTACTACTATTAGCAGTAGTAGTAGTAGTGGTAGTAGTAGTAGTAGTAGTAGTAGTAGTAGTAGTTGTGGCAAAGCAACTTCTTTAACCAACTAAGTTACCGTGGTGGATAAGTCGAGTTTCCTGCGAGTTGGGTTTACGGATAGCCAGGTCTTGAGTTATAATGTGTGACTGCGCAGGCGATGTGAAATCCTACACTTAATGCTGTCAGCGAGCTACTTGTTTTCCAAAGGAAGGTATCGTCGACACCCGCCAAGGATGCGTGCAGAACCTCCAGAACGCTTTGTTGGCTGCTTCGTCTGTTATGCCCCCAACCTTGCTTGACGTTATCTTAAGGTCCCGGGCGTTTGCGTGGCTCTGTCACCCATACGTCGGGTGAAAGGGTTCTGCTGTCCACCTCCGCTCCCAGGTCAGCGATATAGACACACCGCAACAGGATGTTGATCCTGCCTTCGGTGATTGGTAAAGGCCTGGCGACGAGGTTGTTTCTAGGAACGCATCAGTCGACTTGTCTGGAGTTAGTCCGGAATTTTCTGAATCCAAACTATCAAGCGTGTATTACCTCCGCTCCCCCCCCCCCACCCCCCGGACGTGACCCTCCAGTGGGGTGTAAGATGGGACAGACGGGACCGGCCGGTCGGCCGGTACACGGCTTCGAGCCGTCGCACATCGGCGGGGCGGGGGCCGCGCCGAGCGGCGAGCTTCCTCTGATCATTCACGGAGAAGTGTGCTAGGCGCCTGGCGAGGCGACACCATTAGACCTTCTTCATCGCTGCAAGGCGTCGCGGTGTGGAATATTGGGGCGATGATTGCAAATGCCGGCGCCGCTGTGGCGGAGGCCGCCGGTGATCTTGCCGGGGACTCTGTGGCCCGTCCTCGCTCGGGTGTGCCGCGGCTGCTGGTGCCGGCGCCGCTGTGGCGGAGGCCGCCGGTGATCTTGGCGGGGACTCCGTGGTCCGTCCTCGCTCGTGTGTGCCGCGGCTGCTGGTACCGGCGCCGCTGTGGCGGAGGCCGCCGGTGATCTTGCCGGGGACTCTGTGGCCCGTCCTCGCTCGTGTGTGCCGCGACTGCTGGTGCCGGCGCCGCTGTGGTGGAGGCCGCCGGCGATCTTGGCGGGGACTCCGTGGTCCGTCCTCGCTCGTGTGTGCCGCGGCTGCTGGCAGCAAGGGCCTGCTTACGAGCGCGGCCTGATGAGAGAAACCCGAGCTGAGGAGTAGCGAGAATTTCCGTAACGAGCGGTCCCAATGTCCACGAATTCACCGCCAGGGCGGTTTAAAAATAAAACTGCATTGCCTTCAAGTCGCTCGGGCCAAGCATTGTCTCCGATGTAGGGCAGTAATGAAGCTTATCGATGTTCTGGTGGTGTCATTATACACATTTCCCAGACTATAATGGCCGCTTCGGCATCCCTTTGGCGTGGCCTGTGCACCGCATGAGTCACCATCGCAGCCCCGCCCCGCGGTTTTGTGTGTCTGCTGTCTGTGTGCTGTGCGGCTCCTCTTCGTGGTGTGCCGCTCCGTTTGGTCGGCCCGGCAGCCATGGGCGAATGATGCGGGCTGCAGCGTCACACCGGCCACACCAGCTGTCCAGCCGTGTTTGGTCGGCCCGGCGGCCGTGGGCGAATGATGCGGGCTGCAGCGTCACACCGGCCACACCAGCTGCCCAGCCGTGTTTGGTCGGCCCGGCGGCCATGGGCGAATGATGCAGGCTGCAGCGTCACACCGGCCACACCAGCTGTCCAGCCGTGTTTTTCCATCGCCAGCTGCCTGTGAGGGCGGCTCTGCCAGACAAACCGTTCTCAGCGGTGCGCACCGGTGCCTGGGCCGTTCCGTCATAGCCTATCTGCCCTGGGGCGCCTGCTCGCGACTATCGCCGCCGATGTTCTCGCCAGCTTGTCGTGCGGCGTTCCCTGAGTCCGCGCTGCCTCACTGCCGCTCAGTCCGCCCGGCAGCGGCTCTGTATGGTGAGACGTTTCCATCCTGTCTGCTGCTGTGATGTACTCGGCCTGTCCTGTGTCAAATCAGTTCGGCCCGTCGTGCAGCATGTCCGGGTGTTCTGCCCCGGCGCAGCTCCACCTCTGCCCCGGGGCAGCTCCACCTCTGCCCCGTGACAACTCCACCTCTGCCCCGTGACAACTCCACCTCTGCCCCGTGACAGCTCCACCTCTGCCCCGTGACAGCTCCACCTCTGCCCTGGGGCAGCTCCACCTCTGCCCCGGGGCAGCTCCACCTCTGTCCCGGCGCAGCTCCACCTCTGTCCCAGCGCAGCTCCACCTCTGCCCCGGCGCAGCTCCACCCTTCCCCGGGGCAGCTCCGCCCTGTTTGCCGCCAGCGATGTATCCGCCTGGCCGCCGGGTGTGATTGCTGTTTGCGCCGCCGTTTGGGGCTGTAGCACACTGACGTGTTGACGGCGCGCGCGCGCGCCGATATCACGGCGGGTTAGCTCACGTGCTGAAGCGTCAGAACGCCGACAGCGATGTTTCCTTATCTGCTCGTGCGTCAGCGGAGAGCTTTTTAGGTCATCGGCGTGTCTTGTTTGCTTGAGTGGCCAGCGGGATGGGTGGTGTTTGGTGCACGAAGTTGAAAAACCATTACTTGTAGTCCTGCTGATGGTGGCAGAATGTGCGTTGAATCTCGAAAGCGGTGGGTGAGGACACAAGTGGTAGTTGGATTTCTCTGAGGAAGTAGCCAAAAATGGAATCTGATAGAAGGAGGTTTGAAGGATGATCAAGATGACAACTGTCTGGGAAGCATGGACTACACACAAGCCACTGACATTGTACGATGCATGCCTTTCATTCGATGCTGTAAATCCTGTCCACCAGGACCAGACCGGGCGGAGCGGTGCTGAAGACGGCATGCATTCCTCGCTCCACCGCTACCACACCTGTTGACAGGGGTGGTGTGAGTGATGCACCTGTTGAGGGCGCGGCCTAGCCTATGGCGGCGTCCTCGAGCGCCACCCGTCACCACACCCACGGCACCCTCTTCAGCGGCGACCTGTGTGCCGTTTGCCGGCCGGCTGTCGAGCGGCGCGCCACACCTCCGACTGGGCCGCCGGCCACGAGCGAGTCTCGCGCCCAGCCATCGCTCATCCCGCCACTGCCAGGGCGCTGAGCCGCAATTTATGATGTCGACAAAAAGCGGCCGGCGCGCCGCCGACGGCCGCCGTTTCATCGTCGCCGTCGACGCCGCCGTCCGGCCGACGGCGGCGTCGATATCACGCGCGTTCGCTGGCGTCATTGTCTCGGCGGCGGCGGTCGCGACCAATCAGCGCTGCTGAGACGCGCGCTCGGGTCGGCATGCCACGCGGGCTGCAGCGCGCCAGATTGGCCCGGGCGCGCGTTTTTTTACGGTGACGGGTCCGGGACGGTGCCAGGGTGATCGGCGCGGTTTTGCGGCACGGAGGAGGGCGCTAACAGTGGGTGTCGTTTCGTAGAGGGATGCGGCATTGAGCGGGAATCCAGGTTGATTGCACTTGATGGAAGTGCTCGGCTCTAGGTGTCAATTTTACTCGATGGAATCCCCCCCCCCCCTCCCCGCTCGCTGTTCTCTGTGTGTGTTGCTGTTACGACCGATGCTGCGACGAGCTGGTGGCGCACAATGGCCGGAGCCGGAGTCGGAGCCAGCTCAGCATCTGCCCGCCCTTCTCCGACTCACGGGCGCCGCCGCTCCCACGAAGCCGGCCGATCGCCGGGGTTGTTCCGTACCTGGGGTGCCGCGTCAGAGGGTGTCAGAGCTCCGGCCTGGACCCCTCGGCCACCGGTGGGGTGTGGCCTCTCGGCGCTGCTGGGCGCGGGGCGCACACTGGGGCCCCTGCTCCGGACACGGCAGTGGTGGCACCGCTCCCCGCTTCAGACAGGGCAGTAGTGACACCGCTCCCTGCTTCGGACAGGGCAGACTTGTGTGCTTTGCAGGACACCGTTAATTCTGCAGGCTTGGTAAATTCGTACCGATAGAAAACATGACTGATTTCAACAGCGACATCCTGCTGTGAAACAATGGTTTGTCCGTGCCACCGCTGCCGATGTGCCGAGAGTGGAAGGGGTTGAAAACAATGGACAGTCGCCAAATGTGCCGAGAGTGGAAGAGGTTGAAAACAATGGACAGTCGCCAAATGCTGGCCATATCCACAAATGGTTTTTCCACGTGAATGAGGTCGAACTTGACAATGATGGACATTGTGGGCAGGCTGAAGTGAGTGGCAGATTTATCAAACTCATTTCAGTTCCAACAGAAATTGACAGCTGTCCCAATTTTGTACGTGTGCCACGTTGTGACCTGTGCCTCGCGGGGGAACTGTAAGTAGGATCGAATCACTTGACTCAATAGCTCCTCATACGCATGTCCATATCAATTACAGGTATGCTGAAACACTATTGCTTGCATTTCATTCGAATCGTTCAGTATATGATAAGCTCTTATCCGCTTTGACTCTGTGCCTTACTTTGGTTCGTGGATGCAAATCAAGTTCATCCTCGTGGCATAGCCTTCGTTCGCGCGTATGCCTTTTGAGCAGCTTATCATTCTTCGCATCACGTTCTTGGACACACTGTCACATTCTCAGCTTTTAAAAGTCACAGAAGACTGCAGGCCAATTGAGGCCGGTCATTACTGGATATAGCTGGAGATAACTGGTTAAAGCCACGGGCACGACGTTAGCTGACAAGAGCCGTGTCTTGTTTTACTGGCTGTGCTCCTTCCCACCTCTAGGTTGGTTATTTAACATGCATAATCTCCATAACCATGCGAGTTTGGCTATTTGACTCGCGAACTGGTCGTTTAACACGCGACATTTACATCGTTCAGGTCGTCTTGCAGGCGTCATTTTGGTCGTTCGGTCGGCCGTTCGCCGCACGTCATGGCCATCAGCCTGAGCGGCGCTCGTGGCCGAGCCGATCGGTCATCTCGTGACCCGTCCACCCAAATCGGCGCCACGTGCCGATATTGGCGCGCTAGAGCGCTCAGCCGCGCCGCGTCTGTATTCATCGACACCGACGGGTCGAGCTAGGAGGCGAGCGACGCCGCCGCTGCCGCCGGCGCGCTGTCCCCTGGCCCCGCCGGGGTCGTTTGGACGGGCGCTGCCGGGATTGTCAGCGGCGCGGAGGCTTCGGCGCGTGCCCGGGGGTCGGTTGGTCGGCCTGAAGGCAGGAGATGGTGCGCAGCCGGTCCCAGCCGCCGCCGGTCGGCAGATCTCTCGGACCGACCGCGCCGCTGTCCTCCAGATTGGCCGTTCGTCCGTCTACTGGCGTCTGGACTGGCCAGCGGACCGAGCGGGACGAGGCTGTAGAACGGAGTTTGGGTCTGTTTCGGCCCAGTTTGGGTCTGTTTTGGCCCATGGGAGTGGTGAGACATGCATGGGGAGCACTCCCGAAGGGTACGAATATTGCCCCTTTGACAGGATTTGGAACCACCTTGGGGGGGATAGGGGGACTTACGGTGCGATCCTTCCTCTTTCTCATTCCTTCTTCTTCTTTTCTCATTCACTCTTCATCCTGCGTCCCCGTGGCGGCCTGAGCTGCATGCTGTAAGCTGCGTACACCGGCCGGGATCGGACTTGGCTGCCGCCCTGGTGCAAGCCCCCCCCCCCCCCCTCCCCCCCAGCTCCCGCACGCGTCGCGAACAGGGGCTCCTAGGCGGGCGGAGTCCCGGGAGCGGAGGACTTCTTGGTGCGCGCAGCATTGCTCCTTACCTTCTTTTTTGCCTTCCTCCCACAGCTCTGAAAATGTCACTAATAGCCGAAACGGCTCTAATACAAACCAAGCCGAAAAGTTGACGGTGCTATGTGGGCTGATGCATTACGTGGGATGGGTGCGGATGGGGGGGGGGGGGGGGGAGAAGACTACTGTGGCCCGGACGCCAGCGACCGGGAAAGGTTTTCTGTCGACGTAACTCTCAGTGAATGTTTTAGCAGCCGGGGCGGCGGCGGCGGTAGTCGATAGGGGTCATTTTGGCGCGGATGTGCGGCCTGGGACGGCCGTTACGGCCCATTTGGGCGGTAATGGGCTTTATTTTGGTGCTGATGTGCGTTGTACGGCGCTGTTTTTGTGTCGTTTGGCGTCGGAGAGACACTGGGTGGGGCTTAGTGACCCGCCGACGCGCCAAAATCGGCATTAGAAGCATTGGAGTCGAGCTCACCTCGGCGCAGATTTCTCTGTCGTCGTTGGGCGCTTTTCTGTTGAAGAAAACATAAATGGATCGCTCGCATTGCGACGCATCTCCGTCATCGCGGATTTCATGACCCTCGTCTATCTTTGAGTTGCCTCCATTTGCGTATGCTATCCTGTGTGACCTGTGTTGACCTTGCAGCCGCTGAGGTCACCGGAGAGGTCACCGAGTCAGCTGGAGCTGACCCTCAACCCGAGCGTCTCGGACACGGCCGTGCTGAGCGAGACGCGTCTCGCTGGCGTGCTGCCGCCTCCTGACAGCCGGTCCGTCTCGCACGCCGGCTCGTTCCCGGAGGTGTCCGTGAACAGGGCGCCGCCGCACGAGACGCCCGCCGCGGCGCCCCGTCACAGGTCAAGGTCACCACCCGCCGCCGACTGCAGCGAGGTGAGGCGCGTGCGCCGCGGGAGACGCCGTGCGAGAGCGGGTGTAAGAAGGAGGGGGTCGCGGGAGAAATGAACGTTGCGGGACCATTTGCAGCCGACACGCCCGAAAACTCTAACTCGTGGTAGAATGTACACAATGGATGAGGCGCCAGAAACGCAACTCCTGCAAGAAGGAACATGGGAGCAGGCTCGGCGAGATGACTGAAAGTAGTGAAAGCTGCGCCCCAAAGCAGATGCTCACCACGTTACGTTTCGTGGTGTTTTGAGTTAGTTCGGGCCTACGCCGGTAGGTGCGTGGAGGATGCAGTCGCCCGTTTTGTTTCGTTGAGCTGAGGCAGGTCGGTGATCTTTTCTGGCTCCTGGAGGGAAATGAACTGTGGTGAGCCCACTTCGCCACATGTGCGATAGCTCACGTGCACCGTACCGCCTCTGGTGCGGTACGGCCGCCGCTGGCGCGGTACGGCCGCCTCTGGCGCGGTACGGCGGTACCACTTGTACTGATCTGCACCGTTCTAGACCATGTGTAGACCACTTTGTGTGCGTGGTCTGGTCTTTGGGACCATTTACTGCCCGTCTCACCTCGCTCGAGGTACAGGTGTCCCCTGTGACCTGTCGATATACTGCCACTTCTAATGGGTCTCAAAAAAGTACTCCGGCGTCTTGAACCAGTCGAGGCGCCTGGTTCCCTCGCAGAGGCGGGACTGGGGCGCCTGGCCCCCTCCCAGAGGCGGGACTGGGGTGCCGGCCCCCTCCCAGAGGCGGGCCTGGGGCGGCGCTGGCTGCTCGGTGTCTCTGCTGGGATTGGTGCGGCTCCTAGCGCGTGAGGCGGTGCCGCCGATCGGGGAACATCTCCCGACACATGTACCAGCCGGCCGGGCTGAATGGTCTCGTGAAGTGTCTACTGGAACATCTCCCGACGTATGTACCAGCCGGCCGGGCTGAATGGTCTCGTGAAGTGTCTACTGGAACATCTCCCGACACATGTACCAGCCGGCCGGGCTGAATGGTCTCGTGAAGTGTCTACTGGAACATCTCCCGACACATGTACCAGCCGGCCGGGCTGAATCGTCTCGTGAAGTGTCTACTGGAACATCTCACATACGGCCGCTGGGCACGTTGCTTAGCCACGTGTAGTTGGAAGCAGCGCGTCTCCCGGCTGCAAAATAACCAGTTGGAGGGAGTTGAACGTCGTTGGAATGGGCGCTTGTTACAGCTTATTGGTTCTAGCCGAGGCTAACGCTGGTGAGAGCGTTCATTATTGTGTGACAGGTCAGGTTGCTGGGATCGCAGCTCTTTCCCTTCATTTTTAGCGGCGTTGCCATGGTTGTAAGCAGAGCGGGCTAGTTATGCGGCGGCATAGAATAACGTATGATGGCCGTCACATGGTGCAGAATGGGATGATGGCCGTCACATGGTGCAGAATGGGATGATGGCCGTCACATGGTGCAGAATGGGATGATGCGTGCTGGCGCGGTACGGCCGCCTCTGGTGCGGTACGGCCGCCTCTGGCGCGGTACGGCCGCCTCTGGTGCGGTACGGCCGCCTCTGGCGCGGTACGGCCGCCTCTGGCGCGGTACGGCCGCCTCTGGTGCGGTACGGCCGCCTCTGGCGCGGTACGGCCGCCTCTGGCGCGGTACGGCCGCCTCTGGCGCGGTACGGCCGCCTCTGGCGCGGTACGGCCGCCTCTGGTGCGGTACGGCCGCCTCTGGCGCGGTACGGCCGCCTCTGGTGCGGTACGGCCGCCTCTGGCGCGGTACGGCCGCCTCTGGCGCGGTACGGCCGCCTCTGGCGCGGTACGGCCGTCTCTGGCGCGGGGTACGGCCGTCTCTGGCCGCGGGGCGGCCGGTACGGCCGTCCTCTGGCGCGGTACGGCCGTCTCTGGCGCGGTACGGCCCGTCTACTGGCGCGGTAACGGCCGGTCTCTGGCCGCGGGTACGGCCGCCTCTGGACGCGGTACGGCCGCCATCCCTCTGGTGGGCGGTACGGCCGCCCTCTGGTGCGGTACGGCCGCATCTGGTGCGGTACTGGCCCGCCGGGCCGTGGCTCGGTAAGGCCGACTCTTGAGATGCGGGGTACGGCCGCCTACTTTTGCCGTACGGCCCGCCTCTGGTGCGGTACGGCCGCCTCTGGCGCGGGGTACGGCCGCCTCTGGTGCGGTTACGGCCCGCCTCTGGTGCGGTACGGCCGCCGCTGGTGCGGTACGGCCGCCCTCTGGCGCGGTGGTACGGGCCCCCCTCTGGTGCGGTACGGCCCGCCTCTGGTGCGGTACGGCCGCCTCTGGTGCGGTACGGCCGTCTCTGGCGCGGTACGGCCGCCTCTGGCGCGGTACGGCCGTCTCTGGCGCGCTACGGGCGCCTCTGGCGCGGTACGGCCGCCTCTGGCGCGGTACGGCCGCCTCTGGCGCGGTACGGCCGTCTCTGGCGCGGTACGGCCGCCTCTGGCGCGGTACGGCCGTCTCTGGCGCGGTACGGCCGCCTCTGGCGCGGTACGGCCGCCTCTGGCGCGGTACGGCCGTCTCTGGCGCGCTACGGGCGCCTCTGGCGCGGTACGGCCGCCGCTGGCGCGGTACGGCCGCCTCTGGCGCGGTACGGCCGCCGCTGGCGCGGTACGGCCGCCTCTAGCGCGGTACGGCCGCCTCTGGCGCGTCGGGACCGATCCGCTTGATGCCGAGGTCTGTGCCCCTGACTCAAATCGATGTACGAATACCGCGGTGCACCGTGTCCTACGTACGTATCAGGCAGTCTCCCCGCACCAGGCCGTGTTAAGAACAGGCCGAGCGCTGCTCCAGCTTCAGGCCGCGGATGATATCAAGCTTGGCAGCGCGGCGGATCTGGGGGAGTTCAGCAGGTGCAGGTGTTCATAAAGCAGGCCGAGCAGGGCCGCTTCGACTGGGCCTGTCAGTGTGTCATTGATGTATGTCGCCTGACGAGGCGCGCTGCCGTATGCCCGGCACGAACTCAATCAGAGCGACCCGAGGAGGCCGGGGGGACGCGGCCCACGCCCCATATTGGCTGTCATTGGCCGAGGCCACTGACTCCCTGAGAGCTCAGACGAGGGTGAGGCGGCGTCGGTTCCTCCCCTGCCGCTCATGGCCATAGTCGTGAGCACAAGCTACAGCTCACTCCTTCGTAATTTTCGCCTTGTGGATGTATAGGTCACAAAGATAGTTTTCACTAACCGTTTAGCAGTAATATAGGCGGCCAAATCGCATTGAATCTGATCCGTTCTTGTTCCTGTGCTTACACAGCACGGTCCAAACGGGCGCGGCTCCCGTCCCCTCCTCTCTCCTTTCTCACACAGCACAGGTCAGACAGATAGCAACAACAGGGCGGGATCAGGCCGGCTGAGGGAGTGAATGCCGCAGCTTCTCACCGCTGTTTACGGTTATCATGCTCGGGTATCGACACATCTGTGTATGACTTTGGTTGATTCGTCTTGCCCCAGATCTGCCCCCCCCCCCCAGCAGACCCCCTGACCTGACCCAAGGGCATCACGCACGGACTGCGACCGCCCAGTGCCGTCCCTGACCCCCGCCTTCTACAGGCCTGACCTGACGACATATTGTGTGTGTGTGTGTGTGTGTGTGTGTGGGTGGGTGTGTGGGTGTGTGTGTGTGTGGGTGTGTGTGTGGGTGTGTGTGTGTGTGTGTGTGTGTGTGTGTGTGTGTGTGTGTGTGTGTGTGTGTGGTGTGTGTGTGTGTGTGTGTGTGTGTGGACGTGCGTGCGTGCATGCGTGCGTGCGTGCGTGCCTGTGTGTGACCTGCCTCCTGACCCGACTCCCGACCTGCTTCCTGACGACTCCTGACTTGACTCCTGGCCTAGCCCTGACCTCCGACTAACGCCTGACCTGCGCTGTGACCTGGCCTGTGACCTACGCTGTGACCTAGCCTGTGACCTGGCCTGTGACCTGCGCTGTGACCTGGCCGCCAGATCCTGAGCTCCGCTGAGCTGCGGAACGCCTCGTCGGTTGTGACAGGCAACTACCAGCTGGCCGGGTCCTCGCCGGAGCACCGGCCAGCGCCCGCCGCCGCCGCCGCCGGTGGCACTCGCTCCCACCGGCACGACCTCATGCTGGAGAAGGACATGATCCGGCTGATGGCGCGCCAGTCGTGAGTGGACGCCGCGCCACCGCCGCTGCCGCCACCGCAGCGGCCGCCCAGCGGCACGGACGGCGGCGGGGAGGCGGCTTTCTCGCATCCTAGCGTTGAAACGAGGCCGAACTGCGGCCTGGCTGGCACGAACCTCGACGCGATGTGGCGATGGGACGGCACGATATCGGCATATATGCATATATATACCACCTTTTTCAGGGGATCAATGCCACTATTTTCATTTTGTATACCACGTATCGCATTGTCCACGCGCATCGTACCATGCGGTGCCGTATTAGGTTGTCTTCCCTTTTGCACGAACGTAAAACATGCTTGGCAAGTAGAATTGATATGTTTACCTCAGGTGGGACGGTAGACGCATTAAAATATGCCATTCTGAACGTCGCAGCTAGGTCTCCGTGAGTGAAACTGCAAATTGATGTAGTCAGAGGCTTCATTCCCAGGTATGAGCGCGGGTCGGTAGGCGTGTAAATATGGCATCAATGTGTCGACGCCGTCGCCAAACAGACATTCCGTCTGCCAGCAACACCCCGAGCACGTCAACATCTTCCGGTCGGAATATATCGATGCAACGTGTGACTTATGAAAGATTGCAGCGTGGTAGATATGTTGCATAGCATAGCATATTTGATGCCAGTATCGTCCCAATAGGGCTTGGCTTCCCCCTTGTCATTGGGCTGTAGGGATTAATTATTTTGTGTTGTCGCATAGGCATCCACTGAGAATTCCAGGGATCGTCCCACGCTTGCGTTTCATCTACGACGCATAATTTCTAGCACTGCGTTCGTGGGGTTGCGCCTCGCCGCCTTCCCGAGGCTCGCTTCCAGCGAAACGATAATGCGCTTGTGATGCGTAGATACCTGAGGAAATTCATCCTGCACCCCGGAAACTATCTTTAGACCGCGTGATTAAGCTATACTGCCCGGTTATTGGCTGCCCTACGGGCTAGGCGTATTTACTTATATATAAAGTGCATATGTCCATAATTGAGCTGGCGTTGCGTTCAGTATGTGCATTACGTCAGACCTCCCGTCCGTACCTGCGATCAGTTCGACGGGACATGAAGCCCATTCACGTTCATAAGTCTGCTCATGTGCTTTCATAAAAGTGCGATGAGCTTAACCTCTGAAGATCTTGCTTTGCCTGTGCCATTTTGACGAAATCTTTGAATTTACTTCCGTACTGCAGTAACTTTGCTCAAGCTACTTTATCTCTTAGCATTTACCTCACCTGTCCTATTTTTGAGCTCCTGCATTGATCTGTGAACGTTTCCGGTCGTCCGGCGTCGCCAAATGTGGCGCGGCCGCCGGCCCCACTCTTCGCAAGTTTTTAGCGAGGTTGGTGGCATGTCACATCATACGCGTTTGATTTTATACCGCCTGAGTTATATGCGGCTTTGATCCCGGTTGTACGTTTACGCTGAAAATTTAATAACGCTGGTGGTGACAGAGTGGGATATTTACGAACTCAGTTTTTGGGAGCAATTCCCGAGGCGGGTTCTGGGCGGTTCTGTTGCACTGTGCCGCCTCAGCAGTCGTCGGTTCGCGTTCTTGCGCAAATCGCGGCGGCTTACTGCGTCTGTTCTGCCAGCGATATACGCAGTGTCATCCTTCACATTAGTCCCCTGGTAATGGATCAGACGACGGTCTAATCTGATCTGATCAAGCCTTTCAAGCTTCTCATGTTTTGGATTGCGACGTTTCGTCGCATATTTCACGTCAGATCTGGCATAGAGACGCGCCCACTCGTCTGCCTGACTTCATTCTGTCTGCCTTGAAATGCCATTCTGATGAATAAGAGCGCCTCAAATGATCGCAACACCAAGCCAATCAGAATTCATCTGACTCTGTCCGCCCGCAGGTCAGCTGTGAACCTGGCCACCTCGACACCGAACCAGTCGCTTGTAGCGCCGGCTGGCGGGCCGACGGTGGCGCCGCCAGACGGCACGCTGCGGCGGCGCCGGCCGGTGCGTCGGAAGCCGTCGGCGCTCTACGGGCCGCGGCCAGGCCCGGCGGCGGCCGGTGAGCGCGCCTTCTGCGGGCCTGAGTTCGTGATCCGCGCCCGGGAAAAGCCGCGCCGCGTCGACCTGCCCCAGGTGAGGGGGCCGGCTTCTCGTGGGGCGGGGCTGACCTCCATCGGGGCGCGAGAGGCGTCGGGTGCCGGCCTGCCCGGAGGGGCGCATGGTGTGTGTCCGCTGGAGAGATGCTCAGGCCACACCGCTGAGGTGAGGAGAGGAAACACCGCATATATATATATATATATATATATATATATATATATCTATATATATCTCTCTCTCTCTCTCTCTCTCTCTCTCTCTCTCTCTCTCTCTCTCTCTCTCTCTCTCTCTCTCTCTCTCTCTCTCTCTCTCTCTCTCTCTCTCTCTCTCTCTCTCTCTCTCTCTCTCTCTCTCTCTCTCTCTCTCTCTCTCTCTCTCTCTCTCTCTCTCTCTCTCTCTCTCTCTCTCTCTCTCTCTCTCTCTCTCTCTCTCTCTCTCCTCTCTCTCTCTCTCTCTCTCTCTCTCTCTCTCTCCCCTTCTCTCTCTCCCCTTCTCTCTGAAATATGCATGGTCAACTCTTGCTTTACACGTGATACGAAGCACGGGTTACACGAGGTCATTATGCGAGGTCATCACACGAGGCCTACCACACTTTACGCGTTGCCATTGAAGTGCGCCATCCAATGCATTGAGTTCCTGTGAACTTCTTTGTATGTATTTTTAGGTGACTAGTTGCAGAGCATAACTAGACGCCACTTCTGTCGGGCCGTGGCTATGCCCGTGAATCCATTGAACGTTTGAAGGTTTGAGAGTACGGTGCCGACCTCCGGCGTTTTTGGCGATCGCCCCCTGACTGCATCACCGGCCGATCCTATGCTCTGCCCAGCCGTAGGCGGCCCGTAGCCCTGCCCCCTGCCATTCTGCCCGGACCCCTGGCTGTACCCCCGGCGTGTCGAGCCGGCCCCGCTCCCTGACGGCGGCTGGTCCCGCGTGTCGGCAGAAGCACGGCGGCGTGTCCTCCAGCGTGCTCGTGATCCTGCTGAACGGCCAGAAGCTGGAGGTGGGCTGCCAGCCCGACGTCAACACCGTAGCCGACGTCACCAAGGTAACGGGCCGGACGCGGACGCGGCCGGGTTGTCAGGGGTGACGGCCCGGGCGGCTGGTATGCTTCAGGGCCACGCAGGGGAGGCGCCCCTAGCCCCCGATGAGGGCCGAAAAGCTGGGACCGGGGTGGACTGCCAGCCAGCTATGGCACTGTTGCTGATGCCAGCGAGGTAACTCACCAGACTCGGCCGGCCTGGTGACTGTGGTACTCCTCAGAGGGGCACGGGTGGTCAGTCTGACCTCGGCGCCGTGGCCGACGCTGGTGACGTGTCGCGTCACACTGCCCGTCACCGGACTCCCGCGATGGCCAGCGCGCTGGTACCGTCGCCCAGCGCGCAGTCCAGCCGTGCAGGCATGCACGAAGCGGTGGAACACTTTAGCCGGCTAGCCGAGCCAAGGCCCCGCGACGCGCTCGGCTCCTCGGCGCGCGCTGTGGTCTCGCCTGGTGGTCCGCCCCACAGCACGGTTTCAGTAAACAGAAGCATAGCTCTGTGATACTGTGATATACACTGCACCCGACCAGTGGTCGCTGCTATCCTGCACCCCAGCGTCGTCTCCACTTCATGTATGGGTGTGTGCAGTCCGGTGGGGGTGGTGTGTGGGTCATGTATGTGTGTGTGTGCAGTCTGTGATCCAGGTGGTGTGGGGTATATATGGGTGTGTGCAGTCCGTGATCCAGGTGGTGTGGGGTCATGTATGGGTGTGTGCAGTATGTGATCCAGGTGGTGTGGGGTCATGTATGTGTGTGTGTGCAGTCTGTGATCCAGGTGGTGTGGGGGTATATATGGGTGTGTGCAGTCTGTGGTCCAGGTGGTGTGGGGTCATGTATGGTTGTGTGCAGTCCGATCCAGGTGGTGTGGAGTCATGTATGGGTGTGTGCAGTCTGTGATCCAGGTGGTGTGGGGTCATGTATGTGTGTGTGTGCAGTCTGTGATCCAGGTGGTGTGGGGTATATATGGGTGTGTGCAGTGTGATCCAGGTGGTGTGGGGTCATGTATGGTTGTGTGCAGTCCGATCCAGGTGGTGTGGGGTATATATGGGTGTGTGCAGTCTGTGATCCAGGTGGTGTGAGGTCATGTATGGTTGTGTGCAGTCCGATCCAGGTGGTGTGGGGTCATGTATGGTTGTGTGCAGTCCGATCCAGGTGGTGTGGGGTCATGTATGGGTGTGTGCAGTCTGTGATCCAGGTGGTGTGTGGGTATATAGGTGGTTGTGTGCGGTCTGTGATCCAGGTGGTGTGTGGGTATGTATGGGTGTATGCAGCCTGTGATCCAGGTGGCGTGGGGTATATATGGGTGTGTGCAGTCTGATCCAGGTGGTGTGTGGGTATGCTATGGGTGTGTGCAGTCTGTGATCCAGGTGGTGTGTGGGTATGTGTGGGTGTCTGCAGTCCGTGATCCAGGTGGTGTGTGGGTATGTCTAGCGACTACAAGAGCGGGGCTCTGACCGGCGCCGGCGGGCTGCAGGTGGTGTTCGAGGAGGAGCCGTACCCGCACCCGTCGCTGCTCGGCCTGGCCGCGGTCTCCGACGGCGAGTTCCTGTTCCCGCCGCCGGCCACCAGGCTGAACAAGGCTCTCGCGTCGCCCGCCACCAGCCACCGCATCACCCTGTACCAGCGCTTCAAGCTCTACCCGTCGGCCGAGATGCTGCCCAGGTGCGTCATCTGATGACGGCCGCGGCCGGGCCGAGTCCGGCCGTGGGCAGCGGCTGGGCTAACGGCAGGCATAGTCCTACAGGAAGCACGGATGGAGTGAAGCCATTTAGTGGAAGCAGCGGAAATGGCTCGCACATTGCGTGGCCGAGGACGCAGGAGACCGGCTGCCGGTGTCTGTTTGGCTCACAGGGTAGCAGTCGCTAAGTGCCGCTCCCTGTGTATTGTTACTCCTTGGCTTAATTAATGGGGGTTTAAAGCCGTTGAAGAAGTAGTGGAGGCTTGGTACGAATTGATTTGTTCAATGTCATACATATATTCCAATAGCTCTAAGCTGTTCAATTCTAGTTGGACCAGGCCTGAGAGGTCCACTGCCAGCGTCCCAGCCAGTCCGGGTTGGAGCTCGCCTGTACTCCTGTTGTCGCGATGTCTCGATGCCCGGCGGCACAGCGTCGGCTGCCGTCGGGCCGCTCCTCCGCTGTGCTCACGTGCGACGCGCCGTGCTCTGACTGTCTGCGCCGCCGCCGTGGCACGCAGGGCGGCCAGCGGCCTGCACCTGCTGTACCTGCAGCTACGGCAGAACCTGCTGGAGAATTCACTGGATGTCAGCAGCAACCAGGTGGTGCAGCTGAGCTCCCTGGCGCTGCTGGCCGAGTTCGGCGACCGCAGCGGCCAGGTGAGAGCACAGGTGACACGTGAGAGCACAGGTGACACGTGAGAGCGCAGGTGACACGTGAGAGCACAGGTGGCACGTGAGAGCGCAGGTGACACGAGAGCACAGGTGACACGTGAGAGCGCAGGTGACACGTGAGAGCACAGGTGACACGTGAGAGCACAGGTGAAGGGTGAGAGCACAGGTGACACGTGAGAGCACAGGTGACACGTGAGAGCACAGGTGACACGTGAGAGCACAGGTGACACGTGAGAGCACAGGTGACACGTGAGAGCACAGGTGACACGTGAGAGCACAGGTGACACGTGAGAGCGCAGGTGACACGTGAGAGCACAGGTGGCACGTGAGAGCGCAGGTGACACGTGAGAGCACAGGTGACACGTGAGAGCGCAGGTGACACGTGAGAGCACAGGTGACACGTGAGAGCACAGGTGAAGGGTGAGAGCACAGGTGAGACGTGAGAGCACGCCTGGCACTTGAGGGCACAGGTGATACACGAGAGTACGGGTGACACATGAGAACACAGGTGGCATGTGCGAGCACGGGTGACACATGAGAGCACACGTGACACGTGAGAGCACACGTGATACATGAGAGCACAGGTGGTACGTGAGAGCACAGGTGGTACGTGAGAGCACAGGTGACATGTGAGGCGAACGGAGGTGCGCGCCGGCGCGGCGGCCGAACTCAGTGAACTGGGAACGGTGAGCGGGCGGCGAGCATTCCCCTGGATTTCGGGGGAGGCGTGACTGGGGAGCCGCGGTCCAGCAGTGTGAAGCACGCAGAAGTAACATGCAATCGGATTGCGGCCGTGTTATGATGACGATCATGGTGAATAGTATTTCCAACGTTGGTGTCGCGCCACATTGTTAAGCAACCCTTCAGACGTAATAATCTTCGTCGTTATCTGAACATACTGTTGGTTCCTCGGTCATTGTTCCGCAATGACCCAGAAGCGTGCGTCCAACTGATAACACTTAAATGCTACCTCTGATATGCACAACGCGTCAAAGGGACTGAGCGTTCACATTTATCTGCGGTTTTGAACTGGGGTAGCCATTTTAAAGACCTTTTGGTGCTGTCCACAATCCTGTCCTTCTTAAGACCTAAGCCCTCTAGTTTCTGAGCTACACGCGAAAATGGAGAAAGGTATATCGGGGGAGCATTTCAAAGCCACCTTGGCATTCATGAAGTCATGATAACGTCATTTAAATTCTACGATTCCATTAGCCATGCTGTGATCAAGGCCGGGAATCGTCGAGGCGTTCATATCTGGCGTCCGTGAGCGCGATTTCCAGATATAACGGTCATCAATTGGCTCCCAATCAATATTATGTTAAGTACAGTGACGTAGTCAAACCATGACGCATTGAGGAGCATATGTACTTAACAGCCAATTGTCTAGACCGGTCTTTTCCACTTGAAAAGTGGAAACAGTTATAAGTGAGCTCGTATCATCATACCTGATGCTTGCTTCAACATCTTCAAATCCGAAATATTCCCTTTAAACCAAAGCACTAGTGCACTATGTGCCATGCACTGAAGTCCACTTCGTGATAAGCGCAGCATGATCCTAACAGTCGACGTGCCCGAAGCCTTGCTTATTAACAGTACCACTCACGCCATGAGCTGACGGCTCTTCCCACTGACGTCACACCGCCCGGGTCATCCCACTGACGCCACACCACCTCGGCTCGTCCCACTGACGTCACACCACCTCGGCTCGTCCCACGGATGTCACACCACCTCGGCTCGTCCCACTGACGTCATGCGTTCTCAGGCGGACTCGGCGGATGCGGCAGAGGCCTACTTCCTGCCGGAGCACTACCTGCCGGAGCCGCTGACGTCACAGAGCGAGCTGCTGCGCCAGCTGACGGACGGTCACGTGACGTGCGCTGAGGCGGCGGCCGGGCCGGCGGCGGCCGAGCGCCGGTTCGTGCGCGTGGCGGCTGGCTGTCGCGGCTACGGCCGGCACCGCAGCTCCGTTGACCTGGTACGGCACGCGCGGACAGGGGAGGGGTGGCACTGCGTGGGCTTGGGCGCGACAGGGGCGGGAGGGATGGGGCAGCACGGCTGATGGGGGAGCTGCGCGCCGCATGGGGCAGTGGATGGGATGATGGGAACACCGGCTGACGCGCGATGGCTGCTCCTTGCTCGTTTGTATCTTTATTAGGCATGATTTCGTCAAGCGATGAGAGTAGCGGTTATTGTACTGGCCTCATGTTGTGGGCTTATTTTCATACAGGGTCTCAACGCCATGCCGGATAAGCACGTGGTCTTTTGGTTCTGAGCTCGAATGGTTGGTCGGTGGGATTGGCCATCCACTCAGACTCGCATTCTTTATTTGCTGAAAACTTTGTCCGCTTCGACCGTCATAGGATTCCAACACGTTCAGCCGATTGTTTTTGGTCTCTTCTGCGCTTGTTTGTGATGACACCAGGGCATGTCCTACGTTCGGTGACCCCGGCCAGATGGCGCCCGTGCCGCCCCGCACTGACCTGCCACGTTGCGCCGCCCTCCCCCAGCGTGTCAAGTCGTACAGCACCTCGACGCTGTCGATCGAGCCCAGCTGCTTCCGTCTGACCCGGTGCGACCCCAGCGGCCGCTCCACCACGCGCACGCTCCACTGGTCCACCGTCTCGAAGATCGAGTGAGTCGGTGACGCGAGGGCGGCCGGCGCGCGGAGGGGAGGGGGGGGGGGGGGGCTCAGTGAATCGCTGCGATCTGTCACCGGAGGTGCCGGCGGCACCGGCGCTGGTAGACGGTTTTAGCGCTGCTGGCCGCCACGTGCACTGGCGGCCTCTTTAATCTCGCAGCGAATTTAATGAAGGTTGAATTACGAAACAATGTCGTGATCTTCTTTGATATTGTATGTTTATGTGATAGATGGTGTCATGCGCCGGATTTATATTTTAATGAAAGCCGGCTGCCGCCTGGCCTGCGCCGCCGTCGTGATGCATGAAGACCGAAGGCCTGTCGACAACTGCTGGCTAAATGTCCCGAGGCCAGCGGCGCGTGGGCCCGACTTGCACCCATTATTCGTGATATCCCAGCAAAGATGGCTAATCCTGCAGCTGACGACATTGCGTGTCGGCGTCCATCATGAGCGCGGCATCAGACACGGAGGCACGCGTGCACGCCACATGCCTGCGGATGGCCGGGCCTGCGGAGGTCCCGCTCAGCGCCCTGTCCTCCGTTGTCGTGCTGAGGGCCGTGTGCTCCTGTTGTCGTGCTGAGTGCCGTGTGCTGCCGCAGGTACAAGAGGTCGCGTCGTCTGGTGGTGCACTGCGCCGGGGCCGAGACGCTTACCTTCTGCGGCGACAAGGCCAAGTGAGGATCTAGACCGCGTACTGGTGGTGTGAGGCAGGGCCCGGCCCAGGTGATGTGGGGGCCAGCGGTGGGGCCCGGCTCAGGTGGTGTGGGGGCCAGTGGCCGGGCCCGGCTCAGGTGGTGTGGGGGCCAGTGGTGGGGCTCGGCCCAGGTGGTGTGGGGGCCAGTGGCGGGGCCCGGCTCAGGTGGTGTGGGGGCCAGTGGCGGGGCCCGGCCCAGGTGGTGTGGGGGCCAGTGGCGGGGCCCGGCTCAGGTGGTGTGGGGGCCAGTGTCGGGGCCCGGCTCAGGTGGTGTGGGGGCCAGTGGTGGGGCTCGGCCCAGGTGGTGTGGGGGCCAGCGGTGGGGCCCGGCTCAGGTGGTGTGGGGGCCAGTGTCGGAGCCCGGCTCAGGTGGTGTGGGGGGCAGTGGCGGGGCCCGGCTCAGGCGGTGTGAGGGCCAGCGGCGTGCCCGGCTCAGGTGGTGTGGGGACCAGTGGCGGGGCCCGGCCCAGGTGGTGTGGGGGCCAGTGGCGGGGCCCGGCCCAGGTGGTGTGGGGGCCAGTGGCGGGGCCCGGCTCAGGTGGTGTGAGGGCCAGCGGCGTGCCCGGCTCAGGTGGTGTGGGGGCCAGTGGCGGGGCCCGGCCCAGGTGGTGTGGGGGCCAGTGGTGGGGCTCGGCCCAGGTGGTGTGGGGGCCAGTGGTGGGGCTCGGCCCAGGTGGTGTGGGGGCCAGCGGTGGGGCTCGGCCCAGGTGGTGTGGGGGCCAGTGGTGGGGCTCGGCCCAGGTGGTGTGGGAGCCAGTGGTGGGGCTCGGCCCAGGTGGTGTGGGGGCCAGTGGCGGGACCCGGCTCAGGTGGTGTGGGGGCCAGCGGTGGGGCCCGGCTCAGGTGGTGTGAGGGCCGGCGGTGGGGCCCGGCCCAGGTGGTGTGGGGGCCGGCGGTGGGGCCCGGCCCAGGTGGTGTGGGGGCCGGCGGCTGGGTCCGGCTCAGGTGGTGTGGGGGCCAGTGGCGGGACCCGGCTCAGGTGGTGTGGGGGCCAGCGGTGGGGCCCGGCTCAGGTGGTGTGGGGGCCAGCGGTGGGGCCCGGCTCAGGTGGTGTGAGGGCCAGCAGTGGGGCCCGGCTCAGGTGGTGTGAGGGCCGGTGGTGGGGCTCGGCCCAGGTCTTGGACCGTCCAGTGGGGCACAGTGTTGGCTGCGTGGTGTTTGATTGTTTGGACCGACAACAGTCCGTTGAAGGGAATCTAGCTTAAGACATGTGGGTGCGCTGGTGTGGTAGGTAACCGTATTGTGGCGAATGGAACTCATTAAGCTACTTGACATGACAGAGACAATGTTTGTCTGTAGGTTTCAATGAGACGTACTAGTTGCCTACGTTATGTTGGGTTAAGATATTGACTTTCCCAGACTAGCCAAAGCTGACAGCTTGTGTTGGGGTGTGAGACGCACATCCTAATGTACAGCAGACGGCTCGGTCCTGCCTCCAGCTGCCTGGTGTGGCCGGGGTGTGTGGTGCAGCAGCACGCGGCCTCGATCTCTGACGGCCGGCCGCCCTCTGCCTGCAGGCTGCGCTGCCTGGAGTACATGCTGCAGCAGCACCTGACCTCGTTCCGCGAGGGGCTGCACCTGACCTCGGGCCAGGCGGCGCAGGTGTACCGCGCCAAGGCCGACCCCACCTCGCCGCTGCTCACCAACTACTGCGTCCGCACGCCGCTTTCCACGCTGACGGCCAATCGCGCCGTGCCGCGCCGCCCGGCTCCGCCCACCGCCGCCGGTACGGCCAATCAGCCGCCGGCGCCGCCCGCCGCAGCCAATCAGCCGGCCGACTCGCCCGTCTCGGCCAATCGGCGGCGCCGCAGCGCCGGCGGTCCGCTGCGCACGCGCGACCTGACGCGCGCGTCGGCGCGCTGGCGCAGCGCCAGCCAGCTGGCGCCGCGCCGCGAGAGCAGCCCGCCGCCGGCCGGCATCCGCATGGGTGAGTCGGGTGAAGTGTGAAGGTGAAGTGTGACGCCGGCTCTGTTGTGGCGAAACGGGGACGTAGGTGGCCGGTGCCGGAACTTTTTCGGCCCATCAGTCGACCGCTTTGTAGCTTTAGCCCGGCCGAAGCTGGTCGTGACGTCACGCGAGACACTTGATGACGAGCTGAGGTACTTTGAGTCAGCTTCAGTCAAACATTCAAACGTTGTGTGCCGAAGTCTTTCAAACGCTGCTAGTTGGTCGGTTGCTGGATGGGGATTGCGTTGGCAGCTTCGATACCAGAGCCCTCAATGCACATCATTGCTGTGCTCGATGTCGGTAGTGTGGTTTGGATGATGAGGGAGGGACCCCGCTGAAGCCCTGTGTTCCGTCGCATACGGTGCGTTACAACAGCCGGTGGTGCGGCAGGTACGCGGGTGCCGGTGTCGGCACTGCAGCGACAGAAGCTGCGCAGTCGGGAGGCCCTGCCGCACCTCAGCGAAGCCGCCTACGTCATAGGTGAGGCCCCGCGCTCCCCTGTGACGTCATATGTGGGGGCAGGACGACATAGGTGGCCGGGCATGTGATAAGTGACGTCACCGGTGCGCGTAGTGCCCTTGTTGCCAGATAGGCTCATGAGTGAACAGAAAGTATCAGGCTTCATGTGGTGATCACAGGTGATGTCGCGCAGGTCAGCGCCATCGCCCGTGTCGTTCGCGTGAGTCAGTCGCGGACAGCGTGAAGGGAGATCTTGCTCGTGCAAACATAAGGTCTGTGTCACGAGACTCGCTGCCGTTCGTCGTCCGCGTTCGGGACGCTGTGGCCTTGTCCCGCGTCGCCTGTCCGTGACGACCTGGCACGGGCTCAGCCGGCCTCGCTTGCGGCCTGCGTCTGGTCCCGGCCGAGACGTCGGGGTATTGTCGGTCAGCTGGCCGGCAATCTAGAGGCCGCCTCCGTGCTCCGTTCCGAAACAGTTATCAGGCAGTGGACTGTGAAACAGGTGTTCAGCTGCAGCGATGGTCACGGATATTGCGACAGACGAGTGCCGTCGCTGGTGGTGTTCTCCCGTCCGGTTTCAAATCACTCGCTATCATAAACACGCGCCCAAAGCAACTACTATAGGAAAAACGCAAAGGGCGCTTACAAATGTAGGTGTTTTTCTAAGTGTTCTCTTTGACAAGCAAAGGATGTCAAATGGCCTGCACAAAGTGTGGATAGAAACGGTTAGTTAGCGGCCAATGATGATATTTTGGCCACTAAATAGAATGCGCTTTCCAAAACTACTTTTTTATTTTATATCTCTATAAACGCGAAGGAAATTTATATTTCAAAGAGCAGGCTTTTAACATCGGTAAGTGTTCAGTTGTCACTGTGCGCTTGGTCTTCGGGCAGAACGCCTTGAAGTAAACAGCTGCTATTTTAAAAGTACTACCCGTCGTCTGCCTCTGATTGAGCCCCATGCTAAGTCAGAACTTCCAGACATTGCAGGTGTCATCGCGAAGAAAAGTTAAGTCAGTCGGTGTCACAACTTTCGGAACGCGTAGCTGTTTCTGTGACTTCTGGCCCTTTTTGTGGCATCACCCCATTTAAACGTGTTTAGGGACGATCTAAAAGTAGCCAGTAGTGCCGCGGACCAGGGTTGCACGGATAGACTCCGTTCGTGCGTTAATATTCCACTATTGTGGAACCCTAGACAGGTCGATCAGCGGGCGGCACCCGCCGTGTGCTCCTGGCACGACGCCGCCACGGATGTGCAGTTCTGCAAACTAACAACGAAACGCTGGCACGCGGGCGTTGCGCATGTCCGAGATGGGCGGAGAGCACTGTGTCGACTTTGCCTGCGCTTGAAGGGCTTTGTGACATCTCTGGTTGGCGCGTTACACAGCATTTTCCCTTCGTAATGGGGACGTCATCGGACGATGAAATCGGGGGTGAAGCATCCTGTTCCGCCTGGTGTGTTCTCTGGTGTGAATGCTGTCCAGTTAGGTCATTCAGCGTCAGCTGTTCTGGCTGCAGCGCGGTATGGATCATTGTACGCAGCTGGTTCGTGGCCGCGCAGCTGTATTTCACATCAGTATTTGCGCTCCACTATCCAACCATCAGACAGTGTTTGGGTGCTTACCTTGCTTTTATTGATTTGAAACTATTTTTGTGTTGGCATTAACCTTGCGATTGTTTTTTCATTCAAATTTACGAAATACATGTTTGGTCGCCTTCCAGCAAAGGTCACCAGGACGACAATGCACGTGCAAATCACTGCTTCACATTTGATAAGCCGCAGTTGTCGCTGACTTGGCTGCTGGCCGAGCTCTCTGAAATGTGACCTAGATTTGCTCACTATTACAAACACCACTCTAGCTCGCACGGTCCAGAAAAGGCGCGTGTTATGTGACAAAGCTCTTCGCGATGACGTTGCGGATTAGGGCGACGGCCAAACGTGGGGCCGTGACCTCTGGTCGTATCCCCTGACCGTGGATTCCGGGAAGCTCGCCACGTCGGGCGGCCGCCATGGAAGAGTTTGCTGAGCCCCCGGTGTCGGTGCGGCCTCGCATCCAGCGTCTGCTGCTTTCCGACGAGTACTTCGAGTTTGAAGAGCTGGTGCTGGTGGAGTCGGCGTTCGCGCAGGTGACGCGACGCGGCCGCGGCATTCGCCAGGTCCAGATCGCCGTCACGCCCACCAAGTTCGTCATCGCCACCGACGAGCTGGGCGGTGACGACGCCGACAGCCTCTTCTATGTTGCGCCGGACGACGCGGACGCCGAGGCCGACACGCTGGAGATGGTCAGCATCGTGCCCATCGAGTGCGTCAATCTGAGCGTGTTTTCGCGCCGGCGGCGCAAGCTGAAGGCGCGCTTCTGCAACGGCAAGGTGTACTACTTCGAACTGAGCGAGCGCGGCACGCTGTCGTCGGTCGCGTCGGCCGCCGTGTGGCGGCAATGGGAGGAGCGCGTCGAGTTCCTCTGCCCGAACCTCAACTCGTCATCGTCCGAGACGTCGGTGGCCAACTCGAACAGCACGCTGTCCACGCTGGAGCGGCGGCGCAGCCTGCGCCAGCTGGCGGCCGTCGGCGGAGGCCAGGTGCAGGTCAGCTGGTTCGCCCGCGGGGCTCACGTGACGGGCAGTGCCGCCGCTTCGGCGCGCGCCGACTCGTCCGTGTGGCTGACGTCCGACGAGAACGAGGCGGCGGCGGCGGCGGCGGTGGTGGTGCGGCCGCAGCCGCCGGTCAAGCCCGCGCCCGTGGTGCCCGTCGTGCCTGCGTTGCCTGCCGCCGCCACCTCGTCTGGCACGTCGTGCTCGACGTGCGGCCTCGTCCACATCCTCGTCCGACTCGTCCGGCTCGTCGACGACGACCACCACGCGGACGGCGCGGTCGTTGCCGTCGCCGGCCGTGCCGCGCCTCGCGCTCGGCGCCGACGACGTGTCGAGCCGCGGCGAGGCGGGAGACGCCTCGGCGGCGGCGGCAGCGGCAGCGGCGGCGGCGGCGGCGGCGGCTCGCGCCGCGCCCGACCGCCGTCGCTCGCAGACGCTCATGATCAACCGCTTCGGCACCGGCGTGGAGGAGAAGTGCACGCTCAGCCTGTACCTGACGAGCGACACGGCGCTCGAGCTGAGCGCCACCGACCGGCAGCGGCTCGGCGCGCTGACACAGGTCGCTGACGACGCGCTCCGGCTCTGGGAGTTGTCGGCGCTGGCGCGCAAGCGGCGCCACACGCGCCACTCAGTGCTGGCGCCACTGGCCGAGCGCCAGGCCGGCTGGGCGCTGCTGACGCCGGGCGCGCGCGCGCTGGCCCGCGTCCGCCGCTGCGCCTCGGAGGAACGGCTCGGCAAGGTGGCCGTGAGGTGGCGCACGTGCGGGCAGACGACGGATGCCGAGTTCCACCTGCCGCTGCGGCGCGGGGACCTGTGCGCCGCCGTCTCGCTGGAGAGGCTGCCGGCCGCGCTGGCCGCCTGCCGTGAGACGGTACCGGCCGGCCAGCGGCTGGTGTTCTGGCGGCCGGAGCAGGCCGACCGGCCGGTCACGGCGCGTGGCGTCTACCAGCGCCGGCTCGAGCTGCTGGCCGAGTACCGCGCCGCGCACGAGCGCGCCCGCCTTGCCGACGGCCGCCGCAAGGAGAAAAAGTCGAAGGTGGCACGCAGCCTGTCCCGACTCTCGGCGCGCGCCAAACAGTCGGTCACCAGCCAGGCCATCAAGCAAACGTACAAACAGCTGTTCCGCTCGCTGTCGAACACGACGCGACCGGTGAAGAAGCCGGAGGCGGAGGAGGCAGGCCGGCGGACGGCGTCCGAGAGCCGCGCCGGGGGCCAGCAGCCGGCGGCGGCGGCGGCCGGCCGGCTGCGCAGCGCCAGTCTCTCGCCGACGCAGCGGGCGCGGCGCGACGAGCCCGAGCGGCCGGTGTCCGGCGCCTTCTGCCGCTTCCTGACGCCGCGGCGCGCCGGCGCCGACGAGCCTGAGCCGGACGCCGTGTCGCAGGACCGGCTGAGTCTGCGCAGCGAGCTGAGCGGCTCGGCCACCGACGACGTCGCCTCCCGCATCACCAGCCTGGTGCTCGAGGGCAGCCTGAGCGAGGCGCTCTCGCTCGAGCCGTCGCTTCTCCTCGACTCGGCGTCTGGCACGACGGTGGCGGCGCGCGACGCCGCCAGCGGTGGAGCGCGCTCCGACCCGCTGGCGCCGGCCATGCCCGGCTGCACCACGCTGCGCCGCGTGCGCGAGATCGACTCGACCGTGCTGGCTCACCAGATGACGCTCATCGACCGCCAGATGCTGGCGCGCGTGCCGCCGGCGCAGCTGGGCGGTCTGCTGGCGCGGCGGGATCCGCGCGCACACGACGCCGTCGTGGCGGTGATGTTGTTCTTCCACCGGCTGGTGGGGCTGGTCACCACCAACGTCCTGCTGGAGGACACGCACCGCGACCGCGCCAAGGTCATCACCAAGTTCGTGACGGTGGCCGAGCGGTGTTACCACATGCGCAACTTCCACGCGTGCAAGGCAGTGCTGAGTGGCCTGCAGACAGTGCCCGTGTTCCGTCTGCGCTGCACCTGGGACTACATGAAGACCAAACACGACCGCAAGTACCGCTCGTTCAAGAGCCTCTCCAAACTGTTCGCCGACACTCGGCTGCCGCCCTTCCAGCGCGTCTTCCAGGACGTGATGGCGAGCGGCGAGCCGTACGTGCCGTTCTTCGGCGACCTAGTGTGCGCGGTGCTCGGCCACAACCTGGCGGCGCGCGGCGGCCGGCCGTCCGAGCGGGCCGGCTCGGCGTCGCCCGGCAGCCCGGTACTCAGCTGGGTGCGGCGCCACTTCGAGCCGCCGCCGGAGGAGGCGGCCGCCCGCCGGCGCGTGCTGCAGCGCAAGTACGTGACACGGTGGCGGGCGAAGGTGCGCTGCCGCCGCCTGGCCGCCCGCCGCTTCCGGCCCAGCTGGCTGCAGCAGCCGGGCGGCGCGTGGCCGGACGAGGCGCCGGCGCGCCGCCGCCTGCGCGCGCGCTTGGCCGACGACTGCGCTGCGCTGGCGGCGCCGGCGCCGGCGGCGGCGCGCGCTGCGGCGCTCTGGCGCCAGTGGCGTCGCGCCGCGCAGAGCTACCGGCTGGAGGAGCGGCCGCTGGTGCGCGAGTACCTGCTGCTGGCGCGCCACTACACCATGGAGACGGCGCTGGGTCTGAGCCTGGACCGCGAGCCGCCAGGTGGCAGCAGCTGCACGCTCTGCTCCAACACCGGCCTGGCGTCGGACAGCTCTGCCGAGCCTGCGGAGACCACCAACGCCCTCTGACGGGTCGGCGGCGGGGCGACGGGCTGGGGGCGAACGGGTGCGAACTTCAGGGCCCAGTGGGCTGTCGGGACCGGCTCACGCCCGGCAGGTGACGGTCAGGACCGGCTCACGCCCGGCAGGTGACGGTCAGGACCGGCTCACGCCCGGCAGGTGACGGTCAGGACCGGCTCACGCCCGGCAGGTGACGGTCAGGACCGGCTCACGCCCGGCAGGTGACGGTCAGGACCGGCTCACGCCCGGCAGGTGACGGTCAGGACCGGCTCACGCCCGGCAGGTGACGGTCAGGACCGGCTCACGCCCGGCAGGTGACGGTCAGGACCGGCTGACGCTCGGCAGGTGACGGTCCTGCCAGCTGGTGGTGGCAGGGGTTGGCGATTTCTGACGATGGCATTATATCGACTGCCTGCTCGGCGCCGACGTCCGGCTGCGATCTGCGCGAAGACCGCAGTCGCCCTCCAGCCTCACGCCTAGTTGGCTGGCTGGCTGAGCACGTGGCATGTGTCGGGCCGCAGGCTGTTCGCTGCCGACTCGGGCCGACTCGGCGCTGCTTTCGCCAAGAACACCTCTGGCGTAACGAAGGACGCAGCAGATGTGTCAGGGAAGCTGATAAAGAAGCTGGACAAACATAAAGAAGATAGTTAGAAGCTGGTAAAGCTGCGCGGTAGGGGTAGCCCAGAATGGTGTACTTTATTTACTGCGGTGGGACAGATATTTGCCACCGACAGGAATCATAGCATGAAGACGGGCATACATTCAAGAGCATGATCATGTTATAAAGGCATATACCATGCATGCTTTTAATGGCATAGGCGATAGCTTCCACCAAGTAAGGTCACGCGATAGATCAAAACGGTCGTATCTAATGAACTGATTTTTCCACTGCCTGGTCGGCTGAGGGCCAAGGTGAAAGGGACGGACAACGACGCCCACTGAAGGTGAAGGTTGGAGCTGTGCCAGACCATCCAATGGGACTGCGGACAACTATTTTACTGCGTGGTTTCTTTTGGATATATTCCAAGGCGCCTTCCACGCGATGTCGCCAACGGTGTTTAACATCGCCAGAATGTAATGCAATATATACATACCACATTTTTTGCCCTTTGACGCATGTTTCAGAGGAGAGACAGTGCATAACCAATTGAGTGGAGCGATAGCCGCACCAGCTGCCATGCGTTACACTAACGTAGGTCCATGTGTTGCAAACTAATTGAGATATTTGTTATGACTCATCGAGTGGTGACACGTCAAATACGGTATACCAGCTTATTCGCGCTGGCGGTTTTCAGGCATCTGCTGATGAGAGGAGAGGACAGACGGAGATGCAGCGTCGCTAATCATGACATGGACATTTAGTAGGTGATCATCGTCTGTTCTCCTGTGTGCCTCCTTTCAGCAATACGACCTCTGCCGGACGTCACGCCGTCGTGGCGTAAGGTCATGCCGCTGTGGTGTGACGTCATGCCGCCGTGGTGTGACGTCAGTGCGTGCCGGCATCGCCAGTGTGTCCTCTGTGCCGTGATGACCGTTTGTGCTGACGTCTGCTGCACCGGCCAGCAGCGGTCGAGCTGTTTCCAACATCTCAGACAAGCAGTCTGCACTGCTGTGCCCTAACCGCACGTGCCAACGTCATTGGTGTCCGCTCGGCAGCGGATGTGACGCCTCCGACGCCTGAGTCTGCGCTGTGACGTAATCTGTGTACGCTCTGACGTCATTGGTGTCCGTCTGGCAGCGGCCGAAATCCCGCCGACGCCCGAGTCTGCGCTGCCGCCGGGCGTGCGGCCGATGACGGCGCCAGGTGACAGCACCGGCGAGGCGCGCCCGCCCGGCCCCTTCTCAGTCACGTGAGTGGGTCAGCTGTCCTGGGGTGCGATGCCCGCCCCCTACTGGGATGTACGTACCTGTGCGTCCCGGCGAACGCGGGGCTCTGAGTGTTGCGGCCGGTCCAGGCGGGGGTCTGAAACTGTGAACACACTATCGTCTTGTTAGCCTGTGGATGCTGTCGGCCGCACACGGTGCGTTTAATGCTTGTCGTAACTGGTGCGCAAGTGTCATAGCAGTTCCGAACCTTTTGCTGTCAGAAGTTGCAAGCGTCATGCTATAACTACTGGGTTTCGTGTAAACCAGCTCATCCTTTGTATCTGTACTCCAATAAACATGCTCTGTTGCCGGGCTGCGTTCCCATAATATCGCTGAAGAAAACTGCCCTCCGATTGTGGGAATTTGGAGGAATTGTCCTTTACACCGTGCTTTCTCTGACCAGCCGGTCTCCGCCGCCGGACCGTCCCATTGTGCCCTGCCGGTGACCTGGGTGTGACATCAGCACGGTCCCCTGACCGGTGACCTGGGTGTGACATCAGCACGGTCCCCTTACCGTTGACCTGGGTGTGACATCAGCACGGTCCCCTGCCGGTGACCTGGGTGTGACATCAGCACGGTCGCCTGCGGGTGACCTGGGTGTGACATCAGCACGGTCCCCTGACCGTTGACCTGGGTGTGACATCAGCACGGTCCCCTGCGGGTGGCCTGAGTGTGACATAAGCATGATCCCCCGCCGGTGACCTGGGTGTGACATCAGCACGGTCCCCTGCGGGTGGCCTGAGTGTGACATAAGCATGATCCCCCGCCGGTGACCTGGGTGTGACATCAGCACGGTCCCCTGCGGGTGGCCTGAGTGTGACATAAGCATGATCCCCGCCGGTGACCTGGGTGTGACATCAGCACGGTCCCCTGCGGGTGGCCTGAGTGTGACATAAGCATGATCCCCCGCCGGTGACCTGGGTGTGACATCAGCACGGTCCCCTGCGGGTGGCCTGAGTGTGACATAAGCATGATCCCCCGCCGGTGACCTGGGTGTGACATCAGCACGGTCCCCTGCGGGTGGCCTGAGTGTGACATAAGCATGATCCCCCGCCGGTGACCTGGGTGTGACATCAGCACGGTCCCCTGCGGGTGGCCTGAGTGTGACATAAGCATGATCCCCCGCCGGTGACCTGGGTGTGACATCAGCACGGTCCCCTGCGGGTGGCCTGAGTGTGACATAAGCATGATCCCCCGCCTGTGACCTGGGTGTGACATCAGCACGGTCCCCTGCGGGTGGCCTGAGTGTGACATAAGCATGATCCCCCGCCGGTGACCTGGGTGTGACATCAGCACGGTCCCCTGCGGGTGGCCTGAGTGTGACATAAGCATGATCCCCCGCCGGTGACCTGGGTGTGACATCAGCGCGGTCCCCTGCGGGTGGCCTGAGTGTGACATAAGCATGATCCCCCGCCGGTGACCTGGGTGTGACATCAGCACGGTCCCCTGCGGGTGGCCTGAGTGTGACATAAGCATGATCCCCCGCCGGTGACCTGGGTGTGACATCAGCACGGTCCCCTGCGGGTGGCCTGAGTGTGACATAAGCATGATCCCCCGCCGGTGACCTGGGTGTGACATCAGCGCGGTCCCCTGCGGGTGGCCTGAGTGTGACATAAGCATGATCCCCCGCCGGTGACCTGGGTGTGACATCAGCACGGTCCCCTGCGGGTGGCCTGAGTGTGACATAAGCATGATCCCCCGCCGGTGACCTGGGTGTGACATCAGCACGGTCCCCTGCGGGTGGCCTGAGTGTGACATAAGCATGATCCCCCGCCGGTGACCTGGGTGTGACATCAGCGCGGTACCCTGACCGGCGGCCTGGGTGTGATGCCAGCACGGTGACCTGGCTAACGACGCCGCCCCGCTCCTCCAGACTGCACCGTTGTCCGCGAACAGGCGGCCTGGGTGTTCGCGTGGTGCAGGGCCCGCTGACAGACGGCGGCACCCTGCACGTGGAGTCTGTGACGCCCGGCGGACCGGCCGACCGTCAGGGACGGCTCGTCTCAGGTCGGTCAAAGAGCAGCCACCTCGATTGCTGTGGCGTTATGCGCGGTTGTTTGGACGCTTAGTAAACAAGCATTGGAAACGATTAAAACGCCCAAGTTTAGCATGCGATGGCTCGCTGGGGGACGCTAGACAATCCGGAATTAATCAGTTTGAGCGTAAGATGAAATAAAATAGAATATTGAGCAACAACTGAGAAGGATTCCGTATTGGTGGTTCTCATGTTAGCGCTGTGTGCCGTCGCAGGTGACATGATCACGCACATCTCCGGCTACCTGCTGTCGTCCCTGACGTACTCGGAGGCGGTGGACCGGCTGCGGCGCGCCGTCGACCCCGTGACCCTGAGCGTGACGCGCCGGCCGGGCTCGGCCGCCGGCGCCGCCAAACGCCGCGCCGACGACGACGGCATCGCCGACGACGCCAGCGAGGGCTCGCTGGAGAAGCGCCGCTGCTGCGAGCGTGACGCGGGAGCGCCGCCGCCGCCGCCGCCGGTGGCGGACACCGTCAACGATCTGCTGGTGGCCCGGCTCAGCCGCCAGCTGAGCAACGACCGACTGGCCACGCCCGGCGCGGCGCGCTGATGGACCGGCTGCTCCTCCAGTTCAGCCGCCTGCTCAGCAGCGACCGACTGGCCTGCCCGGCTGGCACGCTGATGGACCGGCTGCTCCTCCAGTTCAGCAGCCAGCTCAGCAACGACCGACTGGCCACGCCCGGTGGGGGACGGTGGTGAACCGGCCACGCTCGCAGTGGCATCGGTGATGGATTGGTAGTGACTGGTGTGGTATTGCAGCGCTCCCACTTCGCACCGCTGGTAAATACAAGGAGTCGCGCCCAGTCAGGTACCAGGCGGAGCGGACACGGCCTCAGTGGCAGGGCGATGGGACAGCCGGCGCTCGTCACAGCCTCGGAAGCGGGTCGCCCCGCCCACTGTACCCCACCGCGGGATGGTCACGCGGGGAGGTCACGCCGGTCGCAGCGTTTGACGGACTGATCACGCCCACGTGAGACTGGGCCACGCCCACTGCTGCCGCGCGCTGCGGTCAGCTGAGGCTTCGCTGGTGCGACGGAAGCGCTGTGCGCGCTGGGATGTCGCACGCGACAGCTGGCAAGAGTGGCATTCCGAAACGTGCCGTCCTCCGCCTGCCTCTGTAGTGCTGATGGCACTCGTTAACATGGCGGCACATAGGCCTGTGCGTTTGAGGCTAGTTTTGAAGATAACTTTAGCCATGCGCTTCGTAGGGAGATTAGGAAAGATTGGGAAGCTTATGGCCCACAGTGCGTGTCATCGTCTACGCTCCAGCCCTGTCTGAGTACAGCCGCAGATATGCAGTACAGTGACCGATGTGTCAGTATTACCTGCCAGTCGCGATGCTTCTCCCATGTTGTTTTGTTCGTGCCCCGCGCAGTCGTCGTATATCTCTTTCGTGTGCGTCCCGGGGTCTTTCCCCGTGGCCTGTCCGTTTTTTTAAGTTGTACACCAAAGAATACACTAGTGCTCTCGACGCCGCCCGTGTCTCCCGCACGTGAAGGGGCGCGAACCCTGCGAACGAATGGACAAGGCTCCATCCGTAATAGACGGGGCTCGAATGTGAGGCCAGGGAGCTACCATGGCAACTATTGGAACACTGGAATAGTGTAGGATGGGGTAAAACTGCAGGAGTGTGATGTTCGCAATGCCCTTGGCCTGTTGGACCGCAGCGACCGGTCGGCGCTGGCGGACGGCGGCGCTCCCACACCGGACAGGGTCAAACGGGGACCGGTCGCCGCTGGCGGACGGCGGCGCTCCCACACCGGACAGGGTCAAACGGGGACCGGTCGCCGCTGGGAGACGGCGACGCTCTCACGCCGGATGGGGTCAAACGGGGACCGGTCGCCGCTGGCGGGCGACGGCAATCTCACGCCGGATAGGGTCAGACGGGGACCGGTCGACAGGTGCCAGACGGACAGCAAGGTGGTAGCCGCGCCTAGTTACGGGATCAGTCGACACCGAACACGGGTTGTCGAAGACGCTACTTGGCTCAGTTGGGCGCTTTGTGTGTTTTTCGGGCCTGTTGTGGCTCGGGTGCGAAACAAAACGAGTCTGTCGTGACTCGCTCAGGCATGAGGGCGCAGACGTGTGTCTGGATCCCACACAGTTCCATCCTTAACACGCGTTCGGGTGGGGGTCAGTTTGACCCCCCCCCCCCCCCGAGGATTTACCATAATGATTCCCGAACGATGTGGCGTAGCCACGTCAAACTTTACAAAGCCGTAGGCAATTGAACAGCGAATCTTTTGGTATAACAAAAGCAGAGATGCCTGTAAGGTCATTTGCCTATTATGACGGGTCAAGGCCAGGCCGTGGCTGTTAGCGAAGACAATTTTTAGGGAATCGTTCAATCTGATACGACAACGAAGTCTTGGACAAGGACAGACGTCTCTGAGATAGCTTCGTAGGCAATAAACCAACTGGGTTAGAAACACAAAGCAAACCATTGGCTAAGGGTCGGGAAAGGAAGTCAGACCGTAGTCAAACTAACCTGCTTTTTTACTCAAGAGTTTGCTTATTAGGTAGTTTTTGGTGGTTATTTCAAATTATTAATGGCAGGGGCCGCAACTGAAATATTTCACGAACTTTCAAGGTCAAAGTAGGTCAATCACATGAAATAGTCCAGATCAATTTATCTTCAGGAACATACCGTCTTGCGTTTTATCTTGCGTCTGGCGCTTATTTTAAGGACAAAATAGCAATCTCTAGCAGATCAGATTTTTGATCACCTTGACCTTCTAAAGGTCAAACAAGGGCACTGATCCTGATGAACGCCATTGATCTTTTGCTTAGAACAGGTATCTAGATTCACGGTGGTTATATGAGGAAGTCTGGGGCACCTTGGACACTGATCTGGAGTTTGACCTTGCCTGACCACATTTGACTGGGTCGCGACCCAGAAACCTCAAATTCTGACACAAGTGAGATCACAAATAGGCTATGCTAGCCTGTGACTTCAGTGTATCTGTCTATCTTAGTTTTTTAGATTGCATGGGTCAGATTAGCCCCCACCCGAGCGAAGGGTATTCAACCGGCCTCCCGGACGCTTGTCAATGGGTTCTTGGATCTTCGCAGGGTTTCGCACATGTCTGTGAGAGGAAACATGAGCCATCCGCCCGCATATGCAGCCGATGTGGCCGCCGCTTACACGCAGGCTTACAGCCGTCTCCCGGTTAGTTATTACCTCCGTATGCCGGCGCCCACGGCAGCTGGCCTGAGCGGGCGTCGGTGCTGGGTTGGCGGACGGCAACCGTGGCAGTGCCGGCGAGGGGCGTCTGGACATTGCCCGGCACACCAGGCTCGGGCCGTGGGGGGGAACAGCCGCTGTCGTTATCCGTTAAGTCAAAACAGATGAAGCACAACGTAGGGTGGAACCAGTTCGTGGGGTGGGAGCAGTGCGTTAGTTTAGTCTCGTGGGGTGGGAGCAGTGCGTTAGTTCAGTCTCGTGGGATGGGAGCAGTGCGTTAGTTCAGTCTCGTGGGGTGGGAGCAGTGCGTTAGTTCAGTCTCGTGGGGTAGGGGCAGTGCGTTAGTTCAGTCTCGTGGGGTAGGGGCAGTGCGTTAGTTCAGTCTCGTGGGGTGGGAGCAGTGCGCTAGTATAGTCTCATGGCGTGGGAGCAGTGCGTTTGTACGCTCGTGGGGTGGGAGCGGTGTGTCAGTTCAGCCTCGTTCACAGACGTGTTTGTTGCTTCCAGACGCGGAGCGTGGATTGCTCCCTCTTTTGTCACGTGCACCTGCGCACCGTTGGTGTTCTGGGCCGTTCGACATCGGCTGCCCGGCTAACCAAAAGCCATCCCTGAGAACTCCGGCCTTCCTCGCGGACAAGAGGAATGTGCAATACAGTTGTTCGATGCTTGGAGGTCGCTATTGATAGAAGGCGTCCTTTTAAGTGCACCTAGTAATTATCAATGGCTGCTTTTATTGCCATCGACCGTAAGTCATGTAATGCAGGGGCGAATAGCGAGTGCATAAAAAGTAGCCGCTCTATAGAAATGGTCTATCGAGACAATATCGTATTGCCGTTTAGACAGCTGGCTGCTGCTATGGCCCAGTCTTTCCATTAATGGCAGGGATGAGCCTGTTAGTGTCGTCTTACCCAAATTAGATATGCCACTCCACTTTTCTTTCATAAAATATAAGCATTTTACTTCGTTACCTTCAGAAACTGCACCGTTAGTAGGCCGATGTCGTTACCACTGTGACCCACAGACAGAAATAACTCGAGTCGGCTTTCACGCGAGGTCTCTTTACAAGTAAGCTGACGTGAAGTTGATCATTTAAGTACTCGAAGAGAGTGCATGCAGATATTGCATAGTCTATAGCTCCTCTCCGCCATGTCCTGCTAAGACGAACCGCCTCCATGAGCTGGTGCAAAATTAAGAATAATTGCCTCCCATATATCTCTCAAACGGGTCGTGACATCAGGTCATTTCACTTCCAGCAGCTGCTGGTATATTTTTCAAGTCGCGTCCTGTACTGTTCTTCGCCATGGCTGCTCTCGATATAATCAACCTAGGTGAATTGATTAGCATGAACTCAGTTCTTTCAATAACAAAAACTGCGTACATGAACTGTCATTCACACCCTGTGGAGCGGTGACCCGAGGTACTGAATAGCGCTATATTCAGAAGCCACCTTGCGCAATAGAGGGAGCGACGGTGCCCCCCTCACGACGCGGAGAAAATGCCTCGGCGGAAGAGACTGTGGCGACGGCAGGAAACCCCGTGCTAAAAGTGGCAGCAACAGGAAAGCGTAGCATCCGTTGAATAGGGTAATGGTCGTCGCATACGGCATCACAACCGAAAAGTGCACGTTTTGTGAAATGGCGCTGTTACCGAGGCAATTTCGGACAAATACGTGGTGAATAAACCTTGACCTGGCTTATCATTGATGGCATGAAGCAGTGTGCCTGGAATGAGAGCGGTCCATATATGGGTCCCATCCTGACAAACGCTGGTTATGTAGGTCCAGGCTGGACATACCCATGTGGGTCCCAGCTGAACACACCCTCATGGGTCCCAACTTGGCAGCCAAGGTGGCCTTCTGCGTGTTTTAGTTTGGCCCCACAATGATGGTACCAGAGGGGGTGGCCACGGGGCCATGCCCCCCTTGGGCCCCGAAGGGGCTCATGTGCTCCCAAAGGGGCGCACAGTCGATCGAACAGGTGCAGTTAAAGAAGTGCAACAACATTGGACATCTTTTGATTTTCAGGTGACCAAGAAAAGTCGCAAGCGAAAGTGAGGGACCCACGAGAAAAGACAAAAAATAATGGTTGAAAAAAGTCGTTAATTAGGAATTTGAAGCCTTCTTACGCTGTCCAGCGGCCCCATGCTGTTTCCGGGGGGGGGGCCTATACGCCCACTTGCAGTGTCATTCCGATCGTGAATGAGCCTTCCACGTTGCCCATGGTTTCTTTTCGTTAGCTCGGAGTGCCATGCACTGTTGCTGAGCCCTTTCCGCTAGCGTGCCGGGGCACCGTTATGAATCAGGGGCCTTCCATGGATTCCCTCCATTTCGCCAGAGAGGCCATGTTGGCTATAGCACAGGCCCAACGTGTTTAACCTGCCGGGGTACTCTCGCTTGATCAGGGACCTTCACGTTGGTCTCGGTTAACCTACCGACACACTCGCGATATGTTTATGGGCACTCTACATTGGTCCAGGGCGCTTCCAATTCTATGTCACTTGCTTAGGGCCCACACTCTTGTCGGGGCCCCATCTGTTAACCTGCTTCTGTACACTCGGTTGTTGGGCCCTCCAGACTGGGCCTTGGGTACTTTCTATTTGAATTAAGGGCCCTAGATGCTTGTCCGTGCCCCACCTGTTAATCTGCTGGGGCGCACTAGATTTTTGGGGGACCCTGCACGTTGGGAATTTAATGTAGAGCCCTACGATCTTATCGGGGGCCATCTGATGGTGTGCTCGGGTAAACTCGGTCTCTTGGGGCCCTCCACAATAGGTCTCGGATACTTGTTCAATGGGGGCCCTACGGTCTTTTCAGGAGGGGCCTATCTGATAACCTGCTCGGGCACATTCGATCGTTCGGGGTCCCACCACATTGGATCTTAGGTGTGTCCTATTTGAATGGGGGCCCTACGCACTTCTCGGGCCCCCTCTGTTTGTCTCGTCGGCCTCACTGGATTGTTCGGGGGACCCACACATTGAGTCTTGGTGTTTGAATTTAGGGCTCTAGGCTCCTATAACAGTCATCTGATAACCCATTGGGGTACATGCTATCTTTCGAGAGGCCCTCTGCACTGGGTTTTGAGTATTTTTTATTTGAATGGAGGGCCTTACACTCTTGTGGTCTTTTCCGATAAGTTGCTCTGGCACATTCAACTGTAAGGGGGCCTTTACGTCGGGTCTTGGGTACATTCCACTTGAGTGGAGGGCCCTATACTCTTGACAGGGGGCTTATCTATAAACATGCTCTGGCTCACTCGATCATTTGGGGTCCCCCTATATCGTGTCGTGGGTACATTTCATTTTGGAACGGAAGGCCCTGCGCTCTTGTCGGCGACCCCATCTGTTGACCTGTTCGGGCACACTTGATCATTCCGAGGCTCTCCACCCTGTGTTTTGGGCACTTCTTATTTCAATGGATGACCCTATGTTCTTGGTGGGTCCCATCTATTAGGCTGCTCGGGCCGGTGGCGGATACAGAGGACGGGGGGGGGGGGGGGGAGACACGGGACCATGCACCCATGGACCACACCGAGAGGACCTACAGGCTCCAAATGGGCCATCATCTGCCGGGCGCGCGCAGTTTTCTAAAAAAAATAAATAACAGAAGTGGGCGTATTTGGGCCTACCAAAGACCAAGAACGATTGCTACCAAAAGTAAAGAGTTCATAAGCAGGCAACGTTAATCGTTCGCTGATTAAAAAGGTGCAGCTTGGAGGAAATTTCAGGGCTCATTACGGTGTCCGGAGGCATTACGCTGCTGCTGCCCGGGCCCTATATGTTCACTTCCCAGATCCACCTGATCGTTGAGGAGCTTTCCGCTTTGCCTTTGATCTGTCTGCATTGTCTCGTAGGGTCCCACACTGCTGATGGGACGCTATCTGACTCCATGCCTGGGCACTCTTGGTCGATCAGGCAGGTTTTCCTCCACAGATTCTTCCCATTCGCCCAAAAGGCTCTGTACGCTTTCCCGTGGCCCCATATGCCAGGGTACACTCAGTTGCTCAGGGGACCTTCATAGTAAACTCGGGTTCTTTCCACTCGCTCGGAGGGCCTTGAGCTGTTGCTGGAGGTCATACATGGTAAGGCACCGAGACACTCGATGCTCACGGACCCTCTACTTTGATTGGGGCTCCTTCCCTTTAATCTCATTCCCGGAGGACTACTCACTCCTGTCAAAGCTTTAGCTGTTAACCTGCATGGGCACTTTTGATGGCACAGGGGTATTGATTCATGGTCTTGGGTAACTCCCCCCTGCTCAGTGGGTCCTGTGCTCTGGCCGGGGCCTGATACGTCAGTCTACGGGGGTACTACCGGTCGTTTAGCGGCCTACCACGTTGGCCTTGGATTCTTTTCGCTTGCTCTGGGGACCCTATAGTTGTCCACGGGGAGCTTGTTTGTTGGCGTCCCGCGGTACCTATGATCGCTTAGGTTTCGTCCGTTGTAGGCCTTGGTGCCTTAGGTTTCGTCCGTTATAGGCCTTGGTGCCTTAGCCTCAGAGCAGCACTCGGAGATGCGTTGATAAATTTTAAGCCCAGTTGTCAGCGTAATTTTACGTGCCACCGGCGTCGTATTTGTCATTTCCCTTGCCTACTGAGTGTGACTTATTATACTTGTGCATCACGCTCTTAACATATATTGAATGCCAGAATATTTTGTAGTCCTTCATAACAAATAAAAAATTCGTATTCGTCATCAGTCATCAGCTGATTACATCGCCCAACCGACTAGCCATAGATAAGCTACATATTAAGTTTGTGCTTGGCTTTGATGGTATTCAGCAGCCAAGTTGAATTTTTGGCCTTTGACCGAAACAATCGTCCTCAAAATTACAGAACTGAACATGATTTGGAGAAAATGAGTGGGCTTCATGTGTACACACACGTAGCTAACCTAGCTTTATAGGGCTGCGCACAGTAAGATGGGTTCCTGTATTTATTATGCATATATATATATATATATATATATATATGTAAATATATATAAATGTTGCATACTATTAATCAAAAAATGTAATGGCCGAAAGGCAAAAAACTTTCTGTAACAACCTCAAACCCTAGCGGGCACCAGAACGCTTCGTGGCCCACGCTTAATGAAATCCTGGATCCGCCCCTGTAGACCCATACGGGCCCGGGTGGGCTGCCAATGTGGGACCCAGTTGGTTGCCCATAACATGCCATAAAGGACCGAAGAAGGCAGTCCAGGTGGTCCCATGTGTCTGTCAATCTCGAACCCACGGGGGTCCCAGTTGGTCATGTGTCTGTCAATCTCGAACCCACGGGGGTCCCAGTGGTCATGTGTCTGTCAATCTCGAACCCACGGGGGTCCCAGTTGGTCATGTGTCTGTCAATCTCGAACCCACGGGGGTCCCGGTTGGTCATGTGTCTGTCAATCTCGAACCCACGGGGGTCCCGGTTGGTCATGTGTCTGTCAATCTCGAGCCCACGGGGGTCCCGGTTGGTCATGTGTCTGTCAATCTCGAGCCCACGGGGGTCCCAGTTGGTCATGTGTCTGTCAATCTCGAACCCACGGGAGTCCCAGTTGGTCATGTGTCTGTCAATCTCGAACCCACGGGGGTCCCGGTTGGTCATGTGTCTGTCAATCTCGAACCCACGGGGGTCCCAGTTGGTCATGTGTCTGTCAATCTCGAACCCACGGGGGTCCCAGTTGGTCATGTGTCTGTCAATCTCGAACCCACGGGGGTCCCAGTTGGTCATGTGTCTGTCAATCTCGAGCCCACGGGGGTCCCGGTTGGTCATGTGTCTGTCAATCTCGAGCCCACGGGGGTCCCAGTTGGTCATGTGTCTGTCAATCTCGAACCCACGGGGGTCCCAGTTAGTCATGTGTCTGTCAATCTCGAGCCCACGGGGGTCCCAGTTGGTCATGTTGACTGGGAATTACGCACGACTAGTTTCATGAGAAACAAACAAACAAACAAACAAACAAACAAATGTTCCATTGCTCAATCAAACGATGTCGCATTGAGATACACATTTATTAATTACACAAATTGTGGCGTCTAGAGGTGTCCTCTCCCCATAGCTATAAGTGAGTTTATTTCATCATATCCCATGCTTGCTTCAATATCTTCAATTGTCGAGCACTACCTTTGGTGCGGCCGCCAGGACCGTTGCGTGATCGCTGGCCTTCAGTGACCTTAAGAAAATAGTTATGATCGCAAGCCAAGAATTTCACCGTGTGCATTTGCGAGCGCTGCTGTTAGGCTATCAGCTGAAACTGTAACACGCTTGTCCGATCAAAGCATTGATTCTGTTCGGTTGACTACCTTACAGCGCGTCACTCATGGCTGGCAAACCTGCCGCAGCGGCAAAGTGCAAAATGATGGGGTCCAATTTAAAAGGCGTGCAAAAAATGTGGCATCGCAAATGCTGCGGACCGGCGGCCGCGAGAATAGTGCGTCTGTCTCTGCGCACCCTCCTCCGCTGGTGTGGGTTAACGGGGCTGTCGCAGGTTCGACTGCGGGCTTGGATTTTAGCCCCGCTGTTTGTTCTTGTATTTCTGGCATCTGATGTCCTCGGCGACAACAGGAGACAAGAATCAGAAGCTGTCGGCACCGCTACCTCTGTACCAGAGTTCGGACCTAGTGATCTATTCCCGCGTGTTCCGCAGCACCGACGCAAGCCCATCAACCTACCTGGTGATGCTAGCTTCTGGCGAGTTTCGTTCTCTCTGGAGATGTAGAAATGAACCCAGGGCCGGCACACAGGCTGAGAATTCTGCGAGTGTTTTGCCAGACGTCTGCAGCTTGAGGAACAAGTTATGCACGCTTCGCTCTCATTGTGGCCAGCTAGCTGGCTTCGATGTTGTCGGCCTGACCAAGACGTGGCTCGGACCACATGTGCTGGACTCTGAGCTACAGGTGGGCCTCTCGGACCATGTCTGGTGCCGGTGAGACAGAAACGGCGGCGGAGGAGGCGTTGCTTGCGCAGTGAAGATAACCATCTCACCTGTTCACCGACCAGACCTGGAGCCTGGCTGCGAGGTGCTGGCGATCCAGTTGGGAACCATCTATCCTGTCACCATGCTGTCTGCTACCGTCCGCCAGATGCTGACCGTGACGTGAATTCGATCGCTGCCTTCTTCAAGAGCGTCCGCTCTGCAAATCTACCGTTTCTCATCGTGGGCGACTTTAACTGGCCTGAGATTTGGTGGCGGGGTAATGGCGACGAAGCTACGCTACTCAGGCGCACCGTCGGAGTCGTCAAATTCCTAGACTCTGTCACTGAGTGTGAAGCGGTGCAATCTAACGCCATCAACGCGCGGGGAGCATATTTTGGACCTCGCCATCTCCTATGGCGGAGCTGCTGCCGCTGAGGTCGGCGACGGTATTTTCAACTCAGACCACCGTATGGTGACGACTCAGCTTTCTGTACATGGGCCGCCCCCCCCCGCGCCTCCTGATCTAGGGCTTACAATAACAAACAGGCAGACTTGGACGGTCTGCGCACTGCTCTCGGGCTTATTTTTTGACGTATTCTAAGTGATTTAAATGTTGATGATGCCTTTCACCTGTTCTATGACCTTGGGTTCGCTGCCACTGCAGACTTCACACCTGTTGTTAAGCTCGGAAAGAAATGTCCTCCAGGATTTGACCGGTCCATTCGAGACCAGCTGCGTGATAAGGAGACAACTCTCAGACGTGGGAAAGCGCTTCCGACCGCCGCTAGGCACCGCACTGCTAGGGCCGACTTCAACACAGCAGCTGATGCTAAATATCGCGAGTATTTGTTGGGTCTAGTATGATACTTTAAGAACAGCCCGAACGATTATTGGGCCTTTGTTAAGTGCTTGAGGTCATCAGCGCACAATCTCCTGTTCTTGAGTGCAATGGCAATGTATGCGAGGTTGATGAAGAGCGTGCCAACTGTCTGAATGTGTGTTTTACTCGTAAGTTCTGCAACCCTGACGTTCGTATACTGCCTGACCCACTTTTGCTCGATGCGCCTGGATTAGACAGCTTTACCGTACCACATGGCCGTGTAGCACGCCTGCTACGCAGTCTCAGTGCCCACAAGGCCTGAGGTTCCGACGGGCTCAGTGCACGGCTTCTCAAGGAATGTGCCGATGAGCTAGCTGTCCCGTTAGAAACAATATGCAATCTTTTTCTAAACTCTGGCGTCTTCCCCGCCATGAAAAGTAAGCTAATGTGATGCCGGTGCACAAGAAGGGGTCCAAAAAGCTGCCTGAAAATTACAGGCCTGTGTCTTTGCTTTCTACCTGCTCAAAAATATCGGAAACATTGGGAGCGAAAGCCTATTACAGGTTTGTCAGCCTGCACTTTCCTCATTCCAGCAACGAGTCATTCCAAAGCGCTTTTTCATCACAAACCTTTCATGCTTTCTTGAACACTGCCGAATATCGATTTCAAAACTTAAACAAAAAGATGAAATTTACACCGTGCTTTCAGAAGTGAAATGTGCAATACCATCTCATTCACCCTCCGCATGTCACCTGTTTACTACTCATGTGCACTAGACGGTCACCGTTTGGATAGATGCCACCAGATTCGCGATTTCAACGTCTTCCTGAACACCAAACTTGCCTTTGCCAATCACGCAGATTCAACTGTATCGAAAGCAAACGGGATGCCGGGCCTTCTCATGCGAAGCGTGCAAATGCCGTCGTGCCCTCGTCAAGCGCGGTTCAATCACAACGCTTTGCTTTGTGCCTTCAACATTCATTTAAGATCATTGATAGAGTGCGGTTGCGTTATTTGGAGCGGTGCTGCCGCTTCCCAAAAATTATCCATCAGCTGACTTTTTCACCCAGCAAAATCATTTCCATCTGATTTGTTTAGGTTCGCCGGCACGCGTGGAACATTTTCTTGATGACCGCTATGTCTCAGTGTGTGTGTGTGTGTGTGTGTGTGTGTGTGTGTGTGTGTGTGTGTGTGTGTGTGTGTGTGTGTGTGTGTGTGTGTGTGTGTGTGTGTGTGTGTGTGTGTGTGTGTGTGTGTGTGTGTGTGTGTGTGTGTGTGTGTGTGCGTGTACATGTGCGTGCGTGCGTGCGTGCGTGTGTGTGTGTGCCACAAAATGTAATTGTTAGAACACTTTGGCAGTAATGTAAATCGACCATCCGCCGACACCCCCCGTTTTGTTCACGTGACCTGATCGCGCATTACTGACTGCGGCCAGACAGGCCGCTGTGCGGCCGCCCGGATACGGTGGTCCTGCACAAATGCGTCTAATTCTGCACAAAGTGCGCTACCAGTTGTATTCGATAGCACCGCTGTAAGGCCATGAGCTTGTACTGCAGCACACTCGTCCGATGAAGGCGTCCATTTGGTTCTGTTGACACACTGACAGCTCATCTCTCAGTGCTGGCGTACTGGGCACAGTGGCGATGTGCCAATGTTCGAATTGATTTATTAAAAATTCAACTCCAACTACACATTATCGTGCGCGGCGGGTGCCGTGGTGTTCAAGCGATGTCCTTGTGGAGCACCTGGCTGGGAGTGGAAATTGGTCATCGGCCGAAAGGCGGGATCAAATTTTGCGTCAATTTAACTCGCCATGCAGTGGTGGTGTAGCCGGGGGTGGGGGGGGGGGGGGGGCAGCGGGGTCAAACTGCTCCATCTTTTGTGGCGGGGCAAAAGTGCCTTTGCCCCCTCCCCCTCCCTTCCATAATGTCAGGTGGCCCAGAAGGGGCCCTCGAGTATGTAACAGTACTCACTTATTGTGTTACCAAAGCCAATGTAGAGGGCCCATGTCTGGTCCGGAAAAGGCCCATCTCAAGCCCAGAAGAGGATCGATCCGTATCTGCGAAGGGCCTATCTTAGGCTGGAAATGGCCCATGTCATGACGGGGAAACACTCATTTCACTTCCAGGCACGGCAGAAGCCCCATTCTGGCCTGGAAAGGGCCCATCGAAAGCCCGAAAAGGTCTCGTCACTGGTCGGGAAAAGGGCCTACCGTAAGCTCAATGAGAGCCCTCTCAAGTCTGAAAAGGGTACATCGTAAATGCAGGAACGGCCCGCCTCAAGTCAGGTAGGGACCCAGCATGGGCCGAGAAGCGGGAACCCTAGGCTCGCAAATATTTTACTTCTTTGGTTGTGTAGGACCCATCTCTGGTCTGGAGTGGGCCCACCGTAGGCTCTGAAAGCCAGTGGCGATATATGCGTGAGCAAACTTTCCATCCTGTATGAGGTAAGGGCCAAAATTGTTCCCCACCCCCGATATTACACGCGGCCCAAATGGGGCTCTGGCGGATTTGTAGGGGGATTCGTTTATGGTGTGTCAGCGGAGTAAGCGTAGAGCCCATTTTCAGGTCCGGAAAGAATCAATTTCAGGGCAGGAAACCTTTATAACAGCTTCAGGCACAGAAAGGGGCCTATTCTGCTCTGAAATGGACCCATTGTAGACTCATAAGAGCCCGTCTCTGATCAGAACAGGCCCATTGCAAACTCAGAAGGGGCCAAACTCAAATCTGGGTGCGGCACATCGTGACCACAGAAAAGACCCTCTCAGACCTGGAAACGGCCCATCGTAAATTTAAGTAGGGTCCGTCTTAAAGCATGAAATGACACGCTTTAAACTGAGATTGTTGGCATTTCATGCCTGAGAAGGGCTTATCTAGACATTTAAGCGCGAAAAGATCTTATCTCGGATCCCCCCCCCCCCCCCACAAGCTTCATCCATATTCCAGGAGAGAGGCCAACGTTTTGGTGATAAGGGTGCGGGTGGCACACAGCTTGATAAGGGATTCCCGGTGAAAAGACACCACGTAAATCACCAGATTTGTCCCATTTTATTTCGAGGGATGCCCCAGATTCTTTTATTTGCATCATCATGCCAAAGAATGTGTTCGCTGAGGGCCCAGTACATTGAACACTAAGGAGACCCTTACCTTTCGCGGGCAGGAGGCCTCGTAAGTAAAACACTAGGTGGCCTCATTGCCTTTCCCGGTCAAGGGTTAAAGGATTAATTCCGTTTCAATCCGCCACCCGGCGTACTTGCCGGCCGCTATTCTGGAGACACGATAGCCGGAGCCCTTGATCGATCAGGAGGGCCGCAGAGAGATGTATCATGCATCGGTCCCCTCCCTGACACTGGAGGCCCTCAGGCCGGAGCAGTTGATCCCAAATTGACGCAGGGGCCTCGGTGACGCCAACGGATCCGTTACCAACAGTGGGGCAAGGGGTCCAATAGTTGGCACGTGCTCCGCCGCTTCCCCCCCCCCCCCTCCCTCTCCCCTTAGATTCCGAGGGGCGCGACGGGCCCCTCGGATCAATTAAAGGCCAGACTTAACGGCCCAAAGGGCCCGAAAGGCCTGCTGGAGGACATATCCAGGGCCCCTGCCCGCGAGGTTGTGTACTCCAATGGCAGCCAAATGGCCCCGCGGGTTGATATAGGGCCCCTGAGTCGATAAGGGCCTATATGTCGGTCAAGCACCATCAGTAACGCACAGTCGGCTCGGTGGCGACATGGGCCAAAGGGCCCATTTCCCAAGCGGGAACAAAGCCGGAGCCAGCGATTTACAATGGTCGGGGCAACATCACCTAACGAGGGCCCTGTGCTGGCAAAGGGCCCCAAGCTGGCCAGGGGCAGTGTTATAGGAGGCCTGAAGAGCCTAGAGGACCCACCGGGTCCGACGACCAAATGCTCGATTGGAGGGTCTAAGGGCACGAAGGGCTGGTCAGTCTTACTCAGGGGTCCCGGTCTGCGGGAACGAACCATCGAATGACAGCCAGAGGCCCCTTTGCACCTATCGAGGACACGCTGAGCCGATATAGGTCTATTTGCCGGTCAGGCGCCACCAGCGGCGCGCAGCCGGCTCCGTATCGGTATGGACTGGGAGCCCACTTCCCAATCAACTACAAAGCTGGGGCCAGTGATTTACACTGGTGGTGCCAGTGCATCTGTCAGGGGCCCACAGCACCCAACAGAACGTCTTACGCTCGCATGGGGCCCAGAGGCGACCGAGGGCAGTGTTCGATGAGACCTGAAGAGGGGCCCTGGCGGCCCAACGGAATAGACTATCAATGGCCCTGTTGGAAGACATAAAGGCCCGAAGGATTGGTTGTAGGTCATATAAAGTATCGAAATTGGCTGCAGGTCACGTAAAGCATCACGGCCCGTATGGTCGTGATCTGAAATATTTGTCAGAAGTCCTACTGTATCGTTTGAGGACCCCGTAAGACACTGCGGGTGTCTAACTCGGCCAGAGACCGCGAACACCGAACAGAACCGAACTTCCTGTCAGTCTGAACCCTGAGGGCCCATTTTCTAAACAGGAACGAGGCCAAGGGACACGGTTTGCACTGGTCTGGGTCCCCGAAACATTGGTTGGGCCCCTTTGTCGGTCAGGGGCCCAGAGTGTACAACAGGGGCTCATGTCTCGGCTAGTGGCCCCTAGTCGGTCCCGGACTTTGCTTGAGGAGGTCCGAAGAGGGACTGAAGGGCCCCTCGGGACCAAAGATCAAGGGTCTCATTTGACTCGGACCCAGCCACCCAACTGTAACACCATGACTTGCAATGTCAGTAAGAGGGCTTCCGTTAGGTTTCTCTCATTGGGGGTTCTCTATCCCTACTGTACAGGAGGCCTCGACACGGAGCAAAACAGTCGGCTTCATGTCCGCCTGAGCCCGTGAAACCCATTCCCCGCGTCGGCCAGGAGCGATGTTCAAGGGGCCCGAAAAGGGGCCGAATGGTCCCTTGAGACCAAAGGCCAAGGGTCCGATTGGGAAGCTAAGCGCCCAAAACGGTTGGCCGCAGGCCAGATTAAGGACTCCCGCCCATGAGGCCGCGATCTTAAATGTTGGTTAGAAAGACTCCTGCACTGATTGGAAACCCCTGAGGAAGAGCATTTCTCCGCTTCAGCCAGAGATCAGCAACACCGAGCTGTCGGCTCGGTGTCGGTCTGAGCTCTGGCGGCCCATTTCCTAAGCAGGGATATTATTTTCTTTTCATTCCAGGCCGAGCCTGCGATTGGCATTGGTTGGGGCCCTTCAACAATGGGGCTTCTGTACCGTTCAGGAGCCCACAGTACCGAACAAGGCATTCTCTGTCAACAAGGGGTCTCGAGTCGGTGAGAGGAAGACGTGCTCAGCAGGGGTATGCACGGGACCCCGAATGACAGAGGCCCCTTATATTTGTCAGGGCCCTCTGACAATGCAAGGAAACATAACAGCTTGTGATGATTGTTCGCATTGCGTCAATGGAAGGGTCCTGTGCCAGTCAGGGTCCCAAGTACCGAAGAAGGTCCTCCAACCGAACTCCAGCATAGGCTCGTTAAGCCGAACTGAGGTCCATGTGCCAATGATTTGACCACCTGCGGCGGTCAGGAATGTTGTTGCGTCAATGAGGGCTCCTTTGTTGATCGGAGGTCAGCTGCGGTCTGCGCGGGTCGGGAGGCCTCCCGCATCAGGGAGAGAGCCAATGCGATATGATGCATCCCTCTAAGAGCGTCCGGATCGGCCAGGGAATCCCGCCCTGTGCTGCCAGGATGGCTACCGGGAGACACGCCGCGGCGGGACGAAATGGGTCTTCAGTCCTTGACCGGGAACAAAAATGCTCCTGCTACTGTTCTACTCAAGGGGTGCTCATATTCCCGAAGAGAAATAATAGGGTCTCGTTAGCGTTGAAAAGAGGGGTCGAAATAAGTTTAAAAAATGAACAAAGCCATCGCATGTTTGCTTCAGAATGTTTATTCTTTGGTGGAAACGACTAGTGAAACAAATTATCGGAATATTTGAGCCTGCGTGACCGCAATCTTGGAAGCAAGGACAGTGAAAGCCTGGGTGCAGTTTCCGCATGATCAAACGGCGTTGGCGACTGCAAGTAACACCAGGCGGCGGGTACCGTACGCGTGAGAGCGGCCGTCGTGGAATAACACTCCCGAACGGCATTAAAAAGCAATTCGTATCGTTCAAAGATAAGGCTGAGCGTCTCTTTTTTAACCTTTGAGGATGCCCTCTGGACAAATGAACAGCTACAGCAGCACTAAAATAGATATTCTACCTTTACTCCTCCAGTTCTACCGTCAGATTCCAGCAACCACTTTTTGGTGCAGTGAAGGCCAATCCATTCAGTTCACTAACCTAAATAGTGCACAGGTGAAATATACGCCCGGCTGCCTTCTAAATCTACGGTTTCACGTCATAAAGTGCTCAAAGGTTCTTCTGTTAATTGTGTCAGCATTTTTTTTCCAACCCGTTGGCCACGGCTCAGTGTTAGCCACAAGGTCAGCGCTGCGTGGATTACGCAGACTGCAATGCCTGGCGTGGAGTTGTTTGTTGCTAAAATTTGCGAGATGCTATGATGCTCGTAACTATCTCATATAACTTGCATCACTAATCAATCTGAAAAAAAATGTTGAACATTTCCACACAAACATGGCTTCACCATGTTGACACACGTTGTTGACTTATCTCAAACCACATTCATGGGATCCTTAACATCTCTGTGCAGCTCAATGATATTCTGACAAAGCTTCTGAACTCTGTCGGTCTAGGAAAAGTCCTCTGGGCCATTGTAAAACGAAAAGCATTGGTGATTGGATTTCTTCAGAGTGCCCTTTGTCATCCTGTGGCCCTCACTTGCCAAGGCTCTGGTTGCGCGTCTGCGCTGAAATATAGGGGCCCATGGGTGTGTGGTCCTTTGTTAAATATTTGCTCCTCATCCCTCATTTGGATACGCCACCCCTGCCCCGTTGTCGCGCTATTAACTGCAGCTGGCCAGTCCATAGCGGAGAACCAGCTTAAGTGGCCAGGAAAAAATATTTGTTAGGTTGTTACCCGGTTCCCATAAGTAGCGTGATCACGTGACCATCTGACGGACCATCCCTAAATGAGGGTGGACAGCTCATAGCGTGACTGCCAGCATACGGTAGCCTGTGAAAAGCTTACGTTGCTGAGATTGCAATTGCGGGAATTTTTCGTCTGACGGACATGGTGCGTGCATTCCGTGTCCCGCTGGCCGGAATAATAGAGTATCTTTCACCACCATACTCCGTCAGTTACCATGTTACAGGACAATAATCAAGATTTGCATTAAGCGACTCTTTTATCCGTCTCGCGTGCGCATATTTTGTCTGTTTCCTTACGCTCCTGATAGAGCGAATTTATTCTGCGAGTCGTCTAGAATAATCGTATTGAAATAAAGAAACTGCAGACAATTGTAATAAATGGATGCTTTTGTAACCTCATTTCATGCATTTTACACATAATACATCATAATTTAGCTGAACATTTCAGTGAGAAATGTAGGCTTTTTTGTAGATCAAATTGTGTAACTGGAGCTAGGGCGAGTCCATTATTCGAGGGGTCGACGGCTGCCTGCGCCTGAGGGCTGTCAGCTGTTGGAAGCTGAAAGGTGATTGGTCAGTTGTCGGTCGTCGCTGCCGTCGCTGCCGTCGGTTGTGTCCGTGTGTGGTGTGTGGTGTCAAAATTTAGAAATAGTCCGTGATGCTAGTGCCAGTGTGCCACAAGTGAGATGCGAGTATAAACGTGAACCTTCCTGGAGTCTGGATCACCTGTTCAAGTTATCCTCTAGCGTGTTATGGTAAGTATTTTTGGACATTTGCCTCCTTACAGCGTTTCCTTTGTTTGGGGTCGCGAAAATCGATACCGCGCTGTAGTTGTAGAAATTCGTGTTGCCCTTGTATGGCGTCGACGAGACCCAACGTGACATTTAAGTGGCCCAAAAGTGGCAGGTGGGAGGCATTGGCTGCTGTTGGTTGTCGTTGCACTGTTGCCTAGTTTCTCTTGGTAAACAAAACGGCTGAACAGGAAGGGAACAGTCATCCTTGTGCAACTGCATGCAATGTTAAATGCTCTTCTCCAGTTATATCTCTTTAGGCAGGTGATGTGCCATATATAATATGATAGTGCTCCATTAAGATTGTGGAGTTTTATGATGCTAATAATGCAGAACATAGAATATGTCTGGTCATAATTATGCAGTGGCAGGTTTTTGACAGCATGGTTACACTACCAGGCTGCCTTTTTCTATCAAATTTTGTGATGGTGTCACACACCCCTTGTCTGCTCCCCATCACTCATATTCTGTTAGTAATGTGTCATCCTGTAGCCTTGTATTACCTCACATGCATTATTCTGCAAGGTATGGCAAACATGCTAACACAGTGCTTGGGATGAACAGAACCTTGCCTGTAGTAGGATAGTAAGCTGCCCCATATTGAACAAATGAGATGCTATAGCTTCATTGGTATTGCTAGGATTTCATCTTTGGAAGGCCAGGTGTGTCATGTTGGGTCCTTTCAGTCAAATGGGCCTCTCATTGCCACAGGACTCTATCTTTTGTTTTGTTTTGGAGGGTGTTTGAAGGCTTAGGATACTATTTTGATGCTTTAAGTGCTGGTTACCTGAAGTTTGCCTGTAGCTGTCAGAAAATGGTGGACATTGTGATGTTGCAAAGATAGATTTGGGAAAAATAGTTGGGAACATTTTTCAATGAAAAAGTGTTAAATCCAGCAAGACATAGCCTGGCCTGAGTTTATGCTCTCAAGGTTTAGAGTGCATGTCCTATGGCAACAGTGGATGGATTATTTGTCAAACTGACCCTAGCGGGCCCCACCACCTCCAGGGGCAAGGGTCCTGAAAGCTCTCCCTTTGCTATACCACGGATAGACAGTAATATAGAAAGCTACCTCACACTAGCCACCTAGCTACCTAGCCACCTTGTCCCAAAGCACCAGCATAATATGCAGTTATGCAGTAGTGCAGCCAATATTTCACCTGGGTTGGTATGGGGGGGGGGGACAGGGTGGGGGATGTAGCCAAGTTTAGCTTAGCAAGTGTAGCTTTTCAGCCAAGTGGGCCATGTCTTGTTGCCATAGGTGCTTATTTTGGAATTCAGATCTTTTTAAGGCTCAGGATCTGATTCTGCCATGAGGGCTGTTTTGATATGCTAGAATTGAGCTCCCCCCCAGGTGCAGGAGGGGTGGGGGATGATTGCAAAAGCCTAATGGTAATGTCACTGATCATTTGCAATTTTCTTTGCTGCATATGTGATAAATTGTATCATGAGCAAGGATCCTTGTGAGTAAGTTCTTAGACTACAAAAACATTTTTAACCTTTTTAAAACAGTGTTTCCATGTATCATTGCAATGTTACCATGACTTTTATGTGACCTATTAGATCAATAAAAAAATTCTCAATTTTCAAATTGTGAAAAAGCTGGAGAATATGGGTGGAACTTGGTCCATATTCAGGGGACCTGTCTTTGCAGCAACACTAGGCTGACATGTTTCGTTCCAGAGAAGCAGAATGATAGGCTCTTATTATGAGCCAAGTTATGTGTTATGTTTTGCTATATGTTATATGTTACATTATAATTGAATTTATTATTATATTATGTATATTACAAGTTTTATATGTTACAAGAGAAAAGGCAGATTGCAGAAAAATGGTGTGAGGGCATGTGCCTGTGGTCAATGTTTTTGTGTGAACCATGGATGTACCCATGTTGGTTTGTTTTTAGGGCTATGGCAGATGGTGGCAACCAGGCAGATGAAGGAGTGGAAAATTAACCAGGTGGAGGTGTTAGCAAATGTACCAGTCAAATCTAATAGACAATTATCAGAACTGTTTATCCAGTAGATTAGTCACTGACCAGCAATCAGTTTGTAAGTGATCAATGTCACCTTTGCTGAAACAGATCTCAGGTGCCATACCCTGTGAGCTGAGCCTTAAAAGATTGGTTCATTAAAGGGCTTTTAAGGTCTTCTTGCAATCTGCTGACCACAATTATGACATTCATGTTAATCATGAATGATTGTGAATTGATCCATTACCTCAATTAAAGGTACCAAGCCAGACATGACTGCCCATCAAGCCCCTAGCCAAGCTCCCAGCCAGCTGTTTCTCAGACAGGTCAGGTGTGTACTGGGATGTGAATGCTGTGCAAGTGTACCACAGTGCTCCCAGCCAGCCATTTCTCAGACAGGTCAGGTGTGTACTGGGATGTGAATGCTGTGAAAGTGTACCACAGTGCGGTCTTGAGCTCTCTGAAAGATAGAGTTTCCAACACATTGAAAAATTGTTGGTAGATATTGGTTGCCAAAGATGTTTGACTTCATGACTTTATTAGGTTCACCACAGACAACTGTCACATTGGGGATGGAAGGTCATGTATGCAAAAGCTTATAATGATATGAACAAATTTACAGACATGCTGTGTTTTTTGTTTGTGATGCACACATAATGCTGCAATAGAGGCCATGCTGGATAGAGTGCTCAAGAGCCAGGTACATTCTATTCACTCAGGGATGACCATATTTCCTGACTGGTAATGATGCAGTGCATGTTAAACCATTAATTGATCAAAGATCACATGTCCATAGGGGTAGGATTGGCTTTGTTTAACTGCTGACATGTCATGTTTTTAAAGTTATGCAATGGTTTTGTCTGCATTACAGCCTAACCAGTGTGCATGCCAGTATCTGTGGCTCTCATTCTGAAGAATTTATGGTTATTTCCAGCTCTTACTAACAGAATTAGTTACAAACTGAATGAGATAGCAGCACAGGATGTTCAGATGCAGTAAACGAGTGAGCCAGGAAACCAACACTTTTAGGTAGCATGCATGATCAGGTCGAGGCGGTCTTGTTGGCTTCCCAGCATGCAATTTGAATATGGCATGGCATGGAAACATCATGTGCCGATCCATAGCTGGATGGAATGGGAGGTGGGGGGGGGGGGGGGGGGGGGGAAGGAATTGCAGTGTTCAGGCTATGCTGATGGAAAAACTGACTCAGTTAGGTTTGGCCTGTGCCATATGCTTTAACATGAGTGTGAGTGTATGGTAAAAGGAGTTTGGCATGCAGAGATCAAATACTAAGTCAGTTGTTGAAATCGTTTGGATGATTCCATGTTACCAGGCTGTCTTTCACACATGTTTAAAAAGGAAATAGATGCCTGCGACTGATGAATGAGTTTACTTAGTTCAATGACCTTGCAAGCTAGGCAAACGATGTTAAAAATCATCCCACACCTGGGGCAGAATAGTTTTTCGGGACCTCGGCCGTTGCTGCATTGTCCACTCGACTTACAGCCCTGGGCAGAAAATACATTATCCTTGGGCTTGGGACAAATGTTTTACCCAGCATTAGCCAGTTTCTTAAAAAGCCAGTTTTTTGTAATTCGCGGGCGTATGGCAATATCATCCAGCTACAAACCACGAAAGATATTAAACGTATCAAAGCATGTGTGGTATAAGATATGACCACTTTGAAGTGCACATAAGCAAAATTGCATTCGACGTCTTGGATGCTAATTCGTCCAGGCAACATTCATCCAGACAACTAACGTACCACGTTGTAGAATAATTGTCAGATGCGGGAGAATGCAGTGTGTTAGGTAAGCCGCGGATTGGCATGTAAAGGAGTGATTTAAGCCTTTGGTTGTACCTATAAGGTGGCATTTCTCAATATATCAATAATGTGTCTTCTCACATATGCGATGCACAATCCCACAATCGATCTGCCGAACTATTGCTCGATACAGTACGCGCACTGAGAGAGTTGGGAAGAAACACTGCTAGCAGAACTTGAAACATAGATGGGAGCGTAGTAATAGCCTTATTTCTCGGAGAAAGAAACAGGAGGATGTAGATACAAATGTGTTTATATTTACAGTAATTGTACTTCTGCTATTGTTTCTGTAAAGATATGTTGCCGAAATATCAACCTTTCCATTCTCCTGGGTTTTGTCCGAGAAATAAAGCTCTACTGCTGTCTTACCCATGGGAATAATTTTGCTTGCAAATGCACTGAACGACTTACGTAGAACTTGAAACTATGAAATGAGGGACGGTCCGTACGTTTAATTAACTATAGAGCAATGGAGGGTTTTGATTTCGCGTGATCGAAGAGTAGCTCGGGTGGGTGGGGTTGGGCAGCATGACGTTAGGATCAGGTTTGTGAGCAAGTCTTGTTAAGATCTTCAAGATTCAAGCAAAATGTGTGGAATGCATATACCGTCGGCTTACTGATATAAAAAGCAACATGCTCTTTCTTGTTTCGCCCCTCTAGCTGAACCAGGAACTAAACGACAATTACTTTTTCTGTAATGTTACGGTGTACGTAGCATAACAATAGGCGAGGGGTTTTAGGGAAGTGTGAGCAGCGCATAACGAGGGTATGGGTTTAAGACTGGTCAAAAAGGCGTAGCGATATTTGTAGACATTCGCTGTACAACTACAGTCACTGATTGCATTTGTAATTGACTGATTGCAAATGAATCACTCTGAAATCACGGTTTGATTGCGTCTGATTGTGTGTGATCGTGTCTGATTCATGGCGTGTTCTTTTACTTGTTCTAAATTGATTGGAGAGGAGAGGGGAAAAATTAATGACGTTTATCTCTCCATGATTTACCCAACTCACAAACAACATAAGTGACTCCGAGTAAGTAAAAGCGGGGTCAGCCGCCCGTGGCTCCTTTTGTTGGTTCAAATTTGCAGGTACCTTGCCGCGATCAGATGAGTTCACAGGTCTGTTAATCGAAGACCACTACGATGGCACAACGGTAGTGATATTACCATGGTCAAGGCTGCAACGTTTCACGTCTAGTTTATAAGATCGCCGACAGCAGGAGTGCGTTCTCGTGTTTAACCGCGCATTTGAAGGCCACATCGCTGACTAGAAATCACAAGGCTGAAAATGACTGATGAAATCGTACGACGTATCTCGATTTGTAAAGCTTTTCGAAAGCCGGGCGTACTGTCTCCTGGTTTTGAGAGGACGGCTGTAGTGCAACCGTGTAGCCACCTGCCTGAACTCTGCGTTTGGTGCTCCGTCTCAGGTCACCAGATCCACCAGAACTGCAATAGTTGATGACATTGTGTGAACTATGAATTTGGTGCTCCGTCTCAGGTCACCAGACCCACCAGAACTGCAATAGTAGATGACATTGTGTGAAGAAATCCAAGTGAGGCCGCTGTCCAGGAAATCATGCGCGGCTTACACAGCCGGGATGACATTTAAACGCTCCCCCCCCCCCCCCACATTATGATTTTCAAACTGTCATGATGACCCGCGGTCACTGGGCTCTCCACGGCTGATGAAATCGTGTGCTATGAGTGGCGTGGTGACGGCTTTAAAAGCATTGACCGGTATAGTCTGAGAACAGAGATTACTTCAGACGTGGCAGTATTGTCCCACCCAATGCCGTACACGGGCCGTCCACCGATTCTGGGTCCAGTGGAGTGACGGTCTGGCATTCCCCATAGCGTCGCAGGTGTTCGTGTTGTAATGTTTGTGTGACGACATATCTTTTCGGTGGTGTAAGCGCGCTAAAATGTCAGCACTCGGGGGGGGGGGGGGGTAATGTGGACTCGGGAGGGGGGGGGGGGGGCATGGCAGACGCCAGCCGGCGCGCCGACTGGCGTCTGACCCTTACCGTCCTCAGCACACCAGCGGCGCTACGCCGGGCCTGCCGGGCGATAACGGGGGTTTTTGCGGGGGGCACTAGTTGTAGCCAACCTGTTGTTCCATGGCCAGCAGTTACCAGTCTGCACGTATGCCTGCATTTCACCTGCCTACGTATGTGTGGGTGTGGGTGCGTGCGTGTGCGTGCGCGCGTGTGCGTGCGTGCGTGCGTGCGTGCGTGCGTGCGTGCGTGCGTGCGTGCGTGCGCGCGTGCGTGCGTGCGTGCGTGCGTGCGTGCGTGCGTGCGTGCGTGCGTGCGTACGCGTTTGTCGGCGGCCAGTTGCTGACCTGTGCCGGCGGGCTGTTTCAGCGGCTGACCCTGGCCGGCCGCCACTGTTGACCTGCTGATCGGTGACCGCTGCTGGCCGGCCCATGATCGACTGGGAGGCCCACAATGGGGAGGCGGACCAATTATCATTTGAAGATTCGGACAGGTGAGGCCTCGGGCGTCAGTCCTTGGTAATCGTGGTGTGCGACCGCTACGCGAGTCGGTCCGTCTTGTGGCTCGGAAAACTGTGGGCGCAGCCGGGAGTGGCTGCGAGTTACCTGCAAACTGCTGTTGCCTGAGCCAAGCGCATTTTGTGTGAACGTGCGAAATAATTTGGATAGCGTACCGTTGACGGCAGAAGTGTGCGTGAAGAACGACCAGCATACCAAATGATGTTTGCGGCCACTTGTGTCAGTAGCGACTGCGCTTGGTACATTGTATCTTTTGTGTTGTGCCTCCGTTGTATTTTTGTGCATTGTTCTGCTGTTCTTCACAGCATTAAAGGTAACGTGATGCCTGGGGCATCTCGCCGCCTATATTAGTTCGACAGCTCACGTAGTTTGCATATTAACGCCGCCAGCAGTTTATGAGCTATTAGCTGTTCGAGCGAATGACCCACAGGACAGTTATCATCTGGTTAGATATAAGCTGTCTGTAGTGATGGCTCGGTCCCAACGTTTCCAAAAAGCTTGCAAGCGATGCGTGTTAACCCACCAAAGTCGGCAATGTGTTCGGGCTCACCACCGCTCAGCACGTCGTGTTTCCAGCCCTGTATGCTGGTGACGTTGCCTGGTGGGTTTCGTCGGCGTTTTTTAATTTCCGTTATAATTTGTAAGTTTTCCCCGTCATTTCCGCGGTAAGGAAGCCCTTGATGTGTGTATGCCGCCGGTGCCCTGCCCCTTACGCCCGTTAGTTAGCCATTGCCGGCCGGCTTCTGCCTGGATCAGTCCTCGTCACGTGCTGGGACCAATGGCTTCTTCACGTGCGCGAACGCGTTCCGACGATCTTGCCCCTCCCTCGCCCCCCCCCCCTCCCCCTCCCTCCCTCCCGCCCGCCCAGCCAGGCCTCCAGCGTGACGGGCCAGCCTCGGTGGAGTTGGGCGCGTGCTGGCCTGCCTGAGCTGGTGACGTCAGCCGTGTTGTCGGTGGCCGGCCGGGGCGGCCTCGGAGGCTGCGTTCGGCGGCCACGACCCTGACCTGGTCAGCGTCGTTCCGATGGGGGAGGGGTCGACGGCAACACAGTTAAAAAAGTTAAAGAACCTAGGAAACTCAGTTTTGATGAACACCGTGTTTACCGGCGTTTCCTCATGTATCTGCGCGTGCAGTGCTGTTCACTTTCGGTAAGTTGGTGGATATGTGAACGAACTGTTGTGAAATGCCTAGTTTTATTGAAAATTCCACCAATGGGTGTCCACCAACTGCCGTCAACCCCACAAAAGCGTCTGAGTGGTACTGGCTTCGAGATATGAGAGCGTGCGCTCGGCTGGTCAGTACTTTGGTCTGTCGGCCAGCGCCTGTTCGGTCGGCCAGCGCTCGAGTCGGCCGGCCAGCGCGTTGGGCGGTCGGTCAGCGCGTTGGTCGGTCGGCCAGCGCTCTGATCCTGTGTCTGGGCCCCACACTCTCACGTAAAAGTTCAGCGGGCCTCGTCTCGGACCTTTCTCACGGTCGTAATGAACCAAGTTTGTCATCGAACCATCGTCCACACGTTTGGCGATGCTCTTTTGTTAGAGGCCGTCGCGATGTGACGCGGTTCTCATGGCGCCCGCGCTCAAGCTTCAAGGTCACAGGATGCGATGTATTTGAGGAAGCGTCCCGCGCTGGAGCGCTCCGGCTCTGTATAGTGTGGCGCTGACACGCTGCCGCTGCTGTCGCTATTGCTGCCCCGCCGCGCGGCAGGTCCGAGGACAGCCTGTGCTGCTGTTTCCTGTAACCTTGACCCGGGCCTTGGCGCAGGTTCGAGGAGGACAGCCTGTGCTGTTGTGTTTCATGTGACCTCGACCCCGGGATCGGCGGCAGGTTCGAGGACAGCCTGTGCTGTTGTGTTTCATGTGGCCTTGACCCCGGCCTCGGCGGCAGGTTCAAGGAGGACAGCCTGTGCTGATATGTTCCATGTGGCCTTGACCCCGGCCTCGGCGGCAGGTTCGAGGAGGACAGCATGTGCTGATGTGTTTCATGTGGCCTTGACCCCGGCCTCGGCGGCAGGTTCGAGGAGGACAGCCTGTGCTCCTGGATCTCTGAGCAGGAGTCGATCTGCACCAACTGGCGCGGCTGGAAGCGGCCGGCCGTGAGCCGAGCCCCCGCCGCCGTCTCCTCCTTCTACTCCAGCAAGGACGAAGGTCAGTGGCGGGCTCCGCCGCGGCGCCCGCCGACCGGCCCGGCCGCTCTCACCTGCGTGTTTTGGTCAGGCGAGGCACGCAACGCCAACAAGCTTCGACAGGAAGACGCACATACATGCGGTCACACATTGCGTTTGTCCTGCGTATGTGGCGCGTAAGGATATTAGCGTCGTCCGCTGGCGAGGGAACCGAACCCGGTACAAAGGTCTTGTGGTAGGAGTGTTGACCCTGGTTAGAGCCGTCTCCCTGGTCAGCTGACGGGCTGCCTGTGCCTCCGTCGCCATCCGCGGCAGTCACGTTTTGGCGTTGTTTGAGCGCCGTCCTCTCATAGAGCGTGGCAATTGTCGATGAAACGGTGGCTCCAGGGGGGGGGGGGGGGGGGGGGGGGGGGGGGGCTCTGTTTTTGTTAGCCGCGCAGGCTGTCTTTGAATTCGATGGTCTACCTGTGTCGGAAGGAGGTGTCCGTCCCTTCCCAGCCCATGCCGGGCCTGCCTTCAGCTTATGCGTTACTCATTCGTTCTGGACAAGCCTCTTCGTTGGTCGCTATGTTTTCCCCAGCTGTCTTCGCTCCGCCACCGCGTATCTTGCCTCCGCGTTTGCTGGCCGGTTTCGCCGTGTCCTAATCTCCATAGGAGGAGTGATGGTGACGGGCCGTTGTGTGGGCAGCCGTGACCTCCGGCGCTGTCGTGTTGGCGGGAGTGACCCCGGCGCCGTCCGACTCCCGCTGACCGACTCCCTCTGCCTCGCGTCGGGCCGCTTAACATCAGCCGCCCTCGCTGACCCTTGTAGCTGTGAACGGCCTGCTTCTGTGTTTGTGCATCCCAGGGACCGCGTGTCCGCTGTGAATGCATAATTAACATGGGCATGCAATTCAAGCTCTTCATATGGCTCCTTCCATGTGTCTCTCCCCGTGGCGGGGTCGGCTGGGGGATAACCTTTGTGGTGCAATTGACATGAGGCAGTTTCGGGGGATATACGCTTAAAAGGCCGAGGTGTTATCGCTGTGTGTGGCAGTCCACGCTCAGTACAGTTGTGATGACGACTTGGGGACTGCGGCGGGTCGTTCTGGTTGCGGTATGACGGGCCCCAAAACGGCAGAGAAACCTCGTTATCATCAAATGAATGTCAAGCGCTTGCTGGATGGCTCGGTGCGCACATGAGCTGCAAGCCTTGGAGCGGCGCCCAGCGTCAAAGGAGTCGGCTGTAACGGCCGCGCCGACCGTTCATCGGTCGACCCTAAGCTAAGGGCGGCGGCGCGGCCGACCGGTTATCGGCGCTGGCCTCAGCTCCGGCCGGCCAGCCTTGTCACGTGCCGGCGGCTCCGGCCGCTCCTGCCTGCCGTCGGCGTCGGTAATCCGGCGGTGGCGCTGGCGGCGACCGCGGCGGCGGAGTGGCGACAGCTGGGCAGGACGGGGAGGAGGGGAAGGGAACACGCGCCCGCACCACGTCCAGTGTCCAGCTGGCTACGCGGCGCCCGAGCTGCGGCCTACAGGCGGGCCGGGCAAGGACGTCGGAGCCCGCGGCCGGCCGCTGCTGATCAAGCCCGAGACAAGCCCCTCGCGGCCAGAGTGACCGGGCCACCCGTGACGTCACGGGTGATACGTCACACGCCAACGGTCCTAGTCGGAAGTGGATGACTTACTGTGACGTGGGCATGTGCGATGTGTGAACAAAGCGACAAGTGAGTTCTTAGGCGGCGGAGAGCGCGGGCGGGCCGGCGTCCCGCGGTGTCCAGGCAGGCTGCCGCCGGCGTCCCGTCGGACGACCGCGCTCCCGCCGGACGGCTCCGTTAGGACAACACGGGAGGGCCGCAGCTGGAGCGGGGTCTCTGCACGCGCGGCACGGCGCGCCCTGCGACGGCTCGCCGGCGGCTGGGGCTCCGTCGGGACGGGACGGCGCGGCTGGCGCGCAGCACGGCACGGTGCGCGTGCTCACACGGTCGGCACGGCGGGACACGCCTCCGCCGGAGAGGGGGCAGCGTCAGGAGCGCCGCCGGACGGACGGACCGTTGTGCCGGGGGACAGGGCGGCGCCGAGTTTCCTTTGCACAGAACGGTGGGAGGTGTCCGCCGGACAGGGCGACGTCAGCTGTGGGCCAGAGAGGTGCACCGTGGTATGCATGTGGCGTGCCGGGGGCTCGTGTGACTCGGCGCAGCGCCTGATGCCGACAGACCGGCTGCTGGACGCCGCCCGTCCCGCCGGAGGACGCTCCCTCCCCGGCGGGGCGCTCCACTAGGGGCCCCGCCGCCGCCGCCGCCGCCGCCCGCACGGAGGGCGCTCGGCTGCGGTAATTCGGGAGCGGCGACACGCACGGCGCGGCCGGCCGAGTGCGTGGATCGGAATACAGATGCGAGTCGTCGCGCGCTGGGGGGGGGGGGGGGGGGGGTCACACAAAGGCGGCGATATCCCGCCCGCTGGTCGCTGCCGCCGCCGCCGCCGCCGCTGCCGCCGTGCCTTTGAGCAATAACCGGTTTGCAGCGCGGAGAGCCGCTGGGCGTCGGTGACGCCGACCGGCCGCCGCCGGCCGCCGGCGATGACACGGTGGGGCCGTCCCGGCTGTTGTGTAAGGTCCGGCCGGCGGCGCGGTGCGGCGCGTGCCGTCTGTGTGTTCGCTCCGTTGGCGGCCGGCCGGCCTGGCGGGGACGTCCGGCGGGCGGCGCGCGGCCCGCCGCCCGCCGCGTCAGCGCGGATGACGGGGGCGGCGGGGGAGGCTTGTCGCCGGCAGCCTTGTGTTTGCCCGTGGAGCTGACGGCGGCCGCGCGGCCGGCGGCCGGGCTCAAACAGAGCGGCCGTTTTCCGCTGGGGTTTCGCCAGCGAGGGCGTTTCGCGGCCGGATGTGCCGTTCCGTGCCCATGGAGGCTCCATTGGTGCTGCGCAACATGCCCGATGCATGTGCGTGTTTGCGAGTTCCGCCGGTGAAAATGGTCTGACCACCGATGGTGCATGACGCCACAGAGATGCCGCGCCTGGAGGTTATCGCTAAGCGTTGTTAGCACACTTCCCCATGGTACCATTTTCCAAATTACCGCAAATGACTTTTAAATGTGACCATTGTTTAAGAATACCATGGTGGCGCTTATCTGACAGCACTCATCGGTGGCATGGTCTCAGCTGATTTTGTGAGCGTTCTACCTGTTGTGGCCCCCGTGCTGGTCACGCCCCAGTCCCGCCACTTTTCTGGCGCGCCTCCGCCCGCGGCCGGCTCCATGGCAACCGGTGTCCGGAATGCCCGCGGGAGATCGCGCCGGGCTATCGGGCGTGCCGTGGCAAGTGACAGTTGACGCGAACCAGCTCCGGCCGGAGGTCATGGTGGACAGATGTGGAACACAGCACCTGACGCACCTGGCGTGTCTTTCGTGTTTGAAAGTTGTTACACGGTCTGCCAACGGTGTCATTGCTGCCTTTATTTCACCTCGGAGCAAGTTATGGGTTGTTTACTTGAAGCGGGCATATGCGGCATGTTGGCCCCTTCGTCATTTCGGTCCCCCTGAAAGGCCTATAGCCCTCACGCTTTGTTAGGTAACTGGGGAGTCGAACAGCCCCTGCAACACATTTCAACACTACTCATGCCTATTCTGCAGATCATTTCCGGCCGAACTCTTGGCGTCAAGTTGAGCGCCGAACTCCAGACCGTGTCACCGATCAGCAGTATTTGCGGTGCGGGCGCGGCAGCCAGCGTGGCAGCCGGACGCTGCGGTCGTCCCGCCGACGGGCCTCGCTGCCCCCGCGCGCTCCGCTCGAGCCGCGCTAACAGGCCGGGCCGGGCCGGCCGGGCGGGGCTCGCCCCTCGTCAGCAGAGCCGCCAGCGGCCCGGCCCGGCCGGCCTGAGGCATTCGCCGAATCCATGCAGGCCGGGGCAGTCCGTGAACGGCCTCATCGATGGCGCTGCGTTTGGTTTTTCCTCGTGGGGAGCGAGGGCCCTGCGCCGGCCGTTTCGTCAGCGTGTGCTTTGTGGGCGCCTGGGAGTGGCGCCATGGGCGCCATGCTGGGCGCCATGCTGGCGCCAAGCTGGGCGCCACGCGCGCAGCTTTCGCAGCGCCTCGTGGTCCCACGTGCAGTCGGCAGACGGGCGTGGGCATCGAGTTCTGGGCGGCGCGGTGTCCCACGTGGCCGTCCAGCGCGGCAGGCGCGGCCAGGGCGGCGTGCCACGTGTGGCGGCGCGTCCCACGCGCGCCCCGGCCGGTGTGCTGGCGCTCCCTGGGGCGGGCGGCCGGTGACGTGCTACGCCCCCCCCCCCCCTCCCGGGACGCGCCCGGTCGGTGCGCCGCCCAACTGCTCGATGCGGCGGAAGCCGCTCTCGGGGGCTGTGGATTTGGAGCTGTTTTGATCGCGCGGTGTTGCTAGAGGTGCGGGGGAGGGGAAGGGGGACAAATGCAGCGGGCGGATAATCCTGCGGGTTAGTTAAGTCGGGTGGGTTGCGAGGACCTTGTGGTCTAGTCGCGTGGGCTGGAAGCTTTGTGGGCTAGTACTTTTGTCACGTTAGGCTGTTGCTCTATCGGGTTGGAGGTAGTGTCACGTCGTATGGCGCTGTGGGAGGAGGAGGGGAGGGGCGGGGCGCGCGGGGGGGGGGGCAGAAGTTCACATGCGCCTTCGATCGCCGAGCCCGGGGCAGCGCCGTTTCGCGTCAGAGAGCCGGACGCAGCCCATCCGGTGGGCCGCACGTCAGTATTCTGGGGTTAGTAGCGGCTGCCTACGTGCCTGGCGTACGGTCGGCCCCGTCGGCAGCCTTCCCGCCCCGGCTGCTCGGCCGGCGAGGAGCGCGCTAGCGACCGGCGCTGGTCTGGTTAGCGGAGCCGCGGCGACTCCTACGGCTCCGCTGTTTGGTCTGTCTGTGGTGCGTGTGCTGCTTGCCGGGCGGCTCTCCCGCGCCCGTCGGGTCAGCCGAGCCGCGGTGCCTTCTGCGGCTCCGTGCGTTCTGTGCTGCGTGCCGGGCGGCTCTCCCGCGTCTACCGCATCAGCAGCCTCTCCACCCGTCGCCGACTGCCGCTGGCGCCGACGGGCCGCCATCACGGCATCTGCGTACGCCTCGGCCCTAACCGTGCTGTGTGGCGTGGCGAGACGCGGGCTGGAGCTGCCTGGCCGCCTGGCGCCGGCCGCCACCGGCCGGTCCGGGGTGAGAGAGACGCCGCTCGCGCCGTTCCGGCCTGTGGCCCGATCCATTACCTGTCACAGGCCCGCAGGTTGTCTGCGTTCTTCTTGAGTGTGGGAGGGGATGGGGGGGTGTAAGTGTACGGTATTAGCGTCACTGTTCCTCTGCGTCCTGGGGTCGTCGTCCCTCGCCCGCAGTGTGATGGCTCGATTTGTCGGGTGTCGGCTGGGATGGCGAGCGTGAGAGCGGTAGCCGGCGGTGGGGACGGCTCGGAGGATAGGCTCAGGGCCACGGCCGACTCTGACAGCAGTCCCACGACTCAGTGCGGCAGTCGGAAGCCGTCATCATGGCGTCCTTCGCGGCGTCGCTCCATTCTGATTGAAGGGTAGTCCGACTCAGGTGAGCCGTCCTCATTTCATAACGTATGTGTCTGGAGCTACACACGCGTCCCAGATGCATAATTATGATCGTGGAATAGGTACGGCAACTTGGTTTCACAGTGATCATCAGCGTGGCACCTTCGTGGCTTATGGGCAGTGGAAGGCTTAGTTGACTCGTCTGTCTTGAACTAGAACCGATCACCACCACTGACATGCCATAAACACCGAACGGCCGGCTGTATTTCAGCCGAGCCATTACTCGGAGCGGCGGCAGTGTTCAGACTCGCATACCGGGCTGTGTTTCACGCCGCTGCCAGTGCGCCGTGCGCGCCACATCCGCGTTCCGGGGCTCGAGCTGGCGTGCGTGGCCCGCGCGCCGGACAGGCCGCGCCGCGCCGCGCCGCGCCGCCGCTCGTCGGCCGCCCATTAGCGTGCATGAGCTGGCCTAAGCGGCGGCGTGCGATTAATAAAGCGTGCCGTCGGCGGGCGCCGGCGCCGCTGATAGATCGATCCACCCCGCCTGACGACCGCCGCCACTGCCGCGGGGCTGCCTGTGTGTGTGCGTGTGTGTGCGTGTGTCGGTACGTATGTAGACTGGGGCGGTGCGGAGGCGGCACGCGTGCTCACACCGCCGCCCCCGCCGCGCTGCACAGAGCGTCTGATTGGGCCCGCCGCGGGCTGGCGCGGTCGAGGTTCGATCGGGGTCGGCGGCGGCGGCGGCGGCGGCGGTCGATGGCGGCGCCGGTAGACGGCAGCCGGCCTGTCGCCCTGCCTAATGGCGCGCCTCGCTGGGGCGCCAGGTGCGTGATCAACTGTGGGAAGCGGGTGCCCGATGAGCTCCGCGTGCATTACAGCGCTGATTGATGTGGCTCGGGCGCTGCTGGAGCTGGCCGCGCGGAGGACCGTCGGGAAAGGTGGTCAGGGCCTGTTGTCAAGTCAGCTGCTGACGCTGACACTGCAGGGCTGATGCTGAGCTTCTACGCGAAGCACGAACCGCGGCCTCCTGCCGCCGCCCGGCCCCTGTTCTACGTCTAGGCGATGTCAGGCAGAGTGCATTGAGTGGCCGATCCAGTGCGCGGCCATGCGTCCCTGCCGGGTTCGTTAAGCTGTAATAGCTCAGCCATCGTGACAGGCGTGTTGATGGACGCTTGTGGCATGGCTTCAGTCAACACTAGATTGTAGCGGCTCTGAAGTGCGGGCCCGCGCGTGCGCCGAGTACCCTGACCTACGAGCTCCCATGTCATGCCATGGCCGGATCTCGAGGCCGGCGTGCGCGTCCAGCGCCGTCCAGGGGACGCCGACCCGCCGCCGCCCGGGCCGCTGGCCCCGGACGGCGGGTCAGGGGTCGCGCGGAGGCCGCCGCGCCGCACAGTTAGGATAATTTTGGACGGCCGGCGGCCGGGCCGCGGCCGACGCGGTGGTCTCGCCCGCCGGGTGGCGGCTTTGTGCCGTGACCGGCGCCGCCGGCTCGACGGCCGGAGCCGTGGAGCGTCGCCGAGGCTGGGCCGCGGCCCGGTGGGAGGTCGGCGAGCGGTGCACGGTCGGCGCCGGCCTCTCCTGTGCGGGTCCGCGGGCCGGGTCGCCGCCCTCGGGCCACCCTCGATCTGTCACCGGTCAGCACCGCACTGGTGTTCGGCTGTTGGCCGTCGACTCAGAATTCCAGCCTCGGCAGCTGGGTGCGTCGTTAAGTCCCAGTGACAATGGGACCGGCGGCCGTCGGCTGCGGCGATCCACGGCTCCGGGTGACCGCTCCCCTCAGCTGCCGGCTGGTGGAGAACGCGGCGCCTGCGTGTGCGTCCGCCGCGGTACCGGTTCCAGTCTGGCATGGTGTTCACGTGAGAAGCACCCAGCCAGGGCTGTGGCTGGCTGTACTCGGAATCAGACTTCATACGCAGCCAACAGCAGTGGTCAGCTGACTGACACGCCAAACCGTGACGTCAGGAAATGCGCGAGCTTGGAGACTCGGTCAGTGGCTTTTTGTCTGTGCGCCAGCGTCCTCCACGCTTTCAAGGGGCCGAATCCCTCCTGAGACGGGGGCATCTGACGGCGGCTCGCATGGCCTCCACGCCGCGCGCGTGTGCCAGGGCTCGCGGCCGCAGGTCTGTCAAGTGTTGACCGGCCCGAAGCCGGCCGTTCCTGCACCGTGAGCGGGCGGCCGAGCTAGCCTGGCGTGCGGCGCCGCGCCACGGCCCCATCTCTCGGACGGCGCCGCCAGTTTATGGCGGTTACGATGCCCGCACAGTGGTAGTTCGTGACCGCAGTGCAGAACGGGATCGGTCTGCGTCGTGACTGGCATGGCGGGCAGGTTAGAGTGGCCGCCGGGATGATGCGGGCGCGGAGTGATACGGCAGCCGCCAGATGGCCGCGCAGGCCAGGAGAGCCGGCTCCGGCCATCAATAAAAGTCGGCTCGTGCGGGGCGCGTCACGCGCGGCGAATAGCCGCTGGGGCCGGGCGTACTCGCTGGCAATCACCGCAGGACCGGGGCCGGGGCTGGCTCGCGACGGCGACTTCACCGTCCGACGCGGACTTGGTGCGTGTCGGGCACTTACAGGGACTGGGGAAGTGCTCTCGAGCCAGCACTCTGGAGGCTCGGGATAAGCCGCGGGGCGGAGGCGGTATCGGCGCTGGATTGTGGGACGCCTGCTGATTGCCACACAGCGCCGGTCCCCCGGTGTGAAGGGAATGCGGACGCCTGGGGGGGATTGGTGACGCGTCGAGGTGATCTCGAGACCAGGGCTCGAACGTGGCTACCCCCGTCTCACCTCCTCATACCAGCCAACGAAGCATGGCGCCGCCGATGGACTGCAGTCACTCGTGTCAACAGATCATCCAGATAACTCATGGCCAGGTAAACAGATGATAGATAAAACATAATAGAGTTCGTTGTTGTTATCCAGCAGTGCTTTAAGAGGATGCAGTGGCCTGTCAGTTGTCGACGGTTCGGTGGGCCCAGGTGCAGCTCAGTCGGCGGAGTTGGCTCGCCGTCGCGCTGACACCACTCACTGGACGCCGGCTCGGTGGGCCCAGGTGCAGCTCAGTCGGCGGAGTTGGCTCGCCGTCGCGCTGGCGCCACTCACTGGACGCCGGTTCGGTGGGCCCAGGTGCAGCTCAGTTGGCGGAGCTGGCTCGCTGTCGCGCTGACGCCACTCACTGGACGCCGGTTCGGTGGGCCCAGGTGCAGCTCAGTCGGCGGAGCTGGCTCGCCGTCGCGCTGACGCCACTCACTGGACGCCAGGACCGCCAAACCCGTACCGCGCTGGGTTCTCGTACTAACGCTGCTGAGATGCCGGAAAATAGCGACCCGCCTGGATGTTAGCCCGGCCGCTGGTGCAGCCTGCAATCGGAACAAAGGCTCACACTGCCCTGCCGCCGGAAAAGCGGCCGGTCCAGTCTCGGTGGTGATGGCGGCGTCCCATGTGCAGCCGCGCTCCGCCTGATACCTCCGTTTGCGGCCGCTCGCCGTCCTCTGGCGGGTCACAGGCGCCGGTGTCGTGACGCGTGCGGGGTCCGGGACCAGCGGCGGAGTGCCGACGGCCCAGACCACGCCCTGCCGCCACGTCACCAGCCTGCCGCCAGCGTGACGCGTGCGTGAACACGGGCCGGCGCCGGACGCGGCACGGCTGTGTCGGCCCGGCAGCGGCGCCGCCGGCTCCGTCGGCTGCCGTCGCCAACGGGCGGCCTGCTGTGGACGCGGCGCCGGTGCCGGCCACGCTGGGCCTGGCCGCGCGTGTGGCCGGCCGTTACGCTTTCGTCGCGTGCTGCGCTCTGCGGTCACGCCGGACCGGAAGTGCCGTGCTTCCGCCGCTGGGAGGATGGGCCCAGCGCCCATTGAGCCGGCCGCCACTGAGGGTTTCCCTTTCTCCGGTCAGCCCCTCCCCCTCCCCTCCCACCATCTCGCAGTGCGGTGGTGTTCAGCACATCTCTGGTGGAGAGGGGCGCAGTTGAGCCCGTGGCAGGCAACGGAAGGCACAGGCCCAGCGGTTTTAGTGCATCCAACGACACACTGTGTGCCGCGCGGAATGTTCACTCAGTCGTAGGGCGGCAGCGCCATCCAAGCCTGCTGTGCGCCCGCCCGTCTGTCGGTTGCTGGGCCCGTCTGTTGGTACCGTCGGCCGTCTCACAGCGGCGTGGTGACGGGTGACGCGGCGTACACCCGTCACTGCGTCCGGCGTTATTTCTGCGCTGGTGCGACAAACATCCGACCAGACGCCGCGCTGGTCTGGCTGCAGCTGGCGCCCGGCGCCCTCCGCGTGAGCCAAACTGCAGGCGTGCCGGCGTCTGGGGCGCGTCACTTCTGTCCCCGCTTTGGGGAGATCTGCTGCTGGTGGGCAGCCACCGTCGACCGCTGTCGGGTTTTGTTCTGCTCTCTCCGGCATGCCTGTCCTCGCCCGCAGGTCCCTCTCCGCGATCTCCAATTTCCTGGCCGTTCTTTTCACCGCCGTCTGGTGCAACCTCCGGTGCCTATCGAGCACAAAGACCCCCCCCCCCCCGGCCGCCGCTGGCTGGTGTCGGTGCTACGGGTCGCGGCCAGACGGCTCGGACGCCTGGCTTCTCCCCCCCCCCCCCCACGGCCGTTGATCGGCGGCGTCAAGGTCGCGGCCGGACGGGGCCGGTGTGCCGACCCCGCCAGAGGTCACGTCCGAGCGGTGCCGGGTCAAGAGGTGACGCCCGAGCGACGGCTCGCCACTTCCGGACGGAACGGCGACGCCCTGGCTGACTACATGTGCCGGCCTGGGCCGGCGCCGGCGGCGGTGGCGGCCGGGGCCGGGCTGCCGGTCGGTTGTCGGCACCCTGCGGCTGGCCGGGAGGTCAGCTCCGGGAACGATGTGTGTATAGCGAGCGAGCGACCGCTCTCGTCCGGCCCGGCGTCTGACCTCTGGTCCGGCCCGGGCTGTTCAGGCAGCCGGGCACGTCTCATGTGTATATGGTGCGTCCTAGAACACGACTGCCGATGGTTGGGAGGGGGCGGGGGGGGGGGAGCATCACACCTCGGCGCCGCTTCGGTGATCCTCTGGGGTTGTCGTACTCCAGACCCGGTGTCAGCGGCGGCCAAATCAGATTTCGAGCTGGGCAGCTCAGAGTTGATTCGATGGCCATACAAAAGGATTTACATAGCGGACTGCGCAATTGGCCCGTTGTGCAACGGCTCGCGACCGCATTGGCTCCTCTCTTACTCTCTCGAGTCGGTGAGCGGCGATCGTCCCCACCCCCCCCCCCCCCCCACTTCCCAGGGGACCATCGCTGTCATGTCAGTAGCGTGCGTGACGCCTGTGTGTAGTGAGTGCCAGAGGCAGGCACATGTAACTGCATGCCCGCCTGAGTATGCGACGGCCTGGGCGATGCCCTGCGACCGGTGCATATTGGAGTTCGCCGACCCCGGCCCCAGGGGTACTGAGCGGCGCGTGCCGCCTGCCTCGCCCGGCCCTCTGGCCGACGTCGCTGTCCTCTGCGGCCGTCGGCGGGGAGGCGGCCCCCCGTCGCCGCGGCTGCCGGCGCCCCGCCGGCGACAAGATGGCCCGCGTCCCTGTATACCCACACACACACACACACACCGGGCCCGGCGCAGGCGGCGTGTCGTTGACACCAGGCCAGCACCTGGCCGGCCGGCGGCGAGGGGAGGCGCGCCGTCCGGCCGGCGCCGTTTCCCCACAGACCGAGCCGGCCGGCCAGCCGGGCCGCCGCGGCGCCGGCGCCGGTGCAATGCCCCCGCCGCCAGTCGTATTTCGAGCGTTCAACTCGCGGCCGCAAGGGCCGCCGGCCGGCCGCCGGCGCCGCGAACCTCGACCTTAGCGGCGCTCGGCGCGACCAACGCGGCGCGCCGGCGGGAGATGGGCGCGCGGCGCGAGCCGTGTTTACGGCGCCGGGAGGCGGCCGCGGACCGCCCGCGGCGCGCTGCGACCCGGCTCCAGAGGCGCGCAGGTCAGGCGGGGCCGGAGCCGAGGCCGGAGCCGCGGCCGGGGCGGCGGCGGCCCGCCCGCTCGCCTCGACGCTGGTTTGTTTACGCTGCGGGGTGGGTGGAGCGCGCGCCGATTCCTCTGCACGCGCGGATGGGGGCGACAGTAGACTGCGGGGAGCTCTGCACATCGCCGGCTACCGCGTCCGTCGGCTGCGCAGAGGCTGGCCCGGCCGGCCGTGCTAACTGGTCGGCTGCGCCGGCCGGTCTGCTTCACTGCCAGGGTCAGGGGGCGGCTGCCGTGCTGCGCGGGTTCGCCGGCGCTGTACGCCGAGGTGGGGGCGCGGGGCCGCCTCACCGCCGACCGACTGGCTGGTGAGCGGGCGCGGTGGCATGGCCGGAATGCTTGGAGGGCTGGGCCCAGTTCGGCTGGCCGTGCCGGCTATATTGAGACCGCTCGGGGCTCAGCGGCGACCGGTCACGCTCGCCGTCCTCTCCGCTCACGCGGCCCGTCACAGCAGCGGGGGGCGGCGCAGCGTGGGCGACGCACCGGAAGCGTTCCCCACCGCTGCCCCTGCTGTGTCCCCCCCCCCTCCCCCGGCCGTCTGGCAGCACGGCTGGTACGCCTTCAGCCGTGGTCGCCCCCGTCACGTGGCTGCGGCCCGGCCCGGACGACGGTCGGCCGGACCTAATGGAGCGGGAATCGGGGCGGCTTTCAAGCGCGGCTCGACGGCGTGATGGTGTGAAAGTCCGGCGTGGCTGTCAGTCAACGCCAAATGTGCGCTGGTGGCCCTCTCCTCCCCCCCCCCCCCTTCCCGGCCAGTTTAATGACCCTCGGGAGCATGCGGCCGCGGAGGCCTGCCACCGTCATTAGCCGTGCCCGGCCACCGAAACTAACCGGATTACGCGCGTATGTCCCAGAGCCGGCGGTGCCATCTTATATTCAGTCAGAAATAGTTCTGCGGTCGCGAATATATCCCATGTCCAGGACTCGGGCGTGGGGGCCTGGGGACAGGGACGGGGACGGAGACGGGGACGGGGACGGGGACGAGGACGAGGACGAGGACGAGGACGAGGACGGGGACGAGGACGAGGACGAGGACGAGGACGGGGACGGGGACGGGGACGGGGACGGGGAGGGGGGGGGGGGGGAGGTCGCCTGCCGTTGCCGCTGGCTGGCGCCAGCGTTAGCGATCTCTGCGCGCGAGAGGCCCGCTCCCAGCGCAGGCCTCCTCTCCCGATATGAAAGATAAATGACAGCCCGGCCGACAGACCATACCGGCAGACAGATGACCCTGCGTGTGCCCCATACATCTCGTTAGATGTTACGTGTTGTGTGTGTGTGTGGGGGGGGGGGGGGCACAGTGACGCCATTTGGCCCGCATCGGATCTCGACGTGGCCGCCGTCCTGGCCGCTGCTGTCGAAGCCACTGCCGTCCTGGCCGCTGCCGTCGGAGCCGCTGCCGTCCTGGCCGCTGCCGTCGGAGCCGCTGCCGTCGGAGCCGCTGCCGTCAGAGCCGCTGCCGTCAGTTAGCACCGGCCAGGCCGGGGAGGAGCAGCACGCGGAAGCGGTCGCGGTGGAGGAGAGAGCTGACCGCCGCCGCCGTGCCCGTCGGGCCAGTGGAACGGCGCGGCCGTTCAGTAATGTTCGCTGTCCTCCTCCGCGGTAGACGTCCGGCGGCTGGTCCAGTGCTGGCCACACGGCTCGGTGGAAATGCACCAGGTCCTCCGGGCGGCCGTTGGGCGCCGTGGCCGACCGGACGAGACGGCCGCGTGGAAATCCCGGCCTGGCGGTCGCCGCCGCTCGGCGCCGGTAAGCCGGTGTACCGCTGTCCGGCACCGCCGCCGCCGCCGCCGCCGCCGCCGCTCGATCTTCGGGACCCACTAGCGGCCTGCCCCATACCGGGCGGTGAGAGGTCACCAAGGTGGGCTGCGCCTCGGTCGGCAGCGGAAAGGAGAGCAGGCAGCCGGCTCCTCCAGTCTGGCAACGCTGAGGTGATCCTGGCTAGAGGGTGACATTGCCGGGCCGTTACGTGCGGTCAGGGGGGATCGGTTCTTCGAACTGCTCATTGTTCCATTTTACGACTTCCTGCTATGTTGATAGCTTTCTACCACGTCTGCCGGTCCCACTGGTGCTTAACGTCTCATTGCAATCATTCTTGCGGTTCGTATTTGTGGTGACACTGACTGTACGGCCGCACGCGTCGTCGGGTGGCGGGGAGGCGTGCTCTCCAGGCTCTGCGCTTAGGGCAAGCCAGCGTGCAGCCGCTGACGCCGGCGAGCGCTGCAGCGGCGCCGCTGGCCGGTGCGCCGAGACCGGCCGATCCCCAGCCCAGAAGCGCCGGCGCCCAGCGGCCGATCCCCAGCCGGGAAGCGCCGGCGCTCAGCGGCCGATCCCCAGCCGAGAAGCGCCGACGCTCAGCGGCCGATCCCCAGCCGAGAAGCGCCGACGCTCAGCGGCCGATCCCCAGCCGGGAAGCGCCGGCGCTCAACAGCGCACGTGCGAACCCATCCACTTTGCTGCGTGCAGGAGCTCGGCTGTCCGGCTCTGAGTAATGCTCCCCTGCCGCCGCAGCCGCCGCCGGCCGGTGGGCGGGGGGACAGCTGGCGCCCGCGGTCGGCATTGGCCGTGCTCACCGCTCCGCACACCGGGCGCCCCTCCCCGTCCACATCCCCCTGACACGCCGGCCGGTGGGCGGGGGGACAGCTGGTGCCCGTGGTCGGCATTGGCCGTGCTCACCGCTCCGCACACCGGGCGCCCCTCCCCGTCCACATCCCCCTGACACTCCGGCCGGTGGGCGGGAGGGACAGCTGGCGCCCGTGGTCGGCATTGGCCGTGCTCACCGCTCCGCACACCGAGCGCCCCTCCCCGTCCACACACCCCTGACACGCCGGCCGGGACTCCTGCAAAGCGTCGGCCGCCTAATTAAAGCGGCTTTGGAGGCCGGCGCCGCGGTAAATAGCTCGCTCGCGGTGGGAGGGCGCGGGCGGGGGGGGGGGGGGGGTGAGGAGAGGCGCCGCTCGATGCTCCCTATATTGCCTGCCGCCGGTCGTCAGCGGTCGGCGACGGCGCCGACGCGTTGACGTCGGCGCCCCCAGCGGCGGTCTTCGGCGCGGGCTCCGGCGCAGGGGACCGGGGTTGGTAGCCATCCCCCACCACAAATCTGGGAATCTATGGTAAACGCGTGGTGATCCTTGGGAAGAATTGGCGTTCGAAAAATCACCTACATCTTGGGACGTTGGCTCATATGCCTCGGGTCTGGTACGTATTGGCCGTCGATCCTGGCGACTTGCCGTCTGTTCCACGCGTCTCTCGTTCGCCGTTGTCGGGTTGGGTGGGTCAGCCCGGTGTGCGTGTGGCTCCGGCTTGTTGCGTTGTTCGGCCTGCGGGCGGGCCAGCGTGCGGTGCAGCGGAGCGGCGTGCGAGCCGCGGCCTGCGTCGCCGCGCTGCCGCCCGCAGCTCGGCCTTGTCCACGACAGAGGCGGAGCCAGCGCAGGCAGCGGGCGGGCGCCGACCCCACGTGTGACCCACTTATCCCGGCGCCAGCCCGCGTCCGCTTTTCTTCGTTCAAGGAAAAGGTGCATTCACCCGAGCGCCTGTCAAGTGGGGATGCGTGACTGCGCCCCTGGCTCCGCCTCTGCGCGGTGCCTCCTCCGCGCCCGTCGTGGCCGCTTGGCCGCCCTACGCACTTTTACTTCTGCCGCCGCGGGCGGGTCGGCCGGATTTGGCCCCATGTGGCGGAGCGGGGCCGCCAGCTGCCCTGCCCTGCCCTGCCCTGCCCTGCCCTGCCCTGCCCTGTTCAGCGACTGTGGAGTCCGCGGGCCGAGCGGCGAGTGTAGCGTAACACCGCAGTAACTCGCGGTTGGCGTGTTCGCGTTGGCTTTTGCCGGGCCTCCACGGATGCACTCAGCCATACAATGGGTTTTCGCGATGCGCTTGATGTTGGCTGAAATATGTTAATGAGTTTTCCGCTATTGTGCGAAGCGAATTAAGCAGCCCGTTGGATTGGCTGCCTAACTTAGCCAGCAGTTTGGCGGACCTTTCTTCTACGCGTGTTTCTGTCGTCCCGTCACGTATGTCGTGGGCCATCGCGTGCCGCTGGCGGTGTCCAGTGTCTGCTGGGCACACGTGCTGGTCTGGTCCGTGCTGCGGCCGGGCCGACCCGCGCCGTCCTCAGGTACCGAAGCCAGCCGGCCGGCCGCACCGGCGCGTCGTCACGTGTCCCCGTTTAGCGCCGGCCGGCGGCACCACGTGACCCATTTGCCGACGGAGCGGGCGTGGCCCGGCGGCGGCGATCACTGTGCGTGCCTGCGCACCGGGCCGGCGGCGGCGGCGGCGGCGGCGCTCAGGGCCGCGGCCGACCGGCGGCCCCGCCCCCGGCGCCGCCGACGCTCCGCGGGCCCGCCCGGGACGTGCGACCGAACACGGGCGGCGACGCACGCAATAGATGGGCCAGTGATTAGAGGCTCGCCGGATGATGGGCGGCCCGCGTGGAACATGTGGGGTGTTTGTGTGCGGACCGGGCCCGGATGGCCCAGCTGTGTCGGTGCCCACCGACCGCCGAAGCACCGCCCCGACCCCATTTTTTATATTATAATTATGCATTTGTTATTTATGTATTATTAGTTTTTATTGATTTTCATTTTTACATCGTTATTTAATTTAAGTGTTCATGAAGTATTGATCACTATGATCGGTCACTATCGGCGTGCGCTGGCAGCAGCTCACGCCGCGCAGTGTCAACAGCGTGGGGCGGTGTTGACGGGAGGAGCGGCTGTTGGGGCAACGCCGCCGGAGCTGGAGCCCGCCAGCCGCGTCCGACGCCGGCGCCGGTCGGCCGAGCGCACGTGGTACGAGTCGCTGGCAGCACCGTCGACGGCCCGCCGCCGGTGACGTGCTCCACGGCGATGGTCTCCCACACCGGCGTCGACTCCGGTCCGACGGGGCGGACTCCCGCAACGGCGGCGTTTGCGGCGCGCCGGCGCCCCCGCCCAGGTGGGCAGGCCCTCTCGCAGCCAGTGCCGACTGCAGCTGTGCTGCGGCGGCGCGTGGTGCGGCCGCCCGGAAATACGTACCGGCCGGTGACGTCATGATGGGTGACGTCACCGACCACGCCAGACAAAGGGCGCGTGGCCGGCGGCCGCGGGGAAACTCCGGCAGCGGAGTCACTCGTGTGCAACAGATGACTAGGTCGGACGGCGAGCGCGGCCACCTATTTTCGGCGCGCGTCTGCTCTGCCGGCTAAATCAACCAGATCGATTTCCGGAAGCGGGTCAGACGAACGGCTTCCAGTTTCCATTGACCCGTGTCACCACAGACTGCAGTCGGTCAGCGGCACGTCCTCGGGCCGACCACCGCAGGAGCGTTCGCGTACGTCAGGTCGGCCGCAGTCCGTGCCTCAGGGTCGCTCAGGGTCGATCGGCCGGGAGGTTTGTACCTCACGGGTCGGCCGCGACCAGCGGCGGCCGGCTCGCCCGCCCCGTTGTGCCGCGGCCCGGCCCGGCCCGGCTCGGCTCGGCTCGGCCGCGGTCCGCCGGCGCCGGTCGTGGCCGGGTCACGGCGACGGCCGCGCATGCGCGCCGGCCCGCCGCCGCCGGCCCCCATCAGCTGGTGGCGGCGCGGCAGGCCGGCGGGTGCTCCGCACCGCCGCGTCCCGACGTGGTATCGCCCGTGGCGGGGATGCCAGCGATCGGCAGCACGGCGTGGCCGTCCGCTCGGCAGATCGGCGTCGCTGGAGGGGTCAGCGGTGGTGGCCAGGGACTCAGCAGCTGCTCTCGCCGCTCACGACGGCGGCAGCAGCGCGCTGCTCGGTACGCTGGCGCCGCCGGTACCCTCCCGCTCGGCATGGTCTGCTGGCGGCCGCGTCACCGGGGCTGCACCGCCGCTGTCGGCCTGGTGCTCACCGGGGATGGGCCTTGCACGGGAACGTCACAACTAGGGCTGACGCTTCATACGACGGGAAGAGGGATGGGAGGCACCTGAGCTTTCCAGCGATTGCAGATTTTTAGTCAATGGCTGTGGTGGTAGGCAGATGCATGAAGGCAAACACTCCAAAGACGAATTGCTTGCGTAGTCCCAAAGCACCACGCCAGACGGCCACTGCGCCACGCTCCCCGTCACCGGTGCTGCGGCCGGGTCGGCGGCGGGCTGCCACAGCCGGGCCCGGCGGCCGCCGGCGGCGCCTGCGGACCGCTCGTTAGACCGGGCCACAGATGGTGGTGACCGCTGGCGACCAGCTCGGCCGGCCGCTCTGCCGGCTGCGACACTCTATCACCGAGCGGCTGCCCCCGACGAACCGACACCGCTGACGGGCCGACCGGCCGACGGTCGGCGCCGGGCGGCGGCAGCGGGTCGGCTCACGCGCCGGCGCTCACGCTGCGTAGCGGCCTCCGCCGGCGCCGTGTCCCGGATTGCGCTCCGACCAGCTCCCATTGTCGCCTGCCCGCTTCGTGTGGTGCTGGTTTCCGTGCCGTGCAGGAAAACCTCCCGAAACGGTGCCATCTATTCCCAGACGCATAGGACATGGAACAGAAGGCTTCACTCATGCGGCATGGTCTCCCCAACATGTGGATAAACTGCTACACACTGTATAATTCCAGCAGCTGGCCTGGGCTGACTGGCTGCTGGTGGACATTTGTCTTAACAAATCCGTGCATTGCGCTGAAAGGATCCAGGCATTGCCACCGTGATTAGAAGTTACGCAAGCGACACACACTCATCATTCAGTATTGAATGTGCAATCGCAAATCTGAGAAAAACGCCTTTCGTGCGCCGAAGCTTAAGCGAAACAGGGTCGCGCCTGCAATGCGCCCCACAATCCCGCGGACAAAGCGTGTGCTGACAGTTCGTATTTCTGCCGATAGATGGCGTGCTGTCGCTGGTGGAGCTGTGCGCCCGTCAGGTGGCCGCCCACATCCCGTTCGAAGTGGTGGAGCGGGTGTACCCGCCGGTGCCGGAGCAGATCCAGCTGCGCATCACCTACTGGAGCTTCCCGGACTCGGAGGAGGACATCCGACTCTACAGCTGCCTCGCCAACGGGTCCGCCGACGAGTTCGCCAAGGGCGAACACCTTTTCAGGTTGGTCCCGGCGCCTCACCCCGGAGCCTTCCACCGGGCTGTTGTAAAACGATTTTTTCAGATTGATGCGCACGTTGTCAGCTAGTCCGCGATCAGCTGCGTCAGAAGGGAAGCGTTTGGCTCACTTTTCAAGAAGCCCTCCAGGGGCAGGCTGAGTTTGATGTCCGTGGTGCGGTAATGCCAGCTGGAGCGTGTCGGTGGGGCGCAGTCCCGTTTGGAGTGCGTCCCTTCCCTGAAGCTTAGTAGTGGCTGTTGTGATGGGAGCGAGCCTCTGATGGCCGCCTGTGCTTGTGTGATGAGTCCGCTCCTGTGGGGGATGGCCTCCGTCCGGCTTCCCCGGCGTGTCTGCTCCCCATGTCAGACACGGGTGGTACACACCTTCCGGGGGTGCACCTAACCCCCGATACTCGCGGCCAGCTGGCCGGCCTCCGCTGCGCTTTGGGTGTCCTAAGCTACTCCGTCTTCGGACGCGCGATACGCACCATCTTGCCTCGCCGGTCGATGTGGCTCTCTTCCACCCCCTACGACCTAGTCTGTACTCGATGCCGTGCGTGTGGGGGCGCTGACAATCCTCCACTGTGACCCCCTCCCTGTCCTCCGACACCCTGACAGGTGGGTGTTGACCAGTCTCCGCTGTGACCCCCTCTCTGTCCTCCGGCACCCTCACAGGTGGGTGCTGACCAGTCTCCGCTGTGACCCCCTCCCTGTCCTCCGGCACCCTCACAGGTGGGTGCTGACCAGTCTCCGCTGTGACCCCCTCTGTCCTCCGACACCCTGACAGGTGGGTGTTGACCAGTCTCCGCTGTGACCCCCTCTTGTCCTCCGGCACCCTCACAGGTGGGTGCTGACCAGTCTCCGCTGTGACCCCCTCCCTGTCCTCCGGCACCCTCACAGGTGGGTGCTGACCAGTCTCCGCTGTGACCCCCTCTCTGTCCTCCGACACCCTGACAGGTGGGTGTTGACCAGTCTCCGCTGTGACCCCCTCTCTGTCCTCCGGCACCCTCACAGGTGGGTGCTGACCAGTCTCCGCTGCGACCCCCTCCCTGTCCTCCGGCACCCTCACAGGTGGGTGCTGACCAGTCTCCGCTGTGACCCCCTCCCTGTCCTCCGGCACCCTCACAGGTGGGTGCTGACCAGTCTCCGCTGCGACCCCCTCCCTGTCCTCCGGCACCCTCACAGGTGGGTGCTGACCGGCCTCCACTGTGACCCCCTCTTACCCTCCGGCACCCTCACAGGTGGGCGCTGATCGGCCTCCGCTGTGACCTCCTTTCACCTCCGGCCCCGCCTCGGCAGGTCGGCGGCGGTGCACGAACCCCTGCAGATTGGGTTCCACCTGTCGGCTCGCGTCGAGGCCGGCATGGCTGGCTTCAAAGGCCAGTTCAACGTGGCCGTGACGTTGGACCGGAAGCGGATCGGCGCGTGCACGTGCACGTGCGACGCCAACGCCGCCTGGTGTTCGCACATCGTGGCCGTCTGCCTGCAGCGCATCCACCAGGTGCGGCGCTCGGACTACCGGCAAGACCGAACGCCGCGGAGCGGGCGTCTGAGAGGGCGGGCCCCAGCCGGTGGGGGGCGGGGGAGGGAGAGACCGCCGCGGAGCGGACGTATGAGAGGGCGTGCCCCAGCCGGTGGAAGGGAGAGGCCGCTGCCGGGCGGACGCATGAGAGGGGGGGAGGGGTCGAGCCGGTGGAGGGGAGAGGCCGCTGCGGGGGTATGAAAGGCGGCCCCAGCGGGTGGAGAAGAGAAGCAGAGCGAGAGAAACGGAAGAAGACGAAGGACAAGGATAAGGAGAAGTAGGAGGGTGGCGGCGTTGACTGCTGTGGACTCTTTTGTGCTGGGGTTGATGTTACCGCTGTGTGTTGGGCGCGGTTGTGAAGTCAGCGGGGCCTGTGGCTGTCTCAACTCTGTACGGCTGGGCCGGCATTGTGTAGCTAGGCGCAGCCCGTATCCAGTAGGCTCGTCACCAGGCGCTGTCTTTATTCTGTCGATCGGAGGTATTGATCGAAGATGCTGGGGCCCGGTCATCCAGCGCTTTTGATTGGCGGCTGTGCAGTGTGACCGGTGCTGTGTTTCCGCACACTCGGGCTATGCTGCCCGGTGTGTCCGCTCGTGTCCGCGCCAGGGTCAGTGGGGTTGTGACCCGGCCCTCGCGTCGCCAGCCGACGTCGGTGCGTCTGCGCGCGCCCGTCAGCGAGTCGCTGAGCCGGCTGACGCGGGACCAGCTGCAGAAGTTCTCGCAGTACCTCATCTCGGAGCTGTCGCACGACATGCTGCCCACCGCCCAGCGGCTGCTCGACGACCTGCTTAGCGGCAAGCCATCGCGCATGAACCTGGTGCGTGCCCGCGCCCGCCCGCGCCCGCCCGCCCAGGGCTCCGCACTGGGCTGGACGGGTGCTCTTTGTGCCCCGCCGTCTCCGGTTATGGCCGCTTTGGTAACATTCTGTCTCCAAGACTGACCGTTGTTCCCCGTAAGCGTGAATATATATGTACTGGATAGGTGGCATTGTTTACTGGACTCGCTCTCTTTGCTGAAAACATGTGCTGTGCTTCCTTGCGCTGCTTGGTTCATTCAGCATATTATCTGTCATTGCCGTTGATCCTATTGGGACATTGTGTGTTGGCTCGCATCGCTTCGTTCCTGCAGCATTGCGCACAAAATGAAGTGCTTCCGATGTCCCTCCCCTGTGCTCCATCGGGGGCCAGTATCCGGAGCGCGCTCTCTGTGACGGTGTGTCCCGGTCGTGTTGGAGCGCGCTCTCTGACGGTGTGTCCCGGTCGTGTTGGAGCGCGCTCTCTGTGACGGTGTGTCCCGGCCGTGTCAGAGCGCACTCTCTCTGACGGTGTGTCCCGGCCGTGTTGGAGCGCGCTCTCTGTGACGGTGTGTCCCGGCCGTGTCAGAGCGCGCTCTCTGTGACGGTGTGTCCCGGCCGTGTTGGAGCGCGCTCTCTGTGACGGTGTGTCCCGGTCGTGTTGGAGCGCGCTCTCTGTGACGGTGTGTCCCGGCCGTGTCAGAGCGCACTCTCTGTGACGGTGTGCCCCGGCCGTGTTGGAGCGCGCTCTCTGTGACGGTGTGTCCCGGCCGTGTCAGAGCGCGCTCTCTGTGACGGTGTGTCCCGGCCGTGTTGGAGCGCGCTCTCTGTGACGGTGTGTCCCGGCCGTGTCAGAGCGCACTCTCTGTGACGGTGCGCCCCGGCCGTGTTGGAGCGCGCTCTCTGTGACGGTGCGTCCCGGCCGTGTTGGAGCGCGCTCTCTGTGACGGTGCGTCCCGGTCGTGTTGGAGCGCGCTCTCTGTGACGGTGTGTCCCGGCCGTGTTGGAGCGCGCTCTCTGTGACGGTGCGTCCCGGCCGTGTTGGAGCGCGCTCTCTGTGACGGTGTGTCCTGACCGTGCTGCCACAGGCGTGCGGAGCGCCCGACCCAACTGCGGGCGCCTCGGTGTGTGACCAGACGTCGTGGTGTCTGGACCAGCGCACACTGCAGGAGAACATCCGCAAGATCCTCATCAAGTTCTGCCTGCCCAGCCCCACCGTGTTCAGGTGAGGCGGCTCGGGACGCCGGGCAGGGACTGGGCCCAGGGACCGGCCGCCGGCGCTGATGACGTGGTGTCGACAGCTCCACTGAATGTGGAGCGGTGGGATGTGGACGACAGCGGCTGCACTGGCGGCAGGTGCCGCAGCGAGCTGGACTCCGCACCAGCATGGGCATGGGGATGGCGAACGGCATGAGGCAAGTCGTATGTTATTGGTCGCGTCTGAGTTTTCCGGACGGTGACTTCGCTGGTACCGGTACTGGAGTGATCAGCTGGGCGTCTGGAAAGCCAGAGGCACGGTGCTTGATTTCCCGCGGAGCCCGCTCTTCCTGCCAGGGTGAGGGCAGGCGACGCCATACGGGTTCAGTAGCTCAGTGCGTTGTAAGGCCCGATGACGACGGCGATGACGACGACTTCGCGAGTGGCCCGCTCCCCGGCACGACGCCGGCGCGATGTCCCGCAGTTCGAGAGGCCTGGTGACGCTCCTGTCAACAGATGGTTCATCATTTAATGGACAGGGAGAGCTCAGGCCCTGCAACGAGCTCGGCCGGTCGCCGGGCGGTCGTCAGGCCACGCGCTGTGCCACGCGCGCCGTTAAGACGGCTGTCATGACGTCCGACTCTCGCACCGTTGACTTCCTCTTCAGCCGTGCTCCGGCTCCGACGTCGCCGGCTGCGTGACGGCGCCGCCGGCCGCGTGTCGCGGCTCCCGCCGTGACGTCACCGGTGGGGTTTCAGTGACGTCAACTGCCTGTCGACGTCGGCGCCGCCGGCGGCCACCGAGTGGACGTCGCTGCTGCGGCCGCTGCGAGGCCGCGAGCCCGAGGGCATGTGGAACCTGCTCAGCATCGTGCGCGAGATGATGCGCCGCCACGACCGCAACGCCGTGCCGCTGCTGGAGATCATCACCGAGGAGTGTCTGCAGTGTGACCAGGTGAGCGGCCGCCCCCGACGGCGCCGGCGGCGGGCCGTGCCGTGGCACCGCCGACGGCTGGGGACGACGCCCCGTCCGCTGGTTGGCATGGCTAACTGCGGGTATCAGACGGTCCACAATTCACGTGTAAACGACGTTTGACATGTCGAGAGCAACGGCAGGGCGGACTACCAAGTAGGAAATTGGGAGGATGCACTTAAGAATGCTATCTACCTTGGCGTCCCTACTGTCCGTGCGCTATACGTCACGTCCCCGGAAGTGGTCACGTGACTCCGTGTATAGCTGGCCTTATCTGTGCACCTGCGCGCTGTCGCGGGCTTTTCATGGCGCCGTTAAAACCAGGGTCATCCAAGGCTGCGGTGAGCCAGTATATGGCACGTGACGGCAGCGGTCAATTAACATCTGCTGGGCCAGGCACACCTGCTCAGGCGCAGCCGGGGGGCCCTGCACCCACCTGCAGGCCTGACCGGCCCGCTGTCTTGTCCAGATCGTCATCTGGTGGGTGAACACCAAGCTGGCGCTGCACGTGGGCGGCACCGGCCACGTGGCCAAAAACCACACGGCCAGCAACTCTCAGGCGTCGCAGCACGCGTGCGCCAGCCTCTGCGACGAGATCGTGGTTCAGTGGCGGCTGGCGGCGCTCAGTCCCACACTGTCGCAGACGGATCGCGACCAAATCAGGTCAGTGTCGCACTGTCGCAGACGGACGGCGACCAGATCAGGTCAGTGTCGCACTGTCACAGACGGACGGCGACCAGATCAGGTCAGTGTCGCACTGTCGTAGATGGACGGCGACCAGATCAGGTCAGTGTCGCACTGTCGCAGACGGGCCGCCGGCGGAATCACGTGGGGTGCTTCCATTACGAAGGTCATCACGAGGATTTTGCAACGGTCAATAGCAGACACGATCCTAGGCGTGATCAGTGTCGTTACACGGGCTGGAGCCGGCCGCCTATGAGCCGTATTGGGATAATCAGCTGTACAGCCCCTTCTGCCGGCGATGTGCAGACCACCTGCCGTGTGCTGCTGCTCCGCCGGGTCTGAGGTCGGCACGCGCGCCTCCGCCCCGCCGCAGGAACCAGTTCCTGGACTGGCACCTGAAGGTGATGGACAAGTTCAAGAGCAAGAGCCAGAGCAGCAACACGGCCAAGCGACAGAACGACATCGATATCTTCCCGGGCTTCAAGCCGTCGATCGAGGCCTGCGCCCTCAGCTGGGTGTGTGGCGGTCCCCGTCCTTAGTCCGCTCTATGCATGTCCACCGCTGCCTGTGCGCTCTCCATTTGCCCTGTTGCACCCGCTCACCTCTCCTGGCAGTGCTGTCTTGCATTGGCCACTGTCGCCTGCTATTCCACCCCCCAGATCTTGGATAATCATTATGTGCAGCTATCCTTCGTTTACTCTCTCAGCTTTATTGATATTGGCCTGTTAGTTTCACTTGTCTTTGTGTCAGCGTACGTGCAGTGCCTGTTTGTTTTGTGCCGGTGTCTTATTTGATGTCTTGGTTCGACTTGTATGCAGATAGCTAGTAAGCATGAACAGATTGCATTAGCTTAATTGATAGCTGTATTTTAGCACCGACTCCATCTATTGTACCAGCTGCTTTGTATAGGACTATTTCCACGGCCTAGGCGGATCTTTGTATTGTAGTTGGAAGTGTATACTAGACATGCCTTTTATTTAATATGGCATGCAGCGTTATCTTCAGTCTTTGCTCCGTGGTTGCTGCGCAGCTTACATGCTTTCACATCCCCTTCGGCTATAATCGCTTCACTTCCCTCGCTGTTGTCTTTATCCTACCCAATGACGTTTTATCTGGCTAATGTCTCATTGGCTATGATTTGTTTAGCCTGAAACTTGTCGATGCACAGCATCATTCAGTGGCAAAAGTTTCATGCAGCTTGTTAAATTGCGTGGTTCTCAAACATTTTGTGACTGGTGCAATGATTTGCATTCGGTCTTCTGGGGACTGGCAGCCGCTGCCACAGTACATACCTTCCATCAGCTGCGCCGGGCCATGCCGCCTCTGTTTGTTATTATAGCGTGCATGTGAGCGCGGGTGCTGACATCTGTCGGCGGCCAGGCCAACTACACGATGACGTCACAGTCGGCGGTGCAGCCGGAGCGGATCCGCCACGCCGAGCCGGGCCTGAGCCAGCAGTCGGGGCCCGTGCACAGCTCGGACGCCGTCCTCCAGATGGTCGACGTCGGCGACGGCCTGGAGGGTGAGTCCCCCCTCCCGGTCCACCGTCACACGCCGCCGTCACGTGACGCGCTGGGGGTCCGGCCACGGCAGAGGTCACACCCCTGCTCTCCCCTCCCCCCACGTGGTCCTGGTTCGTCACCCCCCGGTCACGGGCTGGCGGGGGCTGGTCACGACTTCCGCAACGCTCTCCCCCGTCACATCTAGTGCACTGGTCCGGTAGCGACTACAGCGCAGAGGTGAGAGCGACCCGCACAAGGTTAGGTCAGGCGGTGGAGCGCCCGGTGCCGGTGGGAGCGGCGCCGCCGCGGCACACCTGCCTGCTCCGTCCCTTAGTGAGGTGTCGCGGAGACGGCGCAGGGGTCTGTGGAGGACGCTCCTAGCCGCAGCAGACCCGTTTGCTCCGTGCTATAATCAGGCGTCGCGGAGCGGCGCGGGGGTCTGTGGAGGACACCCCTAGCCTGAAGCTGCCTCTCTGCGGCGTGTGATGACGCCAGGCCGGGATGTGGGCCGCGGCTCTGATGACGCCGTAGCCTTAGCGGGGTCCGTAAAGGACACGTCCGATCCCAGTAGTCTGGACTGGGTGCTATTAAATGTGCCCACCACCGATCGGTAGGGGTCCCACTCCCGTGCCATTAAATGTGCCCACCACCGATCGGTAGGGGTCGCACTCCCGTGCCATTAAATGTGCCCACCACCGATCGGTAGGGGTCCCACTCCCGTGCCATTAAATGTGCCCACCACCGATCGGTAGGGGTCCCACTCCCGCGCCATTGTATGTGCCCTCCACGGATCGGTAGGGATCCCATTCCCGCAGCATACATAGGCGTCAGTGTTGTCTGTGCTACGACGCCACATACAGCCAGCCCCCAGGCGTAACTCGCCGCCATCCTCCCACAGCGGGCAACCGCAGCTCGGTCAGCAGCGAGGGCTTCTGCGAGCCCGAGGACCAGGAGGCGGCCGCGGCCCTGGCCGACGGCGACGCCAGGGAGAGCGGACCCTCCGACAAGGTAAGGCCCGGCGCCGGCTCCCGGCTCCGGCTCCCGGCTCCCGGCTCGGGCAGGCGGGCTCTGGCAGGTGCTGACGTTCTGGTGACGAACGCTCGGCCGCCAGAGCAGCTGGAGGCCGCTAGGTGGAATTTTGCATTGTGTTGGCCGTGGCGAAGGATAATGGCATGTGGCTGGGACGCTCAGACGAATATCCTCGCTCGCTCGGACGAATGGTATCGAGTCCTGTGATTGATTGTGGGATTACAGTAGCGATCTCGGTTTTGTCGTGATGGCCGTGGTTTGGGGATTACGGGCATGGGGACGTGGAGGCCATTTTGCGCCCACTGATCGGCATTGGCCAGACGACAGATTCTATCGTTAGAAGAGCCGAGCGCGGCAGGACAGCTCGCGGCAGCTTGTGTCCGGAGCAGGCCTGGTCACCCCCTCCCCCCCTTCCCCGCTAACGGCGCGCGCGGCCGTCGACAGGAGCGGGTGCTGAGCGCGCTACGGCCCGTCACCGACCACTGGGAGGTGCTGTTCGCGCGCGCCGAGGGCCTGCACGCGCACGGCTTCACACGTGACGCGTGCCGTATCGGCGTGACGCTGGCGCAGCAGCTGCTCTCCAGCCCGCCCGACCTCAGCGTCGACCCGGCGCTCAGCCAGGCCAAGGTCAAGAAGCGGCGCGGCGTCAACCCGCTCACGCACCAGGTCAGCGGCGGCCACCGGCCACTGGGCGGGCTAATGGTGCACACGGGGGCAGCGGGCGGGGCTGGTGGTGAACACCAGGTCAGCGGCGACTGGGGTGGCGGGCGGGGCTGGTGGGGAACACCAGGTCAGCGGCGGCCGCATCCGAGCGGGCGCTGGTGGTGGGGGACGGCGCGGGAAGGAGTGTCTTGATCTCACCGTAGGCGTGTGGGAACGGTTTGCTGAGGGTGTCGGGGGGATGATATTTGCACAAAAGGCTTCATTGTTACGTGTTGACTGGCTGTGTTGCCCTGGTTACATTCGGAAGATCAAGAACAATATGGTATGTAGTACCAAAAACCAAAAGACGCTTGCTGTTCTGTTGGACCTCCCTGTAAGACGGCGGCAGTCGCGAATGTGCGCGTCTGTGAGCTGACGGGGGTGCTGGTGCGAGCGCTGTGTCTCTGACACCGTGCGCTGACCGCCGGCGCGCCTCGGCCCAGGTGACCTGCCTGGCGTCCACCACGCTCTCCCGCTGCGGCTTCCTCTGTACGGTGCTGTCGGAGGAGGCGGAGCACCACCACCTGGCCTTCCAGGTCGGCCTCTACGGGCTGGAGATGAGCAGGCCGCCGGCCTCCACCAAACCGCTCGAGGTGCGTACACTGACCCCGGCCATCGGCGGCGCGGTGCAGCAGGAGCTCCTCCGGTCTGGGGCCGGCTGTCTGCGCTGTAAGCACTGCAGCTGAACTGCACTAGGCTAGGCTGCAGGCGTATTCTGCAGGCGATTTTGTCGGTGGTTCACACAATAGAGCCGTTCGCATCCTCTGCGTGCGTCCATTCCAGTCGGCTCATCGACGCTCGGTCCCGGCGTCTGCTGCGTTTTTAGCCCTGGCGACTGGTGCTCCGTCGCACGCTGCTCTCGTCCGTCACGCGCCATCCTCTGTCCAAGCGGCACCATTGTGACGTCTTGTCTGCTCTCTGCCGTTCCTACACCACCCCTGACGTCTCTGTCGCCTCCTCTGACGCCCCTCTGCTGACGTCGCCCCAGGTGAAGCTGGCCAACCAGGAGGCAGAGCTGCTGCAGCTGCTGCGCCGCATCCCGTTGTCGCCGGCCGAGCTGCGCGTGCTGCGCGAGCGGGCCGAGGCGCTGCGCGCCGGCCGGCTGAAGACGCGCGGAGAGGCGCTGGTGCCGCTGACACTGGCCAACCTCATCTTCGACGCGCTGGTGGCGCCGCAGCGTGAGTTGACTGACGGCGCGATGGGGCAGGACAGAACAGGACGGACAGGACAGGACAGGACAGGACAGGACAGGACAGGACAGGACAGGACAGGACAGGACAGGACAGGACAGGGCAGGGCAGGGCAGGGCAGGGCAGGACAGGACAGGACAGGACAGGGCAGGGCAGGGCAGGGCAGGGCAGGGCAGGGCAGGGCAGGGCAGGGCAAGGAGAAACTGGGTGTTGGCTGTGAGACAGAAAGGTAACTGGAAGCGTTGTGGGCTGCTGACGACAAGAGCGCGTCTCGCTGTGTTTAGAGCGGGTTAAGACTTGCGGCGTTCGCACGGCGACGTGCCCGGCCCCACTGCTCTGTGTGTGTCCTGCCCCGACCTGAACGTGCTGTCATCGACCTTTCAGCGGGTTAGGTTGTCTCCAGTTACGTCCCGGGGTACATTAGAAGGGCGTGTGTGTTGTGTGGCTCTCGCCGCCCGCCGCCAGTCGCCGCGCCTGTGGCGGCGCATCTGAGCGATGTGCTGTCGCCTGGGTAGCGCCCGGCTGACCGCCGCCAGTCGCCGCGCCTGTGGCGGCGCATCTGAGCGATGTACTGTCACCTGGGTAGCGCCCGGCTGACCGCCGTCTGTCGCCGCGCCTGTGGCGGCGCATCTGAGCGATGTGCTGTCGCCTGGGTAGCGCCCGGCTGACCGCCGTCTGTCGCCGCGCCTGTGGCGGCGCATCTGAGCGATGTGCTGTCGCCTGGGTAGCGCCCGGCTGACCGCCGCCCGCTGTGGTCGGCAGCGGTGACGCGCGGCGCCGCGGCCGGCCCCGGCGCCGCCAGCCACCGGCAGCCCGGCGACGAGGAGCTCGGCTTCGAGGCGGCCGTCACCGCGCTCGGCCTCAAGGCCAATGTCTCGGAGGCCGACCACCCGCTGCTCTGCGAGGGCACGCGCCGACAACGGTGAGGCTGTTGGGCTGGCAGGCGAGCTCCGTCTGGGGTTAGAGGGAGGGGGAGGGAGGGCTGGCGGACGAGCTCTGGAGCCGAGCTGTCTGAGGTCATGAGGGGGAGGGGCTGGCGGGTGAGCTCCGCGGGAGTCAGAGGGGCTGGCGGGCGAGCTGCAGAACCGCGCCGTCTGAGGTCGGCGGGCGGGCGAGCGAGCTCCGGAGCCGAGCTGCCTGAGATCAGGGGGTGGAGCTGAGCCGCTCCGCTCAGGCGGCGCGCCCTCACGCGTTCGCCGGCGCCGGCCGGCGCGCTCCAAGCTGACGCGACTCTGCTTCCGCCGCAGCGGTGACCTGGCCATTGTGCTGCTGGTGCACTACAAGGACGACCAGGAGCGGCTGGCCAAGATCATGGACCGGCTGCTCGACAAGGAGGTAGGCCTGCCCGTCTGCACGCGGTCGCGCCGCCCACTCCTCCGCCCCAGTGTCGCCGTGCAGAGGCTGTCGGCGAGCTCTCCCGGCTGCTGTGGTGGGAAGGGGCTGGTTTGGGAGGGCGCGTTCTGGGCACAACGAAGAGCGAGGTTTTGGGAGGCTGCCTGTGCTGCGCGCTAGTGGACGCGGTGCGGCTGGAGTCGTGGAGATAGTGATCTATCCGTTGTCGTGTCGTCGGCTCCTTTCGTGTCGGGAAAGCATTGCTGCGCCTGCAGGATCGGACGGTATTAGTTCTGGCGACAAGTCAGCGTAACGGTCATGTCTTGCGTGTGCGTTGGCATATGCTTCACTTCCCCGCCGTGATGTGGCTGTATGGGCCCCGTGTCGGCTGACCAGCCGCCGTCCCCCGCGCAGGTGCACCGGATGTTCAAGGCGCCCACGCTGAGCTCGTACTACAGCACGCGCCCGCCGCCTCCGGAGCCGCGCCCCGGCCGGCCCGAGGACGGCCTCGAGCGTACCTCGCGGCCGCCGCCGCCGCTGCCGCGCGCCGCCCCCTCCGGCGGCGCTCGCCCCAGAGAGCCGCGGTCCGTACCTGGCCAAGGGAGAGGAGGGGTGGGGGGAGGAGACGGGGCGAACTCAGCACGCGAAAACGAAACGGATCGGCTTATGCTGGTAGATTATCTTCAACATGTGCCATATCTCATTTGTTCTCTTTCAGTGCGTTCATATCTCATTTGTTCTCTTTCACTGCGTGTGAGGCAATGTGGAGAGTAAGCAGTGCATCTTTTCTCCGGCGATTATTGACATGCGATGTGTGGTCCGCTCTGTTCCGTGTTCCCGTCCGTGCGTGACGTGACGTGACCTGACGTGACCTGACCAGACCTGATGTGACCTGATGTGACCTGACCTGACCTAACGTGTCCTGTCCAGCTCTGACGTGGCCTGACCTGAGCTCTGGCCTGGCCGGCTGCCGCAGAGGGCCGATGGCTGACCGCGAGCGGACCACAGACACGAGCAGCCCGCCCTGGGAGGAGGGCTACAAGCTCTGGGAGGCCAAATTCCGCTGCACCAACCTCAAGACGCACCGCAAACACCACAGCCAGGGCATGGCCAGCATCGACAGCAGCGCGCCAGAGACGACCTCCTCCGACAACTCGCCCACCCTGGTGAGACTCACCTCCTCCGACAACTCGCCCACCCTGGTGAGACTCACCTCCTCCGACAGCTCGCCCATGTTGGTGAGGCTCACCTCCTCCGACAACTCGCCCATGTTGGTGAGACTCACCTCCTCCGACAGCTCGCCCATGTTGGTGAGGCTCACCTCCTCCGACAGCTCGCCCACCCTGGTGAGACTTACCTCCTCCGACAGCTCGCCCATGCTGGTGAGGCTTACCTCCTCCGACAACCCGCCCATGCTGGTGAGACTCACCTCCTCCGACAGCTCGCCCATGTTGGTGAGGCTCACCTCCTCCGACAGCTCGCCCACCCTGGTGAGACTTACCTCCTCCGACAGCTCGCCCATGCTGGTGAGGCTTACCTCCTCCGACAGCTCGCCCATGCGTGAGACTTACCTCCTCTGACAACTCTCCTACCTTGGTGAGTCTCACCTCCTCCGACAACCCGCCCACCCTGGCGAGCCCCTCCTGTAGGCCGCACCGCCGGCGCGGCTGGGACGAGGAGACGCTGCCCGGTGCGGCGGGGGTGCCCCCAGGGTTGTTTGACTAGGGGCAGGAGGCTGGCGCCGGCGGAAAAAGCTGGTGGAGAGCGAGACACCTTACCATTCACACTTCCCCAGATTGTATAAGTCCGGGATTCAATGGGTTCCATGTTAAGGTGGCGGGGGGGGGGGGGGGGGCGGGGCACAGTTGCCTCCCTTCCCTCCGGCCCTGGCGGCGCCTATGCCAGACGGTCGTCTGATACGCCGACGGCAGTGGTGGCGTGCCGAGCGGCTGGCGTCGTGGCTGTGAGACCCCATCACCTGACCGCCAGCTGTGCTCTGAGGGTACTGGTAGATGTCAACTACAGCTGCGCCGTGTCGACATTTTCCGGACGCACCCGGGTGTACAGCGTGGAGGCAGGGTGCTGGACATTTGAGCTGTGGAGCACACGCGATTGAGAATGAAAGCAACTGTTTGCAAGTGGTGGGAACGTGGTAGAGGTCATCAAATGTAGTTACCAAAGCTATACATATTTCCTGTCCGTGATGACGGCTGATTGGTCCTACTTCCTGCACAGTATTACGTCAGAAGCGTTGCAGTGCTGGCTGTTAGCTTGGATGAACCTGTTCTAGATTGGATCATTTGGCTTGTCAGTCGTGCAAAGGTGCTTAGTTTTTGTCAGTCTGGTTTTGGCTGCAAAAGCTGTGCTATCCGTCCGACACACCAGTAGCTAACCATAACAGGTAAAGCACAATCTGTCAAGCACGGCCGAACGGCGAGTTATGTGCATCTACTGGCTGCAGTGCGCCGGTGGGCGCTGCCTTTGTTTTGCACGACCGGCCTGTGACGTGTCTTCTCTACGGTGGGAAAAGCGACAAGGCTGGTGTTTTCCGTGGATCTGGAAAGGATCACTCCAATGTTGTCTTATAACCACGCAGCTTTTGAACCTTATGTGCAAATGTCTTATTTAAAACAGGCCCCTCAGCAGTCAGCTCCCATTGATTTGGTAAAAAAGGGTATCCGCTTTCAGAGATCTCTGATCAGCACCGCTTTTCAGAAACCTCTGGAAAGCGGAAATTGAGTAGATTTCAGTTATGCTTTGTGATGCCCCCTCCCCCACAGTGCATGTGGATGACGCTGTATTGAAGCTTCATCGGCGTACGGCGATGTCGACCGGTCCCCCCCCCCCCCCGCACACACACCCTGTATTAGAACTTCACCGGCGTACGGCGATGTCGACCGGTCCCCCCCCCCCCCCACACACACACACTGTATTGGAGCTTCATCGGCGTACGGCGATGTCGACCGGTCCCCCCCCCCCCCCTACACACACACACTGTATTGGAGCTTCATCGGCGTACGGCGATGTCGACCGGTCCCCCCCCCCCCCACACACACACACTGTATTGGAGCTTCATCGGCGTACGACGATGTCGACCGGTCCCCCCCCCCCCCCCCACACACACACTGTATTGGAACTTCACCGGCGTACGGCGATGTCGACCTGTCCCCCACACATTATGTGCTGCGCTGCGGCCGCCGCGGGCCGGTTCGGCGGGCGTGGGAGGGCGCCGCCGCTGACGTTTGGCGCCGTGCCGCCAGGTGCGCCGCTCCTGGGTGAAGCCCAGCGGGCCCGGCAGCGACTCCGGCTCGTCCGGCAAGTCATCCGACAGCGTCGGCAGCAGCAGCAGCGCCGGCGACAGGGAGGCCGCCGCCTCAGCGCACGTCAGTGTCACGGCTGGCGAATGGGGGCGACGAGCCGCCGACGGCGGCGGGTGGGGGGGGGGGGGGGGCAGTTTGTTTGGAGCTTATAGAGGCTTTTAGTACTCCACGGCCGTAACTGGATGTTCACGGCTCGTGCTTTTCCAAAATAAATTTCTGACTTCGGCACAGTTTTGTTCGAGGATGTGGGCAGACTATGATACACGTATGTGACCCGTGCATGACCCGTGCGTGACCCGTGTGTGACCCATGTATGACCCGTGCGTGACCCTTGCGCGGCCCGTGTGTGATCCGTGCGTGACCCGTGTGGCCTGTGTATGACCGGTGTATGACCCGTGTGTGACCCGTGCGTGACCCGTGTGGCCTGTGTATGACCGGTGTATGACCCGTGTGTGATCCGTGCGTGACCCGTGTGTGACCTGTGTGCGACCGTGGGCCGGCAGCCGGTGCGGCCTCCGGACACGTCGCCGGCGGCGGCGCTGCGGCCGTACCCGTCGCTGACGCCCGAGAGCCTCATCAGCCGGCACAGCCTCAACAGCAAGGCGGCGCGGTGAGTGTGGCGGGGCAGGTCTGGAGAAGGCGAGGAGGACCGGGGCCGTGTGGTCAGTGGAGGCTGCATTCTGACAAGAGTAAGTCAGATTTGTTGGAGACGGGAGCCGTGGCAGCCGCCGGAAGGTGTGCGCGGAGACGCCGCTCAGGTGTGCGACCGATCGGCTGCCGCATCAGTCTGGGCTCACTGACCGCCCGCTGTCGCTGCGGCAGGTTCAAGGGCAAGCGGGTGTACCCGTCGGTGCCGAACCAGCCGTCGGAGGCGGGCGCCCACTTCATGTTCGAGCTGGCCAAGAGCGTGCTGTCGAAGGCGGGCGGCAACAGCAGCACGTCACTCTTCACGCAGGTGGGACGCGCGAGAGGAAGTGGTCGACTGAAGGACGTCGAAACTGATCTGCTGCATGGACTCGTGAATCGTTCATGAAGCTCACACGCACTCATTGATGCTCGGCTCGCATCAATGGTGCATATAGTGCCAGCTGCCTGCGCAGGAAGGCGAAAATATCGGAGCATTTCTGTCTGTGTTGTTTCCTCGGCTCCAGCTCCTGTCCCTGCTTGTATCCCGCACTTCCCTTCCCTGCCCCGCCCTGCCCTGCCCTGAGCCTGCCCTGAGCCTGCTCCCGTTTGTTCTGTTGTTTCCCTGCCGTATCATGCCCTGCACCCGCCCCTGCCCTGCCCCTACCCCTGGCCCTACCCCTGCCCCTGCCCCTGCCCCTGCCCCTGCCCTGCCCCTGTCCCTACACCTTCACGTGTTCCTGCGCATGCTTCTCTTGCTCATGCTGCAGCGCTTCCTTGCCATGCTATTCACTCCGCCTAATGATAGAGGCTGTGCACCTGTCGCTGGCCATTGAGACTGCACCTGTCGCTGGCCGTTGAGACAGCGCACCTGTCGCTGACTGTTGAGACTACACCTGTCGCTGGCTGTTGAGACTGTGCACCTATCGCTGACCGTTGAGACTGCACCTGCCGCTGACCGTTGAGACAGCGCACGTGTCGCTGGCCGTTGAGGCTGTGCGCCTGTCGCTGACGGTGGGCGTGTCCGCTGTTCCAGCCATCGGACGCCGGCGCCCATCGCGGCCCGCACCGGGCCCTGCACATGTGCGCCTTCCAGATCAGCCTGTACGCGCTGGGGCTGCACAACTGCGTGACGCCCAACTGGCTGAGCCGCACCTACTCCAGCAACGTCAGCTGGATCACCGGTACGGCGGGGCAGGGGGCAGCGACCGGGGGCGGGCGGGGCAGGGGGCAGCGACCGGGGCGGGCGGGACCTGGGCGCGGCGGGACCTGAGGCGTAGCGAAACCGGGGGCGTGGCGGGACCGGGCGGCAGGCGGGCTCGCGCTCCCAGACCGTGGGAATCGATGGAGATGCCCAGCCAACATGAGGATCGTGAATTATTAGATGGCTGGGCATTTTCGGATGGGTGTGATGTACTGCTTGTTTTTTGCGCTTGAACATTCATCTCGTATATCGGTGCGCTCAATGATTTGTGTGTGTTAGCCTGTGCTTGGGACCGAGCTGGCCGTGTTTGTCCGTTATCTGGCCCGTCGATCGGCGGCGGGTCATGGGTTCGGTGTGGCCGGCGCGTCAGGCCGGTCGTCGCCCCGTCCGTCGTCACGTCTGGCGCACCCAGACGACATCGACAGGTGGTCCCGCTCGCCGCCGGCCGGCCTTCCCACGTCCGGCCGGCTATTTATCGGTCTGGCCGCCGTGCAATGCTAATGATGTTTCGCCGCTTGTTCGGCCCGGCCCGATTGTGTTGGGAGCGGTGTCGCCGCGCCCGTCCGACGACAGCAGTGGCGATCTCACTGGATCCCTGCTGCTGCATCTGCGGCGTTGTCATGTGGGGCGTCGGCCGTCATTAGCCGGCTTGTTCGGCTCGGCCCGATTGTGTTGGGAGCGGTGTCGCCGCGCCCGTCCGACGACAGCAGTGGCGATCTCACCGGATCCCTGCTGCTGCTGCTGCATCTGCGGCGTTGTTATGTGGGGCGTCGGCCGTCATTAGCCGGTTTCGGCGCGGCCGCCTCTCCCCCGCCGGTGACGCGGACACCCCCCGACCCCGGCTGTCCTCAAGCGGGAGGTGGTGGCGCGATAAGGTGGCCGCAGCTGCAGGGGCGCTTATGCAAGCGTCGGCTGACGACGGCCGCCGGACGGGCGCGGCCGGGATCGCTCTTGGCGGCCGGCCTCAGCGCCGTGCATCATCGTCAGCCAGCCGCGCCGCCGCCGGCTCCCGGGGAGGCCTGTCGGTGACCGCGGCGGGGTGCCTGTCGCCGCTGCCGTCAGCGCCGTCCGACCCCGGCAGCGACGGACATGCGGTCCGGGGGCAGCCACCGGCCGCGCTGACGCCGTCTGCGGACAGCCGGTCTGTGTGGGGCCGCGCGCTCCGCTCGGCCGCCCGGGCGGGCCGGGAAACTGCGCCCGGCTCAGCTGTCTGGTGGACATGTGTGGACGCGGTGCATGATCCTGACCTGACCCCTCCGGCGCGCAGGTCAGGCCATGGAGCTGGGCGCGGTGGCCATCAGCTGTCTGGTGGACACGTGGGAGGGCCACCTGACACCGCCCGAGGCGGCGCACATCGCCGACTGCGCCAGTCGGAGTCGCGACGGCCACGTGGTGCGCGCCGCCTCCGGCCTGACGCTCAGCATCCTGCCGCACGCGCACGCGCTCAACCAGAATGAGATCCAGCGCGCCCTGCTGCAGGTGCGTGCCGCGCCGGGGCCGCCGGCGCCGCCGTCATGGCGGCAGTGTTCAGAGGTGGCGCGTCGGAAGAGCGCCGCCTCGGCCGCCGCCGTTCGCCCGGGTTGGGATGGGCGTCGCGGCCAGGCAGGGTTTGCTCCGCTGACGCTGACTCTCCGTGAGCCGCCGTGGTGCGGTTGATGGGAGAACTTTGCCCCAGTGGGTTAGCGGGGTTGTGTCTGGGGGTCTTCACGTGTTATGTAACGTGGCGACGCTGCCCCGCCGTGGTGGATGTTTCCCCTCGCCGCCGAGGGGTCGCAGCGGCGCACGTGGGCGACGAACTGTCGCGCCCATTTACCTGGAACCCACGGCGCCCGTCACGTGCCACCGGACGAGGCTGCCGCGCTGACGCCGCTGGACCGCTTGCAAGGCGGAGACTGGTGTGTGGTCACTGAGTGTGTCAGCTCTCCAGTGTGGCACCGCTGGTTTGTGGAGGTCGCCGGCTGTGGTCCTAGGAGCGGTGTCACGCGCTGTGCACTGACCGTGTCGCCCAGTGTGGGGGGCCATTCGTTTGCCTCCGCATCTCCGCTGACCCCGTGCGGAGGGTGACGTGTGCTGACCTGACCGCGCCCCGGTCTCTCTCCGTCCTGTCAGTGTAAGGAGCAGTCCAACGAGCTGCTGGAGAAGGCGTGTCTGGCGGTGGAGGGCGCGGCCAAGGGTGGCGGCGTCTACCCGGAGGTGTTGTTCGACATCGCCACCAAGTGGTACCAGCTGTACGAACGGGTGCGTGACGGGACCGGGCCGGCTGGCGACGGAGCGGCGGCTGCCGGGACCGCTGGGTGGGACCGTGGGACCGCGCCCGCCCGCCCGCTGGGGCGGCGCCGAGGTGCGCTGCTCTGTGGAGGATCTGACGAGCGACTTGGCGCGCTTTATGTGGTGGGAGAGTACGCGGGATTCGTGGGCCGCTGCCTCCGGCGTGGCAGGTACACTTCATAGTCAGCACATGCGAGCGATGACGTTGTGGCGTCTGTGCTCCGTGACCGGGGTACATTAATAAGGCGAGGCAACATTTATAGAATGTTTTCAGCCTTCAGCTGATGCGTCGGACGGAATGCTCGTGTATATGCGATTTCTCCCCGCATGGATTCATGCCGTGCTCTCTGTGGTCATTCTGGCCCCAGTCCAGCGGCTGCTCGCGCGACCGCACGCGCGCGCGCACACCCATGCCGCGAGCGTGCGGTCGGTTGCCATGTGGGCGTCGCTAGCATCTGACTGTCCCATCGCTAGAGACTGGGACGCTGGACGTGGCCTTTGCAGACGTCGCCAAAGCAGGGCGGCTCCCACGACTCTGCCGAGGACGTGGGGCTGCTGGAGTCGCCGCCGCCGCCGCCGCCCCACGGCGTCATGGAGCCCCCTGCACAGGTGGGACTGGACATTACAGGGCGTCAGGGGGCCCGCGCTGGGGTGGGACTGACATTACAGGGCGTTAGGGGGCCCCGCGCTGGGGTGGGACTGGCATTACAGGGCGTTAGGGGGCCCCGCGCTGGGGTGGGACTGACATTACAGGGCGTTAGGGGGCCCCGCGCTGTGGTGGGACTGACATTACAGGGCGTCAGGGGGCCCGCGCTGGGGTGGGACTGGCATTACAGGGCGTTAGGGGGCCCCGCGCTGGGGTGGGACTGGCATTACAGGGCGTTGGGGGGCCCGCGCTGGGGTGGGACTGGCATTACAGGGCGTTAGGGGGCCCCGCGCTGGGGTGGGACTGGCATTACAGGGCGTTAGGGGGCCCGCGCTGGGGTGGGACTGGCATTACAGGGCGTTAGGGGGCCCCGCGCTGGGGTGGGACTGACATTACAGGGCGTTAGGGGGCCCCACGCTGGGGTGGGACTGGCATTACAGGGCGTTAGGGGGCCCGCGCTGGGGTGGGACTGGCATTACAGGGCGTTAGGGGGCCCCGCGCTGGGGTGGGACTGGCATTACTGGGCGTTAGGGGGCCCCGTGCTGGGGTGGGACTGGCATTACAGGGCGTCAGGGGGCCCGCGCTGGGGTGGGACTGACATTACAGGGCGTTAGGGGGCCCTTTGCTGAGGTAGGACTAGCACCCTGGAAGGGTGTTTTGGAGGCACAAAGAGGACCGGCAGTTGCTGGTTGTTACCGATCCTCCACCCGAGGCGGGTTTGACCCCTCCACAGAGCATGCAGTCCTTGCTTGTGTGGGGCTGACGCCCCCACAGGGTTAACACTAACACCAACACCTCCCCTCAAACACCTGCTGTTCTCTGGGTGAGCTCCCGGGTCCGGCCGGCCGCGGCCCCCGGCGTGTGGCGGGACGGCTGGGACTCGATCGGCGCCTGCACTGGGTGGGCTCCCGTGGTTCGGCCGGCCGCGGTCCCCCGGCTTGTGGCGGGACGGGTGGGACTCTCGATTGGCGCCTGCACTGGCGGTGCTCGTGGTCGGACGAGGTCCTGTGCCCAGATGTGGACCGGGGTGCGACTGTGCGTGTGAGTTCGTCGTAAGTGACTTTACTCTTGTGTTGAAGAACGTGCCGGGGAGGGCGTGTTGCATGTCACCTGGCTTTTGTTCGTCCATGCAGCGGTGATGTGAACTGATGGCCGACCGCACGTCTATGTCCCTGTGTCGCCTGTCCTGCCGTGCCCTGACCCGACCTACCTCGCCCTGCCCTGCCCTGACCTCACCAGCCCTGACAGTGCCCTGACCTGCCCTGCCCTGCCCTGTCCTGCCCTGCCCTGACCCGACCTACCTCGCCCTGCCCTGACTCTGCCCTATCCTGACCTCAGCAGCCCTGCCCTGCCCTGACCTGCCCTGACCTGACTCGACCTACTTCGCCCTGCCCTGACCCTGCTCCGTCCTGACAGCACCAGCCCTGACCCTGCCCTGACCTACCCTGACCTACCCCGACCTGCCCCGACCTGCCCTGCCCTGCCCTGCCCTGCCCTGGCCTGGCTCTGGCCCTGGCCCTGGCCCTGGCCCTGGCCTTGACCTGACCCAGCCATGAGCCTGCCCCTGCCGTGACCTGACCTGATGGTGTGTCGGTGTGTCGGACAGGTGCACCTGAGCGTGACCCCGGGCGCGCCGTACCCGGTGACGTACAGTTGTCTGGCGGCGGGCGCTGCGGCCGCGCAGGTACGGGCCCTGATGCCAGCCGCCATCCGGGCCAATGTGAGAGACGCTGGGCGCGCTGCCGCCACCGCCGCCCGGCCCACCCCGCACCGCACCCACCGGTGGCGGAGAACGGCAGGAGACGGACTGGAGGGCATGCTGACGGGGTGGCTGGGGCGCTGAGGAGTGGCGGGAGCGGGGTGTACGGAGAGCGCCGAGGGGTGGTGGGAGAAGGGCGCCGAGGGGTGGAGGGTGGAAAGCACCGAGGGGTGGGAGGTGGAGGGCGCTGTGGTGATGGCGGGTGGTACGGGAGGGCGGAGAGGCTGGACGGCCAGAGGCGGGCTGGTGGAGGTGCAGTGAGGGCGCCACCTCCGGGCATTTGGCGCCGCACTGGCGATATTGTCACCGCTGTGCAGGCTGCATGGGCTGTGGAGGTACTGCGAGCGGCGTGTGAAGGCCGGGGACTGGCGGCGTGTGGGGATGGACAGCGGCCGTCCGGCTGCTGTCAGGGGTCCGGGCAGGTGCGGAGGCCGCCGGCGTGTGGGGCTGGACAGCGGCCGTCCGGCTGCTGTCAGGGGTCTGGGCAGGTGCGGAGACCGCCGGTGTTTGGGTGACGGTCTTCCTGGCTGGCCGAGGCGGCCGCGGACTGACAGGTCATGCTGCCGGTGCACGTGGGGGCAGCTCGGGTGCGCCGATAGAGGGCAAATTAGTGTTCGACTGAGATAAAAACGAAAACACTGTGTCCAAACGTACACCGTGCGTTGTTTTGTGTAGTTATGGGATGGGAGAATGGTACCACGACTCGAATTCTGGAGGCCTTTAACCAGTGCATAGTATTGTTACACCTGGTGGTACATCGCTTGTACCAATTATAGTAACAGCACGCTGGTGTTGCCGATGCTTACCCGTTCGCGGCGGGCAAGCATTTGAATGGGACTTTCCGTGCCTGAATAACGGAATTCGATCAATCCACAAACTCGGGGATGGCCGGGCGCGGGCCGCGTGTAAATGGCTGGCACGTTTCAACCATCAAACGTGTCCAAACGTTATACGTCAACAAATAAAAGCCCAGCCTCAGTGTCAGCATGACAGATTCCTGCGTTGGCTTGACCCGTGACGTAGTGCAGTGGTGGTGAGACATCGCCGCTGGCCCGGCCGCCGTGCTGACCCGCTCCGGCCCGCCAGGTGGGCGTCAACCAGCTGTCGGTGCAGATGTTCGTGCCGTACGGGCCGCAGCCGCAGCAGTACCCGACCGTGCAGCTCTACCCCACCGTCAGCATGCAGAGCGTGGTGGCAGCCGGCCTGCCGCGGACACAGCCCTCCGGTCTGCCCGGTCAGTACTGCAGAGCGGCGCTCAGACTGCGGACGGGACGCCTGCTGCCGTCACAACCGACTCTGGGTGGGCTCGCTGGGGAGGTGGCCGAATCTGGAGTGGCTGGCTGGAGAGATTGCCGGGTCTCTGGAGTAGCTGGCTGGAGATTTTGCCGAGTCTCTCTTGGGTAGCAGGCTGGAGAGGTGACCGAGTCTGTTCGGGGTGGCTGGCTGGAGAGGGTACCAACTCTGGAGTAGCTGGCTGGAGTTTTCGCCGAGTCTGTCTGGAGAAGCCGGTGGTGCGACAGACTGGCCGGACCTGACTGTGGCTGTGCGCTGGCGTGCCTTCCCCGGCCGGTGCGACAGACTGGCCGGGCGCGACCTGGCCTGACTTGACCTGACTACTCCGCTGTCGGTCCGCCCCGGCCAGCGGCGACCCGGCGCCGCTCCGTCCGGCCCTCTTCGTCTTCGTGCAGCGGTGTTTGACGGGTGACCCGGTGTGTTTCGCAGGCGGCGGTCCGGCTGTGCCCATGTTCTCCCTGCCGCCGCAGTCTCACCCGCACATGGTGATGCTGGCGCCGCCGCCGCCGCCGCACTCTCAGGCGCCACCCATCATGGTGCCGGTGACGCTGGCGGCGGCCGGGCTGCAGCACCGGCCGCCGCCGCCTCCCCCGCCGCCGCCGCCCCCGCCACCGCCACCGCCGCCCGCCCAGCACCCGCTACCGCCGCAGCACCCGCTGGCTCAGGTGAGCCGTTGCCCTGCCCGGCCCGGCCCGGCCCGACTCTGCCTGCTGGCGGCGTCCGTGATGTGTGGCCGTACGCCAGCCAGCGGTCCAATGTTAACCAGCCGTTCACAGTGCCATTCCCCGGACGGCATTAGCACATCGACGTACGCGCTGTTGAGTGCAAAATTGACGCGGACTTAAAACCAAAGTGATGGTCATCAGTTGCCTCCATTGAGGTTGCCCGACGACGTCTGCGTGAGGCCGTCTGGTGCGGGACCTCACCTGCCCCTGGCCCGAGCCTGACCAGCGTGTGGCCGCTCGCTCAGTCGGCCTGCTTGTGTAGGTCCGTGAGGTACCGGGACCTGCCGCCCGATCAGTGTCGCACTGCAGCTGCGTTTGTGCATTGAGGGCGGCCCGCCGGCCGCTCCGGCGCGCCGGTGTAGCCGAGTGTCCGTCAGGCGCGTTGTGCGTCTCTCTCTCTCTCTCTCTCTCTCTCTCTCTCTCTCTCTCTCTCTCTCTCTCTCTCTCTCTCTCCTCTCTCTCTCTCTCTCTCTCTCTCTCTCTCTCTCCTCTCTCTCTCTCTCTCTCTCTCTCTCTCTCTCCTCTCTCCTCTCTCTCTCTCTCTCTCTCTCTCTCTCTCTCTCTCTCTCTCTCTCTCTCTCTCCTCTCTCTCTCTCTCTCTCTCTCTCTCTCTCTCTCTCTCTCTCTCTCTCTCTCTCTCTCTCTCCTCTCTCTCTCTCTCTCTCTCTCTCTCTCCTCTCTCTCTCTCTCTCTCTCTCTCTCTCTCTCTCTCTTCTCTCTCTCTCTCTCTCTCTCTCTCTCTCTCCCTCTCTTTCTTTCTTTCTTTCTCTCTTTCTCTCTTCCTCTCTTCCTCTCTCTGTTGTGGGTCCGCGTGACGCCGGGCCGTCCCTTCCGTCATGCAGCCGGTGCCGCGGATCCTGGGCTCGCCACCGCTCAAGTACCTCTTCTCCACGTACCGTGTGGGCATGCTGGCGCTGGAGACGTTGGCGCGGCGCGTGCACGATGACCGCGCCACTAAGTACTCGCGCACGCCGCCGTACGGTGACGACGTCAAGTGGCTGCTGCAGGTGGCCATGAAGCTGGGTGAGTGTCCGCCGGAGTGTGGTGCTGCGGCTGGGCTGGACTGGGGTGGGCTGGCCGGCCGGCGCCGAGGGAGTCTGCAGCCGGGGCCGGGGCGGCGTTGCCTCCGTCGCCGGCAGAGGTGCGCGGTGACACGGGCAGCGGTGGGGAGGCGGAGGTCGGGTCTGGGGCATTCGGCGGGAGACAGAAGCCGATGGAACAGGCGGAGGTTCGGGAGATGTGGGATGGATCAGTCCCAGCTGTAGCTTTAGTCATCAGCAGATCTTGTCGGATACCGCGCTGTTCACTATGATTTGGTGTTGAAACGAGCGAGAAGTGGACGTCCGCCTATCGACGACGTACGCAGCCCGCTGTCGATCAGCTCTATGCCGCTACCATGCGCACGAGGGGCCCACAGAAGTTTAGGGAGCCTCTTAGCTGACCCACACTCATTCTGGTGGGGTCAGTGTCAGCCGCCTCGGCGCCATTCTCGCGGCAGCGTGCCGGCGGGCCTGCCAACGCCGCTGTAGACGGAGCGCCTGTCTGACCGTAACCGGCCCCCTCCCGTCGTCTCCCCCGTCACCAGGGACGCCGTACGTGCACCAGTTCTGCCTGTGCACCGTTAACTCCGTGGTGTCGCCGTTCGTGCTGTACGACATCGCCGGCGAGGTGGGCTCCTACCTGAGCCGAAACAACACGGCGCCTCCGTACCGGTCACAGGTGAGGTCACGCTCGCGACCCGGCCTGGGCGCCGAGGTCACGGTACCGGGCCCAAGCGGCGAGGTCACTGGCTGGGGCGCCGGGGTCGGTCACGGCCCGTCTCGGGCGCCGAGATCACAGGCTGGGGCGCCGGGGTCGGTCACGGCCCGTCTCGGGCGCCGAGATCACAGGCTGGGGAGCCGGGGTCCCGGTTTCGGGCCGCTGACCGGCCGCTCCAGGAGCCTGTGGCAGACCAGGTCGTGCTGCTGTGCAGGAGGCAAGTTCTATATTGTGGACACACTGATGCCGTCGACAGGTGTTCTGGTTTGCGCAAAGATACGCATCAGCTCGGCGCGCTGGTCGCTCGCGCGGCCGTCATGTTACCCTACACGACGACTTTTTGTGGAAAACGGCGCGTTTAGCAATGGTTTTTGGAGTGTCACTTTCAGCAGATGAGCCGGGGCTTGGTACGCCCGTGTAAGGCCCGCACCCCGTTCGTGGTCTGGGCTGACGCGGGTGGTCCGTACGCGCTGGTCCGTGAGCCCACTGCGGCGAACGTCAGACCGCTGACGCGGCGCCGCCGCCGGCAGATCCTGACGCCGCTGGTGCAGCAGTGCCAGCAGATGTTTCTGTCGTGCATGCACGTGCGCCTCTGCCACGTGACGCCGCCCGAGTACGACGAGTTCGTGTCGATCGTGTGCACGGCGCGGCAGGCGTTTAGCATGACCGCCGGCGGGCCAGCTCAGCTGCAGGTGAGGCTGGGGACGGGCGCGCAGCCGGGGCGGGGCGAGTGCTGGGCCTGCTCAGCTGCAGGCGAGGCTGGGGACGGGCGCGGAGCGGGGCGGGTCGGTTGCCGCACCTATGGGAACACAGCAGCGGAACCAGGGATTCAGGATTGTGACACTGCCAGACACCCGTGGGTTCGTGGTGGGTGACTAAAGCACTCATTGCAATAGAGAGCAACAGGGCGTCGGAGAATATCTGATGTGCGAGCGACGACACTAGCTGACTCGGTTATCGTCGCGGGCATTCTTCAGCTTCTTTTGTAACTAGCAAAGACTGCTCGCTGCGGACTGCTTCTGCTCACCGCTGTTGATCACTGGGCCACTGTTGATTCGGCGCTATGGTACCTCGAGGTCATTAACGTTTCAACGATACCTCAATGAGCACGTCATTTTAAACTTCCTGTGAATGTACCCCAACATGACATCTTGAGTTGTAGTGATCACACGCTTTGGCGCGGCATAATCGGTATGGTGCGAGAAATACCCAGCGTACCCTTCTCTCTAGTGGGTGTTTTTGTTCTGAATTTGAATTCATATTTTGCAGGGCTTCTTGCAAGACAACAGGAAAAACAAGCTGGTCAAGAAAGAACTCTGGTTACGGATCTCCATGGCCCTGCAGCAGCCCCCTGCGTGACACCCGTCCCATCTAGATGCCACTTTCAGAAGTTGTAGTTGTTCGTTTTTCTACTGGATGCCGCTAGTGTGGTCGTCGCCCGTCGGCGCCCCGCCTCCCCGAGAAAAAGCCATCCCATCTTCATCACCTGTATAAAGCCATCTGGCGTCGAGCGCCATGCTGTTCCGGCGTCCACTCGGCCTCACCGATCCATAAGCGTAGCATAGCGGAGCCGACGGTGGCGCCACAGGTCCGTGTCGGTCTGATCTCGATACCCTGAGGGAGGCGCCGTCCCGCGATGGGCGTGGCCAGCGCTGGCGCTGTTCCCGACCGAAGAGCAAAACAGGACGTGCACGGCGAGTCTGAACAGACAAGGCGCAGATGCAGTGGCGCGTCGTGGAATTTCAAGTTTGATCTTGGTCCACCGGATGGCTGCACTGGCGCGCCGGATGGCGCCCGACGTGGGGCCACGGCATGCAGAGTGGAAGAGTTTGACGCAGTGCTGTGGAGTGCCGCTGCGTGACGTAGCATGTCTCTCTTGCTTCAGTCTCCAGTGTGGGTAGGGTTTGGGTTGCTGCAGGTGTACGATGTCACACCTGTCATGCGACAGGGAGTGACACGAGCGTGCGCGTCTCTCAATCAGCCGCGTGTCTGCCGGCGCCGGGCTGTCGGCTGGCACTGCGTTTAACTGGTAGTGAAGAGTAGAAGGACGCGCGCTTGGTGTGAGCATGTCTGTCCGTTTTATATTTTAAATAATATCCTAGCCGTAGCATTTGAATTTGTGGTTATTAGCTGTAGCGCTTAGAGTTGCCGCTCCTGCCGCCAGCGGCTGGCGGCGCCGCGCAGCGGCCGCCGCCGTCGCCGCCGAGCGGCAGGAGGCGCGCCGTGTTCGTAGCCGGCAGTGTGCCGGCCGCTTCCGTGGCCGCATGTAGAGCGGTGGCCAGCCCTGTGTTCGCCTGCGTGTGTGTGTGTCTGCTCGACGCCGCCCCGTTCCGCGCAGCTTGGTCAGTGTTGGCAGCCGCCGGCGATGGACCCCGTCTCCCCTCCGTCTTCCCGTCTGTTCCTCGGTTTCCGACCCCGTCGCGCTGCCCTGGCTCCTCCACCTCTTTGCTCTGTGTCACCGTTTCCTTGGTTGCTGTCGTGCATCGGACGTGCTGCGTCGCCCAGCTGCCCGGCGTCTGTGCGCGGTGTGTGTCACGCCTGTGCGCCGACGCGTTCTGTACTGTTTTCTCCGCGGCCGGACGTCCCGGCTCACCGTCCCGACAGCATCTCCAGCCCCGCCGACCTCGCCTTTCGACTGGAGCGAGAAAGCAGGCGACCGGAGCTAACCGCAACAGACCGGGACTGGCCGGGACTGGACCTGACGGGACCAGACCGTTCTGGTTCTGACCGGACTGGGCCCGATCTGACTTGACCTGACGTTCTAGAACTGGACGTATCACCCATCACTGGTCCTCTGATGGTGCTCTCCGGACCTTTGTCCAGAGCCTTTTAAAGGCGACGAATTATCAGAGTATATTTAGTTGTACATTTTAATTTAACGAATCGAATGCGATTCAATCGCGATTTTTTGTTTTTGTTCAGTTGTGTTGCCAATGTGAACGGTTTTGGCTACTTGATGCCTCATTTTTTGTTTAATTCATGCCTCAGTACCTCGGTGGAAACCGACTGGGTTGTTCATGAGCTCGGCATGTCCATGGATGGCTTCGAAAATTGTGCAACGTTTCACGTAGTGACGTAGTTCAAACATCCAGTGAGGAAGATTGCGAATCCACGCACCTCGAAAAGTCGCTTCGTGGTGAAGCCATCCGTCCGCCCAGTCGGCGATGGCGATGGATTGACATCGGACTAGAAGGCGCAGCATTGAAACCAACGCGATGCGACACTGCGGTGCGTCGGTTTGTAGTCTTGCTCCGTCAACCTGAGCCCAGACGTCCCCCAGAGGCTGGCGCAGGAGGCGTCCGTCGGTTTCCGCCCACGCCGCGCGCTCTGCCGGAGTGACGCGTCGGCGGTCAGTTCGGCTCCAGTGTTCCGAAGTGGCGTGGTTCTCCGCCCGCTCGAGACCCACCCGGTGGTCCTTCTCGCGGTCCGGCCTCGCGGTCCCGCCCGGTCCGTGGTCCGCCGGACCGCCCATCCGTCTCCGAGACCGCCGGTCTCGGCTCTACCTCAGTGCTCTTACGCCTCACACCTTCGGTCGCATCTAGTGTGTAACATCTAGTGATGTGCTTTATTAGTGTGTGGCGCGTGAGCGCGGTGGACGCCGCCGGCCCCGCGTGAGCCGCCGGCTGCTGCACGCCCGGCCAGGACACCGCCGCCGCCGCCGCCGCCGCCGCCGGCGCCGGCGCTCGGTGGACCGCCTTCCCGTCGGCGGCGGCGGCGGCGGTAGGAGGCCGCGGCGCGCGTGAGGACGCCGGGTCCGGTGACCGGGCCGGCCGCGCCCACCCCGCCTGCCGCCAGTATTAGTGTTAAACATGGGGCGGATGTTACTGGAGTGGACCGAAAGAGCGGATCTTGTGCCCGAAATGGACGGCTGGTCAATACACTTGCCGTCGGAAGCCTGCTGGTGTTTGGCGCCTCGGGGGGGGGGGGGGGGGGGGGGCGACTGTGGGCTGCAGGGAACAGGAACTCTCTGGCTGATCAGCCCCAGCTGGCTAGTGGGGTCGGCTGGTGCTCTGGAAGCCGGAGCTGGGCTATTCGTACTGGAGATGTATCACCATGAAGTGGTGATATATCACCAAACTGTTGCGCCGCCCGATGCTAATGTAGTTTCGGTGAAGTTTTCTCAAGCGAACTAACACGAACTCGTGTTGTTTTTGGCAGCTCTTTTAAAGAATGCGACCCAAGGATATGAAGTTCGGTGACTTTCTAAACATAGCGTTCATACCAACCACATAATGTGAGCTCCCTTCGCCCGCGCGTAACACCCAAAACGGCTTTGAGGGGAGGGGGGGGGGGGGGGTCAAGTCGGTGTCGGCCTGAATTTTCCGCCTGCCGGTCAACCAGTCGGCCTGTATAATGGTTAACCAGCGTTAATTAATAACGATTGTGGCTAAGGGCTGGTAGCTTCCGTGTCATGCATTCCAATAGTCAGAGGTGTATTCAGACGCAACAAAGACGAGTTTGGTCCCGTACCCTTCCACATGAGCAGAGTGCCCATGCAAGCGATGATGTGTCTTGCCAAGCGTATTTGAAGCTGCCAACAACAGCGCGCACGCGGACAAGGCGTACCTACCCGGGCGACGAAATCGCAGGTACAGAACCGACGAAGGCGGGGCCAGGCGGCTGCAGTCCTGGAACGGTACGCACCGCGCGTCAGCAGGTGATTCGCAAAAGGAACGGCGGGCGCCATGGCAACAGTCACGTGATAATTCAAAACCGTTGTCGCTTGTATCTAAAAGCATTGCTTCCATACTTCGGTGTGCTTTGGAGCCGTGTGAAACAAGAGCACTTGCTCTATGCTCCTCAGGGCACTGAATTGGTTACGCCGTTGTGAAGCAGTTTAAACAGAGATCTGGTAACCAGACTGACACCCTACTCGGTATTTCCACAGCCGCCGCTCACAAAATATGTCAGATGGCCTCTTGCGCCAAACAAAACTTGCGCACGGGCCAAAACACAAACGAGGTATAGATTTCACTGTGTTGTCCTGCTAGTCTATTATTGCTTATACCTTGGCCAGCCGTTGATAATTTCCGAAAAAAATCGTGTCGCAATCTCATTCTTTAACTCGCATACACAAAGTACGTACACAATTGTTCGTAAGGAAAGAGGGTTAGTCATAAGCCTCTACGACAGAAGTGCTTACGCAAAAGCCCATACGAAGAAGTTCACATGCAAATATTCTTATGGTATGAACTATAGAGAGCACATGGCAAATGCTCGCATTAACAGCAGATCGTAGGCATGTACGCAACTGTTTGTAAGCGATTGACCGTGAGAAAATGCTCGTAACTGAAGAAGATTGGTCTGACAATAGTGCGCACGCAAAGTCTGTGAGCAACACGCACGGTTTGGTTTGGTTTGGTTATTTGTATTAGAGCCCTTTTGATCAACATTGATCATTTCAGGGCTATAGGATGAAGGAGACTGGGTAACGGTGAGACAGAACTGCATGCACCTTGGGGGAGGGGGGGGGGGGGGGAGGGGGCGCAACCGCCAAACTCAGCCCGCGCAGGGACCCTCGGCGGGATACGCACCCGGCGCCCGGTCGCGGTCCCCCTTCAGTAGGCCTCTCGGTCCACTCATGGCTGGCGCACGCAGCCTACCCTGGACAAGCGGGGCATCACGAAGATGCAGGATGAAGCAAGAAAGAGGATAAGAGGGTCGAATGAACACGGTCGGGGTCTCCGAAGACGACTTGAGGCATGAATTCCAATGAGCGATTTTTAACTCTATTCGGGGTCCAGTTTGATAGCGATACTTTCGAACAATGTCGAGTTGGATGCAAGCAAGGCCCCTATCAAAGTTGGTGTAGAAAAAGGACCAGCTGGTGCATCATGCTCTGTGGACTCCGAGTGACTTTATATAAGCAAACGTGGGTATACCAGGCATCACTTGAGCGCCCGCCAGTCTTATTCTACAGGCGAGCCAGCTGCCTCACGCCTCGGTCGTCAGCTGGCGCCGGTGAAGCGCTCAGGGGCGTCAGCTGGCGTCACTGGCGCGCTCAGGGGCCGTCAGCTGGCGTCAGTGACGCGCTCAGGGGCCGTCAGCTGGCGTCACTGGTGCGCTCAGGGGCCGTCAGCTGGCGTCAGTGGCACACTCAGGGGCCGTCAGCTGGCGTCACTGGCGCGCTCAGGGGCCGTCAGCTGGCGTCAGTGGCGCGCTCAGGGGCCGTCAGCTGGCGTCAGTGGCACACTCAGGGGCCGTCAGCTGGCGTCAGTGGCGCGCTCAGGGACCGTCAGTTAGCGTTGGTGGTGCGCTCAGGGGCCGTCAGGCGGAGTCGTGGACAAAGGCGGCAAGGATGCGGGGGCCGGGGGTTGGAAGGGAAGCCAAAACGCAATAAGTGCAGTGGGTGGTGTGTGTGGGACCACTCCTTACAACTATGTTTTAAACATTGGTTTCTCGCATTTTAAGGTTATCTCGCACTAAACTCAACGATGGAGTTTATTTGGAGGCCGCCGATGAATGTTTCATTTTATGCCATGAAGAGGTGGGCTTGTCATATTATTGTCATCCCCTACATTGAATGCAGTGACCTATGAAGTGATAATTCAACCGAGGCCCGGAATGAAGGATGAAAATCTGAATTCCAACACTTAATACATATCTGCGTACAAAGTTTTGCGCAAGTTCTTTTGTCAAACGCGCTTCTGCCATGGCGAACATTTGCGTACAAGTTTTGTTCACTTAATCAGATATCGAAATACGAAGTTTCGCTTACGCACTTTACGCACGTTCATTTAAAAAATGAACTTCATCCTTGACTAACATTCACGCCCTCACCTTTGAGTACAAATGATTGCTTACGACCCTCTCCATGCGACTTTTGCGCGTGTGAACATTTTTGCTATCACATTTTCCGAGGAATAATTTATCATGCGATCTGCATCTATACGTACTGCTTCTATTGCGAGCTTTTGCGCTACGAAATTTTTGCCCCGCAAACTTAACCCCGACGAATATTATGCTGCGTTAGCTTTATCCTACGAGTGATTGGCAACATACTCTTTCTATGCGTGGTTTTGTCCGCAGCGTATTAATGATATCCATCTGTTGGCTCACTGGACAAGAGCAGCTCGGCAAAATTCAGTTTTCCCTCCACACTTGTTGCATTTCCCGTCTTCTTTTTCGGACCTCAGACAATACTTGCCTCCCTTTACAGCCGTGCTCATATTTCCGGCCAAAACACTACAGAGATATCACAGTGTAGGCAAAAGAGTCGTGGTGTAAATTAGATCGTGTGGATTAAAATAGTGTGTGAGTACCAACAACGTCCTGGGTGTTGAAATCCGCAGAGGTCTTTGGGTACGTGTGTTTTTTAATGTAACGTGTCGCTTAGGCCTGCTAAGCACCATGACATTACACGTTGCGTTTTCTATCGTTTTTCCCTCCGGTACGCGCCGTTTCCATTAACAAATTACATAATGGACGAATGGCCTGTTACCGGCGGCGCAGACGTCGATGGTGATCCGGTGACCGCAGACAACTGCCAGACGGCTCCCGGGCGCTGTTCGGACCCGGTCATCACGCCCGGCCCCCAGCCTGCAGCGAGCGCGGAGATACACGCTCGACTTCCTGCCCGCGATGCCACCCAGAGTCATTATAGTGTCATGAGCGGGCATGGAGCGGTCAGATTGCGGCAGACGCGGCCTGTAACACTCCCAGCCATAACGGGGAAGACAATGAATAGGTCCTGGGCACGACTGGAAGGCGCGTGCCTTCAGGGCAACAGGCAGTTTAGCACGGCGTGTTTATGGCTGGCGGGTGGGCAGCAGATGTTGTCCTCATTATGAACCACCAAGCACTTTCACTATTAAAACGAGGTCTAGAAAGGCCACGCTAAACGGCCGTGTTCCAGCATTGGAGAAATGAAAAACTTTAAAACGGTTCAGCAAAAGTGACTCCTCGCCGCTGACAAAACCACGCTCCAGGCTCATGGAAGATTACGATCCATGTTAGTAGATGAGTTAGTTAAAATGGGTTATGTTTATTTGCAATTCTGGCTACCATACGAGAGATGCTTGTAACCAGCACAGCATTGACTAGCAATTAACATCCCCCCCCCCCCCTGTTACCTTCCCTTATCGTACTCCAAACCGTCCTTTTCGGCTTCATAGTCATGTGATATTTAGTCACATTTCATTCTGTTAAGATATTTGAAGACTTAGCGTGTCGCATCGCAGGTCTTGCATTTCTACTGTGACTTGCATTTTTGCTACATTCCTCCTTGTATTCTATTGTAACTTAAAAATAAGTAAAATAGTGCCCAATAGCCTCTCTCTCCTCAAGGCAAGCAGTCGAAAGGCTGCCAAATCACAATCAGTGGAGCGTACCATTAACACGTGCCCGGGTGGCCCGTTGGATACCCTTCGCTCAGTTGGCGAGGCGGAGGGGGGGGGGGGGGTGTCAATTTGGGCAACTGTGATCTCTAATTCTAAGAGAGCCAAACTTACGCCCTGTAAGTTTGTATTTGTATAAGGTTGGTCTGTATGTAAACTCACTTGTGTCAAAATTTGTGGTCCCTAGGTCCATGACCTTGGGGTCACGTAAGGCAAAATAAGGTCAAAGTCAAGAGTGGTGTACAAAGTGCCCCATACTTTCTCATGCAACCGCCTTGAACCTAGATACTTGTCTAACAGAAAGGTAGCTCAAGATCATTAAACTTGCTTGAACTTTAAATTGACATGATAATCAAAAACCTACGAGAGCGTTTTGATTCCTTAAGCCGAATAAGCATTAAGGCTTACCCTATGTGGTGCGTTCCTGAACCCAAATGGTTGATCTGGGTCATGCTAGGTCAGTAGCCTACTCTGACCGTTAAGAAGTCCATGGATGATTTATACTGCGGTCACTGTCATCAAATGATCCGAAGTGGACATCAGCAGGTTTCCAATAAAACAAGCTCTCCAGTAAAAAATACGTTAGTTTTCACATCGGTCTGACCTTCATACCAGACCCTGAGTCGACAAAACTCGGTGCAATCCTAAGTTCAATCGTTAAACTGCCTCAGAAATAATCTCAAAGATGTATAGCTTTGCCTAACAATGCATGTTGCATCCAATTGAACAATTCCCGAACATTGTTTCGCTGACAGTCACGGTCTGACTACATGCCCTGGGTCAGCGGACAATCACGGTCTGACTACCTGCCCTGGGTCTTGTCAGCGGACAGTCACGGTCTGACTACCTGCCCTGGGTCAGCGGCCTTACAAGGTACATCCAAATGTCTGAATACCTGCCCTGGGTCAGGCGGCCTCACAGGTACATCCAAATGTCTGACTACCTGCCCGGGTCAGCGGCCTCACAAGGTACATCCAAATGTCTGACTACCTGCCCTGAGGTCAGCGGCCTTACAAGGTAAATCCAAATGTTGGCTACCTGCCCTGGGTCAGCGGCCTTACAAGGTACATCCAAATGTCTGACTACCTGTCCTGGGTCAGCGGCCTTACAAGGTACATCCAAATCTCATACCAAAAGATACGCTATTCAATTGCCTACATTTTTCCAGAGTTTGACGCAGTTACATCGCGCCATTCGGAACTTATTTTGTAAAAACCTGCGCGGGGATCAAATTGACCCCCCTCCGGGCATGTGTTATGTGATGCCGATCAAGTTGTGCATGAAAGAAAGAAGGCTGCAAGAATGGTGTAATCATCCATCGCTTCGGCTCAAAATCATGTGAGATTTTCGGTGCAATCGCGAGGAACATGATAGACATACATAAGACAGTAGTAATAGCCTTATTGGTCGGAAAATCAGACGAATGGAGATATAAATGGGTTGATATTTCGGCAACAGGCCTTCATCGTAACGATAGCAGAAGTGAATTCAAAATTGCCTGTCGGCGATCCTACTCGATTTTTCGTTTTTTTTTACAGCAAGCGGCATTTTACAGGACACCAACATTCAGGGGATTAAGCAAATGGCGAATGCCAGCCATTACCACCATATAGTGCATATGTAAGGATTAGAATATACGAAAATACGTGTACATACAAATGAGTTCAAGCAAAAATTGGTTTTCCCCGAGGAATAAGGGTATTACCACTGTCTAATCATCCATCTCCTTGGCTGTAAAAGTCAAAACGTTTGCCCCGGTGCCTTGCTGATAATGAGCTGAACCGAACCTGAACAAAACGTTTGCCCCGGTGCCTTGCTGATAATGAGCTGAACCGAACTTGAACAAAACGTTTGCCCCAGTGCCTTGCTGATAATAAGCTGAACCGAACTTGAACAAAACACCGCGCAGTTCAGCAAGAGTAACTTACCGTTTTTGCGAGGGGCTACGGCGCAAAGCTTTTAAAAAAATCTGAATATATTTGTTAACCATACACCTTTTGTCAGCGATTTTCGACTATAAAGGTATCGCAAAGTTTAAAAACATAATTGTAAGGCGCACAATTTGATAGAATTGAGGTAAGCCGACTATAAACAGGATCATACTTTCATGGACAGGTATGATGACAGATCTCTTCCCATCGTAACATTTCAAAGCTCATTAAAAACGTTCAATAGAATCTCTGACGCAGAGGCGACGAAACAAACTGCTATATCCTTGTGGCGTCTCTGTTCAGGTATTCAGTATTTACAGAGCTTACAGGGCCCACATACCTTAACAATATATACCACAACACTTACGCCCGTTTGCAGACGGTACAGAGCTATCTGTTTTACAGACTGCCCAGCGTTGGGAACACTTTTTTAGCTAGCAACACTAACGCGGATATCTTTCACGGCAGTGTTCGCATTTTTTAGCTTTCCATTGATCAAGGATATTCTAACTCTTGTAGCATTTTTACTTAGTTTTGAGACATTTCATCCTTAATTATGCTCATAAGACTGTGTGCTGTGCATCTATGGTATCTTATTTATATGAATTCGCGTGGTAGTGGAGTGCTGCTCCGCTGGCGACAAAGAAAATAAACATAAACATGAACTACATAGTTTAGGATGAATGATCGAGTGATCTTAGAATGAAATGACTATCAAGGCCCGTCTTGCTCCACACAGTCGCGATGTAAACAACATCAGAGCAGCCGGCTTCCAAAGGTCTCAACCGGTGCACATTGCCGTTTACCAGGCCCGGCATTTTCCTAGAATTTAGGTAAACTAAAGGCATGGGCTGGAGGAATGTCTACAAGGGATGTCGTTTAACTTAACAAACTTATTCTTATAAGATTTACCTATTCCACGTAAATGGACTTGCATAAAAGCAACGTTTTCTTAGCAGAGTGTTGAAAACATACTTAAACCTTAAGGAGGCATTAAAAAAAAAATCAGTGCATTACTTTGCCGTGAAAATCACTATCAACTGAACGAGAGGAGGGAATTTCATGAGGAAAATTAATTGAAAAAGAGCAGCCATTGAATGGGAGAATGCAAATAGAATGGATTTGTGTGGTACTGCAATACCGAAAAAGTCGTTGAGGCATCCATTTTGTAGCAAAGAAAGCATTTGTTTATTGAATTCATTTGTATCTATCTTTCTTAAAAAGCTTCGTTTTAAGTGAAATATTTGTTCGAACTATCTTTCCCGCCTGCTGAATTAGCACATACACAACACTCCGGCCACCAACTCTCCAGCCGTCGTCAGATGTTGTGGAGTCTTGGGAAGGGCTGGATGACATCTGTCAGAACGTCTCCTTGTCATAACCCGGATTCGAAACAGGGTATTCTAAATGCACGCCCAGCGCTACTGCAGCTGAGCTAGTCGGTAAGGACACAAATCAGTTGGTAGACCACTGGAATCGCAGTCAGAAGATCCTGCTTGGAATCCCAGGAACTCTGAGGATATAATATGATTCGGGCTGCGATGCGTCCATGGCGGAAGGTCAAACATCATGCAGTCCTTCTCAGGACTCCGTAACACCTGAAGACGGCCGGAGACGGAGACGGCGGAAGGTCAAACATCATGCAGTCCTTCTCAGGACTCCGTAACACCTGAAGACGGCCGGAGACGGAGACGGCGGAAGGTCAAACATCACGCAGTCCTTCTCAGGACTCGTAACGCCTGAAGACGGCCCGAGACGGAGACGGCGGAAGGTCAAACATCACGCAGTCCTTCTCAGGACTCCGTAACACCTGAAGACGGCCCGAGACGGAGACGGCGGAAGGTCAAACATCACGCAGTCCTTCTCAGGACTCCGTAACACCTGAAGACGGCCCGAGACGGAGACGGCGGAAGTCAAACATCATGCAGTCCTTCTCAGGACTCCGTACACCTGAAGACGGCCCGAGACGGAGACGGCGGAAGGTCAAACATCATGCAGTCCTTCTCAGGACTCCGTAACACCTGAAGACGGCCCGAGACGGAGACGGCGGAAGGTCAAACATCATGCAGTCCTTCTCAGGACTCCGTAACACCTGAAGACGGCCCGAGACAGAGACGGCGGAAGGTCAAACATCATGCAGTCCTTCTCAGGACTCCGTAACACCTGAAGACGGCCCGAGACGGAGACGGCGGAAGGTCAAACATCATGCAGTCCTTCTCAGGACTCCGTAACACCTGAAGACGGCCCGAGACAGAGACGGCGGAAGGTCAAACATCATGCAGTCCTCCTCAGGACTCCGTAACACCTGAAGACGGCCCGAGACGGAGACGGCGGAGGGTCAAACATCATGCAGTCCTCCTCAGGACTCCGTAACACCTGAAGACGGCCCGAGACGGAGACGGCGGAGGGTCAAACATCACGCAGTCCTCCTCAGGTCTCCGTAACACCTGAAGACGGCCCGAGACGGAGACGGCGGAAGGTCAAACATCATGCAGTCCTCTCAGGACTCCGTAACACCTGAAGACGGCCCGAGACGGAGACGGCGGAAGGTCAAACATCACGCAGTCCTTCTCAGGACTCCGTAACACCTGAAGACGGCCCGAGACGGAGACGGCGGAAGGTCAGACATCACGCAGTCCTTCTCAGGACTCCGTAACACCTGAAGACGGCCCGAGACGGAGAGTTCACTGGCCTAAAACGTTGTGTAGAGATTGGCACACCAGACGAGGATCATGGCACGAACAATTACTCTCTCCGTGGTGCTCAAACTTCTCCTTTATCTGTCCGTCAGATGTGCTTTATTTCATCAAAATACCAAACATGACACACAGCGGGGATATGTTTGATTCCAACTAAGCAATGTCAAAACTGGCCTTTCATCTCGAAACTATGAAGATTGAAACCAGGCCACCGTGCTTTCTTGATGCCACTGAAAATAACGGAGCGTATGTCAGGTTCCCTGACCAGCTCTAGCGCCATTGATGGGCGGCGAAAGCGATGTTGGAAAATTAACCCTGGTCCTTATCCAGGCCCTCACGCGAGCATTTTTCACCTCGCCTATCGAGTGAGGCCTCCTGAGATTTATGGAGTCACGGTTTCCACCGGCGCTGGAAAACCCTCGTCAGGCTGCACCAGACATTTGTAACTGAACAATTGTGGGTGTAACTGCTGACATGTCGATTGTAAGTGTGACTTCTGACATGTCAATTCAGATTATATGGGTTATATCAGCACTTGACGTATACCTCCTGTTATTCAAGGAACCCAGTGCAAACAAAGCCAAACATTGAAACAAAAATGACTCCTTTTGAAACTACCTGAAGTCTTGGTCTAAAAACGACACCTCTACAATCGCTCGCCTTTTCTGTCTCCTCCTTCTATTTCCTCCGGTATTCCTCCGGTATTTATACTTCGTGCCCACAATATTTCTAGCTGGGCAAAATTTACCTCCTTGTTATGCCTATGCAACTCATTATAATGCCCGGGGTTTTTCCCGTGTCTCACGGATTTGATATATTCCATTTTCCACAAATAGACATAACTTAGTGACGATCTACCACCATACAAATCCCTTCAGATGTCTCCACAGTGCCCCCATGTACTCCCCTTGGCTCTCCAGTGATAGCCCTGAACTTTCCCGCCAGCGTCAGTTTCAGGCTTGTGCACATTTCACCCACAGCAGCCAATCATCTCCTTAAACTATGTCCAAAATCTCAAGGTCGGTGTGTTATTGGAGAATGTTAACAAAATCACTAATCACCCCATGGTGAACAGTGACAGCTCTTCTCCGTTGAAATCGCAGTTCAAATCACATGGATATCAATACTGCATTTGTTTTTTTTCACTTTCACAGACATCAGGCTTCCGACGGCCGCGCTGCTATGCCAGGTCAAATGTCATCAGGTTTCCGACGGCCGCGCTGCTAGGCCAGGCCAAATGTCATTAGGCTTCCGACGGCCGCGCTGCTATACCAGGTCAAATGTCATCAGGTTTCCGACGGCCGCGCTGCTAGGCCAGGCCAAATGTCATTAGGCTTCCGACGGCCGCGCTGCTATGCCAGGTCAAATGTCGTTTTAGCGAAGGGATACGAAAACAGAGACGGCTAGACAGCCGCCGCCATTTTGGCAATGCCATGACGAAGCTATATTAGCGTATCTGCAAGGCATGACAACATCAACATCAGCGTGTGGCATCCCGTGCTGGGGTGCGTTCTCCAGACACCCTTCACAATGATTGCGACTCACCAATCCAGATGCTGCCTTGCATCGTTGTTCACTGCTGGTCGACCGTTGCGATGAAAGTGGTATCAAATGATCGACACTCTCAAGTAGGGTGTTTTTTTAAAATACTCTGGAGGATTGTTTGGGTTCTCGTAATGTGATAGCAGGGACATACCAAGGCTATAGGGGTAACAGAGTACTAGAAGTGCTTTCAGAAAAATCTGGTAGAAATCTAGGACTTATAATTTATGTCTGTGGTGTCCTTCAAACGAGCTGAGGCAGCACTTAGCCAGAGTAAGGTCAGACTCATACGAGATTATCATGATGCGATCTCTGCATCGAGACCATATTTTTGGTTTCAGGTGAGACCATGTCCAGAATCATGAAATTTGTCATCACTGTGCTAGCTTGATTTCCCACGTTCAGTTCAGTTTAGTTCAGTTCATTGTATTCACAAATCACTCCAGCAAGTGACTTATTGTTTGATTCTGTGCAATTACAATAGGACAATGAATGCAATATCAAAACGTGACAGCAACGCGACCATATTCACACGCTGTCAACCATTCAACAATTCACACAACTTCGCAAAAACGAAATCATAAATCTAAATCTAAATCGTCAATACATGTTACACGACGGAATCGTCAATCATCGACGGAATCGTCAATCGTCAATACATGTTACACGACGGAATCGTTTACATCCTCTTGCCTGTCGCGGAACGTATCTTTTCATTTTTTCACCTCGACATCACAGGACACAAATTAAGCTCTTTGCCGTTCACGAAGATGCTGGAGTTAATGGTAAAAGTACCCTTTCATGGGAGAAAAGAAGGAGATGTTCCAGATTTGAGCAGGTTGGAGCAAGCATCAGACATGATGAAATAAGCTCACTTATGATTTCTGGTATGCATTTGAGTGGAAAGCGCTGTTCTATACAACACAATATCTCTATTTATTAAACATGTTTCTCAATACGTCATTGTGTGATTGCGTCAACGTACCTTACACAACATTGATTGAGAGCCAATGGATGTCCGTTATATTTGGAAGTTGTGCTCACGAACACCAGATTTGAACGGCTCGACAATTCCATTTTTATTGGCCTTGATCACGGTATGGCAAGTGAAATGGCAAAATCTGAATAACATTATGGCGTCATGCATGCCTGAGTGACCTTTGAGGCGGCTCCCCGAAATAGTCTGCACATCTTCGCGGGCGTTTAGCTCGGAAAACAGAGAGGTTTAGGTCTTAAGGAGGACAGGGCTGTGAGCTGCACCGAATGATCTTCAAGATGGCTATTTCAGCCCGACCCCCCCCCCCCCTACAGATGTGGAGCACTCCCTTTAATGACTCGCCGGCACCGGTAGCGATCCGGTCCCTGCTCATTTCACGTGCCGTTGTACGCCAGCGTGCAACCAGGGCGGTAGCGATCGGCGCCCTTGATCCGCCAACTCTTCGCCTGCCGGTGGCACGCAGGGCTTTTTTGTACGGCGCGGCCTTGTTCTGGAGCCGCCCGTCGCCGACCATCACCGCCGGTCGCTCCGACTCAACTGAACTGGACTGAACGAGTTAGATTTTGATTAGTGATTTTGTTTTACGAGGTCCAACGATCACTCGAACTGTAACACGTACGCCGTTTGGCAGTGCACCAATCTTTTGCCCACGCTAGGTTTGCTTCCGTTAGAAAGTGTTAAAAGCTGATTGTATTACCTTTTGCCCTTTTGAGTATTGAAAGATGGACATTCCTGCCATAGCAAATCACATGATTGCTTCGGCAAAAGAATTTAACGAATATGCGCAGCACTTTTACACCAACTACAATCAAAATTGTGTCAAAATCGCTCATGATTGGGATGCTAATGAATACACTCAGTTAATCTTCATAAAAGCCTAGGGTACGGTTTTTGTTGACCACGTATTTTTACCGGCAGGTCACTAGCTTGCGCCTGAGCTGTCCTCACGAAGTGCCCAGATGGCACCTGTAAGTGACACACGCCCTGGCGATGGGTTCACCAGCTTTTTTCGCCCTGTTACGCGCCTATCAGCAGTAAAGCGTAATGTCAGTGCTTATCAGATGAATTACAACACGAGCTCGCTCATTGCCGCCCACTTTGCATAATCCTTCCTGATATCACACTACGACAGCGGCAAGATTTCGCTCGTTGCACGCTACACAGAAAGCGCCGCTGATCATTGATTAGGGGCAATACATTAATCCCAGCATGAAGCTGCTGATACTGTTAACATATACAGCACCTGTGCCTGTGCAGCTTCCTGTTCAGCCCGTGTCGTGACTGCTCATGCTCTGTCATCATGATCTCATGCAGTCAGTTATGATTTAAGCTATCCGTCTGGAGTCAGTCAGGTAGCCAGCTCCCATAAACTTAACGTGGAGTACGTCTGGCAAGCTGGGCTTTGCCGTCCTTCATATCCAAATCAAGCATGTATGCATGTAGTTGTGGTCGTGGGCGGTGTTTCGGAAGCTTACGGCCTAATTGACATCAGAATCAGAAATGGGCTGAGCCCAAGTTGAACGTTTTGTGAAGGGGACACTCGGGAGATGTTGTATTAACTCCCCTCGTTTAACAATTTGACCAAGATAAAGATTGTGGAACAGCGCTGATCACTGTGGTCGATGTAATATTTATGGCTGTACCAGGTAAGAGTTCAGCACGTGTAACACAGTTTGTGCCCATGAATCGATCGTGAGAGGCGAAGCTGACGTTAAGCTCTCGCGACGGTTCCACGAGCTCATTCATTAGCACCTTTACCCGATGTAGCTGGGGGTGCCTCCGCGTCCGGTCTAATTCATGAAGTCCTGCAGCAATTCATAGGGATGTGGTCTGGGGACAGGAAGCGAGGGCATGCCCTGTCTGACACTGAAGCGCTGCTCTCTGCTAGGTCGGCAGGACCGTTTTCAACAGGCGATGGCTTTCAACGAGGCTTCAGCGGACGCCCGCTCTTCGTGTCGTGACGGACACTTAGAAATTACTCTTCGAGCGATGGTGATCTTTTGAAGGTTCGCCACTCCCTTGACGTCACCTCGTCGAGCCTCTTCTTGATGCGCTACGCCAAGGACAGCACCTGCAAAGAATCCACGAGCAGGGAATCACATTCAGCTTAACATCAAAGGTGGTAACAAAAGTTATGGTGTTCTTGTCTACATTTGCTCGTTATATTGAGGAGATTATATGCATTGATAATACGGTAGTAATACGGTAAAATGGTGTGTGGTATACGCATCATATCACATGGCATTGGTAAGCGTCATGTTTTATTGGCCTGTTGTGAAGCCCTACCTTTGTACCTGGGCGTGGGCCATGGACTCTCACACTGACGGAACTGAGCGTGGGCCGTGGACTCTCACACTGACGGAACTGAGCGTGGTCCATGGACTCTCACACTGACGGAACTGAGCGTGGGCCGTGGACTCTCACACTGACGGAACTGAGCGTGGGCCATGGACTCTCACACTGACGGAACTGAGCGTGGGCCGTGGACTCTCACACTGACGGAACTGAGCGTGGGCCGTGGACTCTCACACTGACGGAACTGAGTGTGGGCCGTGGACTCTCACACTGACGGAACTGAGTGTGGGCCGTGGACTCTCACACTGACGGAACTGAGCGTGGGCCGTGGACTCTCACACTGACGGAACTGAGCGTGGGCCGTGGACTCTCACACTGACGGAACTGAGCGTGGGGCCGTGAACTCTCACACTGACGGAACTGAGTGTGGGCCGTGGACTCTCACACTGACGGAACTGAGCGTGGGCCGTGGACTCTCACACCGGCGGGGCCCCGCATCATCTTAAAACTGAGTGGGGGGGACCTGTCACTGTTGTATGAGAATGTGATAGAGATAAAGAGATGGCTTAAACACTGTTAGATCATAAGATGACTGTCAATTAGAGTTGTGGGCTCATGCAACCTTAAGCAGCTTGTTGTATATTATTCATGGGTCTTCCACGGCGTTCGCAGTGTTTCATGAGCATTGCGCAGTGCTGTCGTAAGCCAGTCGGCCAAGTCTTCCTTGCTTCCTTTAGTCCTTATTTACCCCTCTCTTTCGTCACGGCAAGCCAAAGGACCTCAGCAAAACCCAAGGCAAACATGAGCCATTATCCAAAGCGTTATGCTCCTTGCGAAGTAATAAACAACACTAAAATTTAGGCGTGAGGTAGTAACGGCCACCCAGCAGCTAAGTACGAAATAATGGCTCCCTGTGGCAGGTAATGGCGTCACGGCTCTGATAGGGGCCCGAGGGCTCGGCGGCGCTCGGTCCGCCACCCCTGCCCGCTGACCGGCGGCGACAGGCGAGGTCGAGACTGTCATCTGCCGCCGCTCCAGCTGGGAATGGCCGGCACAACCGAACGGGAGACTTATTCACCAGAGGAGTTGTCTGATCCACGCACAGTTAATTTGAATGCGCAAATTTGCAAGGGAAGCGCGGCTTAGGAAACGACAGATGAAGCTCGCCAGGGCCATCATACTCGTGGTGGTTTGATTCTGTCATTGCTCCTAGCTTTGCAACCATGACCGGTAATGCGTCGAAGCTGGCGTCTGCGGTAGATGACTCCTAGACACGCATTCTGAAGCCTATCCCTCCCGTGTATCCCCCGCCCGATCCCTAGTCGACGACTCCCGGACACGCATTCTGAAGTCTATCCCTCCCGTGTATCCCCCACCCGATCCTGTGTCGGAGCCAGCCACTCCGGCCAGACGTGCATATCAAGTCGGATACGGCTCTGCGCGATGACTGGTCGTTATGGTTATGTCGTTATGGTTATGTCGTTATGGCTATGTTGTTATGGGTATGTCGTTATCGTCATGCCGTGATGGCTAGTAATACTGGAAAGCATATTTGTAGCATTACAAAGAAAAACAGCTGGCGAAAGCTAGACGAAGGACAGGCAAATCACGTTGTTGCTCAGCACCTCACAAACCACTAGTAACCAAACGTCTACACCATTTTGCAAAGAGAAAAGAACAGATATCTCCGATAACTACTACACTTGGGTTCACGGTTAGCTATCAAGTTATCCAAAGGTGGGACTGATCGCAATACTAGTTGAGTGGTTCACTTTTCAACATTCATGCAGCAAAATGTCCAAAGACAGGTGATCTTACTGTGCCCTACTACGCATCACACCTATAATTGCCGATGTCAACATGCGACCGAAATCCCAGCCTAACGGACTCGAAGGAAATTGTCCGCAACAGGCAACGGAAACACGCGTGAGGTGAGCTTGGGCGGAGTGTGTCCTTCCAAGCGTCCAATGTGTGGTCACTTTGTACGGGGTGTGTCTTCCAAGCGCCCACTGTAAGCCTAGCTTGTACGGGGTGTGTCTTCCAAGCGCCCACTGTAAGGTTAGCTTGTACGGGGTGTGTCTTCCAATCGCCCACTGTAAGGTTAGTTTGTACGGGATGTGTCTTCCAAGCCCCCACTGTAAGGTTAGTTTGTAAGGGGTGTGTCTTCCAAGCGCCCACTGTGAGGTCAGTTTGTACGGGATGTGCCTTCCAACCGCCCACTGTGAGGTCAGTTTGAGCAAGGCGTGTCTTCCATGTGCCTATTGTAAGGCTAGTTTGTATGGGGGGGGGGGGGGGTCCTCCAAGCGCCCACTGTGAGGTCATTTTGGTCGAGGTGTGTCTTCCAACCGCCCACTGTGAGGTCAGTTCGGGCGGGCTGTGTCTTCCAAGCGCCCGTTTCTCCGGCAGCCGCGCCAAATGTGCTGCTGGAGCGCATGACTGTTAACCTGGACATACATGACAGCCGGATGACTTATGTGGTTACTGCATGTTCAACACACAAAGCAAAAGGCCCTTTTCTAACGTGTGTGAGTGCATTTCGTGCGCATTTTCTTCTTCCCATGAGTGAGGGCCCGCATAACAGGAGGGTAGATGGGGGGGGGGGGGGGGAGGGTCACTGTTAACACGGCGAGAGTAATGCAGTAGGCCGGAATGGTATGGGTTAAGTGGGCGCGGTTTTGACTCATTTTACGTGGCTTCACCTGTTACTCTACATTCACACATTTTGTCCGACCCTCATGTGTCTGCTCCATCATGCTGTTCAACATTGATTCATGACTAACAGTGACAACGTTTTCCATGTTCTATAAAATCTTCAACGAACATGACCATGTAGTAGTTCAATGCATGTAGGGGGTTGGGGGGTCCGGTTAAAACGTGACAACGAACATTTACCAGACACGTCACCGGCGTCTAAGCTACATCGAGTGATGACTAGTGCCTGCAGACGATGAGTGTACGCAAGCCATAGCATGAAACATATAACCTAAGCCGTATACCTAAGCCAGGCAGAGGCTGGAAGCCGAGTGTCTAAAGAACCTGAAAGTCCACCATCAGCAGCAACTTCAAATCATCATCAGTCTAAACGTCGACCTGCTGGGGTGAGCTTTTTGTTTAGTTGGAGATATTCCATCTCCACCAACTTTGCCACGAAGTAGCCGCCCAACCCCAAGCTTCGAAAATGAAGTAGCATCCATCCGTACATCTGTGAAGAAACAGTAATTTATCCGGACCCCCGTCCCCCCCCACACACACACAAAGCAGCGATAAACAACTGATTTGAAGGACTATGCCCCTGGTGGCTTTCATTCGAGGTCAGCAGAGCACCACAGACCCTCTCGCTGCCTTTGCTCCATCGAACCTCGGTGCAATTTCGCTGAGCTCCATAGCGTGACTGTTGGCGCCGTGTCTGCCGTCCTGTCCCGCATTATTCGGTGGTCCTCTCGTGACTGCGCTTTGCTCCTCGTCACTGGGCCGCCCCGCGTGACTCCCGTGTGCCCACCCCAGACAGACGATTAATCACTGTTCAAAAGCAGCGCGGCGCGCGTCAAGTAGAGGGCCGGCGAATTAGGGAGGAGTAATAACAGATTAAGGGAGCGCAGGGGCTGGCGGGCGGTAATGAGTGAAGGCAGGATCTTGGCCGCGCCGGCGTATTTCAGACCGGTCGGTCGAGCAGACGGTGAAAACAGTCACTCGGCTCAGCAGTCTGTGGGACCTTTGTACCGCGGAGGTATGCGCCAGTGTTACGGCACGGGCTGGCAAACCGCGGCCGCTGTGTTTTCGTGGTCGGCGCATTCCGCCGCCTCGTTCGCCGTGACGGCGCGAAAGCCGGTTATGTTTCCCGGCTGAGGGTACGTCTCGGGGGCTGACGACTGTGGCGTCGCTTGCTGCTTACAGGATGCATACATGTTTTGTTGAAGTGATGCCGTGAGAAGAGTGGGAAAAATGCACCAGCCTGATTTTAAGAATGGCGAATGCATATCGCGCTTACATTCTGAATCGATTTTCCTATCCGTTGTTCTGCGAGTTGTCGTAAGAATCAGATTTATTGATAACTTGTATGTTGCTTCAACGTTATAAATGTCTTGCATTGCCATCATGACCTTCATCACGCTTCATATGTGTGTGAGCAATTCTGCGACTTCAGTTGGCTATGCCCGAAAGAATGAACTCCTGATTAGATAAGACTGACATTTATTTGAGCAACTAATGAACAGGATATTTCCGTCAAACGCATTTAGTCCGGTCATCCTGGTGAGATCTTTTGGCAGATAACTTTTTGTCGCCCGCTATTTGAAGTTGAATATCATGTTGAGCTGGCCCGAAACATCCAGATAAGGTTAATAGGCATAATAGCCGTTCAGGGAAGATGTCTTTTTTGTGCCACCTGTTCTAATGCTGCCTTGGAGGTCCGGGTTAGACAAAAAATTAATGTGATTTTCTGCTGCGGCAAAAACCTCATGACAAACCAGGCTCTCGGAAAGAGATTACAGAGCCGAAGGAGCCCAAGTGCCGGCCCTGAATTAGTTTTTTTAAAGCGTTTGAAGGAGTCACGATACTTGCGCACGATTCTTTTTTTGCCGTGTGAAAGTTCCACGTGACCTCCTCTCCTGTGTCCATGAGAATGAAGATGAATATTTCTGACTTATTTGGTGGTATTTGGATTCACATTCAAGCAGGGTCTGTTTCCAGCCACGGAATAATCGTTTCGAAACCTTGGTGAAAACGCTTTGGTTTGTTTGCACAAAGTTGTAACCGCTGTGCATTTTGCTCAATCCAACATCAGCTGAGTGTTGGCGACGCCCCGCTAGCTCTTTCATCCTTTATGGCGACGGAACGTCCCGCTTGTATGCCTGAACGGTTGATACTCATTAAGTCACTATCAATTCTTCAGTTCTGGAAGCTTACATTACAGGCCGCCGCATTCTTGGCATTCTGGCTGCTCATGCACTTCAAACAGGACCCGTTGGCACGGTATTTCCTCAAGGGACCCGGGGTTTGGGCAATCAACGATTTCCCATTTCGACGGCTGTGCGTCTGTGATTACGTCCTGAGGACTTCACTGGTGCCATTTGTGATTAGTGCTGAGATACCAACAGCATCGAGAATAAAACATGTAATATTTTTAATGGTTCAAGGGTCTATTTCGAAAAAGCTGTTGCCTGATATCATATCAATTCTGGTCATAACAAAACAGATAAGTTGTCTACTCTAGTTTAAACTCTTTAAGAATGACAGTGGCGTGACCTTGAGACAACACAAACGGGCATGTGTTTGTTTATGCATGTATGGATGTATGAACCTTTAAAACACTCTTCAACATAGCATGGCTATTCTAAGCATTGATTTAATCAGGCTTAGAGGAGATATATGTTACAAACGACACTCGTAGTAGGGATGACGCAGGATTATATCAAAGGCACACACACACAAAACCTCAGCTAAACACACGCACACAGCAAAACCTCAGCTACACACACGCACACACATATAGCCATCATGTTCCTGCTAAATGATTGCACATTCCACACTTGAAATGCATCAGTGACAAAGTGCGGAGTTCCGGAGATGAAGCGTTTTATACTTGCGCGACACTGTACAGGAGACGCCGGCTACCCGCCTCCGTTCTCCCGCGCGGTAGGGCTAGATCAGTGCCCTGACGGGTAGACCGTAAGCGAAGGAAGGGTTGGTCTGTATCCGAGAGGCAAGAGCTGGTGGTTCGCCAGTAACACGCACTTTGTGAGGCAAGTTCATGGAGTGTTATGGTAGAGCGGACTGTCAGTGGGTCAGTCCAGTTCCTCACGCACGTCCGAGATATGATCAAATTTGCGACGACCGGAGGCAACGCGCGCCTCAAAGTTCAATATCTTTTCGAGGCCGTATTTGTGTTTCTCTGACCCGTTGCCGTAGACGGCAAGGCAGTAGCAAACGTGCGAGAGAACCATGGCCTTGGCCAAGCTAGACAGAAGTTCTGGCGGGACCTGTTGAAACACATGGAATAGCCCGATGAAGATACCGCTACGTTTTTTTTGGACATGGGCAGATACTTGAGAGACCCAGGTGAGGTGCTTGTTGAACACCATGCCAAGGTTCCTCACGCTACGCCCTCGGATCCCTACGCGCCACACCCTCGGATCCTTACGCGCCACGCCCTCGGATCCTTACGCGCCACGCCGTCGTGGAACTGAACAGCAACTGGAGTGATGCCTTGACGATTTTGATGGAAACCACAGATTACAAATTCCGCTTTACCGGGATTTACTTTCGGACCGACTGTGTGACCGACTGCATGTTCAAACTTTAGCTTGACTTCGTTCATGACTTTACTAACTTTAAATCAAGTTCAATGCAAAAGCTTTCAACGCTGGGCATATTTCCAACACGCGCTCTCTCCGGCATCCACTCGGTAAACGGTGTGTTCCGTCAAAAAAGCCTGGTACAGTCGAGCTTGGTTCGTTCGGGTGAAAATGTAAGTGTAAAAGAGAATGTAGAAAATGAGGAAAATGTGGAAAATGTGGACTGAGTCTGATGCCACTTCATTTTAATAACGTCACTAAATGTTTGGGGTTTGCTCATTTCAACAAAACCAAAGATGGCAACGAGAAAAACGCGGCAGATTTTCAGCTCTAGTGGAACGACATAACAGAACAGCAACTGTCATGATTTTGGAACGAATTTGATGCGGAAGGAAACGATCTGGCTTCAAATAAATTTCATTGAAATGCAAAGCAACACAAGAATTGTTTCGCCTTGTCCTGACGGTGTGACATGCGCGCGGAGCTCAACATACGCCCGGGTGGCTGATTGAATGGTTACAAGCTCGATAGATGTGTTTATGGGGGGGGGGGGGGGGCGGCGATTTGATCCCCTGAAATATAAAAAAACTAATACAGCTAGACACCACCATATTCACAGGGTAAGTAGGCCTCTAAATGAATTCACTTGTGTCAATTTTTTAAAGTGCATGATCGGTGCCGAAGTGCTCCAGACTGCCTCAAACAGCAGGCTTCAACCTTTATACTTTCTAAGCAAACGGTAACTCTGGGTACTATCCAGATCAGCGCTCTTGCTTGAACTTCAGAAGGTCAAAATTAACGAAGGCCTTCAAGGTTACTTTGATACATTATTTCACAAGTTGTGTTTAGAACTACTCTTAACATGTTCATCGAAGCAAAAGGTTAATAGAGACTATTTTAGGTCAGCGAGTTCCAGTGGCTTTTATTAAGTCAAAATAAGCAGCCCTGGTGACGTCCTCGTCAACAAAGAATACGAATTGAGCCAAAAAAACAGCATTTCAACAGCATTAACTCCCCAGCCCCCCCGAGCTCGTAGCTTCGCAAAACGAGTTCGGGGGGGGGGGGGGGGACCGAGCAGTGAAAACACCAACCTGTACCTACCTTCTATAGATTACGTTCTCACCCTAAATGCGACGACGAACGGGCTTTTCCCGGATTTGTCTCAATTTCTTCGCAAAGATGGGGAGATAAGGGAACCTGGAGCTCCCTCCAACAGAATCTGGAGCTATACCGTGCCACAAAGCAAGCTTCCCAATCAAAAGACTGTCTGGCTTTCAACTTGATCTGACCTTTGCCAAGTGCGATGGAACTAGTTGTAATCTGATTTCAGTTGCTGGCTTCTTTAGAGGACCATCTCAAAGTTAAATCGTCTAATGGTCCGGTGTATGTAGCGTCAGTTTGAAAGATCTCCTGAGAAATCTCTTTGCTGACAACCATAGCCTGACTTTTACCTACTGCAGGTCAGTAGTGATTATATTGGCAGTTCAGTTGTCTCATGCGTGTAAAGTTTGATGCGACTGCGCCGCGCCGTTCGGGATGATCCTGCAAGACATTTAGATTGGGGATTCATAGATTGTGAATCCACTTTTCTATCTATCTTAGCGATTCACTCGAACGCGTGTTAGCAAGCCAACGATTCACCATCATTCTCTCGCCGTTTTGTTATGTAACGGAAACATTTGAAAAGGCTGAGCGAATTGGTCGTACCCTCCATTGTCTCTAAACCCTGCTCTGCTCATCTGCTGATGGCGCACGCCAAACTCCTCCCGCCAACTCTTTTGTCTGATTTTTGTTGCAGTCTACTAGCTTAAAAGCCTCCATTAAAAGCAACTCCGCCGAATACCAGGCCCCACTTACAACGTCCAACATCGCGGATGCGACCCGAGAAACTCTGAGCGAAAAACAACGTTAATAAGCTTCACATTCACCAGCCACAATTTGCTTGATGACTTTGTTGGTGTAATCGTTTTAACTCCGCTAGCACATGTGTTTCTTTCGTTCGTTGTGTTGCAGTATCAGTTGTGGCGAAATATGCGATAGAGCGTGCTGTCCACGGGCTTTGAAATTGGCACCTCCATCCCGTGAGGTTTCATCCTCCAGAGGTGCGTCCCTGTCGCTTTATAATCCGTAAGTATTGTTTTTCTATGCAGGTATATACGCCAATGAAAAACAGGTCGGTATCACGAGTAGGCATGGGGTAGCTGCAAATGCAAGTGCAAATGTCCTATGGGATGGCTGCAAAGAGGGAGAGAAGGAGGCTTCCTGAGCCGGGCGTGTGGCCAGGATCTTTTTAGTGGCAAGGATAGAGCTCAGCGAGATGACATCAAACTAATTTTTGGATTTTTGTCAGGAACCACTTTTACCGTGAAAATGAAAAAATCGGTTCAGGGGGGACCGGGACGCCGCTCGCTGGCTGCGCCTGCGGCCTGGTCTCCGGAATCTAGAATGTGTGCACTTATACACTTCATACAGATCAAAAATCGAAATCGTACTTACCTACCGGCAAGTGCTAGCACACCCAGGCTTTAGACACATGTCAGGACTGGAAAGCTCAGAGCCCCCATCGATAGCTTCTATATCTTTTCGAGCTTCCATACTATTCCGAGCGTCCATATTATTCGCAGTTTTCATGTTACTCCGTTGTCTCATATTATGAAGAGCTTTCATATAAGAACATCAAAAGCTTTCATATCATTTTTGAACGAACCTAGCAGCAAGGCTTATACAAATGTTCTTTTTTCGTTCGCAGGAACCAAACAGCCAGAGCAGTCGGGCTTCCCGCCATTTCTGCAAACTTACGACCGGCCGTTCCAAAGCCAGCGTCATTTTCCAGCCAAGTGCCCTTTCCGGGGACTGCAGTGATTCAAACCGCATCCTATTTCACTTAATCTGCTACCTGCCCCAAACCGGCACCACCTCCATTCATTTTGCCTCGCGTCATTAGCATGTAAGTCGCTCCTAATGGCTCGGACCAGCGCCCCTGCGGCTTTCCGACTCTCAGTAATCG
>NW_023596805.1:16694300-16726296 GCF_011947565.3 Pollicipes pollicipes | reverse complement strand
TCTCTCTCTCTCTCTCTCTCTCTCTCTCTCTCTCTCTCTCTCTCTCTCTCTCTCTTCTCTCTCTCTCTCTCCTCTCTCTCTCTTCTTCTCTCTTCTCTCTCTCTCTCTCTCTCTCTCTCTCTCTCTCTCTCTCTCTTCCTCTCTCTCTCTCTCTCTCTTTCTCTCTTCTCTCTCTCTCTCTCTCTCTCTCTCTCTCTTCTCTCTCTCCTCTCTCTCTCTCGCTCTCTCTCTCTTCCTCTCTCTCTCTCTATCTCTCTCTCTCCTCTCTCTCTCTCTCTCTCTCTTCTCTCTCTCTCTCTCTTCTCTCTCTCTCTTCTCTCCTTCTCTCTCTCTCTCTCTCTTCTTCTTTTTCTCTCTTTCTTCCTTCTCTCGTCTTCTCTTGTTGTGGGTCCGCGTGACCACGGGCCGTCCCTTCCGTCATGCGCCGGTGCCGCGGATCCTGGGCTCGCCACCGCTCAAGTACCTCTTCTCGACGTACCGTGTGGGCATGCTGGCGCTGGAGACGTTGGCGCGGCGCGTGCACGATGACCGCGCCATAAGTACTCGCGCACGCCGCCGTACGGTGACGACGTCAAGTGGCTGCTGCAGGGTGGCCTGAAGATGGGTGAGTGTCCGCCGGAGTGTGGTGTGCGGTGGGATGGACTGGGGTGGGCTGACCGCCGGCGAGCGAGGAGTCTGCAGCCGGGGCGGGGCGGGGCGGGCTGCCTCCGTCGCCGGCAGAGGTACGCGGTGACACGGCCAGCGGTGGGGAGGCGGAGGTCGGGTTGGGGCATTCGGCGGGAGGACAGAGAAGCGATGGAAACAGGCGGAGGTTCGGGAGATGTGGGATGGATCAGTCCCAGCTGTAGTTTAGTCATCAGCAGATCTTGTCGGATACCGCGCTGTTCACTATGATTTGGTGTTTGAAACGAGCGAGAAGTGGACGTCCGCCTATCGACGACGTACGCAGCCCGCTGTCGATCAGCTCTATGCCGCTACCATGCGCACGAGGGGCCCACAGAAGTTTAGGGAGCCTCTTAGCTGACCCACACTCATTCTGGTGGGGTCAGTGTCAGCCGCCCCGGCGCCATTCTCGCGGCAGCGTGCCGGCGGGCCTGCCAACGCCGCTGTAGACGGAGCGCCTGTCTGACCGTAACCGGCCCCCTCCCGTCGTCTCCCCGTCACCAGGGACGCGTACGTGCACCCAGTTCTGCCTGTGCACCGTTAACTCCGTGGTGTCGCCGTTCGTGCTGTACGACATCGCCGGCGAGGTGGGCTCCTACCTGAGCCGAAACAACACGGCGCCTCCGTACCGGTCACAGGTGAGGTCACGCTCGCGACCGGCCTGGGCGCCGAGGTCACGGTACCGGGCCAAGCGGCGAGGTCACTGGCTGGGGCGCCGGGGTCGGTCACGGCCCGTCTCGGGCGCCGAGATCACAGGCTGGGGAGCGGGGGGGTCCGGTTCGGGCCGCTGACCGGCCGCTCCAGGAGCCTGTGGCAGACCAGGTCGTGCTGCTGTGCAGGAGGCAAGTTCTATATGTGGACACACTGATGCCGTCGACAGGTGTTCTGGTTGCGCAAAGATACGCATCAGCTCGGCGCGCTGGTCGCTCGCGCGGCCGTCGTTACCCTACACGACGACTTTTTGTGGAAAAACGGCGCGTTTAGCAATGGTTTTTGGAGTGTCACTTTCAGCAGATGAGCCGGGGCTTGGTACGCCCGTGTAAGGCCCGCACCCCCGTTCGTGGTCTGGGCTGACGCGGGTGGTCCGTACGCGCTGGTCCGTGAGCCCACTGCGGCGAACGTCAGACCGCTGATGCGGCGCCGCCGCCGGCAGATCCTGACGCCGCTGGTGCAGCAGTGCCAGCAGATGTTTCTGTCGTGCATGCACGTGCGCCTCTGCCACGTGACGCCGCCCGAGTACGACGAGTTCGTGTCGATCGTGTTGCACGGCGCGGCAGGCGTTTAGCATGACCGCCGGCGGGCCAGCTCAGCTGCAGGTGAGGCTGGGGACGGGCGCGCAGCCGGGGCGGGGCGAGTGCTGGGCCTGCTCAGCTGCAGGCGAGGCTGGGGACGGGCGCGGAGCGGGGCGGGTCGGTTGCCGCACCTATGGGAACACAGCAGCGGAACCAGGGATTCAGGATTGTGACACTGCCAGACACCCGTGGGTTCGTGGTGGGTGACTAAAGCACTCATTGCAATAGAGAACAACAGGGCGTCGGAGAATATCTGATGTGCGAGCAACAACACTAGCTGACTCGGTTATCGTCGCGGGCATTCCTCAGCTTCTTTTGTAACTAGCAAAGACTGCTCACTGCGGACTGCTTCTGCTCACCGCTGTTGATCACTGGGCCACTGTTGATTCGGCGCTATGGTACCTCGAGGGCATTAACGTTTCAACGATACCTTAATGAGCACGTCATTTTAAACTTCCTGTGAATGTACCCCAACATGACATCTTGAGTTGTAGTGATCACACGCTTTGACGCGGCATAATCGGTATGGTGCGAGACATACCCAGCGTACCCTTCTCTCTAGTGGGTGTTTTTGTTCTGAATTTGAATTCATATTTTGCAGGGCTTCTTGCAAGACAAACAGGAAAAACAAGCTGGTCAAGAAAGAACTCCTGGTTACGGATCTCCATGGCCCTGCAGCAGCCCCCTGCGTGACACCCGTCCCATCTAGATGCCACTTTCAGAAGTTGTAGTTGTTCGTTTTTCTACTGGATGCCGCTAGTGTGGTCGTCGCCCGTCGGCGCCCCGCCTCCCCGAGAAAAAGCCATCCCATCTTCATCACCTGTATAAAGCCATCTGGCGTCGAGCGCCATGCTGTTCCGGGCGTCCACTCGGCCTCACCGATCCATAAGCGTAGCATTAGCGGAGCCGACGGTGGCGCCACAGGTCCGTGTCGGTCTGATCTCGATACCCTGAGGGAGGCGCCGTCCCGCGATGGGCGTGGCCAGCGCTGGCGCTGTTCCCGACCGAAGAGCAAAACAGGACGTGCACGGCGAGTCTGAACAGACAAGGCGCAGATGCAGTGGCGCGTCGTGGAATTTCAAGTTTGATCTTGGTCCACCGGATGGCTGCACTGGCGCGCCGGATGGCGCCCGACGTGGGGCCACGGCATGCAGAGTGGAAGAGTTGACGCAGTGCTGTGGAGTGCCGCTGCGTGACGTAGCATGTCTCTCTTGCTTCAGTCTCCAGTGTGGGTAGGGTTTGGGTTGCTGCAGGTGTACGATGTCACACCTGTCATGCGACAGGGAGAGTGACACGAGCGTGCGCGTCTCTCAATCAGCCGCGTGTCTGCCGGCGCCGGGCTGTCGGCCGGCACTGCGTTTAACTGGTAGTGAAGAGTAGAAGGACGCGCGCTTGGTGTGAGCATGTCTGTCCGTTTTATATTTTAAATAATATCCTAGCCGTAGCATTTGAATTTGTGGTTATTAGCTGTAGCGCTTAGAGTTGCCGCTCCTGCCGCCAGCGGCTGGCGGCGCCGCGCAGCGGCCCCGCCGTCGCCGCCGAGCGGCAGGAGGCGCGCCGTGTTCGTAGCCGGCAGTGTGCCGGCCGCTTCCGTGGCCGCATGTAGAGCGGTGGCCAGCCCTGTGTTCGCCTGCGTGTGTGTGTGTCTGCTCGACGCCGCCCCGTTCCGCGCAGCCTGGTCAGTGTTGGCAGCCGCCGGCGATGGACCCCGTCTCCCCTCCGTCTTCCCGTCTGTTCCTCGGTTTCCGACCCCGCCGCGCTGCCCTGGCTCCTCCACCTCTTTGCTCTGTGTCACCGTTTCCTTGGTTGCTGTCGTGCATCGGACGTGCTGCGTCGCCCAGCTGCCCGGCGTCTGTGCGCGGCTGTGTGTCACGCCTGTGCGCCGACGCGTTCTGTACTGTTTTCTCCGCGGCCGGACGTCCCGGCTCACCGTCCCGACAGCATCTCCAGCCCCGCCGACCTCGCCTTTCGACTGGAGCGAGAAAGCAGGCGACCGGAGCTAACCGCAACAGACCGGGACTGGCCGGGACTGGACCTGACGGGACCAGACCGTTCTGGTTCTGACCGGACTGGGCCCGATCTGACTTGACCTGACGTTCTAGAACTGGACGTATCACCCATCACTGGTCCTCTGATGGTGCTCTCCGGACCTTTGTCCAGAGCCTTTTAAAGGCGACGAATTATCAGAGTATATTTAGTTGTACATTTTAATTTAACGAATCGAATGCGATTCAATCGCGATTTTTTGTTTTGTTCAGTTGTGTTGCCAATGTGAGCGGTTTTGGCTACTTGATGCCTCATTTTTTGTTTAATTCATGCCTCAGTACCTCGGTGGAAACCGACTGGGTTGTTCATGAGCTCGGCATGTCCATGGATGGCTTCGAAAATTGTGCAACGTTTCACGTAGTGACGTAGTTCAAACATCCAGTGAGGAAGATTGCGAATCCACGCACCTCGAAAAGTCGCTTCGTGGTGAAGCCATCCGTCCGCCCAGTCGGCGATGGCGATGGATTGACATCGGACTAGAAGGCGCAGCATTGAAACCAACGCGATGCGACACTGCGGTGCGTCGGTTTGTAGTCTTGCTCCGTCAACCTGAGCCCAGACGTCCCCCAGAGGCTGGCGCAGGAGGCGTCCGTCGGTTTCCGCCCACGCCGCGCGCTCTGCCGGAGTGACGCGTCGGCGGTCAGTTCGGCTCCAGTGTTCCGAAGTGGCGTGGTTCTCCGCCCGCTCGAGACCCACCCGGTGGTCCTTCTCGCGGTCCGGCCTCGCGGTCCCGCTCGGTCCGTGGTCCGCCGGACCGCCCATCCGTCTCCGAGACCGCCGGTCTCGGCTCTACCTCAGTGCTCTTACGCCTCACACCTTCGGTCGCATCTAGTGTGTAAACATCTAGTGATGTGCTTTATTAGTGTGTGGCGCGTGAGCGCGGTGGACGCCGCCGGCCCCGCGTGAGCCGCCGGCTGCTGCACGCCCGGCCAGGACACCGCCGCCCGCCGCCGCCGCCGGTGCCGGCGCTCGGTGGACCGCCTTCCCGTCGGCGGCGGCGGCGGCGGTAGGAGGCCGCGGCGCGCGTGAGGACGCCGGGTCCGGTGACCGGGCCGGCCGCGCCCACCCCGCCTGCCGCCAGTATTAGTGTTAAACATGGGGCGGATGTTACTGGAGTGGACCGAAAGAGCGGATCTTGTGCCCGAAATGGACGGCTGGTCAATACACTTGCCGTCGGAAGCCTGCTGGTGTCTGGCGCCTCGGGGGGGGGGGGGGGGGGGGCGACTGTGGGCTGCTGCAGGGAACAGGAACTCGCTGGCTGATCAGCCCCAGCTGGCTAGTGGGGTCGGCTGGTGCTCTGGAAGCCGGAGCTGGGCTATTCGTACTGGAGATGTATCACCATGAAGTGGTGATATATCACCAAACTGTTGCGCCGCCCGATGCTAATGTAGTTTCGGTGAAGTTTTCTCAAGCGAACTAACACGAACCGTGTTGTTTTTGGCAGCTCTTTTAAAGAATGCGACCCAAGGATATGAAGTTCGGTGACTTTCTAAACATAGTGTTCATACCAACCACATAATGTGAGCTCCCTTCGCCCGCGCGTAACACCCAAAACGGCTTTGAGGGGAGGGGGGGGGGGGGGTCAAGTCGGTGTCGGCCTGAATTTTCCGCCTGCCGGTCAACCAGTCGGCCTGTATAATGGTTAACCAGCGTTAGTTAATAACGATTGTGGCTAAGGGCTGGTAGCTTCCGTGTCATGCATTCCAATAGTCAGAGGTGTATTCAGACGCAGCAAAGACGAGTTTGGTCCGGTACCCTTCCACATGAGCAGAGTGCCCATGCAAGCGATGATGTGTCTTGCCAAGCGTATTTGAAGCTGCCAACAACAGCGCGCACGCGGACAAGGCGTACCTACTCGGGCGACGAAATCGCAGGTACAGAACCGACGAAGGCGGGGCCAGGCGGCTGCAGTCCTGGAACGGTACGCACCGCGCGTCAGCAAGTGATTCGCAAAAGGAACGGCGGGCGCCATGGCAACAGTCACGTGATAATTCAAAACCGTTGTCGCTTGTATCTAAAAGCATTGCTTCCATACTTCGGTGTGCTTTGGAGCCGTGTGAAACAAGAGCACTTGCTCTATGCTCCTCAGGGCACTGAATTGGTTACGCTGTTGTGAAGCAGTTTAAACAGAGATCTGGTAACCAGACTGACACCCTATTCGGTATTTCCACAGCCGCCGCTCACAAAATATGTCAGATGGCCTCTTGCGCCAAACAAAACTTGCGCACGGGCCAAAACACAAACGAGGTATAGATTTCACTGTGTTGTCCTGCTAGTCTATTATTGCTTGTACCTTGGCCAGCCGTTGATAATTTCCGAAAAAAATCGTGTCGCAATCTCATTCTTTAACTCGCATACACAAAGTACGTACACAATTGTTCGTAAGGAAAGAGGGTTAGTCATAAGCCTCTACGACAGAAGTGCTTACGCAAAAGCCCATATGAAGAAGTTCACATGCAAATATTCTTATGGTACGAACTATAGAGAGCACATGGCAAATGCTCGCATTAACAGCAGATCGTAGGCATGTACGCAACTGTTTGTAAGCGATTGACCGTGAGAAAATGCTCGTAACTGAAGAAGATTGGTCTGACAATAGTGCGCACGCAAAGTCTGTGAGCAACACGCACGGTTTGGTTTGGTTTGGTTATTTGTATTAGAGCCCTTTTGATCAACAGTGATCATTTCAGGGCTATAGGATGAAGGAGACTGGGTAACGGTGAGACAGAACGGCATGCACCTTGGGGGAGGGGCGGGGGGGGGGGGGGCGCAACCGCCAAACTCAGCCCGCGCAGGGACCCTCGGCGGGATACGCACCCGGTGCCCGGTCGCGGTCCCCCTTCAGTAGGCCTCTCGGTCCACTCATGGCTGGCGCACGCAGCCTACCCTGGACAAGCGGGGCATCACGAAGATGCAGGATGAAGCAAGAAAGAGGATAAGAGGGTCGAATGAACACGGTCGGGGTCTCCGAGGACGACTTGAGGCATGAATAACAATGAGCGATTTTTAACTCTATTCGGGATCCAGTTTGATAGCGATACTTTCGAACAATGTCGAGTCGGATGCAAGCAAGGCCCCTATCAAAGTTGGTGTAGAAAAAAGAACAAGCTGGTACATCATGCTCTGTGGACTCCGAGTGACTTTATATAAGCAAACGTGGGTATACCAGGCATCACTTGAGCGCCCGCCAGTCTTATTCTACAGGCGAGCCAGCTGCCTCACGCCTCGGTCGTCAGCTGGCGCCAGTGAAGCGCTCAGGGGCCGTCAGCTGGCGTCACTGGCGCGCTCAGGGGCCGTCAGCTGGCGTCAGTGACGCGCTCAGGGGCCGTCAGCTGGCGTCACTGGTGCGCTCAGGGGCCGTCAGCTGGCGTCAGTGGTGCGCTCAGGGGCCGTCAGCTGGCGTCAGTGGCACACTCAGGGGCCGTCAGCTGGCGTCAGTGGCGCGCTCAGGAACCGTCAGCTGGCGTCAGTGGCGCGCTCAGGGGCCGTCAGCTGGCGTCAGTGGCACACTCAGGGGCCGTCAGGCGGAGTCGTGGACAAAGGCGGCAAGGATGCGGGGGCCGGGGGTTGGAAGGGAAGCCGAAACGCAATAAGTGCAGTGGGTGGTGTGTGTGGGACTACTCCTTACAACTATGTTTTAAACATTGGTTTCTCGCATTTTAAGATTATCTCGCACTAAACTCAACGATGGAGTTTATTTGGAGGCCGCCGATGGATGTTTCATTTTATGCCAGGAAGAGGTGGCCCGGCATGAAGGATGAAAATCTGAATTCCAACACTTAGTACATATCTGCGTACAAAGTTTTGCGCAAGTTCTTTTGTCAAACGCCCTTCTGCCATGGCGAACATTTGCGTACAAGTTTTGTTCACTTAATCAGATATCGAAATACGAAGTTTCGCTTACGCACTTTACGCACGTTCATTTAAAAAATGAACGTCATCCTTGACTAACATTCACGCCGTCACCTTTGAGTCCAAATGATTGCTTACGACCCTCTCCATGCGACTTTTGCGCGTGTGAACATTTTTGCTATCACATTTTCCGAGGAATAATTTATCATGCGATCTTCATCTATACGTACTTCTTCTATTGCGAGCTTTTGCGCTACGAACTTTTTGCCCCGCAAACTTAACCCCGACGAATATTATGCTGCGTTAGCTTTATCCTACGAGTGATTGGCAACATACTCCTTCTATGCGTGGTTTTGTCCGCAGCGTATTAATGATATCCATCTGTTGGCACACTGGACAAGAGCAGCTCGGCAAAATTCAGTTTTCCCTCCACACTTGTTGCATTTTCCGTCTTCTATTTCGGACCTCAGACAATACTTGCCTCCCTTTACAGCCGTGCTCATACTTCTGGCCAAAACACTACAGAGATATCGCAGTGTAGGCAAAAGAGTCGTGGTGTAAATTGGATCGTGTGGATAACATAGTGTGTGAGTACCAACAACGTCCTGGGTGTTGAAATCCACGGGGTCTTTGGGTACATGTCTTTTTTAATGTAACGTGCCGCTTAGGCCTGCTAAGCGCCATGACATTACACGTTTCGTTTTCTATCCCTTTTCCCTCCGGTACGCGTCATTTCCATTAACAAATGGCATAATGGAAGAATGGCCTGTTACCGGTGGCGCAGACGTCGATGGTGATCCGGTGACCGCAGACAACTGCCAGACGGCTGCCGAGCGCTGTTCGGACCCGGTCATCACGCGCGGCCCCCAGCCTGCAGCGAGCGCGGAGATACACGCTCGACTTCCTGCCCGCGATGCCACCCAGAGTCATTATAGTGTCATGAGCGGGCATGGAGCGGTCAGATTGCGGCAGACGCGGCCTGTAACACTCCCAGCCATAACGGGGAAGACAATGAATAGGTCCTGGGCACGACTGGAAGGCGCGTGCCTTCAGGGCAACAGGCAGTTTAGCACGGCGTGTTTATGGCTGGCGGGTGGGCAGCAGATGTTGTCCTCATTATGAACCACCAAGCACTTTCACTATTAAAACGAGGTCTAGAAAGGCCACGCTAAACGGCCGTGTTCCAACATTGGAGAAATGAAAAACTTTAAAACGGTTCAGCAAAAGTGACTCCTCGCCGCTGACAAAACCACGCTCCAGGCTCATGGAAGACTACGATCCATTTTAGTAGATGAGTTAGTTAAGATGGGTTATGTTTATTTGCAATTCTGGCTACCATACGATAGATGCTTGTAACCAGCACAGCATTGACTAGCAAATAACATCCCCCCCCCCCCCTGTTACCTTCTCTTATCGTACTCCAAACCGTCCTTTTCGGCTTTATAGTCATGTGATATTTAGTCACATTTCATTCTATTAAGATATTTGAAGACTTAGCGTGTTACACCGCAGGTCTTGCATTTCTACTGTTACTTGCATTTTTGCTACATTCCTCCTTGTATTCTATTGCAACTTAAAAATAAGTAAAATAGTGCCCAATAGTCTCTCTCTCCTCAAGGCAAGCAGTCGAAAGGCTGCCAAATCACAATCAGTGGAGCATACCATTAACACGTGCCCGGGTGGCCCGTTGGATACCCTTCGCTCAGTGGGCGAGGCGGAGGGGGGAGGGGGGGGGGGTGTCAATTTGGGCAACTGTGATCTCTAATTCTAAGAGAGCCAAACTTACGCCCCGTAAGTTTGTATTTGTATAAGGTTGGTCTGTATGTAAACTCACTTGTGTCAAAATTTGTGGTCCATAGGTCCATGACCTTGGGGTCACGTAAGGCAAAATAAGGTCAAAGTCAAGAGTGGTGTACAAAGTGCCCCATACCTTCTCATGCAACCGCCTTGAACCTAGATACTTGTCTAACAGAAAGGTAGCTCAAGATCATTCAACTTGCTTGAACTTTAAATTGACATGATAATCAAAAACCTACGAGATCGCTTTGATTTCTTAAGCTGAATAAGCATTAAGGCTTACGCTATGTGGTGCGTTCCTGAACCCAAATGGTTGATCTGGGTCATGCTGGGTCAGTAGCCTACTCTGACCGTTAAGAAGTCCATGAAATATTTATATCGCGGTCACTGTCATCAAATGATCCGAAGTGGACATCAGCAGGTTTCCAATAAAACAAGCTCTCCAGTAAAAAATACGTTAGTTTCACATCGGTCTGACCTTCATACCAGACCCTGGGTCAACAAAACTCGGTGCAATCCTAAGTTCAATCGTTAAACTGCCTCAGAAATAATCTCAAAGATGTATAGCTTTGCCTAACACTGCACTGTTGCATCCAATTGAACAATTCCCGAACATTGGTTTCGCTGACAGTCACGGTCTGACTACCTGCCCTGGGTCAGCGGACAGTCACGGTCTGACTACCTGCCCTGGGTCAGCGGACAGTCACGGTCTGACTACCTGCCCTGGGTCAGCGGACAGTCACGGTCTGACTACCTGCCCTGGGTCAGCGGCCTTACAAGGTACATCCAAATGTCTGACTACCTGCCCTGGGTCAGCGGCCTTACAAGGTACATCCAAATGTCTGACTACCTGCCCTGGGTCAGCGGCCTCACAAGGTACATCCAAATGTCTGACTACCTGCCCTGGGTCAGCGGCCTTACAAGGTACATCCAAATGTCTGACTACCTGCCCTGGGTCAGCGGCCTTACAAGGTACATCCAAATGTCTGACTACCTGCCCTGGGTCAGCGGCCTCACAAGGTACATCCAAATGTCTGACTACCTGCCCCGGGTCAGCGGCCTCACAAGGTACATCCAAATGTCTGACTACCTGCCCTGGGTCAGCGGCCTTACAAGGTACATCCAAATGTCTGACTACCTGCCCTGGGTCAGCGGCCTCACAAGGTACATCCAAATGTCTGGCTACCTGCCCTGGGTCAGCGGACAGTCACGGTCTGACTACCTGCCCTGGGTCAGCGGCCTCACAAGGTACATCCAAATGTCTGACTACCTGCCCTGGGTCAGCGGCCTTACAAGGTACATCCAAATGTCTGGCTACCTGCCCTGGGTCAGCGGCCTTACAAGGTACATCCAAATGTCTGACTACCTGCCCTGGGTCAGCGGCCTTACAAGGTACATCCAAATTTCATACCAAAAGATACGCTTTTCAATTGCCTACATTTTTCCAGAGTTTGACGCAGTTACATCGCGCCGTTCGGAACTTATTTGGTAAAAACCTGAGCGGGGATCAAATTGACTCCCTCCGGGCATGTGCTACGTAATGCCGACCAAGTTGTGCATGAAAGAAAGGTGGCTGCAAGAATGGTGTAATCATCCATCGCTTCGGCTCAAAATCATGTGAGATTTTCGGTGCAGTTGCGAGGAACATGATAGACATACATAAGGCAGTAGTAATAGCCTTATTGGTCGGAAAATCAGGCGAATGGAGATATAAATTGGTTGATATTTCGGCAACAGGCCTTCATCGTAACGATAGCAGAAGTGAATTCAAAATTGCCTGTCGGCGATCCTACTCGATTTTTCAGTTTTTTTTTACAGCAAGCGGCATTTTACAGGACACCAACATTCAGGGGATTAAGCAAATGGCGAATTCCAGCCATTACCACCATAAAGTGCATATGTAAGGATTAGAATATACGAAAATACGTGTACATACAAATGAATTCAAGCAAAAATTGGTTTTCTCCGAGGAATAGGGGTATTACCACTGTCTTATCATCCATCTCCTTGGCTGTAAAAGTCAAAACGTTTGCCTCGGTGCCTTTCTGATAATGAGCTGAACCGAACTCGAACAAAACGTTTGCCCCGGTGCCTCGCTGATAATGAGCTGAACCGAACTTGAACAAAACGCTTGCCCCGGTGCCTTGCTGATAATAAGCTGAACCGAAATTGAACAAAACACCGCGCAGTTCAGCAAGAGTAACTTACCGTTTTTGCGAGGGGCTACGGTGCCAAGCTTTTAAAAAAAAATCTGAATATATTTGTTAACCATACACCTTTTGTCAGCGATTTTCGGCTATAAAGATATCGCAAAGTTTAAAAACATAATTGTAAGGCGCACAATTTGATAGAATTGAGGTAAGCCGGCTATAAGCAGGATCATACTTTCATGGACAGGTATGATGACAGATCTCTTCCCATCGTAACATTTCAAAGCTCATTAAAAACGTTCAATAGAATCTCTGACGCAGAGGCGACGAAACAAACTGCGATATCCTTGTGGCGTCTCTGTTCAGGTATTCAGTATTTACAGAGCTTACAGGGCCCACATACCTTAACAATACATACCACAACACTTACGCCCGTTTGCAGACGGTACAGAGCTATCTGTTTTACAGACTGCCCAGCGTTGGGAACACTTTTTTAGCTAGCAACACTAACGCGGATATCTTTCACGGCAGTGTTCGCATTTTTTAGCTTTCCATTGATCAAGGATATTCTAACTCTTGTAGCATTTTTACTTAGTTTTGAGACATTTCATCCTTAATTATGCTCATAAGACTGTGTGCTGTGCATCTATGGTATCTTATTTATATGAATTCGCATGGTAGTGGAGTGCTGCTCCGCTGGCGACAAAGAAAATAAACATAAACATGAACTACATGGTTTAGGATGAATGATCGAGTGATCTTAGAATGAAATGACTATCAAGGCCCGTCTTGCTCCACACAGTCGCGATGTAAACAACATTAGAGCAGCCGGCTTCCAAAGGTCTCAACCGGTGCACATTGCCGTTTGCCAGGCCCGGCATTTTCCTAGAATCTAGGTAAACTAAAGGCATGGGCTGGAGGAATGTCTATAAGGGATGTCGTTTAACTTAACAAACTTATTCTTATAAGATTTACCTATTCCACGTAAATGGACTTGCATAAAAGCAACGTTTTCTTAGCAGAGTGTTGAAAACATACTTAAACCTTAAGGAGGCATTAAAAAAAAATCAGTGCATTACTTTGCCGTGAAAACTACTATCAACTGAACGAGAGGAGGGAATTTCATGAGGAAAATTAATTGGAAAAGAGCAGCCATTGAATAGGAGAATGCAATTAGAATGGATTTGTGTGGTACTGCAATACCGAAAAAGTCGTTGTTGAGGCATCCATTTTGTAGCAAAGAAAGCATTTGTTTATTGAATTCATTTGTATCTATCTTTCTTGAAAAGCTTCGTTTTAAGTGAAATATTTGTTCAAACTATCTTTCCCGCCTGCTGAATTAGCACATACACAACACTCCGGCCACCAACTCTCCAGCCGTCGTCAGATGTTGTGGAGTCTTGGGAAGGGCTGGATGACATCTGTCAGAACGTCTCCTTGTCATAACCCGGATTCGAAACAGGGCATTCTAAATGCACTCCCAGCGCTACTGCAGCTGAGCTAGTCGGTAAGGACACAAATCAGTTGGTAGACCACTGGAATCGCAGTCAGAAGATCCTACTTGGAATTCCAGGAACTCTGAGGATATAATATGATTCGGGCTGCGATGCGTCCATGGCGGAAGGTCAAACATCATGCAGTCCTTCTCAGGACTCCGTAACACCTGAAGACGGCCGGAGACGGAGACGGCGGAAGGTCAAACATCATGCAGTCCTTCTCAGGACTCCGTAACACCTGAAGACGGCCGGAGACGGAGACGGCGGAAGGTCAAACATCACGCAGTCCTTCTCAGGACTCGGTAACGCCTGAAGACGGCCCGAGACGGAGACGGCGGAAGGTCAAACATCACGCAGTCCTTCTCAGGACTCCGTAACACCTGAAGACGGCCCGAGACGGAGACGGCGGAAGGTCAAACATCACGCAGTCCTTCTCAGGACTCCGTAACACCTGAAGACGGCCCGGGACGGAGACGGCGGAAGTTCAAACATCATGCAGTCCTTCTCAGGACTCCGTAGCACCTGAAGACGGCCCGAGACGGAGACGGCGGAAGGTCAAACATCATGCAGTCCTTCTCAGGACTCCGTAACACCTGAAGACGGCCCGAGACGGAGACGGCGGAAGGTCAAACATCATGCAGTCCTTCTCAGGACTCCGTAACACCTGAAGACGGCCCGAGACAGAGACGGCGGAAGGTCAAACATCATGCAGTCCTCCTCAGGACTCCGTAACACCTGAAGACGGCCCGAGACGGAGACGGCGGAAGGTCAAACATCATGCAGTCCTTCTCAGGACTCCGTAACACCTGAAGACGGCCCGAGACAGAGACGGCGGAAGGTCAAACATCATGCAGTCCTCCTCAGGACTCCGTAACACCTGAAGACGGCCCGAGACGGAGACGGCGGAAGGTCAAACATCATGCAGTCCTCCTCAGGACTCCGTAACACCTGAAGACGGCCCGAGACGGAGACGGCGGAGGGTCAAACATCACGCAGTCCTCCTCAGGTCTCCGTAACACCTGAAGACGGCCCGAGACGGAGACGGCGGAAGGTCAAACATCATGCAGTCCTTCTCAGGACTCCGTAACACCTGAAGACGGCCCGAGACGGAGACGGCGGAAGGTCAAACATCATGCAGTCCTTCTCAGGACTCCGTAACACCTGAAGACGGCCCGAGACAGAGACGGCGGAAGGTCAAACATCATGCAGTCCTCCTCAGGACTCAGTAACACCTGAAGACGGCCCGAGACGGAGACGGCGGAAGGTCAAACATCATGCAGTCCTTCTCAGGACTCCGTAACACCTGAAGACGGCCCGAGACAGAGACGGCGGAAGGTCAAACATCATGCAGTCCTCCTCAGGACTCCGTAACACCTGAAGACGGCCCGAGACGGAGACGGCGGAAGGTCAAACATCATGCAGTCCTCCTCAGGACTCCGTAACACCTGAAGACGGCCCGAGACGGAGACGGCGGAGGGTCAAACATCACGCAGTCCTCCTCAGGTCTCCGTAACACCTGAAGACGGCCCGAGACGGAGACGGCGGAAGGTCAAACATCATGCAGTCCTTCTCAGGACTCCGTAACGCCTGAAGACGGCCCGAGACGGAGACGGCGGAAGGTCAAACATCATGCAGTCCTCCTCAGGACTCCGTAACACCTGAAGACGGCCCGAGACGGAGACGGCGGAAGGTCAAACATCACGTAGTCCTCCTCAGGACTCCGTAACACCTGAAGACGGCCCGATACGGAGACGGCGGAAGGTCAAACATCACGCAGTCCTTCTCAGGACTCCGTAGCACCTGAAGACGGCCCGAGACAGAGACGGCGGAAGGTCAAACATCATGCAGTCCTTCTCAGGACTCTGTAACACCTGAAGACGGCCCGAGACGGAGACGGCGGAAGGTCAAACATCACGCAGTCCTCCTCAGGACTCCGTAACACCTGAAGACGGCCCGAGACAGAGACGGCGGAAGGTCAAACATCACGCAGTCCTTCTCAGGACTCCGTAACACCTGAAGACGGCCCGAGACGGAGAGTTCACTGGGCTAAAACGTTGTGTAGAGATTGACACACCAGACGAGGACCATGGCACGAACAATCACTCTATCCGTGGTGCTCAAACCTCTCCTTTATCTGTCCGTCAGATGTACTTTATTTCATCAAAATACCAAACATGACACACAGCGGGGATATGTTTGATTCCACCTAAGCAAAGTCAAAACTGGCCTTTCATCTCGAAACTATGAAGATTGAAACCAGGCCACCGTGCTTTCTTGATGCCACTGAAAATAACGGAGCGTATGTCAGGTTCCCTGACCAGCTCTAGCGCCATTGATGGGCGGCGAAAGCGATGTTGGAAAATTAACCCTGGTCCTTATCCAGGCCCTCACGCGAGCCTTTTTCACCTCGCCTATCGAGTGAGGCCTCCTGAGATTTATGGAGTCACGGTTTCCACCGGCGCTGGAAAACCCTCGTCAGGCTGCACCAGACATTTGTAACTGAACAACTGTGGGTGTAACTGCTGACATGTCGATTGTAAGTGTGACTTCTGACATGTCAATTCAGATTATATGGGTTATATCAGCACTTGACGTATACCTCCTGTTATTCAAGGAACCCAGTGCAAACAAAGCCAAACACTGAAACAAAAATGACTCCTTTTGAAACTACCTGAAGTCTTGGTCTAAAAACGACACCTCTACAATCGCTCGCCTTTTCTGTCTCCTCCTTCTATTTCCTCCGGTATTCCTCCGGTATTTATACTTCGTGCCCACAATATTTCTAGCTGGGCAAAATTTACCTCCTTGTTATGCCTATGCAACTCATTATAATGCCCGGGGTTTTTCCCGTGTCTCACGGATTTGATATATTCCATTCTCCACAAATAGACATAACTTAGTGACGATCTACCACCATACAAATCCCTTCAGATGTCTCCACAGTGCCCCCATGTACTCCCCTTGGCTCTCCATTGATAGCCCTGAACTTTCCCGCCAGCGTCAGTTTCAGGTTTGTGCACATTTCACCCACAGCAGCCAATCATCTCCTTAAACTATGTCCAAAATCTCAAGGTCGGTGTGTTATTGGAGAATGTTGACAAAATCACTAATCACCCCATGGTGAACAGTGACAGCTCTTCTCCGTTGAAATCGCAGTTCAAATCACATGGATATCAATACTGCATTTGTTTTTTTCACTTTCACAGACATCGGGCTTCCGACGGCCGCGCTGCTATGCCAGGTCAAATGTCATCAGGTTTCCGACGGCCGCGCTGCTAGGCCAGGCCAAATGTCATTAGGCTTCCGACGGCCGCGCTGCTATGCCAGGTCAAATGTCATCAGGTTTCCGACGGCCGCGCTGCTAGGCCAGGCCAAATGTCATTAGGCTTCCGACGGCCGCGCTGCTATGCCAGGTCAAATGTCGTTTTAGCGAAGGGATACGAAAACAGAGACGGCTAGACAGCCACCGCCATTTTGGCAATGCCATGACGAAGCTATATTAGCGTATCTGCAAGGCATGACAACATCAACATCAGCGTGTGGCATCCCGTGCTGGGGTGCGTTCTCCAGACACCCTTCACAATGATTGCGACTCACCAATCCAGATGCTGCCTTGCATCGTTGTTCACTACTGGTCGACCGTTGCGATGAAAGTGGTATCAAATGATCGACACTCCCAAGTAGGGTGTTTTTTTTAAAATACTCTGGAGGATTGTTTGGGTTCTCGTAATGCGATAGCAGGGACATACCAAGGCTATAGGGGTAGCAGAGTACTAGAAGTGCTTTCAGAAAAATCTGGTAGAAATCTAGGACTTATACTTTATGTCTGTGGTGTCCTTCAAACGAGCTGAGGCAGCACTTAGCCAGAGTAAGGTCAGACTCATACGAGATTATCATGATGCGATCTCTGCATCGAGACCATATTTTTGGTTTCAGGTGAGACCATGTCCAGAATCATGAAATTTGTCATCACTGTGCTAGCTTGATTTCCCACGTTCAGTTCAGTTTAGTTCAGTTCATTGTATTCACAAATCACTCCAGCAAGTGACTTATTGTTTGATCCTGTGCAATTACAATAGGACAATGAATGCAATATCAAAACGTGACAGCAACGCGACCATATTCACACGCTGTCAACCATTCAACAATTCACACAACTTCGCAAAAACGAAATCATAAATCTAAATCTAAATCGTCAATACATGTTACACGACGGAATCGTCAATCATCGACGGAATCGTCAATCGTCAATACATGTTACACGATGGAATCGTTTACATCCTCTTGCCTGTCGCGGAACGTATCTTTTCATTTTTTTCACCTCGACATCACAGGACACAAATTAAGCTCTTTGCCGTTCACGAAGATGCTGGGGTTAATGGTAAAAGTACCCTTTCATGGGAGAAAAGAAAGAGATGTTCCAGATTTGAGCAGGTTGGAGCAAGCATCAGACATGATGAAATAAGCTCACTTATGATTTCTGGTATGCATTTGAGTGGAAAGCGCTGTTCTATACAACACAATATCTCTATTTATTAAACATGTTTCTCAATACGTCATTGTGTGATTGCGTCAACGTACCTTACACAACATTGATTGAGAGCCAATGGATGTCCGTTATATTTGGAAGTTGTGCTCACGAACACCAGATTTGAACGGCTCGACAATTCCATTTTTATTGGCCTTGATCACGGTATGGCAAGTGAAATGGCAAAATCTGAATAACATTATGGCGTCATGCATGCCTGAGTGACCTTTGAGGCGGCTCCCCGAAATAGTCTGCACATCTTCGCGGGCGTTTAGCTCGGAAAACAGAGAGGTTTAGGTCTTAAGGAGGACAGGGCTGTGAGCTGCACCGAATGATCTTCAAGATGGCTATTTCAGCCCGACCCCCCCCCCCCCCCTACAGATGTGGAGCACTCCCTTTAATGACTCGCCGGCACCGGTAGCGATCCGGTCCCTGCTCATTTCACGTGCCGTTGTACGCCAGCGTGCAACCAGGGCGGTAGCGATCGGCGCCCTTGATCCGCCAACTCTTCGCCTGCCGGTGGCACGCAGGGCTTTTTTGTACGGCGCGGCCTTGTTCTGGAGCCGCCCGTCGACCGACCATCACCGCCGGTCGCTCCGACTCAACTGAACTGGACTGAACGAGTTAGATTTTGATTAGTGATTTTGTTTTACGAGGTCCAACGATCACTCGAACTGTAACACGTACGCCGTTTGGCAGTGCACCAATCTTTTGCCCACGTTAGGTTTGCTTCCGTTAGAAAGTGTTAAAAGCTGATTGTATTACCTTTTGCCCTTTTGAGTATTGAAAGATGGACATTCCTGCCATAGCAAATCACATGATTGCTTCGGCAAAAGAATTTAACGAATATGCGCAGCACTTTTACACCAACTACAATCAAAATTGTGTCAAAATCGCTCATGATTGGGATGCTAATGAATACACTCAGTTAATCTTCATAAAAGCCTAGGGTACGGTTTTTGTTGACCACGTATTTTTACCGGCAGGTCACTAGCTTGCGCCTGAACTGTCCTCACGAAGTGCCCAGATGGCACCTGTAAGTGACACACGCCCTGGCGATGGGTTCACCAGCTTTTTTCGCCCTGTTACGCGCCTATCAGCAGTAAAGCGTAATGTCAGTGCTTATCAGATGAATTACAACACGAGCTCGCTCATTGCCGCCCACTTTGCATAATCCTTCCTGATATCACACTACGACAGCGGCAAGATTTCGCTCGTTGCACGCTACACAGAACGCGCCGCTGATCATTGATTAGGGGCAATACATTAATCCCAGCATGAAGCTGCTGATACTGTTAACATATACAGCACCTGTGCCTGTGCAGCTTCCTGTTCAGCCCGTGTCGTGACTGCTCATGCTCTGTCATCATGATCTCATGCAGTCAGTTATGATTTAAGCTATCCGTCTGGAGTCAGTCAGGTAGCCAGCTCCCATAAACTTAACATGGAGTACGTCTGGCAAGCTGGGCTTTGCCGTCCTTCATATCCAAATCAAGCATGTATGCATGTAGTTGTGGTCGTGGGCGGTGTTTCGGAAGCTTACGGCCTAATTGACATCAGAATCAGAAATGGGCTGAGCCCAAGTTGAACGTTTTGTGAAGGGGACACTCGGGAGATGTTGTATTAACTCCCCTCGTTTAACAATTTGACCAAGATAAAGATTGTGGAACAGCGCTGATCACTGTGGTCGATGTAATATTTATGGCTGTACCAGGTGAGAGTTCAGCACGTGTAACACAATTTGTGCCCATGAATCGATCGTGAGAGGCGAAGCTGCCGTTAAGCTCTCGCGACGGTTCCACGAGCTCATTCATTAGCACCTTTACCCGATGTAGCTGGGGGTGCCTCCGCGTCCGGTCTAATTCATGAAGTCCTGCAGCAATTCATAGGGATGTGGTCTAGGGACAGGAAGCGAGGGCATGCCCTGTGTGACACTGAAGCGCTGCTCTCTGCTAGGTCGGCAGGACCGTTTTCAACAGGCGATGGCTTCAACGAGGCTTCAGCGGACGCCCGCTCTTCGTGTCGTGACGGACACTTAGAAATTACTCTTCGAGCGATGGTGATCTTTTGAAGGTTCCCCATTCCCTTGATGTCACCTCGTCGAGCTTTTTCTTGGTGCGCTACGCCAAGGACAGCACCTGCAAAAGAATCCACGAGCAGGGTATCACATTCAGCTTAACATCAAAGGTGGTAAAAAGGTTATGGCGTTCTTGTCTACATTTGCTCGTTACATCGAGGAGATTATACGCATCGATAATATGGTAATAATACGGCAAAGTGGTGTGTTGTATACGCATCATACGCACATGACATTGGTAAGCGTCATGTTTTATTGGCCGGTTGTGAAGCCCTATTTCTGCACCTGGACGTGGGCCGTGGACTCTCACACTGACGGGACTGAGCGTGGGCCGTGGGCTCTCACACCGACGGAACTGAGCGTGGGCCGTGGACTCTCACACCCGACGGGCGTGGGCCGTGGACTCTCACACTGACGGGACTGAGCGTGGGCCGTGGACTCTCACACCGACGGAACTGAGCGTGGGCCGTGGATTCTCACACTGACGGGACTGAGCGTGGGCCGTGGGCTCTCACACCGACGGAACTGAGCGTGGGCCGTGGGCTCTCACACCGACGGAACTGAGCGTGGGCCGTGGACTCTCACACCGACGGGACTGAGCGTGGGCCGTGGACTCTCACACTGACGGAACTGAGCGTGGGCCGTGGACTCTCACACTGACAAACCTGGATGTGAGCCGTGTACTCTCACACCGGCGGACGTGAGCGTGATCGTGTACTCTCACACCGGAGGACGTGAGCGTGATCGTGTACTCTCACACCGGAGGACGTGAGCGTGATCGTGTACTCTCACACCGGAGGACGTGAGCGTGATCGTGTACTCTCACACTGACGGGCCCGGCATCAACTTAAAACTGAGGGAGAGGGGTGGGGGGGTACCTGTCCTTGTTATATGAGAACGTCATAAACATAAAGAGATGGCCTAAACACTGCTAGATCATAAAATGGCTGTCAATTAGAGTTGTAGGCTCATGCAATTTTAAGCAGCTTTTCGTAGATCATTCATGGGTCTTCCACGGCGTTCGCCAAGTGTTTCATGACAATTGCGCAGTGCGGTCGTAAGCCAGCCGGCCAAGTCTTTCTCGCTTCTTTTAGTCCTTATTTACCCCTCTCTTTCGTCACGGCAAGCCAAAGGACCTCAGCAAAACCCAAGGCAAAACATGAGCCATTATCCAAAACGTTATGCTCCTTGCGAAGTAATAAACAACACTAAAATTTAGGCGTGAGGTAGTAACGGCCACCCAGCAGCTAAGTACGAAATAATGGCTCCCTGTGGCAGGTAATGGCGTCACGGCTCTGATAGGGGCCCGAGGGCTCGGCGGCGCTCGGTCCGCCACCCCTGCCCGCTGACCGGCGGCGACAGGCGAGGTCGAGACTGTCATCTGCCGCCGCTCCAGCTGGGAATGGCCGGCACAACCGAACGGGAGACTTATTCACCAGAGGAGTTGTCTGATCCACGCACAGTTAATTTGAATGCGCACAATTTGCAAGGGAAGCGCGGCTTGGGGAAACGACAGATGAAGCTCGCCAGGGCCATCATACTCGTGGTGGTTTGATTGTGTCATGCTCCTAGCTTTGCAACCATGACCGGTAATGCGTCGAAGCTGGCGTCTGCGGTCGATGACTCCTAGACACGCATTCTGAAGCCTATCCCTCCCGTGTATCCCCCGCCCGATCCCTAGTCGACGACTCCCGGACACGCATTCTGAAGTCTATCCCTCCCGTGTATCCCCCACCCGATCCCGTGTCGGTGACTCCCGGACACGCATTCTGAAGTCTATCCCTCCCGTGTATCCCCCGCCCGATCCCGTGTCGGTGACTCCCGGACACGCATTCTGAAGCCCATCCCTCCCGTATATCCCCCACCCCGATCCCGTGTCAAAGCCAGCCACTCCGGCCAGACGTGCATATCAAGTCGGATTACGGCTCTGCGCGATGACTGGTCGTTATGGTTATGTCGTTATGGTTATGTCGTTATGGCTATGTTGTTATGGGTATGTCGTTATCGTCATGCCGTGATGGCTAGTAATACTGGAAAGCATATTTGTAGCATTACAAAGAAAAACAGCTGGCGAAAGCTAGACGAAGGACAGGCAAATCACGTTGTTGCTCAGCACCTCACAAACCACTAGTAACCAAACGTCTACACCATTTTGCAAAGAGAAAAGAACAGATATCTCCGATAACTACTACACTTGGGTTCACGGTTAGCTATCAAGTTATCCAAAGGTGGGACTGATCGCAATACTAGTTGAGTGGTTCACTTTTCAACATTCATACAGCAAAATGTCCAAAGACAGGTGATCTTACTGTGCCCTACTACGCATCACACCTGTAATTGCCGATGTCAACATGCGACCGAAATCCCAGCCTGACGGACTCGAAGGAAATTGTCCGCAACAGGCAACGGAAACACGCGTGAGGTGAGCTTGGGCGGAGTGCGTCCTTCCAAGCGTCCAATGTGTGGTCACTTTGTACGGGGTGTGTCTTCCAAGCGCCCACTGTAAGCCTAGCTTGTACGGGGTGTGTCTTCCAAGCGCCCACTGTAAGGTTAGCTTGCACGGGGTGTGTCTTCCAATCGCCCACTGTAAGGTTAGTTTGTACGGGATGTGTCTTCCAAGCCCCCACTGTAAGGTTAGTTTGTAAGGGGTGTGTCTTCCAAGCGCCCACTGTGAGGTCAGTTTGTACGGGATGTGCCTTCCAACCGCCCACTGTGAGGTCAGTTTGAGCAAGGAGTGTCTTCCATGTGCCTATTGTAAGGCTAGTTTGTATGGGGGGGGGGGGGGGTCCTCCAAGCGCCCACTGTGAGGTCATTTTGGTCGAGGTGTGTCTTCCAACCGCCCACTGTGAGGTCAGTTCGGGCGGGCTGTGTCTTCCAAGCGCCCGTTTCTCCGGCAGCCGCGCCAAATGTGCTGCTGGAGCGCATGACTGTTAACCTGGACATACATGACAGCCGGATGACTTATGTGGTTACTGCATGTTCAACACACAAAGCAAAAGGCCCTTTTCTAACGTGTGTGAGTGCATTTCGTGCGCATTTTCTTCTTCCCATGAGTGAGGGCCCGCATAACAGGAGGGTAGATGGGGGGGGGGGGGGGGAGGGTCACTGTTAACACGGCGAGAGTAATGCAGTAGGCCAGAATGGTATGGGTTAAGTGGGCGCGGTTTTGACTCATTTTACGTGGCTTCACCTGTTACTCTACATTCACACATTTTTTCCGACCCTCATGTGTCTGCTCCATCATGCTGTTCAACATTGATTCATGACTAACAGTGACAACGTTTTCCATGTTCTATAAAATCTTCAAGGAACATGACCATGTAGTAGTTCAATGCATGTAGGGGGTTGGGGGGTCCGGTTAAAACGTGACAACGAACATTTACCAGACACGTCACCGGCGTCTAAGCTACATCGAGTGATGACTAGTGCCTGCAGACGATGAGTGTACGCAAGCCATAGCATGAAACATATAACCTAAGCCGTATACCTAAGCCAGGCAGAGGCTGGAAGCCGAGTGTCTAAAGAACCTGAAAGTCCACCATCAGCAGCAACTTCAAATCATCATCAGTCTAAACGTCGACCTGCTGGGGTGAGCTTTTTGTTTAGTTGGAGATATTCCATCTCCACCAAATTTGCCAAGAAGTAGCCGCCCAACCCCAAGCTTCGAAAATGAAGTAGCATCCATCCGTACATCTGTGAAGAAACAGTAATTTATCCGGACCCCCTCCCCCCCCCCACACACACAAAGCAGCGATAAACAACTGATTTGAAGGACTATGCCCCTGGTGGCTTTCATTCGAGGTCAGCAGAGCACCACAGACCCTCTCGCTGCCTTTGCTCCATCGAACCTCGGTGCAATTTCGCTGAGCTCCATAGCGTGACTGTTGGCGCCGTGTCTGCCGTCCTGTCCCGCATTATTCGGTGGTCCTCTCGTGACTGCGCTTTGCTCCTCGTCACTGGGCCGCCCCGCGTGACTCCCGTGTGCCCACCCCAGACAGACGATTAATCACTGTTCAAAAGCAGCGCGGCGCGCGTCAAGTAGAGGGCCGGCGAATTAGGGAGGAGTAATAACAGATTAAGGGAGCGCAGGGGCTGGCGGGCGGTAATGAGTGAAGGCAGGATCTTGGCCGCGCCGGCGTATTTCAGACCGGTCGGTCGAGCAGACGGTGAAAACAGTCACTCGGCTCAGCAGTCTGTGGGACCTTTGTACCGCGGAGGTATGCGCCAGTGTTACGGCACGGGCTGGCAAACCGCGGCCGCTGTGTTTTCGTGGTCGGCGCATTCCGCCGCCTCGTTCGCCGTGACGGCGCGAAAGCCGGTTATGTTTCCCGGCTGAGGGTACGTCTCGGGGGCTGACGACTGTGGCGTCGCTTGCTGCTTACAGGATGCATACATGTTTTGTTGAAGTGATGCCGTGAGAAGAGTGGGAAAAATGCACCAGCCTGATTTTAAGAATGGCGAATGCATATCGCGCTTACATTCTGAATCGATTTTCCTATCCGTTGTTCTGCGAGTTGTCGTAAGAATCAGATTTATTGATAACTTGTATGTTGCTTCAACGTTATAAATGTCTTGCATTGCCATCATGACCTTCATCACGCTTCATATGTGTGTGAGCAATTCTGCGACTTCAGTTGGCTATGCCCGAAAGAATGAACTCCTGATTAGATAAGACTGACATTTATTTGAGCAACTAATGAACAGGATATTTCCGTCAAACGCATCTAGTCCGGTCATCCTGGTGAGATCTTTTGGCAGATAACTTTTTGTCGCCCGCTATTTGAAGTTGAATATCATGTTGAGCTGGCCGAAACATCCAGATAAGGTTAATAGGCATAATAGCCGTTCAGGGAAGATGTCTTTTTTGTGCCACCTGTTCTAATGCTGCCTTGGAGGTCCGGGTTAGACAAAAAATTAATGTGATTTTCTGCTGCGGCAAAAACCTCATGACAAACCAGGCGCTCGGAAAGAGATTACAGAGCCGAAGGAGCCCAAGTGCCGGCCCTGAATTAGTTTTTTAAAGCGTTTGAAGGAGTCACGATACTTGCGCACGATTCTTTTTTTGCCGTGTGAAAGTTCCACGTGACCTCCTCTCCTGTGTCCATGAGAATGAAGATGAATATTTCTGACTTATTTGGTGGTATTTGGATTCACATTCAAGCAGGGTCTGTTTCCAGCCACGGAATAATCGTTTCGAAACCTTGGTGAAAACGCTTTGGTTTGTTTGCACAAAGTTGTAACCGCTGTGCATTTTGCTCAATCCAACATCAGCTGAGTGTTGGCGACGCCCCGCTAGCTCTTTCATCCTTTATGGCGACGGAACGTCCCGCTTGTATGCCTGAACAGTTGATACTCATTAAGTCACTATCAGTTCTTTAGTGTCTGGAAGCTTACATTACAGGCCGCCGCATTCTTGACATTCTGGCTGCTCATGCACTTCAAACAGGACCCGTTGGCACGGTATTCACTCAAGGGACCCGGGGTTTGGGCAATCAACGATTTCCCATTTCGACGGCTGTGCGTCTATGATTACGTCCTGAGGACTTCACTGGTGTCATTTATGATTAGTGCTGAGATACCAATAGCATCGAGAATAAAAAATGCAATATCTTTAATGGTTCAAGGGTCTATTTCGAAGAAGCTGTTGCCTGATATCATATCAATTCTGGTCATAACAAAACAGATAAATTGTCTACTCTAGTTTAAACTCTTTAAGAATGACGGTGGCGTAAACTTGAGACAACACAAGCGGGCATGTGTTTGTTTGTGCATGTATGGATGCATGAACCTTTAAAACACTCTTCAACATAGCATGGCAATTCCAAGCATTGGTTTAATCAGGCTTAGAGGAGATATATGTTACAAACGACACTCGTAGTAGGGATGACGCAGGATTATATCAAAGGCACACACACAAAACCTCAGCTAAACACACGCACACAGCAAAACCTCAGCTACACACACGCACACACATATAGTCATCATGTTCCTGCTAAATGATTGCACATTCCACACTTGAAAGGCATCAGTGACAAGGTGCGGAGTTCCGGAGATGAAGCGTTTTATACTTGCGCGACACTGTGCAGAAGACGTCGGCTACCCGCCTCCGTTCTCCCGCGCGGTAGGGCTAGATCACTGCCCTGACGGGTAGACCGTGAGCGAAGGAAGGGTTGGTCTGTATCCGAGAGGCAAGAGCTGGTGGTTCGCCAATAACACGCGCTTTGTGAGACAAGTTCATGGAGTGTTGTGGTAGAGCGGACTGTCAGTGGGTCAGTCCAGTTCCTCACGCACGTCCGAGATATGATCAAATTTGCGACGACCGGAGGCAACGCGCGCCTCAAAGTTCAATATCTTTTCGAGGCCGTGTTTGTGTTTCTCTGACCCGTTGCCGTAGACGGCAAGGCAGTAGCGAACGTGCGAGAGAACCATGGCCTTGGCCAGGGTAGACAGAAGTTCTGGCGGGACCTGTTGAAACACATGGAATAGCCCGATGAAGATACCGCTACGTTTTTTTGGACATGGGCAGATACTTGAGAGACCCAGGTGAGGTGCTTGTTGAACACCATGCCAAGGTTCCTCATGCTACGCCCTCGGATCCCTACGCGCCACGCCCTCGGATCCTTACGCGCCACGCCCTCGGATCCTTACGCGCCACGCCGTCGTGGAACTGAACAGCAACTGGAGTGATGCCTTGACGATTTTGATGGAAACCACAGATTACAAATTCCGCTTTACCGGGATTTACTTTCGGACCGACTGTGTGACCGACTGCATGTTCAAACTTTAGCTTGACTTCGTTCATGACTTTACTAACTTTAAATCAAGTTTAATGCAAAAGCTTTCAACGCTGGGCATATTTCCAACACGCGCTCTCTCCGGCATCCACTCGGTGAACGGTGTGTTCCGTCAAAAAGCCTGGTGCAGTCGAGCTTGGTTCGTTCGAGTGAAAATGTAAGTGTAAAAGAGAATGTAGAAAATGAGGAAAATGTGGAAAATGTGGACTGAGTCTGATGCCACTTCATTTTAATAACGTCACTAAATGTTTGGGGTTTGCTCATTTCAACAAAACCAAAGATGGCAACGAGAAAAACGCGGCAGATTTTCAGCTCTAGTGGAACGACATAACAGAACAGCAACTGTCATGATTTTGGAACGAATTTGATGCGGAAGGAAACGATCTGGCTTCAAATAAATTTCATTGAAATGCAAAGCAACACAAGAATTGTTTCGCCTTGTCCTGACGGTGTGACATGCGCGCGGAGCTCAACATACGCCCGGGTGGCTGATTGAATGGTTACAAGCTCGATAGATGTGTTTATGGGGGGGGGGGGGGGGCGGCGATTTGATCCCCTGAAATATAAAAAACTAATACAGCTAGACACACCATATTCACAGGGTAAGTAGGCCTCTAAATGAATTCACTTGTGTCAATTTTTAAAGTGCATGATCGGTGCCGAAGTGCTCCAGACTGCCTCAAACAGCAGGCTTCAACCTTTATACTTTCTAAGCAAACGGTAACTCTGGGTACTATCCAGATCAGCGCTCTTGCTTGAACTTCAGAAGGTCAAAATTAACGAAGGCCTTCAAGGTTACTTTGATACATTATTTCACAAGTTGTGTTTAGAACTACTCTTAACATGTTCATCGAAGCAAAAGGTTAATAGAGACTATTTTAGGTCAGCGAGTTCCCGTGGCTTTTATTAAGTCAAAATAAGCAGCCTGGTGACGTCCTCGTCAACAAAGAATACGAATTGAGCCAAAAAACACAACAGCATTTAACTCCCCAGCCCCCCGAGCTCGTAGCTTCGCAAAACGAGTTCGGGGGGGGGGGGGGACCGAGCAGTGAAAAACACCAACCTGTACCTACCTTCTATAGATACGTTCTCACCCTAAAATGCGACGACGGAACGGGCTTTTCCCGGATTTGTCTCAATTTCTTCGCAAAGATGGGGAGATAAGGGAACCTGGAGCTCCCTCCAACAGAATCTGGAGCTATACCGTGCCACAAAGCAAGCTTCCCAATCAAAAGACTGTCTGGCTTTCAACTTGATCTGACCTTTGCCAAGTGCGATGGAACTAGTTGTAATCTTGATTTCAGTTGCTGGTTTTTAGAGACCATCTCAAAGTTAAATCGTCTAATGGTCCGGTGTAGCGTCAGTTTGAAAGATCTCCTGAGAAATCTCTTTGCTGACAACCATAGCCTGACTTTTACCTACTGCAGGTCAGTGATTATATTGGCAGTTCAGTTGTCTTCATGCGTGTAAAGTTTGATGCGACTGCGCCGCGCCGTTCGGGATGATCCTGCAAGACATTTAGATTGGGGATTCATAGATTGTGATCCACTTTTCTATCTATCTTAGCGATTCACTCGAACGCGTGTTAGCAAGCCAACGATTCACCATCATTCTCTCGCCGTTTTGTTATGTAACGGAAACATTTGAAAAGGCTGAGCGAATTGGTCGTACCTCCATTGTCTCTAACCCTGCTCTGCTCATCTGCTGATGGCGCACGCCAAACTCCTCCCGCCAACTCTTTTGTCTGATTTTTGTTGCAGTCTACTAGCTTAAAAGCCTCCATTAAAAGCAACTCCGCCGAATACCAGGCCCCACTTACAACGTCCAACATCGCGGATGCGACCCGAGAAACTCTGAGCGAAAAACAACGTTAATAAGCTTCACATTCACCAGCCACAATTTGCTTGATGACTTTGTTGGTGTAATCGTTTTAACTCCGCTAGCACATGTGTTTCTTTCGTTCGTTGTGTTGCAGTATCAGTTGTGGCGAAATATGCGATAGAGCGTGCTGTCCACGGGCTTTGAAATTGGCACCTCCATCCCGTGAGGTTTCATCCTCCAGAGGTGCGTCCCTGTCGCTTTATAATCCGTAAGTATTGTTTTTCTATGCAGGTATATACGCCAATGAAAAAACAGGTCGGTATCACGAGTAGGCATGGGGTAGCTGCAAATGCAAGTGCAAATGTCCTATGGGATGGCTGCAAAGAGGGAGAGAAGGAGGCTTCCTGAGCCGGGCGTGTGGCCAGGATCTTTTTAGTGGCAAGGATAGAGCTCAGCGAGATGACATCAAACTAATTTTTGGATTTTTGTCAGGAACCACTTTTACCGTGAAAATGAAAAAATCGGTTCAGGGGGGACCGGGACGCCGCTCGCTGGCTGCGCCTGCGGCCTGGTCTCCGGAATCTAGAATGTTCATGCACTTATACACTTCATACAGATCAAAAATCGAAATCGTACTTACCTACCGGCAAGTGCTAGCACACCCAGGCTTTAGACACATGTCAGGACTGGAAAGCTCAGAGCCCCCATCGATAGCTTCTATATCTTTTCGAGCTTCCATACTATTCCGAGCGTCCATATTATTCGCAGTTTTCATGTTACTCCGTTGTCTCATATTATGAAGAGCTTTCATATAAGAACATCAAAAGCTTTCATATCATTTTTGAACGAACCTAGCAGCAAGGCTTATACAAATGTTCTTTTTTCGTTCGCAGGAACCAAACAGCCAGAGCAGTCGGGCTTCCCGCCATTTCTGCAAACTTACGACCGGCCGTTCCAAAGCCAGCGTCATTTTCCAGCCAAGTGCCCTTTCCGGGGACTGCAGTGATTCAAACCGCATCCTATTTCACTTAATCTGCTACCTGCCCCAAACCGGCACCACCTCCATTCATTTTGCCTCGCGTCATTAGCATGTAAGTCGCTCCTAATGGCTCGGACCAGCGCCCCTGCGGCTTTCCGACTCTCAGTAATCGCGAGCACCGCGTCGTTAGTTGCATTCCCGGCCAGAAGGCGATGAACCTGGCCCAGCTGGCCGGACGGCCTCCGCGGCGAGCCCTCCCACGCCGGCGACCGCGGCACGTGACCTCTGGCCGCCACGGGACGGTGGTTAGCCGCCAGAGGTGCTCCCATCTCAGTCAGTGGGTTAGTGGCTATGGCCCCGGGCCACGGGATCTCAGTCAGCAGGTAAGGAGCTGGAAGGATGATGTGAGAGAGCGATCCGTGTGCTGATGAACACTTCCCCAGGGTACGCCAATACAAGGTGACCTGTACACGGATTATGTGAGAGAGAGATCCTTGTGCCCGTGAACGCTTTCCACACGCACGCCAATCCAAAGGTGTGCTCGTGAACACTTTCCCCGCGCACGCCAATCCAAAGTGGTCTGTACACGGTAGGGCCACCCAGTGGCCCCAGGAGCTTTAGATGACCAACTCGTTTGGTGCTCAGTTATTGATTTGCGTATGGTCTACGTGGTCTGAATTGGTCCATGACTTCAATAGCATTCTACCCATGGTGTCAACGTCACAGCGGCTCCCAACGTTTGCATTTTTTCTGGCGGCGTTGGAAATATTTTAGCCCCGGCTAAGCAACTCTGATCACGGTATCTCTGATCAACTATGATCAGCCTCCGTCAACTGATTCCAGGAGAACTTCTCATTCCACGTCTTCCTACGACATGCGCCTACGACATGTCTTCACGTCTTCGACATGTCTTCCCATGATATTGTCATTCTGCCCATTTCTTTTCATCGTATTTTTTGATATGCACAAATCTTACCATGATATTTATTTGCCACACAATTTTCCACACCGCATTTCTTCGGAAAACAATTTTTCTTGCTGCAATTTTTCGCGAGCGCGATTTATTGCATTGCGTTTCTTAGCATGCATGTATGCTCACGGCTTGACATTTCATACTTTTCTTACCTCCGTTGCAAAAGAAAATTGCTTATACAACTTTGACCACGCCTGTGCGCGCTGGCAGCATTGATTTCGATGTGTAATTGCCCTGGTTGAGCACTGTGCTCGGTTCGGAGTTCTGTCAGTGATGAATGAGCCCAGTGAAATAATGCCACAGCGCTGTATATGAGTATAGCCAGACGTCATGAATTTGAAGCCGACAAGAATGCTCCATCTTTTCGTCTCTGAACATTTGGTATAGCTGCAGTTTCCGGTCACTGATTTTATAGCTGAGGTCACTGACTTTATAGCATGATGGCCGCGCGTGCTCCGCCTCCACATGAACACCCAGCGAGCGATGTGGACTGCCACTGTCATCTGTTACACCCAGGAGCCAGCCAGGGGCAGTGTGCTGCTTTGCCAAGCCGGCACCCCAGCCGGCACCCCAGCCGGCACCCCAGCTCCCAGCACCAGACGGATCAAACTCCGGTCTCGTGCTGCCGGCACCCCAGCCGGCACCCCAGCTCCCAGCACCAGACGGATCAAACTCCGGTCTCGTGCTGCCGGCACCCCAGCCGGCACCCCAGCTCCCAGCACCAGACGGATCAAACTCCGGTCTCGTGCTGCCGGCACCCCAGCCGGCACCCCAGCTCCCAGCACCAGACGGATCAAACTCCGGTCTCGTGCTGCCGGCACCCCAGCCGGCACCCCAGCTCCCAGCACCAGACGGATCAAACTCCGGTCTCGTGCTGCCGGCACCCCAGCCGGCACCCCAGCTCCCAGCGCCAGACGGATCAAACTCCCGTCTCGTGCTGCTTACCCTGGCCTAATCAACCAGAATTGTCAGAGTCCTTCATACGTGCGACTTGCCAAATTAAGGCACTCTCTGCAGACAATTCTGCACGCGGTTGTTGGGCGTGTAACTTGTGGTGTCTGAAAAGTGAGCCCAGATGCTTGCCACAATGGCCTAAGCGTCCCGTTGCTTTAACAGTTAAGTTGCAGGGACGGGGAGGAGAGCGGAGGGGGAAGAGGGGGGGGGGGCGAGAGGAGAATCCCACCACTAAACGTCCTGTTGTTTTAACAGTTAAGTTGCGGGGACGGGGAGGAGAGCGGAGGGAGGGGGAGGGGGGAGGGGCGAGGGGAGAATCCTGCCACTAAGCGTCCTGTTGTTTTAACAGTTAAGTTGCGGGGACGGGGAGGAGAACGGAGGGAGGGGGGGGGGGGGAGGGGGGAGGGGCGAGAGGAGAATCCCGCCACTAAGCGTCCTGTTGTTTTAACAGTTAAGTTGCGGGGACGGGGAGGAGAGCGGAGGGAGGGGGGGGAGGGGGAGGGGCGAGAGGAGAATCCCACCACTAAGCGTCCTGTTGTTTTAACAGTTAAGTTGCGGGGACAGGGAGGAGAGC
>NW_023596805.1:16687639-16693804 GCF_011947565.3 Pollicipes pollicipes | reverse complement strand
ACAAACACGTCACAAGCAGACATAAGCACACCATGGACAAACCCAAACACGGCACAGAAAGACACAAACACGTCACGGACAAACACAAACACGTCACGGATTGGCACAAACTCGTCACGGACAGACACAAACGCGTCACAGATAGCCCCAAAAACGTTTGGCTCGTGGAGCGCTCTGCTCCATGTGCTTTTTGAACATGCATATGGTGGCTTGGAATAGATACAGTGTTTGTAATAATGTATCAGATGAAGTGTCTGATTCTATCGTATGTATTTTATCACCTGAAGCTGCTGTCATCGATGTCGTTTGCGATTTTGATACATTGCAAACTGTATTAGCGGTGAGCTACACGCACTTCACATATTTCCGGCATTGTATTGCAAAAAGCGCCGCAGTCCTGGCTCTCTCAATACTGGTCTCGCTAGCGCCGGCATGCCAGCGGCTTTCCCGCAATCAGCTTCAATTCGCCCCTTAAAACAAAAGGTTCTACAAACTAAGCACAGCCGTCGAAGGTACACACGCACTTAACCGCAGCAGCGGCCACGTCAAACACTTTGTACGGGATACCCAGACCATCACAGCGCTGGGCGTCACGCCAGCTGACCCTGCAGGGCCGAGATGTACTCCATGGCCATCTGGAGCGTCTCGTGCTTGGAGAGCGGACAGTCGACGCCCTGCGGCAGGTGGTCCCGCAGCAGGTCGAACGCCTCGTTGAGCCGCTGCATGCGCCGCCGCTCGCGGCAGTTGGCGCTCTCTCGGCGCCGGCGCCACGCGTCCCCGCAAGCCGCCGCGGCGCGCTTCTTCTTTGACAGTGGTGCCTCGGCAGGCGCCGTCGCTAGTCGCTTGCAGAGTCGTTGGGAGCTGCGGTCGACGGATAGGGCCTCACGGGACTGACCGTGACAGTAGGTGGGGAGCTTCCAGCTACTCCCTGCGGGAAGAACCCGGCAAGTAGTCAGCGCTGTGATCCGGAAACGCTGCGCAACATACATGTGACCTTTTCAGGACATATACAAAGTGTCAGGAAAGGCAACTGACGTGTTGTTGAGCATGCCCCTCTCATGGCTTTAAGGGTGTCATCTACTGTCATGATCATTATTCACAAACAAGAGAAATTGTCGGGGTGCGACATTGTTAAGCGGTATTATCAAGTCCAGCCGGTTTGATAATAAATGTCTGCGCAAATGCATATTATGGGAGCACATAATGCCCTTCCGTACATCAACCGGGGTGTGAAATAGTCTCATGCTAATTCGTTTATAGTCCGTTCATCCTTACAGCAATTCCCTTCGGCAAGCTCAGTTTATAGCTGACCGTTGGTCTGGCCGCTGCACCAATGGTCGCGTTCTTTCAACATCACGTAACACCAACAATGCTCGCGATCATCATTCCCCGTCTTCCGAGCGGGTGACTGGCCGCAGCCTGGCATACCTGTTGGGAGTGGTCTGCAGTCTGCCGAGGAGGAGGCGGCGGCGACGGCGGAGGTGCCGCAGAAGGCGCCCGAAACCCGCTCACCGAGCGCGACCAGTGACGTCATGCGGTGGGTGATCCCTGACACGGCCGGCCGGTGGTGCGGGTCGACCTCGTCCAGCAGGATGCCACTGTCGGGACTGTCCGGAGACGCCACGGACATGACTAGCTCTGCGGTACGCTGCGGTGTCGGGGGAGACTACGACGCACCTCCGCTGGTGTTAGCGCCCAATGCCAGACTGGGGGCCCCGACTCCCGCCCCGCTGCACGCTTCACCGCCGGCCCTGATTGGCCACGGGGCGCTCAGGGGCGGGGCTTGATTTACAAAGGGGCCCGTGAGCAGCGCCCCAGAAGGACGGGCGCCGGCAGGGGTACACCGGGCCGGCGCGTGGCTGGTGGCCAGGTAACCAGGGATGGCTGCGTTACGGGCCGATAGTGCTGTTGACTTGTCCGTTGGTCGTCCACAGAGGTCGTCGGCTGGCGAGCCATGTCCAGCAGGCCGAGGAGAGAAACAGAATTCTAATTCATTTCTGTCCATGCGGTGTCATAAGTATAACGCTAACGGTTCATGCTTCCAAAACTCCCTGCCGTGCGTTGCGTTGTATATTAATTCCAAGGTGCAAAGGTCCAAGAGCTGCAGCCTTTTTACTGTCGCAGTTGTGAAGCGTCAAGAGAGCATACAAGTTCGAAATATCAAGTTGACCTCTAAGTACTAGCTGCCCCTCCAAGTATGATCTTTGCTTGTGGTGACTTTGTTTTCATGGTCCATTAAATAGGTAATATGTTTACGACGCAACCTTTGCATTGTTAAACATTGTCACCTAGTCTTCTATCTATCATCATACTAAAAGAACTGTGTGTGTGTGTGTGTGTGTGTGTGTGTGTGTGTGTGTGTGTGTGTGTGTGTGTGTGTGTGTGTGTGTGTGTGTGTTGTGTGTGTGTGTGTGGGTGTGTGTGTGTGTGTGGTGTGTGTGTGTGTGTGTGTGTGTGGTGTGTGTGTGTGTGTGTGTGTGTGGATGTGTGTGTGTGTGTGTGTGTGTGTGGGTGTGTGTGTGGTGTGTGTGTGTGTGTGTGTGTGTGTGTGTGTATGTCTGCCACCTCATTGGGATCACCTGCAAGCTACATGGTAAACAATTTCTTAATGAAACTTTCACACAAGCAAACAAGCGTCTGGGTCAAGTCAAAATTTTGCATTTCGCAAAAACAAGCGCGTGCTGAGCAAAAAAAGGTCGCAAAAATCCAAACAGGCTTAACACGGGCGACGCCAATTTTACGGCGACCGGCCGACGGCCCGACAGGCTTCGTTTCCCGGAGCCATATCTCGATAACCAAGGGTCGTAGCGACATGAAACTTGCACAGCCAGATAGGTAATATAATGGGCAATTGGGCTGTTATAAATTTAAAGAGGCACATGGCACGCGGCACGTGCACACGTGTTGATCAAATGGAATTGACCGTTTTTGAAGAGTTTTGCGTTTTGGGTGATATCTTGGCGCGTAGCGCAGGTAGAGGCATGAATTTTGTTTCTCAGCATTCACAATTAAAATGGCTACACTTTCAGTGTGCGTCGTGAGTTTGCGCAACGCATCGTTGCGCTACAGCTTGCAAGGCAATTTGCCAGTGACCAAGTTTTAAAGTCGTCACCGAGTACAAGCCACTACCGTTAAAACTATCCATAATTTAGCGTTGACATCGACAGCAGCATATTGGCCGATTCTTCCTCTCTCTCTACCACCCTTTCATTGATGATATTTTCACAATGGTTTGCTCCGAGATGAGCCTAGATTAATGGGCTGCATGGCGGCTTTTTACGCCGCGACGGAACAGCGCTGTCCGGTGTATCGGCCGACGCCGACTGCTGTTTCAAGGTTAAACGGCCGTCTGATCACGTGACTGGCTGCCGTAATTAACTGCCTCCGACCGATTATACCATCTCGCACCGATATCTCGGCAACGGCGGATCGGGGCAACAAGAGAGTGGCACGAAAAGATGAGCCATGTGAAATGCCACGATCGCACGTATCACGTGGCACGCGCTCAAAGATGGATTTTGCTTCCTTTCCCGGCTTTACACGTTTTGTGCCAAATCTGGGCGCCCAAGAAACGGACATACTTCGGAGTGGCACGCTTCGATAAGGAGTGGAGGGAGTAAGATGGTAGTGGCTGGTCACACGTGCCACGTGTCATGGCGTCCACGTGTTGAAATATGAATTTGACTGTTTTCGACGTAGTTAACTTTTTGCGACATCGCTGCACCCAGGGCACGGAGTGACTCGAGAGTGCCATGCTTCGATAGGCAATCTAACGGGCAATCACGTGAGGTAAGATGTGATGTCGCACGTACCACGTTGCACGTGCACACTAGTTGTGAAGATCCACCCTGCTGATTTCGTCGGTTTTTACGTTTTACGCCACATTTCGGCCTTCAAAGCATGTAGTCACACGGGACTGGTATGCCGCGATAAGGAAATAAATGGTCTGTGGTGTGTTTCCACGTGTACGTACGCACGGGTTACGTGTCACACCCACACGCTCCGGAAAGATTGAAGTTCGTATTTATGATAGGTTTTAAAATGTTGTGACACAGCGGAACACCTTCTTCACAGCACCACCACCAGAAGCAGAAAGGGCACGGGACCACTGGGGAGTGGCATGCATTGGTCGGTAATCGAACAATCATGTTGCATGAATTGCCATGTCGGACGTGCTGCGTGTAACGCTTGTACGAAACGGTGAGGTAGATTTGGTCATTACCGGCCGTTTTTCACGTTTTGCGCCACATATCGGCAACTAGGACACCTATAACCGTGATTTAAACTGCAAAAGGTAGATATATAAAATTTCTGCGCGCTTTATTAACGCAGCGAAGCAAGCGTGCAAACGCTTGTATGCTCAAAGACAAGTGAATCCAGTGGAACAAATTTCAGCAAAGACATCACAGCCTTTCGTGCACGTTATGTGCATCACTGCCTCGTTCTCAGACGACGAGGTAATGCAATGAGCTCAATGATCTGAGGACCGGTGGGACTAGGAAAACAAATATAATAGCGAAGAGCGTAGGAACTCGGGAACGACGGACATGGTAATGGAAATATTTTGAACGGACAGGTGCCGCAAGCAGACGAGACCGAAGTCTACCCAGCATAATATTTGTTTGCATAAAGAGTCAGTCACTGCGTAAGTATTGCACACTATATCCTTCGGTCCAGCTTCGAAGCTCACGTGAATGGTTTTGTGGCGTGTGCGTTTGAGGGGGGAAGGGCGACACAGGTTAAGTTAACTTAACTGTTAAAGGGTACAAGATATCTGTCCCGACCCCAGTATGAGTTGTCAACTGATTTCTGTTCCGTCATGGTCGATTTTTCATTCAAATCGTTTCGCGTCACGTTGCTGTAGTTTATCCCTCCGAAGACGTCTCGCAGCCCAGCCAGCTGCCGCGTCCGCTGTCAGCCGGTCGGTCGGCTGCCACGTCCACTGTCGGCCACTCGGTCAGCTGCTGTGTCCATTGTCGGCCAGTCGGCCAGCTGCCGTGTCCACTGTCGGCCAGTCGGACAGCTGCCGTGTCCACTGTCGGCCAGTGGGCCAGCTGCCGTGTCCACTGTCGGCCAGTGGGCCAGCTGTCGTGTCCACTGTCGGCCAGTCGGACAGCTGCCGTGTCCACTGTCGGCCAGTCGGACAGCTGCCGTGTCCACTGTCGGCCAGTCGGACAGCTGCCGTGTCCACTGTCGGTCAGTCGGACAGCTGCCGTGTCCACTGTCGGCCAGTCGGACAGCTGCCGTGTCCACTGTCGGCCAGTCGGACAGCTGCCGTGTCCACTGTCCGCCAGCCGGACCGCTCCACGGCGAGCTCATCAGACGTCGTCAGCTGATTGCGGGAACTCAGATATCATCAGCTGGTGGCAGGGAGCTAAACACCATCAGCTGATAGCAGGTGCGCACATGTCATCAGCTGGTTGCTGACCGAGATACATAGTCAACACATTACGTCCGCTCGAAGGGTGGTGAGCACGCCTGCGCAGCTAATGCCGCAGTCGACGCGGCCGCGCCACTAATGCCGCCGTCGGGCGGCCGCGCGCCAGGCACCGTGTCATTGGAGCGCACGGGACAAATGAGCTGTAATTGGCGGCCAAGAACGGGCCGTCATCGGAGGTTCATCGCGATGCCCTGCCGCCTCACCCGGGCCGCTCTGCCCCCTTACGCAGGCCGCTCTGCCCTCTCACTCGGGCCGCCCCGTCCCCTCACTCGGGCCGCCCTGCCCTCTTGCTCGGGCCGCCCTGCCCCTCACTCGGATCGTTCTGCCTCCTCACATGAGCAGCCCTGCCCCCTCACTTGAGCTGCCCTGGCCCCTCACTCAGGGCGCCCTGCCCCTCACTCGGGCCGCCCTACGCCCTTGCTCCGGGCGCCCTGCCCCCTCACCCGGCTCGGCAGAGGGCAGGGCGGCCCAGCACAACTGCTCGGGGACGGTTGAGCGGCGACGGAGGAGGGGCCGTCTCACCATGGGTTGCTGAGACGGGCTGTGCACAGCGATGATTAGTCCCAGAGCTGGTGGGATTGTTGCGCTCTCGGGCTGAGAGCCTGGAGGAGAGATAACGGGGCAGCGTTTGGGGTCAAACATCGACAAGACAAAGCTGTATGAGGCCCATCAGATTAATGGGCTAGTGAGAGTGCAGAGGGATTGACAAATCGACAAAACAAGGG
>NW_023596805.1:16646670-16686639 GCF_011947565.3 Pollicipes pollicipes | reverse complement strand
GAGAGAGAGAGAGAGAGAGGAGAGAGAGAGAGAGAGAGAGGAGAGAGAGAGAGAGGAGAGAGAGAGAGAGAGAGGAGAGAGAGAGAGAGAGAGAGAGCGATGAGAGAGAGAGAGGAGAGAGAGAAGAGATGAGAGAGCTTGATGTCGCGTGCTGAGGTTGCTGATGCGCCTCACTCGACATCTTCCCCAGGGGCGGCGGTGGCGGCGGCGACGCCTGGAAGTGTGACCTGTCGCACGCGCTGGCGCCACCTGCACTGTAAACCCTGGCCGTCGCTGCCCCTTGCCGGAACAGCAGTGCCCGCACGCTGCCACCGCGCCCGGCTCATCCTCAACTCCGGCACCAGTAGCGCACCTGCGGCACCAGCGGCGCTCCTGCGGCACTTGCGGCGCTCCTGCGGCACCAGCGGCGCTCCTGCGGCACTAGCGGCGCTCCTGCGCGCGGCGACGCCCATCTCCGGCGCTTCTGTGCCCCCCCCCCCCCGCCACCGCAGGCTGCCGGCGCCGCATCTGAGAGTGTCGCGTGGCACGGCGCCGACCGCCGGCCGCACCATTCCGATGCTAATCACGGCTTTGGTAACGACACGCGCCGACGGACTTCCTGGAAATCAACCGAAGCCGGCCCGGGACCGTCTTTTAACGCTGAAACGGCTGTGGTTAGGGGTCCATTTCGCGCTGTGCGGTCTGCTGGGGACGCTCCGTGCCGCATCAATTATTTCATAAAAAAGCAATGAATGGCGTTGTGCGGAGCTGGTTCCGGACTGAGCACACGTGTAGACGCAGCTAGCTCATACGATACGGGGTCTGTGGTAGCGAGGGCTCAGTACGGCACCGGATGATAAATGGGTTGTTCAATCGAGCCTTAGATGAACAAAATGTGCTCGTAAATACAAAAGTAGCAGACGTTACTGCTGGCTTGACATTGAAACGGCTCTTTGCTCCAAGTCGCTCGTGCCACACAGGCGCGCGTTTCGGCAGACTGGTCTTGCGGCGAAATAAGGGTTATCTTGTGTTGAGTTACGGTCGACAGCGAGGCGTCAGTCAGCGGTCCCCCGAAGCCATATTATGCGCCCGCAGCACCGCACCAAAGTTGGTACACCGCGCGAGGAAGCCACGTGGCGCTCAGGTACTCAGTGAAATCGGTACACATTCAAGTGCCCGACATGGAGTGTCGCCTGATCACATGATTCACTAGCGGTCCGGGGCACAAACTAAACCTTGCTGAGCCTTATAAACGGACTATCTCGGAGTGTTCACAGAAGTGCAGGAAGTTGTCGTACCGGGTCAATATGTCCGCCAAATCAAACAATGTATTCTGTGTCGGCCCAGAAGCTTATCTGTGTTTCCTTGTGAATTTGTATCTTCAGCCTAATTTCCGGCAAAAGCTTATAACATCTGAGCCTACATTCTCTTCTAGGAGAAAAGCATTATCAATGCTTGAAGACACTCTTCTAAACCACGCAGAATGTTGATAGTTTTCAGCTCCTGACATGCTCCATTTTTTCACACATGTGTGGAATTTGGAAGCCCGGCCTCTCATAGGAAACCAGTGACAACCTCTTCACCGAAATAATGTTGGTCGCATGTTGTATTCTATTACCCAATATCATAACTTTTTTGCACAACGTTCCCTCTTAAAGACTTCCCTGTACGTGATCTGATGTATTTCATCACGCCACAGGGATGACTAATCTTATTAGGTGTAGCTCAGTTAGTTAATGTAATATCTAGCTAGGCTAAATTCCATTACTTACTGAATAATTGCGGGAATAGTTCTCGGTTTCGCTATGATCAAGATTTTCTACGTATTTTTGTCAGGAATGGCTATTAATAAACAAAAGAACATCATGTCCGGCACAAAACATTATTCTAATTACATGCACGCAAAACATTGAATGCACTACGAAAGGAGCGAAAAACGAGTGTGCCCAAAGGATTTCGTAAACAGATAACACATCACTCAAACGGCCTGTGGTATAGCGGTGTTTCGTGCAGTCTATTCGTTGAGCACGAAAAGTCAAAATCCCGCTACATCTTGATGAAATGCGATGCTAACAGCAGACGCAAACAGCTTCAGAAGTAAAGCTAAGGGTGTTCGAACGCGCATTCACAAAACAGAGGGCATGGCGCTACGTGGAGTAGAGCACACAGCTGCTTCGTAGAGTAGAGCACACAGCTGCTTCGTAGATGTTGGGTTTTATCAGGGCGCACTGTCCCGACAGCACCCTCCCAGGACCTTCACTTACCCCACCTCAGATTTAAATGGAATACATCGTCGCCCACTGCCGGACAGCCTTTCACGTGATGCGATGTACCCTTCCCAGAAGTTGGTCCCATCGATTCGAAATCTTACACAACGTTAGCAGTAAATGCGAACGCCTTGACGTTGGCAATCACTGCTTTCCGCAGCCTGCAGGCCGCGCGACTACATCATAAAAACATTCGTTCGGCCCGACCCGCGCTCGCCTTTAATTGCAGGCCAGCTTCCAAGGAAGCCCCCGACACTGAAACTATCGTTAATTACCCATCAATCATGCGCTCCGGCGATCTGGGGCGGGCGACGCCGGAGGGCCGTGCCCGCAGGTTCCCGCCCGCAGCCGCCGCCGAATTCAATGAACGCTAAATCTGCATACATAACTAGGCCAAAATACAACAATTATTGATGTAGGTGAGCCTTGGGGGAGCGGCATGAGGCCTGGAAGGCTGGGAAAAACTCTAGGACGACAACACCTCCTGGCACGCTTCGAGGCTTAACGGTGAAGTTCTGGTGGTAAGATAATACCAGGTCATCGTTACTGCTTTGCGAGCGGTTTGCGGCGAAGGAGGCCATGTTTTTAGTTGCGGTGAGTTCCCAGGCGTGTTTCCTTTCCGCTGTTGTTTCCCATCCCGAGTTTCATTCGCAGCCGGCTGGCCTTGCTGGTGTTCCTTGATTTTACAATGCCAAAGCTGTCACCCGTGTTCTGCATTGCTTCGCAAAGCCTGGCTCGACTCTGGATCGTGGCTTCTGCACCATTAAAAGGTAAGCGATTGAAAAGCAGAGTAAGTGTTACTGCTTGGCCAGCCTGTCTGTAGTCTCGAGAGCAAGCTGGGCTTGCAGCGTTTTACATTGCTGTGGTTTCATATAAACACTCAAGCGGTAACGGTATCAAGGGTAGATATGTAAGATTGCTCCCCTCCTCAGAGCCTTCACCACGATGATGACAAATTGGGCATTCATCTTGTGGCATTAAACCTAATGAGGAGAGGTGCGGTCACTTATTAAACAAATTTGCTCTAATGATGCCCGAAATTGTTGGTGTGTATCATCAAAAAGCAACAGCTCAACAATACAAATGAGTTGGATCCCTGTTGATCCATGGGCATCGGATCAATCTCCACTCGGCCCTCAAGCAGGCAAAAGGTACCTGGCGCCGCTTTTTCAAAACTTACCCGTTGATGATCTGATCAAAGTATGCACAATGCGTTTAGAGCCCTTTGGTGAACACAGGAAGGTACTTGTATCTCTTTTCAGGGGAGAGATTAGCTGCAGAGTCCAAGCTCATGGACCAAAATTCAAGCGACTTGCGTGTATTTTGTTAGATATCCCATACAGAATCGAAGGAATCATGCCTTGAAGAAGTTTTCTTACGTCACTTTTCCAGAATTATCTACCAAATTAACATTTCAAAAAGCAGCTTCCCATCACCAATCATTCCGAAAAGTTGAGGTGCTGCCACTCTTGCGTTTTTTCTTCGGCCGAAATTTATCTAATAAAATACTACCATAATGAGTGCCTCGGGCCACACTGCATCCTGGAGGAGTCGTGCTAAGTCAAAAGTCCCACTGCATTATCAGAGCGCAAAGGGAAAACTGCTGACAGAAGGCAAACCGCCAAAAGAATCAGGAAATATGCTGCCATCTGCAACGTAATTAAATAAAAAATGCATTTCTGCTGGTCCATTTGTCTACCGAAGATTTTCACTCCGCTCTTAGGTTCGGTATTACTTTGCACAACGAATGTTGATTAGCTCGCACTCTTGTCATTTCTTCCGTTCCGCCAGAACTCCTCTCGCCAGGCACCATGCTGGCAGCTCCACAAATCGTGATAGCTTTAAAGATAGTGAGAGTCCCTCCTCTCATTTGTCTGACAGCACCAAAGTGCCGACACCCGAGTCGAATAAAGCCGCGCCGACAGCTCAGCTGACTGCACCCGGCCCCTCAGTGGGATTGCCCGTCCACCCCGGGCGGCCAGTGATGATCATTTTACTCGCGCGGGTACGCTCATTGTCGGGGCGGCGTGGCCAGACCGCTTTCCGGCACCAGGAATTATGAATGGAATACAGCTCGGTCGGCGCATCACTCGTGCCCGTCTGCAGTTCAGTGCAGCATAAAAAGGCCGTGAATCCGCTCAAAATGCTAACTTTATCGGCGACTTTGTTAGCGAGACGGGCCATTTGGTGTGCAAAGGACCCTTCGCAAATGAGACCCTATTAAGACGTCTGAGCCTGCTGAAGTCTGCTGAAATGAAACGGCACAGGCTGCTCGGTGCGTGGCAAGGCTAGCAGCAGCGTCCTCACGGTCGGCGGACGCACAAGACAGTGCCGAGTTGACGGGGGCCGATATAGATACTCAGGCCGCCCACCCGCGCTTGAAAACATGTCAGCCCCGACCGGCCACAAACAGACCGCAGCCTCCCCTCGACCGAGCCTCTCGAAACCTTCGAGTGACCGCTGTCTTTACACGCCACCGCAGCCAAACAGCGGGGGGGGGGGGGGGGCACCGTCAGAGGGAGGGACCGCAGACCGCCTCCAGAGCAGGGCGGCCGACGGACCACACAGCGCCGGCCTGGCACCGCCGCCCAGCCGGACGGCCGCGCGGCCCTCCGGAGGCGAGCAAATTGGGCGCACTGAGCTAACTGGATTACGGGGACGGCAGCCCGGCGGTCAGCGGCAGCTGGGTCCGCAGCGGCGCCCAGACCCGTGGCCGGTGGCGGCGCCGAGTCGGCGGCAGCGGCAGCTGGGTCCGCAGCGGCGCCCAGACCCATGGTCGGTGGCGGCGCCGGGTTGGCGGCAGCTGCAGCTGGGTCCACAGCGGCGCCCAGACCCGTGGTCGGTGGCGGCGCCGAGTCGGCGGCAGCTGCAGCTGGGTCCGCAGCGGCGCCCAGACCCGTGGCCGGTGGCGGCGCCGGCGGACCAGGCGGCAGCCCCACCTCCGGCGGACCCTCAGAGGGCGCGACGCTGGCTCTGCGGCGGCCGCGGACGCCCGGCTCGACCCTCGAGCTGCTGGACCCGGCATGGAGGCATGACTTCAGCGTCCGGCCGCGCATGCCCGGTGATGTTTATCTCCGACCTTCGCAACTGCGGGACGTTCCAAGGCTCGGCCCGCGGGCTTCTGCGGTTAAACATGGCCGCGGATGAGCTAATAACCCCTACAACATCACGGCTGCATAGATTCAAGATGTCACTCACCATGCTTGTTGATGATGCGCTCTCACTGTAACGAGTCCCGAGCAGCCCTGGACGGCTGGTTACCTCTCGGCATGGCTGCCCTGTCACACTGCTGATCAGATACGGACCGGGGTGCTGTCAAGTGACCTGATTATACCATGCGGTAAATGAGATGTACAGAGGGTTCATTCTCCTCCTCTCAATTAAGGTGCAGGGTTCTCATCTTTTTATGATCTCCTGTAGCGTACCCGCTCGTCATGTCAACCGCGCGACCGCGTTTCTATTTGATAACAGAGCAGTGCTGCAATCCCAGCCCTTATAACCATCAGTGGCACGCGAGGCTCAACGTTCTGAAAGTCTTTGTCATGTCGTGCTGCCGCAGTGCCGTCTTCAAGTCCAGGGAAAACCTGACCAATTCCAAAGTGTCCGCAAACGCAGTGAGATTCCGTTTGGCGTGATGCTGCGACCTGCCACGCCACCAGGACAGTCTCACCACCCCTCAAAGCTCGGTCTGTCCTTGATCACGCTCTGTGCCCGTCGGAGCGGGTTCCGACCGACAGCGACGAGGACCTGACGTTGCAGAGAGCCAGATTCTTAAATTCGCAAACCAGCCCGCAGACACGTCTTGAGCGTGGGTCCAGGTCTCGTGATGGCGGCAAACCACTGCGACTCGCAGCGTGCGGTCCTCTGCTGTTGACAGACCGCTGCGACCCGCAGCGTGCGGTCCTCTGCTGTTGGCAGACCACTGCGACTCGCAGCGTCCGGTCTTCTGCTGTCGACAGACCACTGCGACTCGCAGCGTGCGGTCCTCTGCCGTTGACAGACCACTACGACTCGCAGCGTCCGGTCTTCTGCTGTTGACAGACCACTGCGACCCACAGCGCCCGGTCTTCTGCTGTTGGCAGACCACTGCGACTCGCAGCGTGCGGTCCTCTGCTGTTGACAGACCACTGCGACTCGCAGCGTGCGGTCCTCTGCTGTTGACAGACCACTGCGACTCGCAGCGTGCGGTCCTCTGCTGTTGGCAGACCACTGCGACTCGCAGCGTCCGGTCTTCTGCTGTCGACAGACCACTGCGACTCGCAGCGTCCGGTCTTCTGCTGTTGGCAGACCACTGCGACCCGCAGCGTCCGGTCTTCTGCTGTTGGCAGACCCAGATGGCCTCTCTGGCTACATTCTGGCGTGGTCCGCGCCAGGCGAATGAACAGCACAGCGCTGGTTGTGTTGAAATGGTCTGGAAGACCGCTCGACCCCGGTTGCTGCGCAGTCACATTGTGTAGCGTACTCATGATGCATTCTGATGCTTGGTGACTGCGCTTTCCGTGTAGATGCCCATGCTTTCACCTCGCTGGGGCCGACTTAATCAACGAAGTGTTAATCACGTCATTCTTGTTCTCTCATTTGAGTTCGCACCCCACCTCGCATAAGTACGTCCTATAGTTTCGAGTTTCATGATCTTTTTATCATCTGCTAAATGCGCATTGAAAATCAACCACTTTTGGTCGTGTCTCGCTGATTAAACAAGCTGCACGTACTAAAATGTCTTCATGCACGTATTACGAGCACTACGAGCTTTATTACGAGCACGACCTTTTTACTTCATACTTGACCTGTGACACGTTCGTGTAATTATCTAACATCGTAAACTCGTAACTATGCGCTTCAAAGGGCTCGGAAGTAGGCGTTTGGCTTTTCTTTCAAACATATAAATAAACATTTAGGACGCGTTAATCGTCTGCTTTTAGTAGCAAACAAGACTTTTGTCGCAATCAAGTTGGAAGGGTGTTGAAACATGAATTCATGTTGCATAACATTTGCGGCTGCGCACGGCTGCAATCTAGCAGTAATGCAAGCCTGGTACTTATTGCAACCATTTTGTCATTTGCAAGCTAATAAACGGAAATTAGCCTCGACCTAGCCGAACATAATGCCCATCTAATGGTATATTTACCATCCAAGGGAAAATCACCGATCATTTCCATGTCGAGCGTAACTGCCTCATGAAGCATTCAAAGGTCATGATGAAGAAGAAAAAAAGGAAAAAAGCGGCTCCCAGCTTTGCAGTCTTTGTTGTTCTGCCATTTGCAGGCCGTATCGAAGAGCATCTCTAGACTTAGCTGGTGACCATTGTGAGCGTTGATCGTGAGCCGTTCCCGGTGACCGTGCCAGCGCTGCACACAGCAGGCGCGCTCGCAGGTGGCGGCGGCTGGCGGCCTGTGTAGCCCAGCTGTCACCGGCGAGCGGCCTCCGATGGGTTCATGGGCCGTCTCCGGGCCTTTTTGACAGGTGGCGATGCCGTCACTGGCACTGGGCGACCTTGGCAAGATGGAATGAGCCCGCTTGGTTCGGAGGGGATATTACAGCACTCTGAATGTCATGGGATATGTTTTGATGCTATCAGTTTGAAATAGGTAAAGGAGAAGCTCTTTCCTGATTGAAGTGGAAGTACTCGCATACACTCGGGTATTGTGGTGTGCTACCACGGACGTGACTTTGGTCAAAACTTGACAAGTGGGCTATGTAAAGTTCCTATCACATCCGTACAATACGATTTGATTTTATATTTACAAAATATTGCTTTGCGTTGTCAGCCTCGTTCCATCGAAGCAGGCAAATGACCGCTTTTGCCCTTATAAACTAGGGCTGCTGGAGGCACATGTCCAGTGGGTTTGTATTATCTCCAGGTGCAAATTTGAAATGTTTGGCGGTGCACGCTCAAATGGTCGACCTATTGGCCCAAACTGAGCCGGCCAACCGGCGGTCTGTGGCCGCACATGAGGACGACAGATCCCATCGACCTGTCAAATTGCCCGGAAAATCCACAGCGCCTCTCGGCACGCGTGAACAAAAATCGGAGGACCAAGTGCCCCCTCCTAATGCCCTTAAGCCAGACCGCAGTCGGCGTTGGGCGGCGATCGGAGACACGGCGCATTACCAGATCGGAGAGATACTGCGTCGGCAGCCGCCGTACAGGACCGGACTCTGAGGGGACCACCGTCACACGGAGACCGCCGGCTGACTCCGAGGGGACCACCGTCACACGGAGACCGCCGGCTGACTCCGAGGGGACCACCGTCACACGGAGACCGCCGGCTGACTCCGAGGGGACCACCGTCACACGGAGACCGCCGGCTGACTCTGAGGGGACCACCGTCATACGGAGACCGCCGGCTGACTCTGAAGGGATCACCGTCACACGGAGACTGCCGGCTGACTCCGAGGGGACCACCGTCACACGGAGACCGCCGGCTGACTCTGAGGGGACTACCGTCATACGGAGACCGCCGGCTGACTCTGAAGGGATCACCGTCACACGGAGACCACTGGCTAACTCTAAGGGGACCACCGTCACACGGAGACTGCCGGCTGACTCTGAGGGGACCACCGTCACACGGAGACTGCCGGCTGACCCCGAGGGGATCACCGTCACACGGAGACCACTGGCTAACTCTAAGGGGACCACCGTCACACGGAGAGCGCCGGCTGACTCTGAGGGGACCACCGTCACACGGAGACCACTGGCTGACTCTGAGGGGACCACCATCACACGGAGACCGACGGCTGACTCTGGGGGGATCACCGTCACACGGAGACCACCGGCGAGACCGGTCCTTGAGAGGACCGCAGACACACAGAGACTGACGGAAACCTGCATTTAAGAGGACCACCGTCACACGGAGACCGCCGGCGAGACCGGCCCTTCAGAGGACCGCAGACAGACAGAGATCGACGGAGGCTTGTATTTGAGGGGACCGCCGTCAAACATAGACCGCTGGCGAGACCGGTCCTTCAGAGAACACATGGAGACCGCCTGAGACCTGTATCTGAGAGGACATAAGTCGTATGGAGAACAGCGAAGGGGCAAACCCTGAGAGGATCACTGACACACAGAAACCATCATCGGGACCTGCCAGCAGACCGCATCCCACTAAAACCACTGGTTTGTAGGCTCCTCGCTTGCAGATAACCACCCATGTAATTGACAGATATATTCTGAGGGTATACCGACGTCCATGCCCGTCAAAATTCTTACGGGACACGACAGATGTGGCACACAATTCAGTGTTGACGTCCTGGTGACACGCAGCGGAAGCTGGGTGATCTGTGTACCCCGGTGGCCTTGGGGGCTCGGGATCCTCCGGCCGGCTCCCTGATGACATCAGTAGACTCCAGACGAGCGCGCCCTCTGTATCGGGCTTGATCCGTGTGATTTCCGCAACAGTCAGTCCGTGTGCACATTTACATTGTTAATTGGCGCGTGCGTGTGGCTGCCAGCTACATTGTGCTGCAGCTGATGTTTAGGCGTAATGAATCAGGGATTGCGTCGGTGATTGCTTTGTATAATTCATACGGTCTTGCGCAAATTGTTAATAAAACGCTTAGCGATTATTTTGGCTTAAGTGCTATCAGCGATGTATTGTTAGCTAAGTGTTGCACTTGAGAGTAGTGCGGAACTGAATGGAATTCGGCATCAGCAATCAGCCCTGAAGCCTAATGCCTGTGCCATGGTAAGAATGTGTTCCGGAATTGCATTGAAAATGCATTACGAATGATGATGAATGAACCATGATGACAGGTAGATGAATGTCCAATGTGCTTGCAGCTGATGCAATCAAGTGGCATTCCAATCGGAAAGCATCGATGCACTCGTTGAGCTCGTGTCATAATCACAGTACTGTGTCGGAATCCCCAAAATATCAGGCTCGGCAGGTGATATTTGAGGATAACACCCAGTCACGCCCATTGCTAGGTTGGCCTGCACCAACGGTCCCCCCCCCCCCCCCCCAGCAGTAGTACGTGCCCTCGCAAGTAATTACCCTTTCAAACAAATAACGCGATATTTTCAAGAAATGAATGCCCAAAAGCGCAGCAAACCATGCCCATCATTTGCTAAGCTGGTCCTGTTTAGCAGACCAGCCGTTTTCACGCCGCGACGCCCTCGAGCGCCGCTCGAGACTCTCTTAATGTCGCTGCCTACACCAGACGTGGCCGCAAACAGCAATTTCCCGCCACAAGCGGCGGCGGCGGCGCCGGTGGGCCGGCCGATTGGTCACGGACCTCGCGCCGTCACTCCACTGGACTGAATCCTTTCGGCTGGCAGCCGCCGGGCCGGTAATAACGCCGTCAGAGCAGAGGAGGCGGCGGCAGCGGCGGCGCCGGCAATAACGCCGTCAGAGCAGAGGAGGCGGCGGCAGCGGCGGCGCCGGCAATTAGCGCCGATCACCCGGTCTCGCTGTCCGTCACAACAGGCGCGCGCAGGCGGCAGGCGGCCGACACAGAGGCGGCGGGCGGCCGACACGGAGGCCGCGGGCGGCCGGCACAGAGGCGGCAGGCGGCCGATGCAGATGCGGCGGGCGGCCGACGCAGAGGCGACGGGCGGCCGACACAAATACGTCGGGAGGCCGATACAGATGGGGCGGGCGGCTGATACAGAGGCGGCGGGCGGCCGACACAGAGGCGACTGGCGGCCGACGCAGATACGTCGGGCGGCCGATACAGATGCGGCGAGCTGCCGACACAGAGGCGTAGGACGGCTGACACAGAGGCGTCAGGCGTCCGAAAGAGTTATCACGCCGTTGACAATATTGCCAGACTGTCGACAGAGCGCTGTCATGTGGCTGACGGAGAGTTTTCAGGCGGCCAACAGATCCATGTGACTGACGGAGGGCCACCAGGCAGCTTATTGAGAGTTGTGAGGAGGTCAACAGGGTTATAATGGGGTCCGCAGAGAGTCGATGGTTGGCCGACAGACAGTTGTGAGGAGGTCAACAGAGCCGTCATGTGACTGACAGAAGGTCGTCAGGCAGTTTATTGGGAGTTGTGAGGAGGTCAACAGGGTTATAATGCGGTCCACAGAGAGTTGATGGCTGGCCGACAGACAGTTGTGAGGAGGTCAACAGAGGTGTTATGTGACTGACAGAAGGTCGTCAGGCAGCAAGCAGGGTTTTCAGGGGGCCGAGACTCATCAGGCGGTCTGAATAGCTGTCAGGCGGCCGGCAGGGTCGTCAGGTGGCTACCGGCGTCACCACGCGACGGCATGGCATTATCAAGCGCCCGGCAGAGCTGCCCGGCGGCGAGAGCGGGTCATCACACGCACAGAGTCGCCAGGTGCTCGCGCTGCGATCCTGCAGACCCACACTCCCTCCTGGAGCAAGCCGCGACCTACGAAGGGATGGCGCAAATAATGGAGGTGTCAGTGGTATGTAATCGTCGTAATTAAAAGCCGTCCACCCCGTCGCCGAGGTTGGCCACTGGACATGACAGACGACTTGACCGTTCTTGGCTGGATTTGACCGACCACGCACAGGTTGATGGCATACAGCAGGTGGATTTTACACAGCTTTTACTCGTGCACTGGCAGCCGTGAGAAGGAAGACAAGACAAGGGCATCAACAGTTTCAGTACGTTATAATGAGCCCCTGACATGACCTATGTCAAAATGAGCCTGAACGTTATCCCATGTCACGCCATGAGGGCGTAGTAAGTACAATTTCTATCAGTGATGAATGTCCTGAAGTCTTCCATACCACCGTCCTGTTTCCAATGCTATGGCTTCAGAATGCAATGGCAAGTCAACATAACGACGGTCTGGAGTCCAGAGGCTCATTTTTGTGCGCCTATCACTTCAACTAGATCATGTTGGGGTGCTACAAGTCTTTACAGGCTACAGGTATTACAAGAACAGGCGCCGCTTCTGTAGTTTGTAGACCTATTAAGACATATAGCCTATTGTATTATGAGTTTGGCAGCATCAGACCATGAGCCAAGATGGACCCTTATTTGGCCTTCGGTATTGATATCTACCGCACAGCTGAACGCTCAACTACCGCCCAGTTTACCGCTCAGCTGGCGTCCGCTTCCCTCCACGTGATCCTACGTCAAGATATCGGCGAATGTGACAGCTTGACGTTGTCAAATTGCCTTATTTGCCACTAAACAGGTGTGCTATCAGAGCCAGTAAAATATGTTTTCTCGACCATATCTGTGAAGTCATCGATGATTTCTGTCTCAACGGAATTCATTTTCCTCTCGGCAAAATAGCCTGGTCTGCTGCTTGCTTCGAGGCTACTTGATGTCGTTCGCATTAGCACTATTGGTTATTTGGTCACAAGAAAGGAAGCGTGGACGAAAAACACACCAGCCATGGAAACACCCAGGCGACCACCAAGTGAAATAAGTTCACGTGAAGCGTAAATTAGATCATATGTACCTAAAGCCAAATGTTCAGACCCTTGCACCAGCCGAATACAAACGGTGCCACTTTCGGAGATGGTATGATATGTGTGTCAAAACAGTAGTTATCACGGATCAGCGATGATGTGCAGGCTGGTAATGCATTGGACTAATCGGAAAGCGCTCGTTTAAATGAATTAAAACGTGATGCGGAGATACGACGGTTAGCGCAACGATGCTCTGCAAGCCTTTATCACAACTACCAAATGGTATTTGAAATAAATCATCTATTTCAACAGGTAACATTTTGATTGCAATAATTTTATTAATGTTGTTAACGAGATAAGCTAACGATGTGAAGGAAGGCAGAACAGAATCTCCAATGAGCAAACAAAATAAACTGGCCATCATCTAAGAAAGCATACATGGATGCACAAGCACCGTTTTTGGCCCCTATTTGGAAGCGATTTCGTACTATCTTTTTCCAGACCGTTGACCATGCCGGTTCATCCAGATATTTTTATAAAAATATATGATTTAACAGCTGGGAGCAAAAGTCCAAACTGGCTGGTGCGTGCTAATGTATAGAGTAGAACAGCATAACTGATTAGTGTTGACGAGGCTACGGTTAAATGATATTGGGCCGATAATTCGTGATTACTGATTTATTACGAACAGTATTATGATGCTCCTCGTTTGTTTAGTTTGCTAATGCCCACGTCAAGATTGGGAGATGAAAGATATTAAGTTCAAACCCAACTTCAGCAAGCTCTGCTTCGACTGGTTGTTACTGGAAGGATGCCAGCTATGGAAGAATGACCAGCATACGGTGAACTGGAATCCGCGCGGAGCAGCCTCCACGGCAGAGAGCTGACGGACATGATCCGCCTTAACATGGCCCCATCGGCCCAGTTTTCCGCCCCGATGTCACAAATGAGTCCTAGGTCATGCAAGCCCTTCATCGCTCGCCCGAGAAAATCGGAAAGCCCGCCTACAGTCCGTGGGGGTTGCTGGTCGTGCTGTGGTCAAGTTGCTACTCAAGGAAATTAGAGGTGCGGGGTTTGACTCTCCTTGGTGCCGTCTTTCCTGCCATGGTGAAAGGCAGGCGGCGTTAAACAGCCTCATCTGCTGAGTAAAACCACAATGACACGCATAACTAGTTGTGAATGTGATGAAATGCATACTAAAAAGGGAAAAAGACAAATCCTGCTTTTTCCTGCGGTGGTTATATGCTAGTTTAAATTCGCTATCTTGGACTTTTGCCACCTTCCAGGGCGTCAGAGGTGCAAACGTTTTACCGATTCACATCTGGCGTTCTAGAACAAAGCCTGAGTTGGGTACTTAGAAGCTCGCGTCATACAGCGGTTGAACAGGCGGGCATATTATTCTAAAGTTAATGTGCTTTATAACCACAATAAAAAACACTGTGGTGTCACACTAAACGCAGCCTTAGTTTCTGATTAGTATTAAGTGTGAGATGCAGCGGGCGCCGGTGTGATTAAACACTTGACTGGGCATCGGACGCTGATGGACAATAACTTAAGTCGCCTTAAAACAATCCTGAAGGGAATCCAACATCAACCAGGGAATTACATGAAAGAGGGTGCAGTCATCAAACAATACGCAGCTCGCGGGCAGATAAAACGTTATAATACAGCTCATCAGCAGTTTTGATGCAGCATAAGTACGATTATGTTTTTGACGAGCTTGTCTTGGGTATGTGAGTCATGTTTCTATAGCGGTTAGTGGCAAGTTATCGGCTGTGATAGCTAAAGGCAGTATTTCACATTTGTATGGGGTTTTGACATCTTGACCTCCTGTCGGTGCAGGTCACAGCCTTGTCCTCCCTAAAATATAAATTCATCTAGTTTTTAAGTTGCACGCCCCGAAAATGGGGAGAGTTTTTCGGGTTGAGTATTATCAGGTCACTTTGGCATTCATTCATGACGGCGTCATAAAGTCATTCAAATCCTGCCATTCCGTAAGCCATGCGGTGATGAAAGCCAATAAAAATGTAATGGTCGAGTCATTCATATCCGGCGTTCGTGAGCACGATTTTCAGATATGACTGCCTTCAACTGACTGATTCAATGTTGTTCAATGTACGACGACGCAATGAAATAATGACGTACCAGGAAGCACATTTACTAAACAGAGAAATTATGTTGCCTACAGCACTCTTTTCCACCTAAACGTATACTAATAGTTATAAGTGAGTTTGTTTGATCATATCGGATGTTTCCTTCAATATCTTTGAATGTGAAACACTCCCTTTAAATGCCATCACTGCAATGCGTAATAAGTGGTGGTATCCAAAGATACGCACGTACGTACGTACGTACGTACATGGTACGCGTTCCACGAGCGAGGCTGAATGCCCAGTGAGACTTATCAGCAACTTACCGGAGACCGGAAATTACCAGAAATTACCAGGAACTTAACCAAGATTCTGTAGCTTCCGCGGTGCTGCCCAGCCAGACCAATAATGTCTTTTGAGGGCTCATATCTTTTCGGTCACTGATCGCACTAGCTTTCGCTCTTTGGCTGATCGCACTTACAGCAGCGGGAGACACAGTTATCTAAAAGTTAAGTTGCAGTATGCTCAAGGTATTTGAATTCCCGGTAATCGAACAGGTGGCGTATTTCTGTAACGTTGCAATATTTCCATGACTTCGCTTCACTGCGCGATAAACATGGGAAATTCAGCACTTTTAGGACGATAAAAAGCCGGAGCACACGCAAGCTGGAGGTGAAGGTGGATGTGAAAAGGTGGAACTGAAGCTGGAGGCACGTACATGCTGTAGGTCCTGAAACTAAGCAGGCAGAAACTAAACAGACCCATAGCCCTGGTAACCATCATCAGCCTTATCATTATGACCACATGAGCGCCGGCGTTTTTCGCAGTAATCTGGTAGCAGTTTCCAAAAGTATAAATCATTATAATCTAAAACATGAATGACGTTCTCATACAAAGAGAGTAAATCTGAAAACCGGTGGCGTATTTCACAACAAACGACGCCAGGGTGATGCTCTAGGCGGAAGTTCACGGCCAAGTTGCCTGCAGCTAGCTTTGATATATAGCCAGCCACGACAGCCCCGTGTTGCGTGTATACCGGAAACAGGTCTGCCGTAACACCGCCGTCGCGCTGTGCGCGTTGATGATCTGATCAACGCCTGCTGTTCTGTAGACAACAGGGAGGCAGCTGTGTTCAACGCCTGCTGTTCTGTAGACAACAGGGAGGCAGCTGTGTTCAACGCCTGCTGTTCTGTAGACAACAGGGAGGCAGCTGTGTTCAACGCTCGATATGTCACGAAATGATTTGACAGTGAGATGGGAGAAGGGCTGACACTTGTCCACGGCTGCGTTCCGCTGTGAAGCAAGGCGTCCAGGGCTGCATACCGGTATCTGCTGCAGCCAAAGGCAGGCCTTGATCGCACTGCGCGGCAAGATCTAGTCTGGTCCCCTAAACTGGTCCCCGTACCGACAGTGAGCACCTCGTCTAGTCTCTGTGCAGCAGACTGGTCCCCTGAGCGACAGTCAGCACCCTGTCTAGTCTCCATACGGCAACCTGGTCCCATAGCGTCAGTCAGCACCTCGTTTGGTCTCTGTGCGGCGGACTGGTTCCAGAGCGGCAGTCAGCACCTCGTCTGGTCTCTGTGCGGCAAACTGGTCCCATGGCGTCAGTCAGCACCTCGTTTGGTCTCTGTGCGGCAAACTGGTCCCCTAGCGACAGTCAGCACCTCGTCTGGTCTCTGTGCGCTGGACTGGTCCCAGAGCGACAGCCAGCACCTCGTCTGGTCTCTGTGCGGTGGACTGGTCCCAGAGCGGCAGTCAGCACCTCGTTTGGTCTCTGTGAGGCAAACTGGTCCCCTAGCGACAGTCAGCACCTCGTTTGGTCTCTGTGCGGTGGACTGGTCCCAGAGCGACAGTCAGTACCTCGTTCGGTCTCTGTGCGGCGGACTGGTCCCCTAGCGACAGTCAGCACCTCGTTTGGTCTCTGTGCGGCGGACTGGTCCCAGAGCGACAGTCAGTACCTCGTTCGGTCTCTGTGCGGCGGACTGGTCCCCTAGCGACAGTCAGCACCTCGTTCGGTCTCTGTGCGGCGGACTGGTCCTAGAGCGACAGTTAGCACCTCGTCAGCTGGCCAGTTAGCCGAAGCTGAGCTTGCATACGGCCAATCAGCGGCCGTGACCACGAGTGAAGGGAGTGTGGAGCGCGGCGCCACATCTCGGCAGCCGAAACAAATGGCACGCAATCACTGAAGCCGCTCGGGACCGTTTTTCAGTAATTACATCGATGGGTGGGGAGCGGCCAATTATGCTGATGAAATGGCCTGCAATCATGGCATGGTTGTCGGAAGCCGGCCGGCAAACGGCGCCAGCTGATCGAGCTACGGGGCTGGTTGTGCTGGCCCCGTTGTAGCCGGGTACTGCCTGAGGGCATCGTGGTGGTGTCGCTCCAGGCATGGTCATGTTCGCCTCAGGCCCGGCACTGCCGTCGGCTAGCGGTGGCTTTAGTGGGGTTGCCTTTACTTGGAGCGCCATATCTTGCCTAGGTCGGCGTGCTGCGCTCTTCCCGACACATGCAAGAAACGGAGTATTTGAAGTTGAAGCTGTTTTTGAGTTTTATGATTTCTTTAGCTTGCAAGCAAAATGAGCGATGGCATTTGGAATAAATTGCAAAGCTTCGCAGTTTTCGGGTCAAAGCCATTTTACAATTTTCTTTGCATGTGACCCAGTCTTTATTGACGTTTGTCAGATTAGTAGTTATGCATGATATCAATAAAGGACATTGGGCGAGTTTAATCAGGATAAAATGATGCCTGCACTGCAAAGCAAATACATGAAGAAACGCTTACTATGGCTAGGCTATATGTCGTTTAAGATTATTCCAAGTATACATCAGCACCGTATCTGCCCATGTATGTTTCGACTCGGCCCTTGTTGTCAGTGGGCCACATGCATTTGTACTGTAGAGCAGCACACACACTTGCTGCTCCTGGTGTTGGATATACATTTGGTGCACATAAGACATTGAACCCGTCTCATTTCTTGCTCATCATATGATCTTACTCATTCCCTTCATCCATTTCAAAGCATGCATGCTTTAATGTCATATGTTGTTACACTGACCTTTCATCCTCAATTGCTCCTCAGTTTTAAGGCCTCTCAAAGCTAATAGGAGACAAAGGCCCGCGAGGCAACCGGATTAATTGGGCCTCAAACGGCGGCGGGGGCAAAACTTATCGCACAGATTATAACCGTCTCCGTTCCGTGCACTTATGCAACGTTCCCTTTCATTTGTTGACGCGTGCCCCGTGGCCATACGATTCGCGTGCAATTACTACACTTTAATAAGTGCTGTAAGTATGACAGATCGGTTCAGTCCGCATGCATCTGACCACGTTCCTGCCCTGCGGCTTACTCTGTCCTCAGCGTCGAGTCCGTCCACGCTGAGACGTACCAACAACGGTCACCTGGCGACCCAGCCCGACTGGCAGCCAGGGGTACGAAAACCCGCCGACGCGGCGGATAAGGTCGGCGACAAAAATGTGTATATATTGACGCGGAGCTTGGTGCAAAAAAATGTTTTTAGACACCAAATTTTGGTGACGGCCAAGACGAAATAATAACAGCACACTGTGGAAAACAAAACATGAGGTCTCCATGCATAGGTATTATGCCTCCTTGGTAATACATGTCGTCACACGGCACCAGCAAACATTTCCGTAAAGACTCTTTACCGTACTCTACCGCACCATGGTAACTTTGCTAGGTTTCATTGCAACCCGGCGACAAAAATATATATCTTAGTTGGTCGGCCGACTCGGTGACAGGCCGGCGACAAAGCAGTGTATTTCCTATGGCCCGTCCGGTCGGCCGATTCACTGTTTTTAACAGCCGAACCTCGGTGTTCCGAACCAGATAGTATAGCATACTGAACAAGTTAGATATGGGATTCATCTGGCCGCAAGGGCATGTTTCAATCGTTGCGATGCGACTGATGGGTGAGCGGTGACTTTCAATGCGCTGCAATTTTGCGATTGGGATTGGCATCAGTGTTATGAATAGATGCCTAGGGTTTAATTTTTTACCTTGCTTACTTCTTTGGCGGTGTCGCGATTCAGCACCCTGTCCTCAGCGACGAGAGGCATTGACAGTTCAGGGTTAGTCGGCGGGATGATCTGATCAAGGCAGAAACTGACCTTTGATTATCCAACCCGCCTTTTCAAGCCAACGAAAAGGCTGTTGGCTGACTGAAGTAGTCACAAGCGACCAGCATACCCCTGGAAAAGAACCGTGGATTTGTGGTTGAGGTCTGATGGCACTCCTCATGAGAGGAAATGAAATGAGGCGATAATAGTTCTGAAATGTCAATTTATGACGTTTTTGCTGTTATCCCCATCGAGAATAGTTACCAGTCACATAGATCTTCAAATCAGGGGTGTCCCTACGTTTTATTCAGTTGGGGGCTCCATCCTTCCACCTAAGTTTGTGGAGAATTGTGCTAATCTGGGAGACATGTATATGTTGGGGTACATTGCACAATTTTTCACTGCTCCCAAGCCTATCTTCCAACTGTATATACCTGCTTGAAATGCAATTATTTTGTCAATGTTTTGATAGCATTTGAACAATTATTCATACTTCAACCTTTTGCAAACGTGAATCTTGGTTTCCGGAAGCTAATATGATAGCCAATGATGTAGGCCACGGGAAGGCAATACAAGTGAAGAGTTGGGTGGTGTAGCAAATGTATGCAGTGAGGAGGGGGAACAGGTTTCATTGTCATCTCCCCTTTCACCAAGAGTTTTGCCTCAAATAGCAGGAGCTTTTATAGTATTGTGGTCGTACTGTCCTGTGATGTCAGTATGGCACTGGTTCAGGTTGGTATTATGAGGTTAGCCTTTGATCGTCTCTGAGGAAAACGTTGACTTTTTCTTGATGATAGCATTCCTACTGTAACCGGAAAGCCATGAAAGTCATTTCTACATCGAAAGTCTATTCTCTAGTGCTCTTTCGTATGGATATTTTTTGCTCTTGTGAGCATGGCATTGCATGGAAGCAAGCATGGTAAATTTTATCACTGTTTTTGCTAACATTTAATTGAAAAATTGTCCTGATTGAATCATTAACATAATGACCGTATACATGAAATGCAGGCTGTGAAGGCAGACAGCCTACCCCATGTGTAGCCTACTTTGATAGTAGAAATGAATATGGTTTGTGTGGCGGTGGCACAATGACAGGAGTGTCAATTCTCTATGCATGGTTGGAGGGAGATAGTAACCCATAGATCGTGGTCAATAAATAAAGTCCAGAGAAGGATTATATTTTTCTCATAACTTTTTGTAATTTTCCAGCTAGAAATGTTGGTTGGGGGAGGAATCAGCATTGAGGAGCCCAACCCAACAGAGTAATTGGGTAGTGCCCCAGAAATTAATTTGAATTGATGTTTCTGCATTATACACGACAAACATCACAAATAATCTTACATTCGCATGCTACTTGCATGCAAAGGGCAATTATGGCTTGCTGATTGAATTCCTACCAACGTTTGGATGTTGGCTATGAGATGTGCCATTCTGTTATAGCAGCTTATATTTTCATGATCTGAAATGCATATTTTTACTCCAGCATGTATAAAATAAATAAAGAAGGATAGCAGCCAACAATTTTTACTCTTACCCTGATTCGCCGGTTTTCGTAACGCGGTTAATGGGGGGAGGGGATTGTCTGACGTCTGAAAACTAAGAGGGGCAAAGGCTCGCAAAAAACAAACAAACAGTGAACAGTCCTTAACGAAGTCGCGTGATTGGTAAGAAGTCTCCTGTTCTTAATTGACCCCACTAGACCAAGTCGAAAATCACATTTTCCTAAAACCAAACATCAGCTTTGTATGCTCTCATATACGAAACCACACAGCGTGGTGACATGGAGCACAAAGGGCAGTGTCCCTTGCTTAATTATGAGTACAACGACATGTAGTTTTATCTGTTTGGAGCCCATACCTATAATGTAGGGTTTCGTTCATGTAACAGTGCCAACCCTCCGCGCGCGGTCCGCAGAATCGTCGCTTGTCGCCCGCCGCACCCGCCGGCCTTGAATCGCCTTGCAATGATCGTAAAAAACATCGTTGCTTTGAAACCAGAATTGCTAAGGACACTTTTTTGGTGTCAACACGCATTCAAGGGATGCCCTAGAGGCTACCAAAATTTTTAGCGGGACTGAAAAATATGCCGCATTGGTATCCCCAGAAAACCGTAGGGGGGGGGGGTGTTGCATCGCCCACCCTCCCCCCTCCTGTCAGGGCGAGTAACTTGTTGAGAAAATGCTAGCCGTTTGATGTGAAGTTATTGACAAATCGCGACACAATCTGCTTGTTGGCAAACAACGAAAGGCGCCCACCAGTCAAAACATGCCGCGTCAGACTTGGAGCATGCCTTAGGTATGGTGGATAAATTGATAACGGTTGAGATGGGGCTCGAAGCGCACACGGGATTTTCATAAGCGGGCATGACCTCGCAGAAGTCCCCATACGTCATTCTCAGCGCCACTCGCCACTGGTTCGAAGTTTGTCGTGCATTCTGCTGCCCTGGCTGTCGAGGTCCTTCGTTACTTTTCTGCGGTCGAGGAAAGCAAATCCAGCCGTAGGTGGAGTTTAAAGTCCTAAGTCCTAAGGGTGAATGAGAAAGGTTAAAGTCCCGTGAAGTCCTAAGGGTGAATGAGAGCTCCTGCTGTGATTGGGCTATCTCATCAGTCTAGAACAGGTACGCCTGCTTTCCTCGCAGCAGCACTTATCCTGACATTCATTGAAGGACAGTGTATGATTGAATGTCTCGATTATGTGCCTGATGTTGAATATTTCGACGATGAAAGAGTTTTTCTGTGATAGGCTTATTGCTGATGACGCTACTGTGCATGGACTTAATGTCTGTTTTGCCATATGATATCACATTACGCTACTGGCGACAATTTGTCCTCCGGAGCTTGGTCGGCGGCGAAAAGTACCCTTTTACCGCCCCTGTTGGCAGCGCCGTGCGAAGAGGGCCGGCGGGTCACCTGGTCTCTCACTGCCCCTGCAGAGGCTACACTGAGGCGAAGCCCGACGCACGCACGCAGGGAAGGGTGGTGACGCGTGAGTACGGTGGTGACTTAGATATGCACCATGTAGACACATTTTTGTTCGTTTTTCGCATCTTGTGTTGGGAGCTTCGGTCCGTTGCGCTGAACAGCTAGCCAACGTAGCACCACGCCGCTCTCTGCGACCCTCACATATGACCCATAGTAAACATTGGCTCAGGCAGAAACTATGCTAAAACACTGCAGTGTAGGCGGCAGAGAGTTAGCGAAAAATTGGGACTGAATAAGGGGGATAGGTACCTCTTACCTCTACCTAGATACCTCTTACATAGATACCTAGATAGCTACCTCTTTCCAAACGGATCTTCAAATGCGTGTCGCATGCCAAACCGCTTCAAAATTATTTGTTCCTTCATAAAATCGGTACGAAGCAGGAGCCGGAACAGGAAAAGATGCAATGCATATATATGACACGAGTACAGGAGAGAGGAAATGCAGAAAAAGGGAGGGGGAGAAGGAGCAACTGGATGAAAGAGGGGAAGATACTGAAATATGACGCGATTTGTGGTTCCAGATTAAGTCAATGTTCGTCATTAACGCCGCCCGATGAACTTGGCCCTCAGACATCCACCCCGTGACAACAGTGATGAGCTGCTGGTTGTGCTCAGGGCTGTGTCAGATGAGCTCGGCCCTCAGACATCCACCCCGTGACAACAGTGATGAACTCCTCAGACATCCGCCCCGGGACAACAGTGATAAGCTCCTCAGACATCCACCCCGTGTCAACAGTGATGAGCTTCTCGCTCAAGGCTGTGCCTTGAGAGAATTTCCTGGTTGTGCCGTCCACGCTTATGGTTCCCCGCCCCCCCCCCCCCCCCGCACTCAGCCCCAAGGGTCCGTAATTTGTATTACCGCCAACACAAAAGAAAACAACACCTGGTAATAATGGGGCCTTTATAGAGGTGACTTCAAACAACCCGCAGACCCACGGGAAGCTGCATTTAAGCCCCAATTGCGGTTTATTTGTGGGAAAATGATTGTGATGAAATGGAGATAGCCGAGCCGGAAGAACAGTTTAGTCCGAATGGCGCTTGGGACTAAATAATTCGGCTCGATAAATAGCCCGTGACAGTTAAATAGAAAACAAGGGAAACGCAGCACTACTTCATAAGGCGTGTGCCCAGTTCCGTCAACGAGGCAAAATGTATTCGTCCTTGCTGAAATGGCGTTGTATCGTTACGTTCACGAGAAGCTGTTGTATTCGATTCAAAGGGGGCGTGGTCGCTGCGTGATTAACGCACACCCGCGTGGCCGGTTGGATATCCTTCTGTCTGGGGGGCATCAATTCAAACCCCCTGAAAAATAAAAAATAAGGTAGTTAGAGACACCAAATTCACAGTGTAGATTAACCTGCATGTGAGCTCACTTGTGTCGAAATGTGGGATTACTAGGTCATAACTTTGTGGTTAAATAAGGTCAAAAAAGGTTCAACTCCAGATTGGTGTTTCAAGTACCCCCAGACCTGCTCATGAAAGCGCCGCGAAGCTACCCTACGTGTTCTAAGCGAAATGACAATATGGGCAATGACCTTTTTTGATTTTTGTAAGCTTTGGGTGACCAATTGCCTAGGAGATTGCTCCTATTTTGTTATTCGAGTAAGTGTCAGGTATTACACCAGCAGCATCTTGCTGAAAACAAAACGTTGAACTGGGGCATTAAGGTTCAGTGGCATACTCTGGCCTTTAACAAGTTTATTATAAGTGTCTGTTGCGGTCTCTGTCACCAATTAACTCGAAATGAGCACCAGAAACTGCCCTATAAAACTAAGCTCAAAGTAAAAAGGATATTGGTTTTGATCTCGTTCTGACCTTCGGTCATGACCATAGCTCCATGGAGTTGGCTGAATTCTATATCCATTTGATTTCTGGTCTAACAAATTACTATACATTCCAAAATTCCGTTCCGATTCCGTTCCGAAATAGTTCTAGAAAAACCTTCGGGGGTCAATTTGCTCCCCCCCCCGAGCGCGTGTCAAGAGGACTGCGATGCTGCCTTGGTACGCTAACTGCACAAATTTTAATGAAATATTTATTCTAGGTGCGCTTCCTCCTTGTTTCATGCTCGATAGAACGTGGATACTTGAAACAGGGACTGCGTAGCAGGGTGGGGGGGGGGGGAGGGGCAAAGAGGCTTAAGGGGCGGTAGCCCCCATCCCCCCCCCCCCCCCCACCTGACGACAAACAATGCTTGGGAAAAAGCACGTTTTTTCCTCGCCATACTTTGCAAGACCCCTTTGCACAAGCAAAAGGCTTTAAAGTTCTGAACAGATTATGATATTTCAGATCAAGGAGATCGCAGAATTGAGGAAGCGGGTGGAAATCAGACACAGAATGCCTTTCTTTGCATAAAAAGTCCGTTTTCTGGGTCATGAAGCCACGTTTCTGAATTTGATAGGTCATACTCTAGATAAGGAGGCCTTATTTTGTGGTAAGGAAGCTTTTTGGTGGATTGTGGTTCTGGAGGCCCCTTTCAAATATCATATGTTCTCAGTTCCAGATCAGGAAGCCATTTTGGGATCTCTTTCTCAATGTTAAATATCGTATTACTGATTGCGAGGCGCTGTATGCATAAGGAGGGCCTTTTTGGAACATGAATTGTTGTTTTCGGGTTGGGAGGCCTTCTACTAGGCCAAAAGTCCCCTGTATCATTAAAAAGCCCATACTCTGAAGTTTTTCTTCGACATTTATGAACGTGAATATTTACACGTGCGACAATTTGAAAAGGAGTCGCATACTGCTGTACGTGCACCCGCCCGATGACTAGGATACTGCCCGGAATCCCCCTGTGGGGAGGCCCCATTTTTCCAGGAGGCCCCCTGCGAAACCCTGCCGTCAACTCAAAATTAATTGCGTCACCACTAATTTGGAATTAATTTAAGAAGGCCAGGCAAAGAAGAACATGGCTTTATATTCGGACGGGTGTGACTCCGAATGTTTGCAAAATGGGCATCAACCCCGCGCGGTGTTGCCTGGTCCTGCTGCGACACGTTTCGTACCTACAGCTTGATTTACGTGAAAAGTCCAAATAAACATAGTCAGTCAAATAGGCAATGCCTATCGTTCATGCAGTGCAACTGTGATGCTGTTCATTGCGTGTTGCAAAAACTATGAGTGAGGGAAATAAAGATACATGGCTGCTCAAGACATACAGCGTGAACATGTCACGGAATATAGCTTGAAAACCAGCCATATGCTGTTTGTCAGTAGCCAAAAGTTAACTACACATACGCAACACATACCATGAACCAGTCAGTCTCAATCCCATGACAGAATCACGGCAGCGTTAACCCGCGTAGAGCAATGAATAGGCCGCTTAGCAAAACAAAAAATGTATCCATGCAAAGCTCTCCGCACTGCAAAAGCTGATGCAGAACCGTTGCCAAATGTATAGCAAACCACACGACTGTCCTGCTCCATCGTCCCCATGCATATAAGTAGGCATGTATCGCCAACAAGTTACTGTCACTAGCCAGGGCGGTTATGTTATGCACACAATTGAAGGAGGCAGCGCAAAAGAACTCACTGACACTAACACCCTTTCATCTCGCTCATCACATGCACTCGCGTCTCTCACGTGTCGGATCAGCGTTTACACCTGCGTCATGGCCGCTCCCTGCTGTTCCGATCAGCACCTCGCTGCACCTATTAAACCACCTCCGAGTGACGACGACTGCCCTCCCCCCCCCCCCCCCCCCCGGCCACGGCCACGGCCGGACACAGCTGGGAGGCGGCCGCCGCCCCGGCCGCCCGGCAGGTGGCGGCCGGCGCGCGCGGCGCCGATTTTGACGGCGACGTGCCGCGCGCGTGCGGCCAGTTATTAATTAGGGTGATGAATGGACGCGGAACCCGTTAGAGAGGCACGCGCAAAGAGAACTACAAAACAGCTCGCACCCAAGACGTGTGAAATGTCTGTGGGGTGCTGTTGCGGACTTCAGTGATTGGAGTTCGATACGTTGGTCGAATATGTTTGCTGGTCCTTTTCGACATTTGCTACTCGAATCATCTGTTTATTGATTGAGCCCCTAGTGTGCCTATCTTGTGCATACCTATTAATCTATCCACGTCATACGATGCAAAGTTCATTGTTGTTCAGAGCCGGTTGCAGAAATCCATCTGACTATTCACGATTTGCAATAGTTGTAGAATACACAAGCCATATAATATACACTGAGATGCTTGACTGCATTCTTCCCACTGTAGTCGCGTTCCAGGTCAACTTCTTATCCCCGAGGCTGTCGTCCATCATCGCAGTCTTGTGTCAATGTATCGCCACTATGCATGCGACTTGCTTCAGGCTTGATCTCCATGACATTGTTAATGGAAGAGAAGCAGCGTCACATCATGGCTGTGCCGCCCGCTCCATCATTTCAAGGTCTCCCGCACCATGGCCGGAGCACGGTGTAAATCACGAGCTGGTGGGAAGGGAAAGGGTTGACGCCTGTATTTGAGCCGCCGAAAGCCACCATTGTCCAAATACTTCATGTCACCGGCCTTAATATGGCCGGGCTTCACCCGCGTCGCCGATTCCCTTTCATCACACACTGCGTGAGGTCTATTAAGGGAGAGGCTATCCGTACCTGGCGATGATCGGCGGAAACCTCGCTGCATTACTAGGCTGCGCCTGGACGAGCCGTGATCTGTGCTCAAAATATAACAAATCCAATGTAGGCTACTGGCTAATTGCCATATTATATCCTGTAGTATATTTCGGAACACCCTCGCCGCTTATCTTATTATTTTACGTCAGTGACGTGCACACAAGTTCGCGGCACATATGCATGAACCGAACTCTAGATTTAGAACCCGCTAAAACACGCTGGCAGCGCACAAGACACGAGCACACAATATTGTCGTTTTTCAGTCAGCTTGGTCTTAAAAACCCACCGAGGTTGGCGCACGTTTTACAGGCGTGGGAGCCCGTTCCACGCTCGCGATGCGCGACTAGAAAAGGGGCATCGACCAAGCTCAGTGTGCATTCGTGAAATAGGCAGCTGACAACTTATGGTTGCCCTTGTGCAATCGCAAGATACATCAGAGCGGTGGCTGGTGATCAGTTGGCGGAGCAGTACGGAGTAGAATACATCGGAGCGGTGGCTGGTGATCAGTTGGCGGAGCAGTACGGGGTAGAATACATCGGAGCGGTGGCTGGTGATCAGTTGGCGGAGCAGTGCAGGGCAGGATACATCGGAGCGGTGGCTGGTGATCAGTTGGCGGAGCGGTACGGGAACGCTGTTCGCGTGCACTAATTTGTACGTGGTTTGTAGGTCACGTTCTACGAGCTACTCTCCTACCCCTGAACTGCTTGCTGCTGCTCGCCTCAGTTACATGATCGTGCAGCCTCACAACGAAGACTTGCAGAATGTAACACGGCGGACACCAACGCCTTTCCCAGCAGGTGCCTGATTTGATGCGGCACGCGCCGTTGTGCTCCGGTTTGTGTGCTCAAAATATAGTGACATCGCCGCATGGCGCTCCAAGCCCGGAGTCCGGCAGTGCCCTTAAGATGCGCAGCACCCCTCCATAGGCACAGCCCGCATCATGCATACCGATGCTCCTATTCATTCGTAAAAAACAAACGCTTTTGAATAAAGACCATTCCAAAGCATCCCAAGACGGCGTGGTATTTTGGCACGTGAGCAGGCCCCTCGTATGTTGAGTGAATCACTCCGTTTGTGCTGCTACACTCGATGAGAGGAGACTTCCGGTCGGGAGGCGCTGGCAAGGCGCGGTTCGCCATGTGTCGACAGTGACCGCCTTGAAACGATATATTCAATTATGCTGGTTGAACAGCCACTGAACTGAACGGCCACGGCGTCGCACACTAGCTTATATCAGCTGGGAGTGTGCATCAATTCAAAATCAATACCATCACGAAGCATCAGCTCTGAATTCGATTCAGAAGAGATAATTTTATTTTTTATGATTGCCGGTGATATGTGTGTCACAGATGAACACCGTCATCATCTGAATTGTATAAAAACATCAACGATCCGACTTTACAGTTATGTTGAATGGCTTGAACGAAAGTACTTATGTGCACCTAAGCACTTACTTATTACTTGCCTTTTATTTCTCCGAATTTTGAAATGTCCAGCCTCTCATTGCTTCTGTTTCCACTTTCGCAAATGCAGAGATCACACCAATAAGGAGTGCCGAGGAAAGAGTAAACCCAATGCGCCCAACCATGAAAATTACTAAATTCAAATCAAGATGTCCAGCATTTGGTGGCTGTGCAGCCGGAAAACTAAGTCCATGTCTTCTGCGCGCCTCTATCTTCCACAATGGCAATCCACAAAACGAACCATTCAAATTGCATTAATTTGTTGATTTACATCTCCAGCACTAAATTATCACCGATTGCATATACCTCTGCATCACCATATATCACTCTCTGCCAGGAATACCCCGTCTCGCTCAACAACTGTGAAAGCTTTGATAAAATCAGTACTTATAACTCCACGAACAAATGAACGCATGCAAATAAGCTGTACCATATGCAAACGCCTGACAGGACCGTAAAAGGGTTTGCTTCCCATGGGGTGTAATCCGGAGTTATGCACGTGTTCGCTCGGCACATGAAACGAACACGCTGAGTCCCGACTCCCTAGTTACAGGTCCTGAGCCAAGCCGTAAAACAAACAGCGCGACGGTGTGACATTGGTAATGAAAGGACAGCCGGGCCTGGGACCTGTCGCGGGCTCGCCGCCGCCGCGTAAGGTGGGCATTACTAGAGCCGTCTCGACACTCCCCGGCCGCCCGCGCAGAGGCGGCGCCAGGAGGCCGCTAGGGGAGGGGCGTGACGGTCAAATGGCCGGAAGGCAACGGATGGAGCTCTCGTGCGCGTCAGCTCGTCCGGATTTGGGGCGTTGATCTTCACGGCCGTATTAATTTGCGCCCCTCAGTAGCGGTTCATGACGCGCTCGTGGCAAACCTCGCTGGTGGCCGACCAGTCCCGGCAGGAAGGGTAATCATCGGAGTTTTGTCACCCATGGGCCCCGTTAACGTGACAATAGCGTGAGCAGTCATGTCCCCCCCCCTTCCCCCAGACGGAGCATGGGAGGATTCGTTCCTTCACATCGGAAAAAGGTTTTTGAATCTGATAATTACGGTGTTTTAGTAACCATTGATGTCACCGATTCAAAGACATTTATAAGAGCTTACGTGCCACGGCGTACATCTTCATGGAGCTGTGATGCAGGCAGTGTCTACTAATGGCTCTATCTACCGACGAGGCCTTAAATTATGCGTGATCAAGGCGCTTGCTAAATACGCTTCTCGTCCCAGTGCGAGTCGAACACAGGCGCTATCACGGCTAATGATCAAACACGGGCTTTGACTGGGCTGGGTCCTTTGTTTACAACAAAGTTTACTTTGACTACAACGGCTCACCTTCATCCGAGCATGAGATTTTCATTTCTGTAAAATGGACGCTCACATCCATTTAAGTGCTAATCTGGAGATAAAGCCTTGCTCCGTGTTTTCGTAAGGGGATGAGTTGAGATAAGGTTCACTGGGTGGGCATAAGCCAGGTGTATGGTTGCAGTTTAGACGGTAGGTGCTGATAACTTTTAGCTAGAAGACAATATCTAAGTCACCGATCCAGCTCGACCGAGAAAAGTAGCATGCCACCTTTTTAGATCTTTTTACTTATTGTTAGGGCAGCCGCGTCGGATTTAAACGGCAATTCCAGTTTTCTCGAAATGCGTCTGAATATCTCAGAATTTCTATTTGAAGTAGCCTCTCCTGGGGGAAAATCCCACTGGACTTTCTGCCCACCACTTCAAAAGTGATATATTTTATGTGCCTTGTTTTTTCCCAGCGTGTGTGTTCTGTGATGTTTGCAACACACTAATTTGTCAAAATGCTTGGGTAATAAATAAATAGCGTTAAGAAAACTTGAAACACTGTTTTTAGAAAAAGGCTGTGCAAACATGTAGCTAATATCCCGCGATATTTAACGAAACGTTACACTTTGTCTTTGATTTGTCCTCTATGGCGTTTAGCACAGTGGCTCTTCCCAGGAACGTAGTTTCGCAAAATGAGCTTGGCATTGGAGATGGGAAGGATGAACAGTGGGAAATGACCTAGCCTTCCCACAAAATATGTCAACAAGCAGGCTTGTTCCAAATTTGGCCCACTTCCTTCCTAAAGTTGGGAGGGGGGCTCGAGCCAAAGTTGGGAGGGCTGAAGTCCCTACTCCTCCCCAATTGAAAAGGAAACTACATCCCCAGCTCCTTTTGAAGCGCGCTTTGATTTTGGGAAAAGAGGTATCACACGGTCCGCAGTGACGCACTCGTTCAAACTTCAGCCAATGCGCTTCTCGGTGACTGGCCCTTGGCGCTCGCTGTGCCAGTCACAAATGGCTATTTATGCTGACTTTATGCATGCCAGCAGATGTGTCACTTTTAACCCCGCTGGACAGCAATAAACGATTAAGAACAGCTCAAACGGCATAACTCTCGCCATTAACAGCTGACAACGATCCTCAGGAGATTCTGTTGCCGTCATGACAACGGTGGTCACGACAACGCAGTTATCGCGGACTCGGGATACACTCTGGGGTTACCAAAGAAGGAAAAGATGTAGTGCTGCTACTAAGTGGTGGCAGAGAATTTGGAACTCGGAAATAATTGAAATATATCTTTTATTATGTCCTGCCAGCGCTGCAGTGGCACTACTCAGTGCTATAATTAGACCCTGAGTTTTTTCAACAGAAAAGGCTTTAAAAAAAAGATGCCAAAGGTGAAACACTTTCTTGAACAAGCTTGAGAATAAATGTTTAAGGCATGCCTGTCTAAGCCTGAGTATCTCTTAAGTCGCAAACTTCTACAAGCACTGCTTGGACGCAACCCGACAAAACGAATCGTGTAAACCTGTTTTCCTTTTGCGTCTGCTTTAAAACGTTTTGCACCGTAATTACTCCTGAACACGGCTACCGTCAATACTGGACATTTTGAGTCTGTGCTCATGATCACGGGTAAACGAGGTATTTCGCGAACTTCTTCGTAAGTTAATATGGTCCTAGCTCGTGCATGTAGACTTCACGTATAAAGGACCGCGCATAGGATTTTAGGATGTAGGAGCTCGCATGATTGAATATTTTGACAAATTTTTAGTACAAGTTTTTGGGTAAATTCGGAACGTTCTCTGAATCAGCGTGTTTTGGTATTTGAATGTAAAGTTTTGCTTGATCCTGCTTACTCGTGCCCAAAAGCACAGCTACGAACTATTAAATATTGACAATATAATCAATGTTTACTGCATAACGTCGTTTAATAAATACCTTCTGGTACATTGAAGGCCTGTAACTTTCAGCACAAGAACTTTCAATGTCTTAACGCCTAAAAACTAGGAGCTCAAGGGTTTCGTTGGTTACAGCAAGTACGTCCCTACTATCAGTGACCTCACGAGAGATATTTCCACATTTCCAATCTTACACCACAAGTTGAGACATGCTGAAGAATAGACCGTCTTCGTTATCAATTGTAAACAGCGCAAACTCCTCCAGATTCATATCGCACGGTCCCGTTCAGGCAGGCTCGACTTGGAGGAACCCGTATATCTAGTGTTAGGATGTGGGAGCTCGGATTCTTTACTATATTGATATCTTTTAGTGGGAGTATCTGGACGAATTCGGGACCAGTTTTAAATCTATGCGTCTTGATTTTTGAACTCATTTTTTTGCTCGACTTTGTTTGCTCGCAACCCTGCCGAAATACGTAAGTAGCGCAACTTTTCTGTGGCGAACTTTTCCTACCAGCACCTCAACTGGAGTCCATATGGCAAAGACCCGCAGACAGAGCTGCAAAGCTTATTCTGTGGGACCAATTTCGATGAACCGAAACCAGGCGAAACATCGTCAAATCTTCGTCAGCCCAGCCGTACACCATTTTATTATCTAGATAAGCCAGATTCTCATTGCGTTTCCGGTCAAACTTGTCGCTTATGGCACGCCGTAAATTTTTCGACTTTTGCGGCGTGCACGGCGGTCTCAAAAGTTGAGTCGGTAACACACCGCATCCATAATCGAGAGTTTTTTTGTGCTCGAAGCAGGGCGTTCTATAATTTGTTTACAAATTCCCTAGTGGATGCACTGAATGGTTTGCCACCAGCCAATTCATGATGCCGGTGTAATATAGTGTGTAACTCATTGAAGATTTCCTGCAAAAATATGGATGTAACATTCCTTCAAATCTTTTATGCATTCATTAGTGCAGCCCCGTCACGCTAACTTCAATTACCGGTTGCCAGATATTTAGTATAGGCTAGAGATTTAGCCTGCATCGCACATCTAGTGTATTTTTCGTTTCATGATGCAATTTTTTACTGAACCTTGTTATACCCGGTTTGCAGTGCCCTCGTTCACTCGTGATTATGAACATCTGAGCATGAATTCTATGCTCGAGCTGTCGAATATTGACAATATAACCAATGTTTGCCTGAGAACTTCGTTGAACCAGCACCTCGTGGTGTACTAAAGGCCAATAACTGTCAACACAGCAGTTCTGATCTCATAATGCCGGAGAACAAGTTCACATAGTCACTGTTGTGGCCTGCAAACAGGTAACACCTATCCGGTCTCATCAGTAGCGTTCTCGTGAGTCTGACCGGATCAAGTGACGTCATCTTTGCTTTTTATACCAGGTAAAGAAAATACATAGTGCTTCGAAAACAGCACGCATTTTAAAACCATTGTACTAATAACGTTTTGAAAACTCAAAGAGCATTTCTAGCTTGATGTGCCCGTCTGCAATAAACCCATCAATTCTCCCTGACATTTGAAATAAGCATAAACTGACTTACCTGAGCATGAGCAGTAAGGGTATTACCGTACCTGATCCTAAGCACGTGCACAGCGTTCGACCGCTACAGCAAAGCATTGCCTCTTGTTCGGCATGTCCAGCAAGCTCTAAAGACATTTCCGTTGCGAGGTTCCGATTTTCACCTGCTCCAGTTACGTACAGCTGCGCTGCACGCGATCTGGCGAGGCTCCTGTAGCCGTGTATCAGAGTGTTCCTGCCGACTGGCAGCGTGGCCAACGCCTGTTTTCCCACCGCGGCTGCCACGTAAATCAGCCCGGTCTGTCGTTCACTCCGGCCGCGGCAGATCATTACATCAATACCTGCGAAATGACGGCGGCAGGTGCCCGATAACACGCCCGGCGCAGTGGGCTCTCCCGCCATAACTCTTGCTGCGACAGGCACTAGCGGCGCTGGCCGTGCCGTCGTCGCCCCTGCGCCTCTCGCTCGCTGTCGGCCGCTCTCGCGGGGAAGAGGTTCTGCCGGGCCAGCCGGACGGGCGCCGCCGCCTGCAGCTCCAGAGCACAGCGGGAAGTCCGACGGCGATCGCCGACGCGCGGCGGGGGCCGCCACGGACTGCCGTGCCGAAAGGAGAGCTCCCAGTCGGCTGCATCTCTGTGTTTTACTGCTTATTGCTGACAACCGCATGCCGACTCTGGAATATATGTGCAAACGCTGGTGGAGAGGTACGACAGGCTTGGTGCAGCACAGGGATTGAACTTCTGTCGTTAGGACACGGCATGCGACGGGGGACGAACGAACATGTAACGACGTTGGAGCTAACAAATGCCGCCATCTAGATGATACCAAAACCCTAATCTAGCTACAAAAACACATTTGAGAACTCATACAGACGGGTGTCATCTCGGCGCTGGGGTATATTCCTGTCATGAGATCTCAGCAAGCAGATGATCAACAATGTAGCGTCCGCGCGCACTTCACAGAGCACATAAAGAACTGGCTCGGAGAAAGGTCGGCCAAATCTGACGGTTTTAGTCACTGGAATCGACACATTCGTAATGATTGACGCGTTTGAAGTTATCAAGAAATTACGTCACAGGGCGAACATTTATGGATATTGCTGCCCAAGATAAGCTAGCTATGAAGTTTTCGTAACACTATTTTTATCGATTTAGACCATAGCCTGTTGCATTTGAGAGGGGTTCAGCAAACTAAGTCAATTGTTCAGGCACTTGCCAGGAGCATTATTCACATAGATAAGACAGTAGCAATAGCCTTATTCCTCGGAAAAAGACCAGAAGAATGGAGATATAGATAGATTGATTTTTCGGCAACATGGCTTTATCGAAACAATGGCTTGTTATCACCACTGTCTCATCTATGGGTTCAGAAGACGGTGACATGTACCGCTAGCCAGTTCATTTCTGGCGCAACTATGAGTCGGATAGGGTGGAGATTGCTGAGTGGTGCGTAGAGAGCATATTCGTCGACGCCGCACAGTTAGTTTCACGTCTTGAAATACTCTGATTTCCGAGATTGGATGCTAGTTATTGAAGCACCGAAAGGGTTGGATCAATGTTTGCGCTCGATCATGCGTGACCAGCTGTACGCTTCACGGCTTTACCCGTGCAACTGCCCACTCTCTCCCCTGTCAACGGTACCGGTCACGTGCTGCTGCAGCGACGATTCTCCTCTGTCAACGGTACTGGTCACGTGCCGCTGCAGCGACGGTTCTCCTCTGTCAACGGCACTGGTCACCTGCCGCTGCAGCGACGGTTCTCCTCTGTCAACGGTACTGGTCACGTGCCGCTGCAGTGACGGTTCTGCTCTGTCAACGGTACTGGTCACGTGCCGCTGCAGTGACGGTTCTCCTCTGTCAACGGTACTGGTCACGTGCCGCTGCAGTGACGGTTCTCCTCTGTCAACGGCACTGGTCACGTGCCGCTGCAGTGACGGTTCTCCTCTGTCAACGGTACTGGTTACGTGCCGCTGTGGCGACGGTTCTCCTCTGTCAACGGTACTGGTCACCTGCCACTGCAGTGACGGTTCTCCTCTGTCAACGGTACTGGTCACGTGCCGCTGCAGCGACGGTTCTCCTCTGTCAACGGTACTGGTTACGTGCCGCTGCAGTGACAGTTCTCCTCTGTCAACGGTACTGGTCACGTGCCGCTGCAGTGACGGTTCTCCTCTGTCAACGGTACTGGTTACGTGCCGCTGTGGCGACGGTTCTCCTCTGTCAACGGTACTGGTCACCTGCCGCTGCAGTGACGGTTCTCCTCTGTCAACGGCACTGGTCACGTGCCGCTGCAGTGACGGTTCTCCTCTGTCAACGGTACTAGTCACGTGCCGCTGTGGCGACGGTTCTCCTCTGTCAACGGTACTGGTCACCTGCCGCTGCAGCGACGGTTCTCCTCTGTCAACGGTACTAGTCACGTGCCGCTGCAGTGACGGTTCTCCTCTGTCAACGGCACTGGTCACGTGCCGCTGTGGCGACTGTTCTCCGTGCGCGATTCTGATCTATGTCGTACAGCTTCTTTGCGGTTCTATACCTAATCGTTTTCCTCGTTAATCGTATGTGGGTGGCCACAGGTTATTCCGTTGCAGTGTTGTAATGAGATCACGTCTAGTAAACAACTGGCGTGACAGTATTTCAAAACTAATGCGGCGCAAATTGTGTGTCTCGCTTCTTGTTTCTGACAAGCAAAATATTAACTTCTAGCAAGCGTGGAGACTCGCTCATTAAGCGACCTTGTTCGCAGCCCGCCTGGGATTAGACCGTACTAAGGTTGGGAGGACTTTGATCAGGAAGAGATCCCTGTATGATTAACAATCACTTATTTTCCATTTTAACGTAACTTCACAGCTGAGCGTATGTTGAAAGTGTTGCAAGTACACGGGCAAATACAATTTGGAATGGTGCAACCTTATGAAATTATGGTACGCACGGTATAACAAGATGCATCATAAGCATGCGTTTGTATACACTACAAGTAAACAGTCGTTTGAAGTTGTTATAAATGTCGGTTAAAAGCTACTCGGACAATATCGCTGGCGATAGTTGCACCGAACCGGCCAGCGGGTGAATCGACCAGCTCAAAATCATCCTGAAGGAAAACCGCTCGTTTTGTGGGTTTGCGTCCGGCACACCGCTTCCATTCACAACATAGCTCAGCACTGAGCCAGCGGTGAGTGGCGCTGTCGTTCCGGTCCTGGCCTGGCCCGAAGACACCGGCTGGTTCCGTCTCCACCAGTGTATTCAACTAGTGGCGGCCCACTCGAGACTTGGGAGAAGGTACGACCATAGCAGCGTCGTCAGTTACGGTGCGCCGCCAAACGGCAACGCGTCGTTGGTAATGCGTCGACAAGCGTTCAAACGCCTCTCGTATCTTTCCAGTGAAGGTGACCGACAGCGGGACTTCGGCGGCTCGCGGCCGGCGGCGGCCGCTGCCGGCCGGGCCCGGCGCTCTGTCGGACTGACGCCAGCCAATCGCGTGACCCCAGACACTCACCCGCTAAATACGCCACTTAGGGCTGGAGGCCGCGGCACGCCGGCTTAACTGGCGACGATGACTGCCGGCTAGTGACGGCGGGACGGCGGCCGCGACCTGTCCGGGGACGGCGGTCACCTGGCCCGGCCGGCGGCCGCGACCTGTCCGGGGACGGCGGCCGCGACATGACCCAGACAGGCGCACCACGTGGTGATGACCTGGCCAGAATAGGGATCGAGACCCGCGCCGGATCGAGACAGCAGCCTGCCATGTGTAGGTGTTCTGGCTGCATGCCACCTCGCCCACCCGCTTCTAGTTGCTGGTTTATTGGTCCCTATGCCACACTCTAATCATAACTAACTTTGCGTGGCCCCCAGGATTTGTACCTGACACTATCGTACCTGGCGCGGCATAGAACACTTACCCACTTGATGTCTGGTGCAAATATCAGAACATATATGACGGGACAAGGAAGGGTGGAGGGACCGCAGTCAAGTGTCCATCGGTCACTGGGGCCGTAGCGGCGGCGGTGGTGTCTCTTCCGTCACATGTCGCAGGCTAGTGACCGCTCACCTCTGCGACACAGACTGATCAGGCTAGTGGCCGGTCACCTCTGCGATACAGACTGATCAGGCTAGTGGCCGGTCACCTCTGCGACACAGACTGATCAGGCTAGTGACCGGCCACCTTTGCGATGCAGACTGATCAGGCTAGTGACCGGTCACCTTTGCGATACAGACTGATCAGGCTAGTGACCGGTCACTTCTGCGATGCAGACTGATCAGGCTAATGACCGGTCACCTCTACGATGCAGTCTGATCACGCTCGTGACCGGTCACCTCTGCGACACAGACTGATCAGGCTAGTGATCGGTCACCTCTGCGATGCAGACTGATCAGGCTAGTGACCGGCCACCTTTGCGATACAGACTGATCAGGCTAGTGACCGGCCACCTTTGCGATACAGACTGATCTGCAATGCACAGGTGGTACGACGGACGCAGGTGGTGGCCATGCCGTGGTGAGGTCATAATGGAATGCTGCATATCGCGCAGCCCTCTAGGTCACATAATGCAATAAAAAGTATATATATATATATATATATATATATATATATATATTTGATATATGTATAAGCATATCAAATGACTAAACCAGCGGCCTAAATTTACACCCATTCCTTGATATTGTTCATTGATAAATGGGACGAGTCAGTGGCATAATTAAGCACCACCTGTTTTTTTTTGTTGTTTTCCCGCAATTTTATTCAATTTCAGTCGATGCACTACGTGCTTTCGTTTTGTGGAACTGTGCATGGGCCACTATGGTCCAGAGCCTTCAAGCGAAATAGGTCTGTACAAATATGCGGCATATCATACACTGGAGTCTCTCGTTTATAAGAGCCGTTTTTGTAAGTTGTGGGCGGTGCGGGCGCCGCGCCCCTCCCGCGTACCGAATGAGGCGCCGCGCCCCTCCCGCGTGCCGAATGAGGCGCCGCGCCCCTCCCGCGTACCGAATGAGGCGCCGCGCCCCTCCCGCGTGCCGAATGAGGCGCCGCGCCCCTCCCGCGTACCGAATGGTACCCTGCTCCGCCGCTGGGCAGCACCGGAGCAACCACAGCCACCGGCACACGGCTGAGGGGTCACCCGGTGCGAACCCGCTGTCCAGCGCCCTTCAGTGTGAACTCCTCCTGCAGACGTCATGGACGACTAATCGACACTCAAAGAGGGAGTAACATCGCCACAGGTGTGATCAGCTTCCAATTTTCTTGACACGATCTTCACATGCTAAACACATGCTCATTTATTGGTGCCGAATGGGCAGGCTCATCGTCGACACATGGCTCCTATAAATCTAAATAATTTATGTTTTGGTGATGTATACAAATTACATAGAGGCATTGAACGTGCCAAGTGCACGAAGAGTTGAAGCATGCTACGGCTAGAACATGCAGGGTCTTAAAATGACAAGGCTGACACCGGTCCGCTCACTTTCTAATTAATCTTGGTTGGTGGACGCGGTCCGCTGTCGACTGGAGGGTGGTAATTTTCATTACATCTCTGGGTCAGAGGTGAGCGGCCATTAGCGACGTCGCTGGGCCGCTATTATAGCGTTACTGCTGTCCCCTGATCTGGAAAACTGGGCCACAACGTGCACGAACGCCGCGCCGTACGCTAAAACACCGCCCGGGAGCGCCCGCGACGCCCACGGGGCCGTCCAGGGGCAGAAAGTCGCAAGGAGAGCCCGCCTCGCCATTAAATATGCATATTCAGTTAGTGAGTGCCCAGTGGGTGGGTGGGTGTGGGCCGTTGACACAGCGTTCGGTGCGCCATCGTCCGATCTGGGACGCCGCAGGCAGACCACGCGCGTCCGGCCACCGCTGCTTCAGAAGATGGGCCGCGGCGCTGACCGCGACATCGCCGGCGCAATCTTCCACAGTTTAACAGCTCCTTTTATCCGAGATAATCTCCGATAACGACATACTATACCGACGGCGGCGGGACGTCTTTGTTTTTGCCTTCATTAGGTGCCGATCCCCCGGCCAGGGGGCCCCGTAAAACGGCAGACCTATTCCGGTGACGGTCCAGAGAGCAATAATAAAATTGTTTTTAGACAACCGCCTGGATATGGCATGCCCGGTCTTCAAATCGACCAGAAAAAGCTGGTGTTCTACTTTATAACCAGCATCCAGGTCTCGACAAGATGTGACGCCGTGAAAAATGTACGACAGCCATTCACCTGAATAACGCGGCGTTCTCTTCACGAACACTGACTCGCCGTGTGTAAAATCCAGCTTTGGCCGACGTACACTGCGGACGGACACAGGGTCCGTTTGCAGTGGGTCCCGTGGGCCGTCGACTGTCTGCGCCAGCGCCTCGCACCATAGAGCCGTCGACTGTCTGCGCCAGTGCCTCGCACCATCGAGCCGTCGACTGTCCGCGCCAGTGCCTCGCACCATCGAGCCGTCGACTGTCCGCGCCAGTGCCTCTCACCATCGAGCCGTCGACTGTCCGCGCCAGTGCCTCGCACCATCGAGCCGTCGACTGTCCGCGCCAGCGCCTCGCACCGCTCCGGACCCAGACGCCGGGTCCTGGTTACAAATGGTCACCTGATGTATTCATCAGCGCCGGTTTCCTCCACTTACCCGACTATGCAGCGCAGCTTAATGGCGTAATTGGTGCCGAAAATGAAGCCGGGAGGGTGTTAATTGCTGACAATTGCCGCGCTATTCGACCCTTGCTTCCTTTGCCTTCATCACTCAGCCTCTCCAAACAAGTGGGCATTCCTTTCCCAGGCCAAATGGTTCCGGTCGCATGCCGTGGCTGTGCAGCCACATTACCCAAAGACTTAAGTGGGTTTTGACGCGACTTAGTGAAACACAGGGGTTTCTGACTGTATAATGATGTTGACCGAAAAAAGCTACGAAACTGTCACCGACTTCTTCTGAGCAGTAGTGACACATATGAGAGGACTAAGAGACTGAGCATGCAAGCAAATCGTTTAGAATACAATATAAGGGCACTGCTCCACTTTGTCATAGGGTTTTAAGCTGAAAGTAGCGTTTTCAAACCTATCTGCAATTAAAAGCCGTGTCCTTCATAAGTCTTTAAAGCTTCGTTTTTCGTCAGCCACAGATAATCCTTCTCATATTTTGGGTATAAATAAATCACCGCAAACGTGCTGCCTATTTTAATGCAATTATCGCTCATCCACACGATTGAAACTTGAATAGATGCATTGAAATGCATTAGATCTGTATATCCGTCACGTGCTTTTACAAATTGCAGAGCACATTTCTTGGGGAGAGTCACTCACATCTCACAGCGGTCCTTGCAGGTACCGGTCAGCAAAGTGTGGCAAACGCCTACCAATCGCTGTCGAAACTCAGCATGTTTTCTGGTGTAAACAACTAACTCAGCATAGTAAGGAATGAAAATGATGAGCATAACCCTGAGTGTGCACTGAAGGTGATCAAAGAGAAT
>NW_023596805.1:16624811-16643170 GCF_011947565.3 Pollicipes pollicipes | reverse complement strand
CCTTCCAACTCTCCGTGGTCTCTCGGCCCTGGATTCTCCGCGCTGCGGCGCCTCGGCCAGTCGCTTCCTCAGTGTTTATGTGGCTCAACATAAACTCCTCTGCCGATGGCTTGGATGTCGGAGAACGCTAGGTCACGTGCTCTCGTCAGTGTGGTCGACAGCGATCGACATTCCAAGTGTGATCCATTTGGAGACAACAACGCCGCACAGCGCTGTAACAGGAACCTGGGTCGCAGCAACGGCCGCTAGCTGGCTGTCGGGACGCTCACCAGTTACGGTCTATCGGCCGCGCACACAAATGACGGGAGCGAGGAGCGTGCCGTCGAGTCTTCCGTCCGTGAGATGCCGCAAATACCAGCCGATCGCACAATACGACATCCAATCCAACACTCGGCTGCCGTGAGCTGGGATAAATCATCAAAGACCGTGGCCGCGTTGCTCCCATTGTCCGTGGTACTGGCAGATGAGGTTTGATACGGCTTCCGACAGACGGGCAGCCGCAGGAAGTGGGCAAATAAGCCGAGAAACTGAAACCTCGATCCCAAATCGGCTTGAGAAGGGACAGGGACCACTTCGGCAGGCGAATGGCGTTTTGTTGCGGCAGCGGAATGTTTGCCCGCCTCGAGTTTGAACGCTAGCGATGCGAGCCGTAGCTCACACTGGAAAGCCAGCAGACGATCTCGCCAGATCCGAGCCGGCGCTCGTGCACTTCAGAGGCAGGCAATTCGAATATGGCAATTAGCTGTGTTCCTTATCCGTTTCAGCGCAATACATAGCGGACGTCAGATCTAGACAGGACCCCCGCCGTACCCGCTACCTCGCATTAGATGTAAAGATGACATCCGCTGTGACGTATGGAGACCACAGACGGCGCGCCAGTCCGAAATCAGGCCGCGGTCGGACAAGTTAACATCCGCCAAGTGCACTGCCAGACGTAATCATCAACAATTACCCGAAGGTCTTATTATTGTGGCGCGCAATTTACGCGCCCCACCAAGCCTCACGCCAAACGTTTAGAAACAGTTTGGTGGTCTCAAGGCCATGCTGGCGGGGTAAATACGGGAGAGAGAGTTCGGCTGGTGGTCAATTTGAATACGTAAAACACGGGCGCGTGTTCTATTAGTGTGCCGGTGTTTAGAAGGGGTGCACTCCTTAACAAAGTGCTTAGCAGCTACATGGCTCCCTCACGGGTCTTTAGGCCTCGTTGTGGCTCTTTTGTGGTGTCTTTAGCCTTTCATGGGGTCTGCGGTCTACACGCTGCGGTCATGAAGTGGGTTGCGGATGAAAAGAAATGCTGACCACCAGTTAGGGGAAATATGTCAGAGCAACTGCATTACGATAGGTAAAGATACCTCCGGAGTTGTCTAAGGCCAGTAAATGTTAGGTCGGCTTCTTTCAAGCGTTTCACGCGTCCGTATTTAGGTAGCCTTTACACTTTCCATCTACAGACAGATCACTCAGCGCACTGCAGACGATTGGTCGGCCTGACAACAGTCCCTGGACAGCACAAAATGCGTTTTAGAGGCGCTTTTATAATGCGTCGTCAGAAACGGAGAAGTTCCGAAAGTACTTGGATGACCACGTTTTAGGCAATTTTTGCATTGCTTTATATTATGAACGATGATTATTTTTAACAAAATGCAGAGAAATACACCTGACCCCCCAAACTTCGCTCCCTGTCCTTTTCTTAGCCTATGAATGCGATAAAATATATATGCGTTTTTTCCTTCAAAAAAGGAGTAATATATAATATGATTTTGGCTATTAATAGCAGTCACTGCACAGTGCTACTTTTGATCTCTTCGAAGTCGCAGACAAGAGTATATTGGTCGAGTTGTATTTATAAGACCAACACTACCAGCACAACAGAAAGTACACCAAGAAAGCAGGCACGTTCATCACCAAAAACGACATAACTAGATATTGCGCGAGGTCAAATATCACCCAGATCACAGCTAAGAAATGCCCCGCAGTGGCTGCTGCTCCATCTGTCAAGCAGAACCTCTGACCTCTCAGGGTGACCTGCCACATGCGCTACCATATGCAGCTTGGCACCACGCGCCTTGCGCCAGCCGGCACCACGCCGCCCTGCGCCAGCCGGCACCACACGCCCTGCGCCAGCCGGCACCACGCGCCTTGCGCCAGCCGGCACCACGCGCCTTGCGCCAGCCGGCACCACGCGCCCTGCGCCAGCCGGCACCACGCGCCCTGCGCCAGCCGGCACCACGCGCCTGGCAATGAGATCTCCGGACGAACACCACTATCTAGGTGAGGCGTCAAATTGCCAGCTCTACATGAAGAAGCCAGGAGCGCCCCGTCTGATGAGCACTCAAGTCAGTTCGATAGACCGTTTCAACCGGTGAACTGAAGTCCCCCGGCCAAGCAGTCCACCTCTGCAGGCCTTCTCAGAGGTCAACCGGGAAGGTCACATTAGAGAGTCACAGGCTACCTCGGCAGGTCATCTCAACACGTTGCATCCGCATGTCAGCTTGAGAGGCCACATCAACAGCCAGTTCAGGCAAGTTCACTCAAAGCGCCACCTCAGTGGGTCACCTTGACAGGTCACCTCAGCAAGTTGACTCAAAAGGTCAGCTCAGCAGGTCACTTCAGCAGGTCAGCTCAGCAGGTCCGCCAGTGCCGTGATGTAGCTCTGCGCCATCTGCAGCGTCTCGAATTTGGAGAACTGGCGGTCGTTCCCCGATCGATGGCAGAACGCTGCGCAGCCGGGTCGAACGCTCGGTTCAGGTTGGTCCATGCGCCGGCGCTCACGGGCATTGGCCGCCAGGCGTCGCTTGCGCCGCAGGCCCTCGTTCAGCCGCACCACCCTGGGCGGCGCGGCGCCGCCTGCCGCGCCGCCGCCGCCGCCGCCGGCTGCGTCCTCACCGTCGCCTCTCCCTCCCGCTTGACGGCGGCGGCGGGTGCCACGCTCTCCGGCACCTGTCTGCGGCCTCGATCAGCATGCGTCGAGCGGCGGCGAGTACGGGCGGGGCCGCAGGGCCGCGGCCCGCGCCGCCGCCACCCCCAGGATGCGAGGGTAGCGGGCCGTGCTCTCCGGGTACGGCGGCGGGCACGGAAGCCGTACGGCGTGCTCGGGCTCGTCAATGCTGCTGCGGCGCCCGCCGACGGCCGCGCGCGCCGGCGCGCCGTGCTCGCGCGGCGGAACGCTGTCGACGACGCGGTAGTCACGTGCTGTCAGGCTGCCAGCGCTCTGGGAGTCATGTGACGGCTCGGAGCGGATCAGGCGGTGCTTGACTGTGAGGCAGTTGAAGCCGGTTTCCATCTGAAATGAACGATAAAAAGTGTTCCGAGAAGAGAGCGAGCAGTGCCCTGGATCCTGGCGTCAACCGCTGAGCTCACAGGTCTGCGCAGCCAACACAGTCATGCCAAACAAGGCCCTGACACAACTAGCCCAATCTCTACGAAGTTTGTAAATATGCCATGGAATGTCGGCATGACCCATTGCAGCGTAGAATGCCGCAAGGTTAGATTTGAAAGAAGGCTTTCGTGAATTCCTCATGGTTGCAAACAGCTCAGTGGGCTTCTCTCTAGACTTCACCAAAAACCTTGACATTCCACTGCGTCTGAGAAAAGAAGAACGATCCATAACTAATTCATTACATTTAGATAATTGTCGCACACAAGAAAGCACGCTTTTTGAAAAACACTGCGGTTGCATCAGTGCCTGCTGGCAGGCTACAGCTCGAATGCCGAAAGCCGCAGGGAACCTCAGAGTCGGCTGCACGTGCGCCCAGCCTGTGGGGCAACACCCTACGGCCCTCGACCGCCTGCAGGATCATAACACGGCTTTGGGCCGCTCGTCGCGCGGGGCTACCCTTTTAGAGCCCCTGCTGAGACGGACACCTCTAATGCCACGAATGGCGCGGCAGTTCACAAAGGGCTGCGCTACCGGAAAGCAATCACATTTACCCGTTGAACAAAACAAGTCGCTCGCAATATGGGAGCACACGATCGCGGTGACCCCCGAGGGGGAGTGAACGCAAAACATGTTACATAGCGGCACGTAGTCTCACATCGGGGGTAGTTTTGTGTGTTTTAGATTGTGGGGTACATATCTGGGGCGCATAGTGGGTCGATAATTGTTTTCCAGGATAAGTTTCGCCTCACATTTTGCGCAATGGACGCGGGATGAGGGCCGTAAATGGGGAGAATTAAAGACCTGCTTCCCACGCTAATGCAGGCTGGTGGCAGGCTCTTGATTCAATAACGCTTTGCTTGTCCAGAAATAAATGAGCTGAATTTCGTGGAGCAGACATAATGCTGATCGACGCAGGTGCGCAAAGACGTCCAGTAACTTACCGCTGCAGAAATCTCTCCCATAGGCAAAGGCAAAAGTGCGAGTTTGTAGAAGTCCTCTGCACTTCCGCTTCCCCCAAGGCTCTTGGTGAATCTCCGCACCGGACCGCTGCGCTGTCAATGTCTTCTGGCAGTGCCTGCCTCAGGCTCCCGAGCGCGTGACCAGCTCTGCGCGTGCTGTCTACTCTGCTGCTCTCTATGCGCAGGTCGGGCCCAAACTGCCGGCCGGCGGATTCTTTCCCGGCGGAGGTGCCCAGGAAAGAGCGTCAGCTGGCCGGCTCGCGTGCCCCAGCTACCAGCCGTCACCCCAATTACAACACCCCATCCCCCCGGCTGTCCCCCACCCGGGCCAGGACAGGGGGATAATCGAATCAGAGGTCACCGTGGCCCGCATCGCTCCGGTTACAGAAGAGGGCCGCCTGCGCGTGACTTTCAACGGCTCGGCAGCCTGCTCTGGCTTATCGCGATGGCAGGGGGTCAAATGGAGTGGATTTGGCGCCGCTTTTCAACAGTCATCGCTTGAGATCTGTTCAGTGTTAACGCAAGTCACTCGTTCTGCATTTTTGAACAGTGAGATGGTCGATTGTTTGAGGCTGTATCGCCCTGCCGGGCCTCGCGCCACGTTGCAAAAATAAGCTTCGTGATAGGTTCATATATTCCCTGAGTTCATGGTGTCTCAAAAAATAATTTCAAATTGCTTATCAGGAATGTACAACATTAGAGGGTCGTACAGGCGTTGTATATTCATCGCTCCTACACATCAGTGACGGGAATGTTTCGAACCCGAATACCTTTGGATATGTCTTCGTGCACCGTGCACTTTGATACTGCGGACGCATCAACGGCAGCGCCTTATGTCAGAATAAATATGCATGACATGTATGAATGCGTCCAATTACCCACGGGGTCAGCTGATGTTCCAAATCCAGTTTCATCATTCTGTTTGCACGATAGTCTTACACAAACAACGCCTCGTGTAAGCTCGGTAGCGTGTCAATAACATAACCACAAAACTTATTTCATTTTACCCGGATCGCGCCGCTACCGGAGGTGCTTGCGACTAAAATATATCAGATTGAAGATGAGTTTTGGCATCTTCTGTCAGCTGCTGTACCTGCACCCGATACTTCAGCTGATTTTGCTTTAGCTTGGGCGTGGCGTGACCTTGAGCCGGATCAAGGTCATGGTGCTGCGTCGGTTGTGCACCGCGCCGGGGTCAGCAGGTCGCGAGTTCAGCAGGTGTTAGCACGAGTCGGCGCATCTGTCACGCGTGGGACGGGGGAGGGAGGGGGATTTGCCCTGGAGAAATCAGGGCACGTGGCAGGAAGTGGAAGATTTATTTTGGAGCGGCCGTTGGAGAAATAATTTGACTTTATTGTAGTCGCGGCCGCGTTTAACAATCTGTTCAACATTTGGGCCGGGCAGCTGCCGACTGCCGACTTTGGAATACGTCCTGGTGTAAAACCTGCGGATTAGCCGAGTGCTTCTATTCGTCCTCAGTAATTAAGGATCATTTCTGTGTAGCCAGGAAACTCGGCAGCGTGGGGTGATTAACGGTGGGAGGAACCGCGGAGGAACTAAGTGGTCGTTAATGGTAGCCGTCATTTTTCATAGAATCAATAGCATGTATCAAACGGTAACAGCCCGCACGCATAAGAAAAGTGAATCCGCCAAGTTAATGGAAAGTATATGTCATCACGCTCAAGTATAACAGCCTCGATAAAAAAATGCAAAACCATATTTTACAATTTTCCTTTTGTGCATCATCGACCACTCTTTTTCACAGCCAACAGCGTGGTTATTAACCTGACATAAAGCTCTGAGATTACGTTGAATTGTCACCTAATCCGGCACCTTGAATCAGCGCGCTACTCGTTATCTATAACACATTTTAGTACTCAGTATTACTCAGTAGACATTTTACTGACCTGTTTTGGCGATAGTGAGGACAACTCGTGGGTGGGTGCCAAAAACATAAGAGCACTGGAAATATATTTATAACATTTTTTATCTTGCCCATGGTGTATGTGTAGGCTGATGTTCATACTACATGTAACAGATGTACAGCAGTCCGGTAAAGCCGTCTGCTTTGGCTGAGTCCCGGTGACATCAAGTGGACAATATTTGGCGTTACTTTAAGAACACGGCGATTACATCGGAGAACTGTCATCCTCACCCAGGCCTAGAAAATAATCAGCATCTGTTGCCATCGTTGCTGAAACCAGGCAGCAGAAACATTGTACCCCATTAAGTCCCTAACATATTGGAAAAATTATTCACCGGATGATGTCGGTCTAGAATTCCAAACAACATAAAATACAATAAATCCAAATTCTAATGCTTGCAATTATTTTAAAGATAACGTAATACAGCGTCCTTTGGAGATACTGTGTTGCGCCTCTACACCTTTGATATTGCTGTGATCAGCTGTGCACCGCTGTCTTCATAGCTCATCACAAGTATCAGAAGCTTGTAAGTCTAAGTCTAAGCTTGTAAGTAAATCTCCAATGCAGTGTAAATCGTAGACCAAACTGGTTTTGTTCCCGCGCTTCTTGGGCTTAACGCGTCATCAATCGAGCTGGAAACCGTCTGGCAACTCCAAGCCTTCCTCAGATTAAACTGTGGTGGGCCTCGGAGCCAGCTTTGCTGTCCGGGCATGTGGTGGGCTCCGAAGCCAGCTTTGCTATCTGGGCAGATCCCTCAGGTCAGACTGTGGTGGGCTCCGGAGCTAGCTCCGCTGTCTGGGAGCCCACCACAGATCAGACTGTAGCGGACTCCGGAGCCAGCTCCGCTGACCGGGCGGCTGCTGGCGGCCGGGCGGCCGGGCGGCTGGCCGCGGCCACGTTAGCAGAGCGGCTGCTCTCACTGTGATTGGCTTCATTGACCCAGATGGTGGCCGGCGGTGACCGCACGTGTCTGGCAGATGGTGGCGGCACGCGGTCAGCGGCCAGTGGGATCGGCCGGGCTCATCTCACACCGACTCGCGGCGCCCAAGCACCTGGTGATTTCATCCAAGTCACATGTCCGGCTCACCTGGACATCTGGCCACAACTGACATGTAGTGCTGACTTGTTCACATGACACCGTGACTGGTGACAGTAGACAACTCAGCTATGTACGGTGCCTATTGACTTTTTCGAAGACATTTTTTTGCCCTGCATTTACGTGTTCATTTGATGACGGCGGCAAGTTGAGCCAAGCACGCTTCAACCGTATCGCTGAAAGCTTACAGCAACCATGACATTTTCAGTTAATGGTGTCCCAGTGCCGCCTGAAGTGTGATGACCCGCCACACGTGACCCTCGGGTCCATCCCATGAGACCTGGTCAGCGGGTCAGTGTGGGTGTCGCGGCACCTCTGCCGGCCGTTCCGTGGCGCCGGGCTGCCGTTAACCGGCCGAAATTAGTCCCAATCCAGACCCGGCGCGCGCGCGCGCGCCTAATCATCCAAGCGCAATCCTCCTGGAAAAAACACGTGGCGCCGGCATATGGCGAGCGCCTCGGTCGGGAGGGTTTGAATCTGCACAAGTGGGGGTCGCCGGGGTCGACAGGTGCTGGCTGAGGGGGAGGGGGCTGCGGTGGGTTCGAACGGGGCGCGTGCGGTGGGCCTGCCGCTGCCGAGGACGGGGCTGGGGGAGGGCCGTGATGACAGAGGACGATAACCGGCGAGGGAAGGGAGGCCTGGTTTGATGACAGTCGTGCCATCTCTGTTATGAGGGTGCCGCAGTGCAGTGGAAGGCTTGAAGCGAAGACAGCAACCCCTTGCTACAGAATGACGGTTTTACTGTTTGTGTTTGTTTGAATAGGATGCAATTTTAAATGTTGCTCGTTTCTAAGCATGTCCGGTTTGCATTAAAGCCGGTATAATGAGGGCACCCAGCGCAGAGCAGATTACACGCGACTGTGGACAGCACCCAGCGAGGTCAGCACCCAGCGAGGTCAGCGCCCAGCGAGGACAGCACCCAGCGAGGTCAGCACCCAGCGAGGTCAGCACCCAGCATCCGAAGGTGGTGAAAAAGACTGAAATGAAACCCCGCGTGGATGCCATTGTCACCAATGAGCTGTTAACTGATAGGGATTGTAAATATTTAATTGACTTCACGATTATTTGTCTAAACGTCTCGACTATCCTTCTGTCATCATCGGGCTTATCTCATTCCCGCATGGGAAATGGCATCAGCTTGGCTCGGCTGTTTCTCCTCCCGTGGATAGAGTTGCCGAAATTGTCGCGATGGTTTGAGAGCCACTTGCCATGTTTACAAAATGACAATGCTCAGAAAGATACTAGTGCTTTCTAGTCCCCTTCCAAAATAATCCTCCGCCTGGAAATCTCTGCGGCACCTAAAACTTGGATAGCTGGTCGCCGCATTTTGAACAGTCTTATTCAGATGTCCTATTCATAAGATGCTGGTTTTGCCTCACCTGCCGCGATCGCGCGTTCCCTTTCGTTTTAAACGCCTTTATCAAAGAGGTGCTGCTTACATAGGGTTTCACCGGGGCTTGGCTAACACAACACGTCAAGGATCGGGTTACATGTGACCCACATGGGAGCTCGGACGGAAAATGAACCTTGATTAAGACCATGCGCGGGATTATATACGGGGGTGGTTATATCGGGCTTCTTTGGCATGATATTTTCCTCTGTCTGCTGTTTGGTGTAACTTTTTGTCACCAATTAGGTTGCAGTTGCGTTACAGATCCAGTTGAGTCGCCCACCAGCTGGACGCGGAGACCGAACAGCCTACACTGCCCGGCGTCCTTCCCTCAAATGGGGCGAAGTTTGCGGTAGTCTGAGCAGGAGCGCTGCGTCACTGCCGCCCAATCGGGCCGGTCGTGACCCGAGAGTGTGGCGGGCGTCCGTGACCGACGCCGCGTGATGACCCGGCGCAGCTGCGCCACCAGCGCGCCACGACAAGAATGTGGTCCGGCAGCGCGGGAGGGCCGCCCCGGATGGCGGGGTCGCCGGCGGCGCCGGACGCGCGTGCGGGCCCAGCAAACGTCTAACGCATGGAGTTCTGTAACCTCTACCGAAGCGAATGTGCAGGTACAACGAAGGTGACAATCACTGCCAAAATGGCCAAAATCATGGTGACTATGGAGAAGCAGCGGATGCTATACGATGCAGTGATTATTATCCATAGCATACCACACTTATCCAGCACTCTGTGCGATCGATCGCTGCCCCCTCCAGACGCGCGCATGCTGAGCGCGCCACTGCGCCGGCAGCTGACCCGTTCATGGGCGCCCCACGCCGGCGCGGCCGGCTGTCGCCCGCGCGGCGATAAGCGGCGCGACACGACTTCATCTGCCGCCGCGGCCGGCCAGGTGTGAGCGAGCGCTGCCGTCACGAACACGCGGCGCACGCCAGCCTGCAACAGCGCCGCCTGTCGCCAACGGCCGCGCCCCCGACCAAATCTGGCGCTTCCGGTGGCGCCAGATCGGCGCGCGCCGCGGCGGTGCGCAGATGCCGCCGCCCAGATGGTGGGCGGCGCACGCGAGAGCGACATTTACATGGTCAGGTGTGAGCTGGTCTGCACCTCTGAACGGGCGCCGACCCGGTCCCCCTAGACTCAGTCAGCTGAGGAGGGCGCCCTGTTTGAACGCGCCACGGCAGCGACGGTTGGAGCGGAGCCCCTTGGCTGCGGCATGTGGTCGCAGAAAACCCCACAACACCAGCAGGGGTCAGACAGCTGGTAGGTTGGTTGGTTGCATGCGGGAGTGGCAAGGGTGGTGATCGAATCTTGACGAAGGGGACGACAGCGCTGGATGTAGCTCCGGTTCCCATGCCATTATCAAAAATGTAAAAAGGTTGGCCTCAACATTTCACTCATTGCAGAATTCAAGCTGGGAAAAATACCAATGCTGAGCACTCATATGGCTTAAAGATTGATGGCTAACGCTCGGAGTGCTATTGTCCATAAATGCCTTGCGAAATGATGAGATACTAAATTGAAAAGCGTTACACTTGGGTCGCACTACTTCAGGTATGACATGAGCCGCGGTAGCGTTCGCCGTGCACGATCCAAACAGGAGCATAGCTGTAGCATTTACATTACGAGGTTGTAGGCACTTGCATCCCTTCATGATAACTGCACGTGAGGGCTGTCACAAAGATTTCAGAGCGCTTTCCAAGCAGAGCGCAAGGATCTAACCCCGGCACTCTGCATTCTTAAATCGCTATTTTTAGGGGAGGGGGCTGACGCGATTGAACCTGACTCCATGTCCCCAAGCACTAATTGCCATGACTGGTATGAGGAAAGGTTGGGAAAGGTTGATGTGGCAAAGCTGCTAGAATGATCACCTCCTAATAACAACATGCTAAAAACGTGCTAATCTGGGTGAAGTATGATACGGCCACTGCCACATCTGGGTGAAGTATGATACGGCCGTCGCCACCTCTGCAATCTGGAGCGCTCCTCGGCCCAGGCTCAACATCGCACGGCGTCCACCGCCGAAAGGTCAGATTCAAAGCCATCGCCCGTGAGGTCAATATGGTGGGCATGCCATCAGTGATGCAATGCATGTCATCAGTGGTGCAATACATGCCATCAGTGATGCAATGCATGCCATCAGTGGTGTAATACATGTAATCAGTGGTGTAATGCATGTCATCAGTGGTGCAATGCATGTCATCAGTGGTGCAATGCATGTCATCAGTGGTGCAATGCATGTCATCAGTAGTGGAATGCATGTCATCAGTGGCGCAATGCATGCTTACCCTCCCTTCCTCATGGGAGGAGGACCCCCTCCCTTTCGCCATCGATGAGCGGCCCAGGGAGGACCGCAGAAACGTGATATACCATATGCTGCCAAAACGGCGCGTGCCACTGTCTGCGCACCGCCATTTTCTCGCTGCCCTAGCCGTAAATCTCCACAAGTGGATGTGCCTCGGGCATGTCGACAGCTGCCAGTCACGATCAAAGCCGCCGCGCCCGACCTGCAATGGAATATGGGGCAATGAAACCTGTGCGGCTCACCCGCGCTGCAAGGGTGGCAAGCTGATTATGAGGTGAATACGCATGCTGTGGGGTGGTCAGGACGGTAGGGAAGTTTACATTCTTCGTAATGGTTTTCTGAAAACGGCCAGTCGAAAAAAGAGAGGTGTGAAACCTCTCCGAGAAGCAGTACGCAACTGAGATGGTACCAGACAAACGTGGTCGGGCGAGACCACAAGTTTTTTTTGGGGGGACGGTCCATGTCCCTAAAAAGAACTTCAGTTTCTGCCACTGAAAGTCGGAGCAATCGGCGTGGGCGAACACATCTCTTACGCCTGCTTTGTATCAGCCCCAGCCTGCGATGATCGGACCAGCAGGACCAGCAGGCTGGTGATCTCACGGTAATGTGTTCCCGGTGACAGCAAATCGTTGGGAGCAGATGCTTATACACTCAGATTCATCACGCAGGAAACAGAACACTTCTGTTATAACATCTGAAGGTGTCTGGTTGCATGGAAACAGGAACTTATCAAACACCAGAGCCAAATTAGATGGAGCCATTCTGCAATTATTTGCAAACCCTGGACAATACTTCTGGGACGCGTAGATCCGAATTATATTCTCAGGGAGTTTCGTTGAGAAACACAAATATTTCGCCGAGTGTTAGGTCGTCGGCCGCCTGGCTAGTCCCCCCCCCCCTCCCCCACCCTCAAACATTTACAAAACTTGACGCTCCAGGTGATGATATTTCACACACGCGCATCGATGGTGCTAAAGCACACGAGGACGGACTCCAGGCATCAAAGTTGTCGCCTCTTTAAATCGATGCTAGTGTGTGTATTTATTGCACTGTTGTTTCGCTCGCCATGCAAACGAAGACTGCCTGTTGTTGCGCTCAACATCCAGAACGCGTCGGCAGACTTGTTTTGGCACACGCTCTTCTGATTACGACGATCTTGGCCAACGGCCTTTTCAGGAGATTATGTGGGGCTTGTAAGACTCTAAGGTAAGATGTAAGGCCCTGGGGCATGCCAAAGGCAACAGTCCATCCCTTCGCCCGGCGGTCCTGTGGAATGCGTTGAATCACGCCAACACGAGATGACTGGATCTGTCTTACCATCCGAGTTTTTTTCAGGCAGTTATCTCTGCAGTGAAGCCCACCAGAGGTAGACTAACGCAGCTCCACGGACACTAACCGGTCCTGGCTACTCTCTCGGACACTAACCGGGCCTGGCTACTCTCTCGGATGCTAACCGGGCCTGGCTACTCTCTCGGACACTAACCGGGACCTGGCTACTCTCTTGGACACTAACCGGGCCTGGCTACTCTCTTGGACACTAACCGGGCCTGGCTACTATCTCAGACACTAACCGGGCTTCGCTACTCTCTGTCTCAACCAGCACGAGGCTGGTTCAAAATGCGCTTGAAGGCTAGGAGATAGATGTCGAGCCACCAAAAGCAGAAACGGACGGCATCGGGCGCCTTCGCAGGGCCGAGTCGGCCCAGCCGATGCAAAACACCGAATTTCTTGATTAGATCAAAGGGACAGCTCGATGGCTTAATAGGCTTTTGATCCTGTGTCCGGTACGTATGTCTGCCTGTATCTGGTAGTGATCTCATATAGGTACGCCTCGCTTCCAACATCATAGGTGATGAGTCATTTTGGCCAGTTCACGCCTGGCAGTGGATGCTCATACTGGTGCATGCTTGGCTGGTCTCCCCACAGTGCCAGCTGAAAATGGGCTCAGACTTATCTTGATCGGCCAATTTGGCGCTTGATCCTATCTCATATAGGCATGTGTGCCTGTGTGTAGTGGTGATATCATGCACTCTGGTGGTGGTCTCGGTACCATTATAGATGACAGCTCACTTTGGCTAGATGGCCTGATTCGAATGCATGCAAATCTGTAGGGCCTTGATCAGCCGCTTATACCGTTAGGATTCTGCCCCGTCGCGGTTCACAGGTCCGCCACTCCAGTCCTGACCGCGTCCTGCAGTGGAGGCTGATATTGGTGTATGCTTGACCGGTCTCCCCACAGTGTCAGCTCAAAATGACCCATCAAATCATTGTATTGGCCAGTGTCAGTCGCGACGACGTCCACCACTACTTGTTCCTGATTTTCACCATTACGTCCAGCACTCGGTTAAACTCCAACACTTCCCCCACAAGGACCCCAACAGCTTCCCCACAGCCAGTGCCAAGGTGCGCTAAGGTGCCCGCAGTCCCCAGAAATGCGTTGGTATGTTTTCGCTGCAGGTGTATGCGGTCAAACCACCCGTCCTTTATGCTGCCCTATGTACATACTACACGAGAAAGAGAGCCAGTCTTGCTACCTAATAGACCTACCACCACTTTTCGGAACGTTCTATTACATAGAAATATTTCTCACAAGAACATGTTCAGCGAAGCCGAGCGCGAATAATTTCAGGCGCTGTTCCAGAAATCATGGACACCAATAGGAGCTCAAGGAATTCTGAAAAGCGCTCAGAGCAATCGAGTGGCTACCGGAACTGCTGACCACGGACATGTTTTAATCACCACCCACCTGAACGCACGTGCCTGACTGAGGGTCACGTGTAGCCCGCGCCGGCCATTCGGCACGTGCTTAAAGCGTGCCGCAGCACGGCCTTGCAAACAGCTGGCTCTAAGTCGCTGTTATAAGCGGGCTATGCGGCCGTTTAGGTCATACGCAGACCATGACTATGATGCGAGCCCAAATTGAGCGGAGCAAGGACGGCCAAACTGCATCGTTATGTTTATCTGGGCATGGATCGCGCCGACGGAAGTCGCTACTTACAGGTGACTGCATGCGTGAAGGGCCATACCGTAGGCGACAGGACGGCAGAATACGTTACGAGCTGGCACGACGCAACCTTTTGGGACGATTTTAATATTCCGTACATGCTGCGGTGCCACTCCGTTTTCGACACCCGTCCTTCTGAATTCCTTTAAAGGCGATGCAGTGAAGGCTGCAATCAATGTCGATAAGCTTATTTTAGAGCCCATGGTTCTTTGATTATCGCCCACTTACACTTTTTATCTTACATATCGGGCGGAGCATGATAACGCGAAACGATCCATTTTTATCGTGTTCAAACAATGTCGTCGCTTCACTTCAAGGGAGCCCCGACCTTGACAGGCATCGAACCTTAGGTCCATCCAACATGCGCCATCCTCCACGAACGTCTCAGAAAGACTCCAATCCGACCAATTTCCCCGGCGAGCTTTTTTGTGCGGCCCCCATAAACGCTTCATTACGGATATAAAGGCCATTCTGTGCGGCGGGTCACGCGCATCACTAACGAAGGAGCGCGCCGCACAAAAGCCGTCGGCTACATTAATGTGGCTAATATCGGCCCGCACACCGTGGGCGGCTTCCGGGAGTGTTCCGGCTACGGTCCCCGGGTGCGGAGGCGAAAGCTCGCCGTCGGCGTCGGGCTGAATGATCGCGGCCGGGCCCCTTTGGATGCAACCGTCGCTGCTGGCGGCCGTCTGTCGGGGTGTGACAACCCGTCAGGCAGATGTGGGCCTGAGACAGGGGTGCCAGCCGCGGCCGTCTGTCGGGTTGTGACTCCCTCAGGCAGATGTGGTCTCAACAGGGGTGGCCAGCGCGGCCGTCTTCGGGGTGTGACCTCCCTTCAGGCAGTTTGGTCTGATACAGGGGTGCCAGCGCGGCTGTCTGGTCGGGGTTTGACTCACGTCAGGCAGGCGTGACTTGGGACAGGGTGTCCGCCGCGGCCGTCTGTCGGGGTGTGACTCCCGTAAGGCAGCTGACTTGGGACACGTGGTGCCAGCGCGTGCCGTCTTTCGGGTAGACTCCCTTCAGGCAGATGAGGGTAGACCAGGGGTGTTGTCGAGCACCGGGGAGAATCTTCGGCGAACGCTGCCTATCGAACAAGGTTTTGTGGTCCGCATTTAGGCATGCGTGGAAAATCAGTGTCGGACTGATTCGTCGCGATGCAGTGTCGGTTTTAATGTTGCTGCTGGAGGTGACATGAAACAAGGATTGATGTCCAAGATTGACCCGGGAGGTAACATAACGGTCTATCCCTGAACGCAACCACATTAGATGAATATGACTTCTTCGGTACCGGATGTCTGAGAAAAGCAAAAAACGGGAAATAAACTCCTCGCCCCATTCCGATGCTGCTCATTGACAAACCAGTCGGGGCGCATGCAAGATAGCACGAGCGAACCGAATCAGGAGCGAGCCAAATCAGGAACGAACCGAATCAGGAGCGAGCCAAATCAGGAGCGAACCGAATCAGGAACAAACAGAACCAGGAGCGAACCCTGGCAGTGACGTTTGGTTCCCACAGATAGTCCTGGTTGGAAATTGCTTCCGATCACCGGGCTCTCGACGAACTTTATAAGCAAAGTCTTAATCAGCCTGTTGCAGAGTATTGGTGGGTCGTAAGTCGGCAGCGGTATTTATATGCTAGTTGTGGTTTAACGACCCACTTGGAGCTTTAATGCAGAGAACATTAGTTTTCGGTTGGTAATGACTTAGGGAGCTGCAATAATTTCGGGCCTGCTTTAAGTAATAATCTATTTCGGTGACCTAGCCAACCCAAATACCACTGGGCACGCGGTGACTTCACCTTGCTGAAAACTGCAGGCAATTTGCTAAATGTCAGCCGTAGACATATTCCGCTCCATTAACGTAGTTTGCTAGAAACTGACATTGACTCGGCAGCATTGACACTTGATAAGTGCATTTACTTGTAATTTACTCAAATATTGACAATTAGATTCTCAATATCATCTTCGATTGTGCAATTTTCACGCTCCATAGCATATTTCGTTCTAACGTCATGGCCATATTGTGTTGTGTGCGGTTTGCTGGTCAATTTTACGTGCTATTTTCCCAAAGAAGCATATGCACATGTTTTATCCTGGTCAGTCGGTTGTGTGGTCAATTTCACTTTGAGCATTGCCTCGCAACTTGCTTATAATTAATTCAGCATTCTAACTAGCCACGTACGTAGCACGTTGCTGTTTGTGTGTTTCTAGTCATTCGTAGTCGGAGTGGTAGTCGCAGACCCACAGCGCAGAGTTACGCATGGACAGCTGTAAAATTCGACCGCATTGTACATGCCACACTTGTAACATTATACGACATAATGCACGCCCCCGCACACGAGTGTTGGTCACAGCACATGGAAGGCGTGGTCAATTCCTCACACTAGCAAGGAAAACCAATAGCCAACTAGGTTGCAATGAGCGGTGGGTCATTTTAGACGTGTTTCGGTACTCTGTCGCAAGGGTCTATACTACAGATTCCACCGCAACTCCTCTTCAGAAAGAATATGGTTGCCGCTTTGATCGTCCTTAAATCCCTTTCGGAGTCAGACTTGTAATTCGAAGGATATGCAACACTTCCTGAGCGTCTCGGAAACTACGGTCAGATGCCGAAGGCTGAAGGTGTTTAGATGACTTGCACATAGCTACAAGTTCAGCCTTCCATATGTGTGCATCTTCCGCATTTAGAAGTGCATGCTTATTCTTTGTTATTTTAATAACATGCCTATGCATTCACTTTTTTGATGAACACGCCAACATTTTTTATCAAACTTCATTTTTAAGTAACGTAGCTCTCATTTGAGTCATAATTTGTTTGCGAGGATTCATTTCTGTTCTAGTTGAGGTGTAAATGAAAATTCCTGCCTATTTTTTAAAGCCATTAGGGTCTGGATTGTTCCACTTTCCGCCGCCTGTAATGACCGGATATTAAAGCACCCCTAGACCTTGTGTCTGACAGATGCTTAAGTCGCACATTCAGGTGTGTTATAATATGACTCTTGTTACCACCTTACAATACCCTAGCACTTGAAAACGATGTGCTAAAAGTGCCTTGTTTTCTCGTGGCAATGTTTACGCTCATTACAATCTCCTAACCATCATATTTATGGCAGGCACACTTCCTTGGGCCGTGTCTGAATGGCATGAGAGCGCGACAGCCAATCTGTCTAGCTCTTTAAAATACCTGGGGTCTTCGATAGCACCACCATACATAAGAATAGAGACATAAAATCAGTGATTAAGCTCCCTGACGTTTAACGACACATGCACACACACAGAGTCGCTTCCAGGCTTCTAATAACTCATCGTTCAGAAGCAGTGCTTATCTACGCCTTTTAAACTGTCGTTTATCTTAATTACGATGTCCGGATCAGTTATTTGATCGTTACTGTCAATTGATCGGTTTTCCGTGAGTTATTAGATAGCACTTAGCCGGGCGTTATGTTACCAATGAATTGGCTCCGGCGAACCAATCCATTCGCCAACGAGCGGCGGCGCCCGCCGTCGGACGGCCGCAAGCGAACAGAAATACGGCGAACAGCTCTGATTGAGTTATTTAGCCGACAGATGATGGGTGGGCGTCGCCGACTGATTGCGCCGCCCGACGGTGCGTCAGGGCCATGCTCGGGCCGGCCGCACACGCCCGGCTATTTTTACCCGTGCAGAACACGGCTGATTCTGGCGCCGGTCGTAAAATGGTAAAATACCGCCGCCTACATATTCCGACAACCGAGTCTAGTTTTGCAACTAATCGCATGTGCTAAGCCAGTGCAGTGTGTTTCAGAATTTAAAAAACATAATAGATGTGCATGAAATTTGTGCGTTTGCTCAAGGCAGCATGATGAATTGTGTATGGTCCATGCCATGCTGACGCCCAGCGTAACGAGGCGTTTCGACGTAGCTGATTGACAAATCACATCCAGAAGTCGCTGGGAGTGGTCAAGCGCCTCACCGAAGCGCACAGGGGACGTTCCAAAGAGGAGGCGGTACCGTGCCAGTCGGCGATTGCTTTATGTCGGCTAGTAGTCCCAGGGCTTACGGACGACGTGAGTCTTACCCAAGACAGTTAGCGAGGAATGCAGGAAATGTCAGTGGCGCTGAACGCAGGGAACTCTGCGGCTTCCTCTCGTCCAAAACAATGCACATGCCTGTGTCGCTTCAGCGTGGGTGAATCTACTCGAAATCGCATCATCCGCTGCCGTTTTCACGGGTGAGAACAATGCCGCCGGCCGCAGCAGCACGCATGCCTTCCTTTCTGCCCTCCTGGAAGCCTGATTCCGCCGGGGGTCCGCACACTCCGCGGGAATG